>NC_084897.1:19572627-20194127 GCF_958979055.1 Alnus glutinosa | reverse complement strand
TCGTAATAAAATAAAAATAGGCACAGTCATACAGCTGCAGCTCGTTGAGCTGTATTGTCTTATGCAAAGGTGGATTATGGCAATGCTACGGCCACGTCATCCACCTCTTTTAGGTCACATCATAAATTGCAGACGCACTCACGAGGTAAATTGATCCTAGTCAAAAGATGGAGATAGACATTATTGATAAATTATGTATGCCTCTTACTTAATAAATGAAACCAACCATGTTGATTCCAATATGCAAGATAATTAATCAACCTAATAATCCACTTTGTTATTTTATTTCTCAAATTATAGGGTCATATTTTTTTAATAATAATTTTAAAAAGTCACGTCAATTTTGGAGAGATACAAAAAAAAATACACATGAGATAACATTTAACATTACTCACTCAAATCTTAAATAAATGGCATAATTAATCAACCTAATAGTCCACTTTGTTATTTTATTTCTCAAATTATAGGGTCATATTTTTTTAATTATAATTTTAAAAAGTTATGTCAATTTTGGAGAGATACAAAAAAAAAATATATATATATATATACAAATTGGATAACATTTAACATTACTCACTCAAATCTTAAATAAATGGCTTATTTGAGATTGCGTTAAAGAACTTAAAAAACACTTTTAGTATATAGAAAGTTGTGGCAAACAAAAGTTGGTTCGTTTGATAAAAAAACTCAAAAAGTATTTATTTGATTTATTTTTTTAAAATATATATATATATAAAAGTGAAGCATTTTCTAGAAAGCTATTTATAGCTTTAAAATTTATATTTTTCAACACAATTCCAAACAGCCTAACAGGGTCTAAGAAGCTGTTTGAGAGTATGTTAATGAGCTTAAAACGTAATTTTAGTACATAAAAAACTTGTCCGTTTGGTAAAAAAAACATAAAAAGTATCTCTTTTTTTTTGAAAAAACTTTTTTACTCTAAAAAAAAAAAAAAAAAAAAAAAAAAAGGAGGTCAAAACGCACTTTAAAAAAAAAGCTTAAAGTTAAAACTTTTTTCTTAACTCTATTTTCAAATGCAATTATAAACCGGCTCTAAATCAATAAACTAAAAGGAAATGCTCAAAATTAAAAATACATGTGGGTTTTTACTCTTGTCACATTCCCAATACAACTTTTTCCCTTTCTTTTTTTTTTTTTTAAAAAAAAATAAATAAATAAAAAATAAAAAATAAAAAATTGAAAAAGAAAATAATGATAACAACTAAGTGTGATGAACCAAACAAGAATTTGGCATCTAGTTGTAATGTCACTTTCAATGAACATCAGCATCAAAGGGGTGCTTTTGGGGGGGAGGCTTACTGTTATCATTGCAGGCGAGAGAGTCGGGTTTGGAAGCATTGGCGTTAGGTCAACAACTAGGAACAGTTGTTGGATTCTTGTGCAGTACTATTCATCCAAAACCCCCACCCCCCTCCCCAAAACAAACACATTTCACTACCTTTCCCTTCATAAGCTCACCTTTCTGCGCGTGTATGGACCAAAATTCCACACCTCATCCTTCTCCTTTTGCTTTCTTTTCTTTTCTTTTCTTTTGGCTTCTTCTCTGCCTTTCCCTCTCTCCCTCCCTTTAACCTTCCCCCTTCCCTATCTCTCTTTGGCCAAAAATTTGCTTGACGAGACAGTTCACGTGACACTTATCATATTTGTCGCTAAATTGTGTAGTGTTATGTAATAATCCACATAATATTTACTGCGTTTACGATAGTTTATATAGCTCTTTTCACATCAATGATCACTAAAATGTGAACAGCCACGTGACACCCATTTACATAAAATATGAATTATCTTATAAGTTTGTAAGAGAGTTATAATTAAAACTTTAATATCCCAAACGTTTTGCTTAATTATTTCACCAATTATGGACCGCCACTTAAGTTTGTAAATGACTTTGTAGTACCCTAACACTACTCATTCTCTTAGAAAAATACTTTGGGTACTATAACTTTTGCTACAAAGTCATTTACATATGATGTGACAATCTTAAATTGGTGAAATAATTAAAATAAATTGAGAAGCAATATATATATATATATATATATATATATATATATATATATATATATATATATATATATATATATATATTTTGTTCTTAATTATTTCATCAATTAGTAAATGTCGCATAAGTTTGTAAATGACTTTGTAGTAAAACTTGTAGTACCTCTAACACCACTCATTCGTTTAGGACATTTCTTGGGGGTACTGCAACTTTTATTATAATCAAATCATAATTGTTTCACAAATTATTGATTGCCACATAAGTTTATAAATGATTTGTAGTAAAATATGTAGAATCCCTAACCCTACTCATTCACTTAGAAAAGTATTTGAGATACTACAACTATTATTATAAAGTAATTATAAACCGATGCGATAATTCATAATTTGTGAAATAATTAAAAAAAAAAAACAATAAGATTATTATTATTATTATTTATATAAGTTTGTAAATTTTTTATAATAAAAATTGTAATATTCTTAGCACCACTTATTAGATAATATTCAATCATAGCATCATTGACTTATATCAAGCATGACTGAAGCAAATAATTGTTTTTCCTGTCTTGATAACTTAATAAAAGAATGTTAACTTTCACATGGTCAAAATATTATATGTATAACCTACAAAAAAAAATATTATATGTATAGCTTCTAAAATTGTATTGTTTAATGATAAGGGAACAATAATTATGAAGCTATATTTGTTGCTTTCACCATGGTTTGAGGACTTCATGTGACATCCACACATGTGACACTTGGAACCTTTAAAGTCTAACCTCAACCTATAATATTTACCCAATAACAACTGTCAATTTTGCAGACATTTAATATAATGGATATGAGGTTCATATGGATGGAGATTTGTAGCAAGTGGGCATACTTTGAAGAATAAACATCCCAACTGATGGTTTCATTGAGAGGCACAATTGAAACCCTATTTTTAGGGTTTTTTATACGATCCGTGAATTTGATATGAATCTAATATAAAATTAGTAGGTTATGATTAAGTGGTCTGACCCATTTAATTAAATGGGTCGAGTTAAGATTAACCTATATAATCGTAAACCCAAATAACGACACAATCCAAACCTGACACGCAAATAGGGTTGGACAAATTATCCGCCTACCGACCGCTTACTGAATCGACATCGACCGCCTACCGACAAATTTCGGTTTGGTAGTCGGTAGAGAATTTTTAATTGAAAGTCGGTTTGGCTCGATAGGCGGTTCGGTTATACTTTTAACCGACTAACTGAACAGAATCGCCCAAATTAATAGACCGTATACCGACTGCTTTAGCCGACTGCCTACTGACCGACTTAACCGCCTCTACCGCCTTAACCGAACTTTTCAAATATATATTTAGTCAGTATAAAGCCGGTGAATTAGCCGACTTAACCGACCAAACCGACCAATTCTGTTAATTGAACCGACTTAATCGATTTAAGCGCCTACTCAACTGCTGCCCACCCTTACAAGCAAACACAAATTAATTAACACCCAGAATGGTATCCAATACTGAAAGAGAAAAGGAAGTTGAAATGGGATCTCCTGGATGGGCTTTTTATAGCATAGGAATATATGCTGCAAGTGCGTAGTTGCTGGATCTCACTATGGAAAGGAATTTGGAATAGCTTGATATATTTGACGAAGGAGAACTCGAATATTCATGTATATTCTACATGGGCCCAACTGTATGGCCCATTTATTATTATTTTGTTTTCTGCTGGGGCCTGCAGGGATGGTGAAGCAGCAACATGTTTCAGTTCAGCCATTCTTATCTTTTGCTTTGCTTTAAATATCTGGTTCCATTCATCTGCTGTTAGGTTTCTTCTTCCCCCCACCAAAAAGAAGAAAAATACAAATTACATTGAAAGAAGCCCTTAAGCCAATAAATAATTATATCATTTTGTTTACAATTTGATTCTCAGCAAAAAATAAATAATTAAAAGCAGAACGATTATCCTCGGTGTATAATTATCGAAAAATATTAATATTTTTCTCTGAGAGTCACTCATATTGGGCTTCTGATTTGTGGGTTTCACAAGGCCCAGAAATCAAATCCAGCCCATATTTGATGGAGCTTCAAGATTTCCAGAAAACAAAATGAAAAGACAAGGGGAATAAATACATTTTAGAAATGTTTGATGCGCAACAAATGTACACATTTTGTACAACAAAGCTTACGTGGTGTTTGTTTTATTATTATTTTTTTTTAAACCCATCTGATTCGTCCAAATTTTTTTTTAAAAAATATATATAAGTTTGCTTTATTGTACAAAGTGTGTACATTTGTTATGCAACTACCATCACTCTTAGCCTTATACCATTCTTGTACTTATGACACAAAACTTTAAAAAGTGACGCGGGCTCTCTCCAACTACCAACATGTTATAACTTAAAAATAAGCCACTTGTTAGCAACGAATGTCAAAAGGGATGGAAAAATAGTCATCTACGCCACTAGAGACTATTTTTGCTAGTGTAAGTTATTTTTGACATTATTCGCGAACTCGACACAAAATTAAATGATTAAGGTGGAGAAGTCTGATTCGTTTAATTAAATGGGTCGAATTAGGACTGACCTATATAATCTTATACGCATATTTTGACATGACCTTAACCCGACACGCAACATAATAATTGACAATTTTTGCCATTACCCACGAATCCAACACAAACTCAATATAAAATTAGAGGGTTAGATTGAGGGGTTTGATATGTTTAATTAAATGGGTCGGATTATGATTGACTTATATAATCTTATACTCATGCCCTAACACAATATTCTAACAGTGCTTAAAACACACGTGAAATGAACCTTGGAGCTGCATCTCCTTGCAATTCCTTGAGATAAAGAAGAAGGTAGCAGGTTCAATTTTCCAAAGTCAATTTGACCATCTCATTTTGCATTTTGGGAGTGGTCGATAAGTCATGTGTAGGGCACATGACGTGTTTTCTGCTCATTTTTATGCCAATTGCGAACGAAGTGGCTTATTTGATATGGGGTGGTACTTTAATGGTCCCAAATGATATTTTTTAAAGTTTTGTGGCATAAGTGAAAATGTGTGGTAGTTTAGGAGTTAAAGTGTATTTTCTCCAAAATTAAAATAGCCGAATTACTCAAATTCATAAAAAAAACAAAAAAAATAAAAAAAAAACAAAACTAATAGTCTATTTGGTTTCAAAATGTGCAATTTGAAAAATGATGATTTCAAAACACAATTAATGAAAGTACAATTTTTAAAAATATAGCTAAGCGTTTGATAAAATCGTATCTGTTTGGTTTAACGGTTTCAAAATGTGCGATTTGAAAAATGATAATTTCAAAACACAATTAATGAAAGCACAATTTTTAAAAATATAGCTAAGTGTTTGGTAAAATTGTGCCCACGATTTTAATACGTGTTTGTTTTTTTTTTTAACATTTTCAAACCATTATATTTTTTAAATACTCTCAAACGATGCACTTTTCATAATTTTCTTTTAAAATGTATTTTTAAACCACAAAATCGCAGGCCAAACACAATTTAAAAAGCTTAATTTCCTAATAAAATACATGCATTGCCACCACGCCATCACTTGAAAGATGTATTGGTCTGTTTGGATAGAAAGAAGAATAAGATTTCTTTTCGGGTTTTTTTTTTTTTTTTTTTTCAAAACCCGAAAACCCGCATTCAACTAGCAAAAAACCTGAATAAAAACCCGAATTCCATTATTTTCAAACGTTCAACTCTCGACTTCCCACGCCATAAATGCCATGAAAAACAAACAGCATTTAGATGCGTCAGACGTCAAATGTTCACCTTTTTCCACCTGCTGCGTTAGACGTCATTATGCTTTTATTAGTTCACAGTGTAAAGCTTGTACACCATATTCTAGTTTCACTTAATATTAGCTTTTGGATGTGTAAATTGTAGACGATTTTTCATCCAAGCCGTCCAATGGATTCAAACATCGTCCATGTGCCCCCACCCTATAACTCCCCGTTTCAAAGGGAAACGTGGGTCTTCAGCTTTTCTACCCCCGATGTATCAGATATTTGGCTTGGATTTTCACGATAGGCCACACTTCTTAGCTAACTTCTCAACCGTTAGATCAATCTTGGATTTCCATAGCCCATTGCAATTTTCTTTGTTGTGTAATACCCGTGCATTACATTACCCCTGAACCTGATGATGCGTTCATATTGTCTTCCCAAAAACAATTTCCCTCATTTTAGAGAAATAGACCTACACCGTGCGAGGACGACTCTCCTCAACAAGCCATTGCCAGATACCAGCGTGTCAGGTTCTTTCCAGTGCCATCTTATTCCTATAACTTTGAGCATTGGAAAAACTCATCCATGACTTCGGAGAATGCTCTTCACCCAGAATCACCTTCTTCATCCAGTGGTTCCAACTCCTCGTGGTACCCAGTTCCTCCGGTGAAGCCAGTCCATGTGGTCAATCCGAGAACACGATCTTGGAGGGTTAGTTTCATAAATTTGAGATTAGTATGTTGTTCCTTTTTTTTTATTAGTCGTTTGTAATGTTGCCCAAGAACACTGCCAATGGGTTTTAACGGACTGTTATTGGGTTTTTTTTATGAATGCAATGTATGTATTTATCTTGAGCTCATTTTCGTCGAGTTGTTCCCGCAGATATTTCTGTGGTATTGTCTTTTTTCTTTAAATATGTTTTATTTTTATTTTCTTTTTCTTTTTTAGCTAATAATCTGTTGGTTTTGCAAAATAATTTTTATTTATCAATTTTTAATGGAAGAAAGAATTTGATCGATTTATTAATAACAAATATTTCACATGAAGATGAAAAACGGGAACGGGAAAAAATTTGCTCTTTTTTTAGGTTTTGGAAATGCAAAATTGTTTTACAAAATTTTGTAATTTTATTCAAAAACAATACTGGTTTTCTATTAAATCTGAAAAATATATAATGCATTATACTATTAAATGTAGAATATGAAACTAGTTTTTGAATGAAAAAAAAAAAAAAAAAAAAACAGAAGTCAATCTCGTGTATTCTTCGTGGATAGTAGAATACCACGTATCATTGGTATGTAGTAGATAATATGGCATAGTTATTATAATTTAAAATAGAAGCAATATATTTATTTTGGATCACATTAGAGACATGCTTTTATAAATAGACTTTTTTTCAATTTTATTATATTATGAAAATAAGCTTTACCTGGATGAAGATTAATTTTCATTAATTTCATTAGCTTGCCATAATAGTTTTTTGACACTAGTTATATTTATTGGCCAAACCTGATCAAACAAATGGAATATATATGCTATAATTTGTCCAATTCAAACAGATTTATGTACTGGTATATTATTCGTCCAATTTTGCGCTTTTAAATAAGCATTTCATACCTCCAATTTTAAAATGCAGTTTCGTACGTTTCCAAATCAATGGCTTTAGGCAAATGTAATGTGTGTTTTTTTTTTTTAAATAAAAATTATTTTAAATTCAAGAACTCGTGTGTCACAATGCTGGACTAATTGAATTTATATGGTGCACAGACTTATCTAACGAGAAGTGGGAAGCACAATTTATTACGAGCAACTAATTCTTATCATATTCGAAAGGTATTACGCACAACCTTTTTCTTTATCTGTTTTATATAAATGTTTGTTCACTTATAAGTATTTGTGAATTGTTCAAAGTAAAAAGCTCATATGCTTTTCTATTAGAAAATGAAAAAAAAAAAGAAAAAGAAAAAAAAAAGAGTATTCCAAGTTATTAAAATACAAAGTTATTAATAAAAAAAAAAAGATGTTATTTTTAATTAATAGAGTAAGGGAGTATTCCAAGTTATTAATAAAAAAATGAAAAAAAAAAAAAGTTTCTAGAGACATGCATTTTCAGTAATAAGGAGCTACATTTAAGGATAAAGTGTAAATTTCTATATTTTATGTAAAATATTGTTTTTTTTTTCCCTGTTTTAATTAAAATACAAATTTCGGTTATAGGTTAAAACATGTGCCTTTAATAGGATTTCTTTTATTAGGATTCCTTTTCACTTTTCACTTTTTTCTTTTTTCTTTTCTATTACTTTTATTATTGTTTTAATGTTTGTTCACTTATAAGTATTTGTGAATTGTTCAAAGTAAAAAGCTCATCTGCCTTTTCTATTAAAAAATGAAAAAAAAAGTATTCCAAGTTATTAAAATACAAAGTTATTAATAAAAAAAAACAAGATGTTATTTTTAATTAACAGAGTAAGGGAGTATTCCAAGTTATTAATAAAAAAATGAAAAAAAAAAAAAAAAGTTTCTAGAGACATATGCATTTTCAGTAATAAGTAGCTACACTTAAGGATAAAATGTAAATTTCTATATTTTATATAAAATATTGTTTTTTTTTCCCTGTTTTAATTAAAATACAAATTTCGGTTACATGTTAAAACATGTGCCTTTAATAGGATTTCTTTAATTAGGATTCCTTTTCACTTTTTCCCTTTTCTTTTCTATTACTTTTATTATTGTTTTAATACGTTCATGTTAATTTATATGTTTTTAAAATATATAAAATTAAGGGTAACTTTGTCATTAGTGGGGACATTTTTTGGTACTCTAGGAAAAAAGATTGACACAATTAGTAATTTGGGAGACATAGAAAACAAGGTGTTAGTTCGAGGGGGTTATGTAAAAATATGTGAACTTTTTCGTTGGTTTTGGTTGAAGTTTTCTCTGTAAGCCATTTCTATAATAGCCCTACTTTTCCTTACCATACTAGAGAAAACGAGACTCAGTGTCAAGCGAAAAATCAAAGAAGTGGCCACCAGAGGATGAGGACCTATTCGTCCAACTTTTAGTCGAATGTGTGCACAACGGATCCATCATCCGATGAATCGTGAATAAAGCATTGTGGGTGCAGCTAGCCAATTCTATGAATCCGAGGGTGAGTAAAGTCTGGACTCCTAGCCAACTATCATCGAAGTATGGAAGGTTGCGAAAAGACCACAGCGACTTTTCTGGTCTGTTAAATCATGAAACTGGCTTTGGCTGGGATCCAATACTAAACACAGTTTCTGGGACCCCGACGCAATGGGAGCGTGTGAAGATGGTATGCTCTATTCCAAACTAGCTTGGTATGATTACTCTTATATATTATTTTGGGAATAATAATTTCTCTGGGTTTCCGTAGGTGGATTCGAAAATTTCACGCTTCAAAGTGAAAGGGTGCCGTAACTATGAGGAACTCGGGCTCATATTCGATCGGTCCACAACAACTGGCATTCTCCGCCGGTCTTCCGCACAGTTCCGCCTGACACCGATGAGGAAGCACATCTTATGCACCGTATGCAGACAGAAGGCATACACGTGTATGATGGTGGGGTAGGTCGTAGAGGTCAACCCGAAGGTTATCCGTCACCCACATTTATTGACCTTGGCAGTCTGCATGATGAGGAGATTGGTGGACCTTCGTTTGTTAGAGGTCGCCGTAGTGGGAAAGAGCCAATGGTGTAGAGTACAAGGGGTAGGGGAAATGCCCCGGCACGTGGTATCGGATTGGGCGTCTGCATGGGATCTTCAGGGAAAGGATCCTCAGGTAAAAAATCCTCCAGGGAAACAAAAGCCACGGTAATTCTTTCGAAGCAGGCTATGTATGATGAGATGAGGGAGCTGGCGAAGGCAAGAAGAGAATCCATACAGCAGCAAACTCAGCAGGACTTGAGTTCGACGCAACAGTTCAGCACTGGCAAATCCGCACCTCCAATAAACCAGGCAATTGCCGTGCTTAATGAGTTGTAGGCTGAAATTACACTCGATACTTACGTGGCTGGATCAATTGCCCTACTAGATGAAAAACTTCAAAACTTGTTTCTCCTTTGGAACAAAGAACACATATTGCTTTGGCTATCAAAGGTCAAGCCCCTGGATTGACAATCTGAGTTAATTGGTGGAATGTGTTATTTTATGTTAGTTTAATGTATTTTAGCTATTAGCTATGAGACAAATTATTTTATGTTAGTTTAATGTGTTTTAGCTATTAGCTATGAGACAATTTTAATTGGTGCAATGTGTTTTACTACGTGCATATGTGACAATAATTAATTGTTGAATGTGCGTTAGATGGTATTATTCACCAAATTATTTTAAACTGTATTGAACTAAGTCTTTGTTAGTAGGATGGACGGATTTAACCTCCCTTTCGTACTCGTGTATGAAGATAGAGATGATGAACTTGATGACGAGATTTTCTTTTTACTGAGTACGATTGACTTATCAGACGACGATGAAAACACCAAAATGCCGCAACGCAACTTGCCATTACGAGGGGCCAGTATGTATGTATGAAAACATACATGCTGAACGGTCACCCAGTGCCGTGTTTTCAAATGTTTCATATGGAGCTATCGGATTTTATAGCTTTGTGTTTTGAGTTGAGGGAGCGCCAGTTCATAAAGAGTACAAGGAACCTTGATGTTGAGGAAAGTGTTGCTATATTTCTTTTGCTTACTGGGCACTGCCAAGGGCAGCGGATCACTTTCAACACTCCACGGAGACAATAAACCGGCATTATAATAAGGTGTTGACAGCAGTGGGCCATTTGGCCAAGGTCTACATCAAAGTGAGACACAGGACTGGGGTGCACCCACATGTACAGGGCAATCCTAAATATTATCCTTGGTTCAAGGTGAGTGTTGTTCATTTATAATACATCGGCCCTATCAATGCCACTGTTCAAAACTTATAAAACAATGTACATTTTTAAGTTTATTTTTGTTTGAAAATTATTACAGGATTGTATTGGAGCAGTTGACGGCACACACATAAAGGCTCAAATCCCGGCAGAGCACCAACGCCTCTTTCGTGGCCGCAAAAATGAGTGCACACATAACATTATGGCAATATGCGATTTTTTATTCACGTTCGTGTACGTTGGCTAGGAGGGAACCGCGAACGATGGCTGCATTTTTAAGGATGCTGTTACAACTAACCAAGGCTTTGAGTGGCCTACAGATGGTTAGTACATTGCATACAATTGCGTAATTTTCTATCTATTATAGATTTTCATGCTCTTGAATAAACTTTGGGTATTTTATTTATGAATGGCACTATTATGTGGCTGATTCTACATACCCATGCACGCGAGGTTTCTTGCCTTCGTATAAAGGGGAGAGGTATCATCTCTCCTATTTTCGTAATAGGCCTCTACCCATGGGTACAAATAATTGTTTAATTTCAGACACTCCTCACTACGAATTATGATTGAGAACTGCTTCTCCAGATTGAAGAAGAGATGGCGTATTTTATACGATATGCCTAAGTACTTATTGCCACGTCAACCTGGCATTATAATGGCATGTTGTACACTGCACAATTTCATTGGGACACGTAATCCAAATGATCAAATATTCAACGGCACTGATGCAGCAGAACCAGAGATGAGTGAGCAGCCTTATGCATATGGCACAATGATGAGGCATACCCCTCACATTCAGGACAGTATGACTTCTCATCTACAACTGGCATTGAAATGAGCAATTTTAGAGAAGGCATTGCACAAGCAATGTGGGATAATGCACATGGAAACGAAGATGAAGATAATTAAAAAAATGGCAATTATAATGTTGAAGTAATATTTTTTATAATGCCCGTGCATTTTGTTATGGTTGATAAGACTTTTCAATGTAAGACAAATATGTGAAATTAACTGATATGTATATTGTTTGTGTGGGTTATTTGAATTACATATTTTATTATGTCAAATTGTCCACCCATACATGAGAAGTTTGTTGTTTTATGCTGCATTACCAAGTAGATATGAACGTCAAGGTGAATTGCACATGTGGTGCTAGACCCATGACACTCCTCATCTCAAGAACAGAAAGAAACTATATGAGACGCTTTTGCAAGTGTCCCCTAGGAAATGTATGAACTCATAAGCAACCACAGGTCTCAAATTGAAGCCTCATTTTTATGTCTTTTGATTCTTGACACATTTGTTGTATTTAACAATGGCAATCTCATTTTGTTTTAATGTGTTATTGTAGAATCATCCCGGAGGTTTTCATTAGGAAGATGAGTTGATGCAAAATTTGCCAGAAGCGGTACATGATGACGACGTTGTGGGTTTACGTGAAGATGGTAACGCGTCGGGCATGCCGTGGACCGTCGGGGGCATTATGCGATGTTGTGGTATTACAGGGGTTTGCGTCTTGTGTTTCTTAGGGATACTGTTTTTGTTGGTTGTCATGTTTGTCTAAAGTGGTTTGGTTTGTATTGTGGGTGGTATGTGAAACCACTGTTTATTATGCATCTCTGTTGCTTCTATCGGACTCAGTTTATTGTATAATATATGTCGGATATTTCTAGATATTGCTACTTGAACTGTTTTATTTTCAGTACTGTTCGTGAACTATAATGGAGCAATGCATTTGACTGGCTGCCAAGCTTTGTTCGAAATTGACCTGCATGTTTTTTTTTTCCTTCTGTCCATAGATTTATTTATGTTTTTTCCTTTCTTTATTTTACATTATTATATGTGTACATTTGTCTTAGATTTATCTTATTTATGTTGGTTTAAGTTAAATGACATTAACTTTGGTTTTTAAAAATGATATTTTAATAAAATTAATTTATAGTAAAAATAGAAGAGAAAGAGGTATGCTTCTTGGATTTTAAAAAGTAAATGAATTTCTTTTAAACGAAAAGTGTGGCATTAGTTTTAGATTGAAAAAAGCAATGTACTTAAAATTAAAACCAAAAATAGTTTTATTTGGGCATAAATCCATAGAGCATCGATCTCCTAGACCTATAGGCCCAAACAAAATGATTAGGGGCAAAATGGGAAACCAAGAAATGGACAGGTAATCAACGGCATTGTTGCCATATTTTTTAAATTTTATAATTAATTTTAATTAAGTATGAAATTTTCCTTTTAATAATCATTTTTTAATTATTATATTTATTTTAATCATAATTCCACACTACTTTTCATAACACCAATCATTATACACAACTTTTCATACCTCCAATTATTTCTAATCATTTCCTACCATTAAAAAACAATACTTTTCAATCTAAAAAATTCAACACCCAAACACAATTTAAAAAAAAACTCTAAACTCTATTTGCTTAGAAATTCGTAAAGAGAATAAGAATTCAATTCTGATTCCAAAAATTCAATACCCAAACAGACCAGTAATAATCCTATGTAAACGGAGTGCGATTGACACATAAAACATGAGCTAATCAACTAGTAAGGATTTAAACATCTCCCCTAAGCATAATATTTTCTGACATTTACCAAAATAAATATGGACACACTTAAATTAGCCATTACTCTATTTCATAGGCTTGACCTTGAAACAATGCTTAAAAAATTGGTCGCATATTTTAAAATTTTAAATGACATAACAATAAGGAGTTGATACCTCTCAGAAAACAGATTAGAAAGGAGGAGGGAGCAGATCTGATCCATCCTCCTCTCCCTTTTGATCAATTTCTACTCCCTGCTCTTACTCTCTCCCTCTTATTCTGGTTTATTTATTTTGTTTGCAAGTATTTTTCAACCAGATCAGCAATTTTGGTCTCTCCGCTATGTATCCGTCCATCTATCTCTATGTTGTGCCGTTTATCTCCTCATTGGCCATTGCTGTTGTTTGCTGTTTGTGTTTTTGTTTTGAATAAGAGTTTTATTCTCTTTAGATCTACCTTCATAGGCAATCTATGGGATGCAGATTAGTCATGTGTGTGTGGTTATCTCTCACGACCTGAATAGTTCGATATGAAAGGTTATCTCTCATGGCCGATTTAAATAAATTTTTAGGATATTTGGCTTCCCCTTGTTTGCTCAGAGCAAATATGCTCTTTAACTATTTTTGTACATGAGTTACTGAAAGATGAAAGTCATAAATAACACTTTATTATAAGAATTTTGTTTGTATATATGACTATGTAACTACATAGCATATGGTTATGATTTTGTAAATCTTTATACTTTATGATGTATGAGCTTTATACTCATGATCTTTGACCAATGAAATACTCAAATATTTTGTTAAAAAAAAAATAAAATCATAGGCTTAACTCTTTCTAATATTCATATTTGGATTTCAAACTTTTTAATCAATCTTTCTAATACTCACTTCTTACAAGGACCGACGTCGTTTCAATGCACCGACTCAAAAGACCGCGAAAACGAAAGAACCAAAAGCAACTTGAATCTAAGAGTGGATGCCACGTTGGCGATCCGCGTGGTGGCTCTCTCAGCCAATCAGATCACACTTTCACCGCCTATATAAACCCAACACCTCATACCTCTTCAAGCACAACCGTTCAAACAACAAAAAACCAAAAGCATCAAAGCTAGGGTTAGGGTTAAGGTTAAGGTTTCGGTGCCATTTTCTCTTGTAGGATTCGTGAATTGGAGAGATGAGTTCGACGGGTGGAGGTGGTGGAGGGTCGACCAAGGGCGGGAGGGGAAAGCCCAAGGCGTCAAAGTCGGTGTCGCGGTCGCAGAAGGCGGGGCTGCAGTTTCCGGTTGGTAGGATCGCCCGGTTTCTCAAAGCCGGCAAGTATGCGGAGCGTGTCGGCGCCGGCGCTCCCGTATACCTCTCCGCTGTTCTCGAGTACCTCGCTGCTGAGGTTCGTTTCTTAGCTGTAGCCTTTTGTTTTGGGTTTCGATTTGATGAATTTCGTGGCGATTTTTTTTCAAATTAGGGTACCAAATGGTGGTTTTTGTTTGCTTTAATTGGGTTTATTATCGATAGTTGGCGTGTAATTAGGGGATTTTGCTTTTATTGGGTCTTGATTTGATTTATTTGTAGCCCAAACCATTTTACTTTGTATTTAAACATGGTTTGTTTGGCTTAAATGGCTTTGATTTGGTGGATTTTATTGGTGTGATGCCTGGGATGAAATTAGGGTTTTCTTTTAAAGGTTTGGTTTTCTTTGGGCTTTTTGTTGGTGGTAATTTTGAGTGGTGTAATCGGGTTTGATTTTGATGGGTGTTCTAGGTTTTGATGCTTGGAGTGAGATTGGAGCTTCCTTTGGCGATTTGGTGTCGTTTGGGTTTTTGGTTTGATGGGTTCGGTTATGTTGAAGTGAAATCGGTTTCCTATTTGTTTAATTGCGTTTGATTGGATGGGTCTGAAATTTAGTGCTTTTTTTTTTTTGTTTGGGGGGGCGGTAATAGGGTTTCGATTCATGAAAAAGGTGTGATTTGTTTTGTTATATGCCATTTGTCTAATTGGATCCAAAGCTGTGATTGCTCCCTTCCAATTCAGTTCATTTTCAATTCAAACAGAAATGTTTAGCTTGTGGGTTCGGAGTTTTGACGTGTCTTCTATTCAGGTTTTGGAGCTTGCTGGGAATGCAGCGAGAGACAACAAGAAGAACCGGATTGTGCCGAGGCACATCCAGCTTGCGGTGAGAAATGATGAGGAGCTGAGCAAGCTTTTGGGCTCTGTGACCATTGCCAATGGAGGAGTCTTGCCCAATATCCACCAGACCCTTCTACCTAAGAAGGTGGGCAAAGGGAAGGGCGATATTGGATCTGCTTCTCAAGAGTTCTAGGACTTTCTAGTCTCTTGCATTCGTGGGTTTACCACCGTTTGTAAAATAGATGTGCTTTTCTGTTTTTTGGGTGTCATCTGAATTTGTGACGTTATCTTTTTGTCAAAGAAACGAAATTTACTAGCTTTCTCGTATATGCCCAATTAGCCTATTTTTATTTCTTCTTTTCCATTAAATAAAGTTGAAGGTGACATATTGGATTAAGGGTTTTTATATGGCAGAATGGTTTTGTTGGTGAAGTTCAGGCTGGTTTCTAGACATAGCTTTTTGCAGCTGGGTGGGGATTATCTTTGCAATGCACATTCCTATCATTCAGGTGTAATGCTTGAGCAACAAGTTTTGGATGTCTAGGGTAGAAAGAGAGCTGCGTTAATGGTATGTTACTGTTGGGTGTCATCTGAGCAGAATTGCACACGTTCCCTGTGGATGCCAGTGGCCTCATTTGTTTGGTGTATGGCCTTGTGGAGCTGGTTGGTGGCCGGGGGGTGAAGGTTGGTTATGAAAAAAATCATAGTGCCAAAGGCATTCACGTGAGAGGTACTGTAAGCCTTGATGGATAAGATGATTTCTTATTTGGATTGGGTTCAAAGCAAATTAGTTTATTTGGGCAGTTTGATTTCAGTAATATAGGCATTTCTACACAATTTGTATGCGAGTTATATGGAAGGCACCTTCGCCAAAAATTATTAAAGTCAATTGGGATACTATGATGATAAAAAGAAACGGGGTTTTGGTTTTGGGATTATTGCTTGGGATTGCATGAAGAGTAATGCTACATGTTATTTGTGTCTTTTTTTTTATTCTTTCAAAATTGATGTGGCTCTTAAAATTTTTATTGGGTTAAACATGAAGCAAATTCAAGCACTTTATTCAATGTTATCAAAATAGAATTGAACTTTTTTCTGACTTTCTGTATAGCCCATTTGAAGGGGGACGATAATTCAATCGCACATGCATTAGCCAAATTGGTTGCAGCTCATATTATAGATTTAATATAGTTGAGAAGAAATTTCTCCTAACGTCTCTTTTATATTGTTAACAGGTAATTTGTTGTCCTTATTTTTTTGATCCGTCTCTTTGTTAAAGTTATAATGAGAATTGAAATTTGTTCAAAAAAAAAAAAAAAAAAAAAAAGGACATTCGTGAGTTGAGAGGCACCCAACTTTCAAAATTACATTAGTTTCCAAAATAACTCCCTGTGTATACATTTTAAAACAGGAGTTGACGTGAATAGTGAAAGAAATTCTCTGCCTTGATATCAAAGCGGTGCAAACGTGATCTTCATTCGGTTTACGAAAGGTCTCAGACAATGATCATCATGATGAGCAACTAGAAATTTTGGTCTTTGAGCAGTTTAACCCTTGTACCAGAATTTATTTATTAAATGTAAGAGTACTAGCAGTAGCTTTCTTTAATTTTTTTTTTCTCAATTTAAAGAATTAAATTATTTTTTGCTTTCCTATTTAAATACACTCCACAATAGTTTTACTGATCATATCTTTATACCATTTAAAATTTTTTGAAGTTAAATGATAAGGGAAAGAGAGATGAAAGATAAATCATTTAAAAATTGTTTCAAATAAATGCTAGATGAATAAGAGAGGAAAGAAAAAGTATTTTTCTATTAAAATAATATTAAGAGAATCACTTTTACTTCTTTAGATTTAAGATACAACTTTTGGTTTCCTTGTTGTTTCCTTAATTTAAGGAAAGTTTTTTTAGGAGTTTTCTCTACATTTAGGAAAATGAATGAGATTTATGCTCTGTTTGTTTCGGCGTAAAATGATTTCTGGAAAATGATTTCAGTATTTTCCGGTGTTTGGTAGGGGCGAAAATAATAGTCAACCGGAAAATAATTTCTGTTTGACCAAAAATGCTTAGTAAATTTTGGAAAATGATTTACGCTTTTTAAAAGCGTAAATCATTTTCCGAAGACGTCTGACGCGGTCGATTTATTTTAAACAACGCAGTCGATCTTCACGTTTAAGCAGACGACCACCATCGAAATCTTGCCCGTATTGAATTCCGATAACATCCGGATAATGTCGTCGGAATCTAGCGACGGAATCCGGCCACATTCGCCGGAATCCGATCAGCCTATATTCCGGCAACCAATCTGGCCGGGTCTGGGCAGACCGGCCGGATTCCGGCGATGTGCCGGATCTGGCCAGACCGGCCGGATTCCGGCGATCTGGCCAGATCCGGCCAGATCGCAGGGATCCGGCCGGCCTCTCTGGCCAGAGCCGGCCGGGATCCGGCCAGAGCCGGCCGGATCTGGCCGGGATCCGGTCGGTCTGGCCAGAGAGCCGACCTGCTCTGGCCGGATCCCAGCCGGCTCTGGCCAGTTCCCGGCCGGCTCTGGCAGAGAGGCCGGATTCCGGCCGGATCTGGCCAGATCCGGCCTCTCTGGCCGGAATCCGGCCATCCCAGATTCCGACAAAACTGTCCGGATTCCGGCCATTATCTTGAATTCTGACTGTATTAACCGAAATCAAGTAAAAATGGTCAGAATCTTGTCGGTCAGTGACGGAATCTCGTTATCGATAATTTTTATATTATTTTATATTAATATTTATATGTTTTGAATAAAAATTAATTTTTATAGGTTAATATGTTTAAATGAAAATATAAAAATATTTGTAATTTTCTGTACGCGCCAAACACCAAAAAATGCTTTCGGGGAAAAATATTTTCCAGAAAAATGACTTCCCTGAAATCATTTTACGACGAAAACCATTTTACGTCGAAACAAACGGAGCATTAGAGAATCTGCTAGTAGTGTTCTAATTTCTAAAGGCCTTGTGACGTCTTTTTTCACGGCAAAATCACTTACTCTTACACTTGCCACCTCTTTTATCCTATTTTTGAACTCTTGCCACATCTCCCACAGTAGTAGTTATTTTAGCTACTCAAAATACACATTTTTCTATTTTAGCAACAAGTTTTTCAATAAAAATTTTAACAAATTATTTATCTCACCCTCTACTTTCTTCAAATATTATGCTTCAATGTATATTGTATTATGAAAGTTGAGGGAGAGAAGGGAAAGAAAGGAGAAAACGAAAACAACAATAATAATAAAAGCTTAAAAGGTGTTAAAATGAACTTTCATATATGAAAAGTGCATTGTAGCAACATGGATAAAAATATTCTATTTTAAAGCATTTGCCGAAAAGATAAAGCGGTTCACTTAATCAAAAATTTAAAAGAAAAGGAAAAAAAAAAAGAAATTGAAAAAACTATTTTTCTTTATTTTTGTCCTTTTATTATTATTATTTTTTGAATTTTTGGCTTTTTCTGATTTTTTTTTTTTTCAAGCATGTTTTGGGAATGACTCAGCCACCCTCAAATCACATGAGGGTGGCCAATCCACCCCTGGGCACCCCCAGAAATTGATTGGGGGCAGTTTGGCCACCATTGTTATTTATTGCAATTTTTTATTTATTTGAAGTTTCTTATTTATTTTATTTAATTCTTGATTTTAAAATTTTTATTTAGTTTATAGTTGACAGTATTTTCTTCCCTTAACATCTAAGAACACATATTGGTTCCCAATGATGAGTTCTTTTTTTGGCTTTTGGTAAAAAATGGTCATGGAAATAACTTGTAAATGAGAGGTAGATCATGGGGTAAAGGTAATTAACCCCCCATTTTTTTTAATTGAATTTTCCTAATTTTCTCCCTTCTTGATTTTGAAAAATGTTAAATTTACAATACCAATACAATAACTGTACAACAATCCCTCACATGAGAGTGGGTCCCACATACTGAGGCCCACCCTCATGTGAGGGATTGTTGTACAGTTGTTGTATTGGTGTTGTACAAGAATCAAATCCCCTTGATTTTACCCCTATCACCTAGGGTACCGTATTGGGTGCAACGGCTTGGTTCCCGACAATACACAGGACAAAGAAAGAAGGGTGGCTTGCACACCAAGCTTACGGCCTTGTATGCCGAGTACAGGAATGGAACAGATTCTTATTATTTTCTTCACTTTTTTACATTTTTTAATATCAATTAACATTAAAATATTCTTACTTCTTTTACTTTTTATATCACATCAATAATTTTTTATTATTATTTTAAAAAAAATTCACTACAATGTAAAATTTTTTCATATAAATTCTTTTTATTTTAAATTATATTATCACTTCTTTTTTTTTTTCTTTTTTTTCTTTTTTTTTTTTTTTAATTTTTAAAATTAACAACCCACTACTCTATATTATACAAGTCTTTGCCAAACAAGACCTACATGACATGCAAGCCACCAAGTTGGCCATTGGAAGTTGTTGAACTTTTCTCTTTAAACATTGAAGGTAGTTTGGTCACTCATAAGTAGCCAAAGAGGTAGTAACAGTAGCGATAGGTAACTATTGATAAAAAGTTTTTAGTTTTTTAGCCTGGAAGATGGTGTGAAATGATCTAGGCTGTTCATTTAAAATGAACAACCCATGTAACAGATATTGCATCCGATTCCATTCATTCTTTTTCCTCAAGCATTTTAGTTGCCCATTTTCTTTGTTCAACCATTGTCAGTATACCATCATGGGTGGTGGTTTAGTGGCCTCAATAAAATCCTCAAAGTGATCGGGTATGTACTAGAGTAAGAGTTCGACTTCCGAAATGAAAATTCTCAATTCTATTAGTATTAGCTTCCTTAATTGGGTTTCATTGATGCCTTGATGATGTTATATCATGTTATGACTTAATCAAACTTGAGGGACGTCTGCGGTTCCAATCGTCTAAGCCATTTCTGTGTGGCTTCTAACGGACAAGTATTACCTTTATCACGCCTAAGAATAATAGTTATAATTGATCACTCCCGCTTGCCTCTTCCCTTAAAAAAAAAGGAAAAAAAAAAACTTGTGAGTATCCATCATTGGGCTAGGCTACTTTTTTTCCGGCATCCTTGCTGGCAATGCTTGCAAAAGTTGGTTTTTTTTTACAGTGGCATTTTTATCTTGATTTTTGGGTGAAGAATCAAGATCATTATTGGATTTGGAGCGGGTCTATCGCCAATTTTAACGTGCTCTTTTTCTGTTGCCTTTGCTTTCGCCGGATATATATACGAGCTATTGTTCATGCTCTTTATTTGGTGCCTTTTGCTGTTTGTGGGGGATCTTTGTACTTGTGTCTCCTCTTATCTTATATATATATATATATATATATCTGTTTGTAGAATTGTGGTTAATGTGATCTTTATCTTATCCCCCCCTCTTAAAACAAAAGAACTCTTCATGGTTCAGTTAACCTGTAGACGGTTGGACATACAATAATATATAAATATATAAATAACTAAATGGTATATTTCAGTGTTGACTCAACTATATATATACAATAAGAATGAAATCAGAAAATTAATACAAAATATTACTTAATGATTTTAATCTATATATGGAAATAAAATTATTATTTGATACGGTATGTGATTGGAAAGTGATTTCAGGATAATCAGATTTTGATATTACGCTGATAAGGTAAGTATCTAAAATATATTTTGGATATATTATAACGTCCCCCTTCTAATTCAATTAATGTGGTACTTTAGAAACTGGCTTGAGTTTGGAAACAAGGTCATGAAAACGTCCAGGTGGATGTACTTTGGTGAGCACGTAAATCAATTGATCAGTGGATGCAATAGGACAAAGGCGGAGAGTTCCTCGTAATAGATGATGACATACAAAATGACAATCAGTCTCGATGTATTTGGTGCGTTTGTGGAAGACATCATAATCGGCAATTTGAGCTACTCAGATTATCACAAAATATAGGAGATCTAGATGTCTGAGGGGCACTAATATCCTGCAGAACCTAGCGTAGCCAGAGTAGCTTGGAGGTGGTGTCAACAAATGCATGGTATTTAGCTTTAGTATTGGAGCGAAATAACATACTGTTTTTTGCTACACAAACGAGAGAATTACTTAGTAGAAAGCAATCGCCTATGATTGAGCGGCAGGCGGCAGCACGTTATTGGGATCATCTTCCTAATCAACATCTAAATACACACGTAAGCGTGATGATGAATGAGAGGAGAAATGCAAATTGTGAAGTGATGTGCACTTCACGTAACATTGGATTCGAAGAAGAGTAGCATAGTGAATTGAGTGTGGTGCGATCATGAATTGATTGATGAGATGAATCGCATGAGAATAGTGTAACGTCCCGAGAAAAATTAGCTAGTAATTGATTCCATGACACCACTCTATTTCCATTCGGACAAAATAGAAACACAGGAAAACATCGTACTTTTATTAAATACCATACATCGAAAAACTTTCGCTTATCCAAACACAAGATAGTCACTAATCATATCACAAATAGATAAATACAAGAGCAAAACTAAAAACATCAAGTCAGTTAATCTCACAACTCACTTATACCAATTAGAGCATACTTAATCCGATTTAAAGGTCGGGATATTACAAATAGAGAGATAGAGGACTTGAAGAGTCTCAGCTCGAAGGAGGAGGCTTGTAGATGGGAGTTTTCAAGAGGTCAAAATATTTTCTCTCGATGCATAGTTTTGTGTTTAAAGTTTTATATATTTGTTTAATTTGTTGATGTTTTGGTGAATTTATATATGGGTGGTGTTATTGTTTTGGAGTTATGACGTGGGGTTTTGAAAAGGTTTGAATGTCTTGTTGTTTTGTTAGTTTGACTCTAAACTCCACTCCCTATCTTAGAGTTTTTTTTTATTGATTTAAGCATTAGAGACATCTCCTGCCAGCACATCCAACAAGCCTTCATGCTTGTTCTTATTTTCTTTTGCTTGCAGACCCTCTCGACTTTGGCTCGTTTGTGTAATTTACTTCATCACACTTGGTCTTTTCTTGATCTACATAGTAAACTAAAATTTTTTGTGGCCATGACTCAGAATTATATAGCAATCTATATACTTCAAGCATAATGTAAAATAATACGGATAATTCTTTGATTTTATCTGTATCAGTTTGTTTTTGTTACATTACTAGTCACTCAATATTTTTTCATTATTTTGTGAAAAATTACAGTTTATTTTTGTATTAAATTGCCAAACCCGTGATTGGGGACATTTGTTCTCTATGCTTGTTTTGTAAGTAAAGTTCATATTATTACAAACAAGAAGAAGTAAATTTCATATTAATTAGATATTTACTTACTCTATGATCTATAGAAGTATAAAACAATATCCCCTTTTTTTTTTTTGGGTATATTTATAATAAATTCCGGAGTAAATGTGCATTTTGTGATCACTCCCTCAATTTTTTGAAAATTTACTTTAATTGCTTAGCTTTGTCGTAAATTTGAAATATGTATTTATGTGTGTTATCCATCCAATAAAGTGACATTTGTTAGTTCCATGTCAACATTTTGCCACATTAAATTACAATAAAAATAACAAGGCAGCACTCTCACATGATAAAAACATTTTGCCACATTAAATTTTTTTTTATTAAAAAATAAAAAGAAAAATAACTAAAATCTAAAAAAGAAAAATCTTCAAAATAAAGAAACAAAAAATGAATCCCCAAATCGGGGTGGCTAGCGGTGGGGGGCTTGGGTGGCAAGAAGGGGAGAGGTGGTGGGCACCCCAAGGTAAAAAAGGGCAGCCACCTCATGGGCATGGAATAATCGGAGCAGTCACCTTCATAAGTAGAGGATGACTTACGAGTCACCTCCATTTGTTAGGAGTGGCTTGTGAGCCACCCACATTAGTTGGCAACGGCTCATGGGATGGGGGTGACCTGCAAGCTACCTTAGTGGTTGCCTTGCATCTAAGCACTCCCACCATTGGCCACTCATGGGTGGTTACTGGTTAGCCATCGATGCTCCCTTTGGGGATTTTTTTTTTTTTTTTTTTTTTTTTTTTTTTTTTTTATAAAGATTTTTATGTTTTAGCTTTTAATAAAATAAAAATTATTATTTTAATTTGACGTGGCACTAACTGACACTGATTTATTGGACGAAAAACATTAAAAAGTACCTATTTTAAATGGGACTTGATTGGTGTACTACACCCACACAACAATGGTACAACAACTTCTCACATGGGGTGAGCCCCACAGTGTGTAGTGCCCACTCCATGTGAGGGGCTGTTGTACCATTGTTGTGTGACTGTAGTGTAAATATCATTTTTCATTTTAAATTCGTGACAAAGTTAAATAGTTTAGATTAATTTTTAAAAGGAAAATAAAAAGAAGCATTTATCGATGGATTTATTATACAATTACCCTTTTTTTTTTCTTTTTTTTTAACGATGTTTATCCTTTTTATGTGAATGGTTGAGAATGAGTAGTACTGCAACCAAAGTCTTAAACAAGTTTGGCATGTATAATGTATTCTTTTGTGTTCTTTGAATGGGAACCGCGGCCTGTTATGCGGGCTTGTCATGTCGCCCGCAACTAAGACTGCCAGCGTTCAGTATCATATGCTTGTCTGATGTTGGTGTCTCGCGGCGACAAGCTTTGGAGCAACTGGATAAGAAGCTGGCCGAGGGGGATGACAAGGCAGCACTCTCACATGCTAAGGACTTGCAAGGGAAGCCCGGAGGGCTTCGATGTTTTGGGGCTGCTAGACAGGTTGTGAGAATCAGTTCTTGGTCTAGTTAATGTTGTTGTTCTTGTTCTTTTGGCCCACTTTTTAGAAATTCTGGTGCCAATTGCACTTTGAAGTTTCTGCAATGATAATGTATTAATGATAATTTGATAATCATCTTGTTGTGAAATAGAGGAAAAGCTTAAGGCTTTTTAATCTGGAAGCACCCTAGCTTCACTTCACGTATTTGTTTCATGATACCATCGACATTTCTGGATCCAAATGGAAGAAGATCCGGCATTTTTATCAGGATAGTCTGTTGGGTTATAGATGAATTCAAATAGGGGGTTGTTATATGGCTAATGCTTGCTAACTGGTATTCGATAGATGTGGATTAAGTTACTGTTTTATGATGCTGTATTGTAGTAGATTGTTATATTTTTTACTTCAATAAATTAGCTTCTACAAATTGTCAAAAGATGTAGTCAGATTTATGATTTGGAAACAGAACTAAGATTGCTGCTTGGAATATAGTTGAGGATCATAATACGGAATTCAATGTTCCTGTTAACGGGTTATTTGGTTTGTTTTATTCGAGTTTCATGTTTCTACATATGGTTAGATAGATATGGTGCTCAACGAGTGCTTGTCCAAAGTTGATAAAAAATAGTTCTTTTACCATACGAGGGAATCCATGATGCAGGTGCCCCAAAGACTCTATACCTTGGATGAATTGAAGCTGAATGGAATAGAAGCTTCGTCTCTTTTATCACCAGTGGATGCAACACTTGGTTCAATTGAAAGAAACCTGCAACTTGCTGCTGTTTTAGGAGGGCTGTCTGCCTGGAATGTGCTTGGGTTGCAACAAATCCTATATTTTTCTCTGGGATTTCTGTTCCTATGGACACTGGACTCTGTAATTCCCTTATCTCTTCTCTCTATCTCCTCCCCCCCCCCCCCCCCCCCACGCCAATGCAAGACCCTTATTTGAAACTACGCCCTGAGAACGGATTTCATTTTAAAATTATGTCTGTTTTGACTGAATACCAAAATTATGTTGTGTTATTCCTGGAGGTACTTAAATTTCATTCTCTGACTCACATTTGGCTTAGTTGGTGACTTACATATTGCTTAATCACTTAGAGCGGACAGAACTTTAACTTTCTTCCTCGTACTAGTATCTTACTGAATTGGTTGTTTGTAGGTCTCTTTTGATGGAGGTATTGGTAGCTTGGTTCTTGATACAATTGGTCACACATTTAGTCAGAAGTACCACAATAGGGTTATCCAAGTAAGATACACCTCCCTCAGTGTGTGTGTGTATTACTGTGTTGAGATCATTCTACATTTATGTGGTGGTGACAATCCATGCTGTGTTCTTGTTTCAAATGCCATAACACACTCAGGGGCGTCTACTGTAAGATTTTTGTTTTATATGTTCATTAGCAGGATAACCTATCTTCTGATAGGTTTTAGTATCCTATCTCATACCAATGAGCATGAAGTAACCATCATGTGGTACTTCTGTGCAGCATGAAGCTGGCCATTTCTTAATTGCTTACTTAGTGGGTATTCTTCCTAAGGGATACACACTATCTAGCTTGGAAGCTTTGAAGAAGGAAGGTTCTCTCAATGTTCAAGCAGGGACCGCATTTGTGGATTTAGAATTTCTTGAAGAAGTGGGTTGTTTTCTTCAATCTGATTACTTTCTTCTGTCACTGTTCTTTTTTATGACTCACTGCTGTTGTTTTGCCTCTGATTGCTACCACCTTCCATGTCATACAGGTCAATGCAAGAAAATTATCAGCTACAGTATGTCACAGACTTCCATATATTGCTGCTTGTAAACATATTGCATTTGATGTTGCTCTTGAAAATATCGAGTTTCTTTTCATTTTTTAGATGCTGAACAGATTCTCATGTATAGCACTGGCGGGGGTGGCAACTGAGTATCTTTTATATGGAATTGCTGAGGGAGGCCTTACTGACATAAACAAGGTTTACTTTATGATTAACATGCAAATAGTTGATGATCAGGGCTATGCAATTATCCATGTTACTAATTGAAAATCTGTGTCAATCATGAACAGTTGGACATGTTACTCAACGGCTTGGGCTTCACACAGAAGAAGGCGGATTCTCAAGTAAGATGGTCTGTACTGAATACTGTCCTACTTTTGCGTCGCCACGAAGTAGCACGAGCTAAACTTGCAGAGGCCATGTCCATTGGCAAATCTGTAGGATCTTGCATTGGCATTATAGAGGATACCATCGAAGTTTCAGACATCTAACTGCAACTGGGCATTGTCCAGGCCACAGGAGTTCAAGCTCCACTAACATTTGTCTAATTATTATGATCTTGGGTTTGGGAATTATAGCTGGTTAGACCAAGTGAAAAGTTTGTGATACATACAAAAGGCAATAACTCAATGCATTAATTCTTTGAAAATTTTGGGGATTATATGTTGTGAATGACCATGCCTCCACCTAATACTCTCTAAGGTTCTAATTTCTACTAAATAGGTCTTTTCGTACACCTCCTGTTAAATTTCTGATGGTGTTGTCACGTCATGCCTAGTTAAAAAACGACACGTGTCCATTATATTTACACACCAGATTTGAGAATGGTTGGCACAGCCACCCCCACCTCTCGAGGGTAGCCCTCACGGCCACCTGCCAACAATTTGATACTTGAAAGTGGGGTAATTGGATTACATAAATTGCTCATATGCATGATGGTTTCCATCCAAAAAAATTGGAGCTAAATTTGATGGAGCAACTCAGAAATATTTTAGTATATATATTGTAGATTTGAATTGAAGCGAGTTGTAGTTTGGAGGTCTAAATGCAATTGGGGCCGTGGTTTGGGGAATGAAGTGTAATTTACTATAATCATCCTTTCTAATTTGATATCCAAAATGAGACATGATAAATGGAAGTTTTAATTTCGATCTGTTTATGGACATAAATCAAACCCAATCCTCATCATTGTTGAAAGCAAATTTTCACGTACTTCAATAGAAAGAAAGGGTGAACTATAATTTGCTTTCCTATAATTAATTCTAATCAAATCCTGTCTTCTTAAAAATTTGTTATATTTTATTCAACTAATTTGATATATATATATATAAATGTTGCACATTCAAGCCCATTAACTTATATATGTCAATTCTTTAGTATTGGTATTTGTTTTATTATTTTCAGGCTTTAAATAATCATTTCCATTGAGACCTAGCTAGAAGATATGGTTAAACTTAACCAATCACAATAGAAGACCTAAAAGATGTGGTTAAGTTTAATCAAATCAAGTAAATGATTAAATCGTAATTTCTCCAATAAAAGTCAAAATCGGATTGAATTCAAATTTAGATTCTGCACACGTCTCAGTATTTTGAAAATAACTTTCTGCTAAAGTCTCGGATTGCAATGAAATATATATATATAATCATGGACCACTTTTACAGAGTGAATTAATTGTAGCTAGAAGATATGGTTAAACTTAACCAATCACAATAGAAGACCTAAAAGATGTAGTTAAGTTTAATCAAATCAAGTAAATGATTAAATCGTAATTTCTCCAATAAAAGTCAAAATCGGATTGAATTCAAATTTAGATTCTGCACACGTCTCAGTATTTTGAAAATAACTTTCTGCTAAAGTCTCGGATTGCAATGAAATATATATATATATATATAATCATGGACCACTTTTACAGAGTGAATTAATTGTATTATAATCCTCTATAATTATTTGTTTGAATTTGAGAGAATTCGGACAGACGATTTTGAGAGACCACTTATAAGATCCATCTGAACAAATAAAAATTGGCTGCCTAACTACTTATCGGATCAGATGAATCTTCTAAGTAGTATCTCACAATCATATGATCGAATTCTCTTGAATTCACACAAATAATTGTAGAGGATTTGATCGGTATTAAATGGAAACATTTTACAGCGAGGTTAAACTCATGTCGCAGACTGCTTCAAACGTAAGGAGCGAAAAGTCATAAGTCAAGCCAAAGACTTTCATCAACTTCCACGAACAGAACCTCAAAAGACTTGTCCCTCGGAAACATCTCTTCTAGTTTAACGTTTTTGTCACACTTGTTCATAATTTTTCTTTACAGGTGGGGAGTTGAGGGATTGGGTGAGAGATGGGCGTGCAGTGGGTTCTGGTGTGCCACGGCCTGGTGACGCTGTTAGTGGTGATTTCGTTTCTGTGTGGCCAGTGGCCTATCTTTCAGGGGACTTTCGTCGAACGCATCCACTACTTCCTCACATTCGGCGCCTACGATTACTTACTGTACTCCCTCTCTGTCACTCTTCTTCGCGATTTGATTACGTGCGACGCCCTAATTTTGTTCTTTTTGTTTGCTTTATAGGCGGTGTGTTGGGGCTCTGTGTGGCTCCAGGGGGACCGATGCTATTCTCTCCGTGGAGTATTTCTTCTGCGACCGACCCAATCCCATTTTACAGGTTGGGGACCAAAACTGTATTGTTCCATGGCTTATTATATTTGACTGGGAATTGGTTTTTATTGGTTAGGCTTAAAGTGGGTATGGCTTTCTTTTCGTGTTTTGGACCAAGAGGTGGGAAAGAATTGGGTAGATGGAATTGGATTGTGGTTGGGAAATTGGACTATTTTCCAAGGTTTTTTTAGGTGTTTGGATGAATCGTGGAAATGGTATGAGCTAATTTTTGTTACATTGTCAGGTCAAATTTTAGTTCATTGTGTTGTTTTTAGTACATTCTAGTTTGTATGTGGGTGTCTTAATTTCGAAGAGAGAGAACCCTAGTGGTAAAAGTTTGAGTGAGAAAGAGAGCGCTGCTATTATTTCCAATTTATATGTTGACATTTCTTGTTGTTAGATATGGTGAATGACAGGTAAAATTGAAATTTCTCATTGTCCTCTCCCTGTGTGGATACCAAAGGCCAAGCCGTGGTGTCCACATTGAGAATTTTTCTCTGAGATTTGAATTAGATGAAGGGAATTTGATGGTTGAGGGAGGTTATATCTTTACACCTTGGTGGGGGTGGCCAATGGCTGGGATGCCTTTGGTGTAGAATGGGGTGTGCCGGGGGTAGTGTTGCAATGAAGACCTTAAATGATATTTTTGTAGATATCAATCTGCAGTTGCCAAACTCAACTTATCCTTAATGCCACTTCTTGCTCATTTATAAAAGTTGTTCTTCATACTACCGATCCAATCTAGAAATGATTGCTCCCTTTCTTTTTTCAGTTAGGAGCTAAATTTTCATATAACTTTGTGTTTCATTGCAGTTCATATATCTCATGATGATTGGAGGAATTTATTATTTTATTGCAAAGTCTTGCTTCAGCTATATTCCTGGCTATTATTTAAGTGGGGTTCACAGGTATGTATGAAGGAGTCTGTGACTTACTCTCTTGCTCTTTCTTCTTTCTTTTTTTTCTTTTTTTTTTTTCTTTTTTCTTTTTTTTTTGGGGGGGGGGGGGGGGGGGGTTTACCATAGTTCGATCCTGAGTTTTCTTAGACATTGCATGTTTCTGCAGGTACACAAGCTTCTTGGCTGTTGGTGTCGGTGTTCTACTCTTTCTATTGACTAGCTTTTCTGATCCAGGAACTGTGAAGGCTGAGAATGTTTCACAGTATCTCTCTGCCTACCCATATGACAATCTTATTTATTCTGAGAAGGAATGTTCAACTTGCAAAATTCCAAAGTGAGTTCCCCCCCACCCTAAGGTTTCTCTCTGAACTTTTTAACTTCAGTTTATAATGATCTTTTTATTACTTTGGCTCAGACCTGCCAGGTCCAAGCACTGCAGCATTTGTGATCGCTGTGTTGCTCGCTTTGACCATCATTGTGGATGGATGGTTGAATTCTCGAACTATTTCCTTTTTCCTTTCTCTTCTATGATTAGATGTTTTACATGGAATGTATTAAACATTACACTTTCTATTTCTACTTAAAGCTGTTCAATGTTCATTGTTGCAGAATAATTGTATAGGGGAGAGAAACACCTGCTACTTCATGGCTTTTCTTTTGTGGTGAGAACTATATGATTTTGTGACATTTAAGTTTATAGTTTTGCAATATATGCCATGGTAAATGGCCTTTTTTGTTCTCCACTACCTATGCTGCCCAATTAATTCGTATGTAAGGTGCCATGTTCTTCTCAGAATATATTTGATAATGAGGGGCAGAAAATCTATCTCTACAGCTGTTGTTTTGTAATAGATGGACCGGAAATTTACCATCTAATTTTCATGTGTAAGCTTGTGAAGTAATCAGACCACAAAAATCTAATTACATGTTACATTAAGTTTTGAATTTGTATTCTACAGTAATCGTTGGTCACTTTTGAAATTCATGGGACTGTAGTGGGGAAGTTCTGAATTAGTCTGAAAATTAATACCCAAGTGCTGAATCCAATCAATAAATGAGCAGTGTCTTTGATGTTTTCTCCTATAATCTTGATCAGTTGGCTGGTTTCAACTTTATTTGAGATGTATAGCAGTTTGCTGTTCCTCTTTGTTCTTATTAATTTTATTTAATTTTTTGGGTTCTATTTAAGTTATGTGTGCCTTTAGCGATTTTGCAGGCATTTTCTTATTTGCATATATGGAACAGTTGCCATTGGGTTGGTTCTTGCTGGACGGTTAAAAGAATTAAAAGTTGTATATATTCTAACTGGTAAAGTGATTTGTGTTTCAGATATCCTAGTTAATGGCTTACTTGCACAAGGCTAAATGTGACATAAATTCCCCTATTTCTTTGTGCAGTTTATTATGGCATCGAAAATTCTTTTCGTAGTTTAGTGCCACATGTTGTACAGGTAGTCCTTTCTTTAGTTTGCTTATCTGTCTTCTGAAGTTGTCTTGTTATGCCTAGGCTTCAGCTTTTGTTTGAGGCAACTTAAAAGGAAGGATAACTTTTGACGGCATCTAGAACTTTCTGATTTGGTGTCTATAACAGATCAATTAATTAACTGTCTTCAATGTTGAAGCTATGCTTGAACCATTTATTATGCTAGTTTGCACATTTCTTGTTCTGTGTAGGGGATAGATGGCCTATTATGAATGTCGATTTATCTACTCTTTTGACTTTGCTTAATGGTTTTCTTGTGTGTAACAGTGGTTATTGGCCTCCTACAACACTCAAATACTTATGATGGTTTTTCTTGCAATAGTTTCACTGCTACTGGCAGGGTTCTTTGGCTACCATGCCAACCTATGTCTCACCAATACCACCACGAATGAGGTCTATTTTCCCTGCCTTGTTGTTTCTGAATAATTTTTGTCTGTTCTCTTTGTAATTGGCAGAGTGCTAGATGTGGGGAAAACTAATGATATAGTAAAGGCTTATTGGGTTCCATTGCTGCAACAGGATCACTTTCTGAGCTTTTCCTTTCCTTTCCTTTCCTTTTTTTTTTGGGTGGGGGGGATGATGTAATAAGGTAAGTGTGCTTCAAATGGTTGCTGGCTTGCAGCTCTTGTAATAATACATGGAATTCTTGTCATGCTGATGGTGGAAGTGGTGGAAATAACTGATTGATCATTGAACGTCACATGACATTTACTGAAAACGGAATTATAAAAAACAAGATTAGTTGGCAACTTGGATGCTTATAACATCCTTCATTGTGTTAAATAAATAAATTACTTGGGCGAAAGGCAGCTTGATAATGGAAGTTACTTAGAAACAAATATTCCTGTGAACTATTGGCTTGCATTGAACTTGATGGGTTATGGTGTCTTTTTCTCAAACCTTAAGCCTACCAGGTTGTTTTTGCTTATAACAATTTATTGGGAAAAAATATCGGGGCCATATCAATTATGCGAAGTCGTTGAAAATTATATACACCCTTCACTCTTTGCCCCTCCTTTTATAAATGTTAAATTGTGATGGCTGAGGATCATTGCTATGATATGGTATATCGGTTTTTCATTTACTTGAAACATGTTATGATTTAGCTGCAATTGCAACCGTATTGCTTTGATCTCATTACTAGAACCCTGAAATTTACTCACTACGTGGATTTGTTTCTTTTTACCTGGAATACAGACTTTCAAATGGCAAGATTACATAAGCTGGCAGAAGAAGCTAAATGAAGCGAGGGCAAGTGCTGCAGCCCTCAAAGCAGGTAACAGTGGGATGAGAATTGAAGGAGAGCTTCCGAAGAGCAAATGGAGATCATTTTTTAGAAAATCCCCAATAGAAGATGTGCAGGTCACTAAAAATAACATTTACGATAAAGGATTCTTTCACAATCTTCTGGAGATCATCTTTCCCCTATCGATGAGATCCTCATTTTTGCAAACAAAATCAAAGTCTGGCTGAAATTTCCATTAATGCTTTTTGTTCACCTGGCTGTTGTTTCTTCGAATTGAACCGGGATTGGTCATTTGTTCTTGCAATTTTCGATTCATAGTAGGCCTACCAGGGAGCCTGAGGGAGTACTCTGTAAATCAGAACCTTTTACATACTTATCATTTATGGCTGCAGTCTTGAGGCTATAGACCATTCTGCTGTGAGAACTAATATATATAGCTCGGAATATGGTGAAATATTACTGGAAAACGGTACAAACCTCATTTTGTAAGAGTTGCATTTGGTGATATTACTGATATAGTAAATCGTTTTTCCTCTACTTGTTTACCCCCTTGGTGTTTTTTTTTATTTTTTATTGAGATTCATGTTTTTATTGATTTTTTTATGTTTCTTGGAATTATTTCTCCATGGGGCAGGATGTGGGATACCACGAGAAAGTTTTTGGCTTCATTTGTGCAACAAAGTACCCCCTTGGAATTTAAAGTAAATAAAACAAAGAGGCAACCAAAAATTATATTGGTATCTCTCTCTAGATGAAAAAGAAGTGTATTTTTTTGCCTTGTTTTTTTTTTTCTTCAAAAAAGAAGAAAAGTGAAATTACATTTAGTTGAATAGAAGTTACATCTTCACATAATTTGGAAAGAGCTCCAATGAAACAAGCTGCTATATATCGTGGATTGCTTGATTCTTGAGTAAGCCTTTTGATGAGGTAACCAGCGAAGATATTTTTTGAATTCAACCATTATTTTCATAATGCCCATGTCGCCCATGTCATCAAACATGCATGTCTAATTTTGATATCAAATGTATATATTTTGTACGATCATGAAATGATTTGCTATTGATGTTGTGAACTCTAAGTTATGAGTAAAGTAAAAATTATCTGTAGAATGAATGATTGTGACTCATAGTTACATGTATTGTTAATGGAATTGATGACAGCGATTGTATAATATGGCCACCATGGGAAAAAGTAGCTAGCTAGTGAAGAATTTGGGACATGTGCATACCAGTTTATATGAACTTGACCCTATGACCCAATTGTAAGACGAGTGATCGATGTTTATCCTGAATTCAAGAGCTATTGTGACCGGTACAACCACACAAGGGTGGGGTCACCATGGTCCAGGTATCAATAGTTGGATAGATCACTTGAGGTCAAACTTGATCAACTACTAATTAGTAGCTAATTTGCTATTGTGTAACACTAATGCACTGGGGTTGTACCATATGTCCCACAGGATACACAAACCTCATCGTAAGAAGGTTATGGATATAGATATGGAGAATGATTATGACTACATACTACAGACTACATATGATATTATATGTTATTATTTTTTTTATATAAGTAATTGCAATAATATAAAAAAGCGCAAAGGAGTGCAACCCTTATACACGGAAAGTATACAAGAGAACCCTTTATTATAGTGTATCAACAAGATTTTTCTGCCTTATTTCACCTATTGAAACGGTGTTGCATGTTATTCACATATGTTTTATATGAGACTGAGTTCACTGCATATTGACATGTTTCACACGTGATTATGGACTTACATTTTTATTTTTTTTCCACGTGTAAAACATGGAACCATTCTTAGACCATGGTGAAGCCGAACCCAAACAGGAGGTTGACGATGGATGACATTGTTAGGTTGACCTTCGGGTCAAACCCGGAGTTAGTGGCCCAGGTGGCAAGGAGGAGGAGATAGCTGATCAGCATGCATGCGTAAAAAACTTCCCAAATGAAAACAAGTATTCTAATGAAGGTGGGTCAGTGGGGACAAATGACAATGGGTTGGCCGCAGCCGGCGGTTTGGTGGAGGATGAGGATACGAACGGAGGGGTATTGGTTTGGAGGAGGAAGGACATATATAGTGCAGGCCACTTCTCAACATCCCAAAAAAAAAAAAAAAAAAAAAAAAAAGGTTTTTTGTCATCATAATTAATTAGATACGTTGTACGTCAAGCTTTTCTAACATTTTTTTAGGGTACTTCCACGGTAAAATGACCTCTTGTTTATGTATATATTAATATATTTGAACTTAATTTATTTATAAACCAACAAGCTAAAAACTTGCTTCAACTGGATTTGTCAATGGGCATTATTCCAGTGCAGTGATATATTTTCAGAAGTCGTACGATCGAACCCGGAGAAACCACCGGCAACCATCAGTACCAGATCAACCAAAAATAATTTGGTTTTAAGTATTCCATTTTTTTTTTTTTAAATTATTGCCTTAAGCTTTTAGGAACTTGAACTTCCATGGTGCAGTGAATACGATCCAATCTGGAGAAACCACCCGCTAGCACGTATATATCTATTGCAAGAGAGAGAACTCTACAAGTGTAGTAGAAATCAAAAAAAAATTCCCCCCCCTCCCTCCCCATTATATCTAGCTAGTATCATATCTTCTTGATATTGATCATACTGGAACATGTACTCCTTCCCCAACACCCACCCAAAAAAAAAAAAAAACCTCCTAGCCTTTTAGGCAGGTTGTCAATCTGTTGGTAGTTCAGACCTAAAAACCCTAGTTGTATATATATATATAAGCTTTTGTGGACTTGGTAAATGTACGTAGTTAAGCAGAGGTTTGGGGTACATGGGGAGAGAGTGGCTTTATATCTCTACTCCGCATGTAGGTCAAAAACTGTCCAGGTAGCTCTTCCAAAAGAGCCTGCACCACAGAAATCTGCCCACCTGCCCAGACCAAATGAATTTTGTTAGTTTAACTACAATGAAGAGGTTCGTTCAGGCAAAGAAACAAATAAGTAAATCGTTCATGTCGATTAATTGTTTCAAATGATATATAATACCCACAAACATATGATAAAAGAGAAATGATATGCTCAACTGATGCCTTGTTTATTATTAGTTATTTATTGGTAGGTAAATAGAACTCAAATATCCTAACGGGATTTTTCTTTTGATAATTAATCGAAATATCGTTAAAAGCGTTGGGTGCTCTCAAGTATACAAAAAGTATACACGAAAAAACATATAGCTATTAGGAAAAAGAGAGAGAGAGAGAGAGAGAGAGAGAAGGAAATCATGAGAATTAAGCACTTTGCTTATGGAGAAAGAGATGCCATTTGGTCCTAAATGCATTAGCATATATAACTCACAAGGCGTTCAAATGTTTAAGCAAAAAGTGGCTGTTAAGAGAGACACCGGCCATGTTTGGCAAGGATCCGGCTTAGGTGTTGTAGTTTAAAAATACAGCACCGTGCTGTAAAAAAATGAGGGTAAAAAAATGAGAGGCTGAGAATTAATCAAGCCTATTTTATAAAACCAAAACGTCGTTTCTTAAAAGTTATATTGTGTGAAGCAAACATTTATTAACGTTTCTGTTTCACGACTTCGCAAAGGCTGAAGGCAAACGTTTAAGAGAGCCAAATCACGCCTTTTGTTCAAGATTTTCTTCATCGCACTGCACTGTCTTCTTCTTTTTCATCCAAAAATTCTTCCATTCTGCTTTCTCCAAAGAGAGAATCTTTAACAGAAAAATAGTATAGAACCCAAAAAAAAAAATAATAATAATAATAAGCAGAGCTTCCAGGGGAGAACGAGACCAAGGCCAGAAAAGAAAGAGTTTCAAGGTTGCTGTTCAGAGAGAGATAAGGGAGAGAAAGAAATGAGTTATCTAAAATCTGCAAAACTTGTCTCAGTACCAGGTTAGTCCTTATGTTCTCACGTTAAGCAAAATTCTCCTTTGGTCTATTGAAGGAGAACCCATGAAGGAACATGTGAACTTGTGAAGAATAGCGCCAAGTGCTCTGCAGGACGAGGACAAACCCATTTCTCTTGCTTCTTTTTACGGCTCCAAATTCTAATAAGGGGAAGCAACTCAAAAAATAAGAAGGGCTACCATTAGATCTCTTAACAGCACGGCACTACTCATTACCACTTGCTCTGTTCATGCTAGCAAAAAACAGGGGCTAACAGAGTGAAAGATTTTGGAAAGCTCTGATTTGATTGCTTACCAAAGGCAGAGTAGTTGATCTTATTTATAGCCAAAATGCAGGAAGTCTTTTACAATGAGCTTAGAGAAGTAAAGCAACAAAGCCAAAAGGCTTTTCATACAGGCTTACACGTAACTACAAAGAAGGAAAAAGGTAAAAAGGAAAAAACTTGAGATCAAGGGACTAGGTGGCTCCTGTTGGGTGTGATATCAGGAGTAGTGGTGGCTGGTAGATAACTGACTTGTATTTGAGATATGTATCACTATGCACAGTTACAGTAAGTGGATACTTTTGAAGCTAGCTAGGTAACATGAAAAGATTAATTTGTAGAGATCGACAAAGAGATGCCATTAATTATGTACTCACTATGCACTTCTCGCATTGGAACAAACTGTACGATGTCATGCGTAGCAACACGACCTGTAGAGCTCTCCAATCGCTGTCCACCATCAGCATCAAGGACCTGCTGCCAAAAATGAAGTCAGATATCATATATATTGATTCGAGATAATTAAATTTCAAAAGGGTAAAAATTAAATGATGGTATAATTGGTATACCTCCATTTGACTAAAATCTGCCCCTCCCACTCCCACAATAAGAATCGACAGTGGAAGATCAGATGCCCTCACCAAAGCGTCTTTTGTTTCTTGAAGGTCTGTAAGGACTCCATCCTTGAAAATGCATGCATGTGACAGTTATTTAGTTACGATCGAAATAACGAATTGAATTGATGATGGAAAGAGATTATCAAATATTAAAAAGTCAATATGAATCTCTTTAATATATTATTACCGTAATAATGAGCAAGACAAAATACTTGTTGCTGGTGTATGAAAGGGACTGGCCGGTAATTTGCGCAGCTGTGTTAATCACTTGTCCAAATAAAGTGGGCCCTGCAAGAGCGACATTACGTAGAGCACTTGCATAAGCAGCCATGATGCCTTCAACTCCTTCGACCTATTAAAAAATAAAACAAACTGACGACTATGAAAATGCAGTGTTAAAACTATGAGCTTAATTTATATGGCCTTTTTTTTTTTTTAAGCTTTTTATGAACTTTTTTTAGATGGGCTTAATCCAATTTTTGAATTAAATCCACTAATAATACAAAAATACAAATTGAATTGTAAACATTGGGCAATACAAATATTTCTAAATTGAAAAAAAAAATGCATATATTTATGAACATTGAGCAATACAAGTAAATTGAAAAGAACTATAGCACCTATAAACCTCTATGTTGTACACAGTTTTAATTTGTTAATGAAACTCTCTGGTTGTTCTACTCCTTTCCCTAAAATGTTGTTGTTTTAGTTTAATAAAACAAAACTATTTTATTTTTTTAAAAAAAATATCTATGGGTATGCGTATATGGATAATATTTGCCTACCCATATTCCGTTTTTCCGTCCACATGTGTAGATAGCAAATATAGTATCCACCCGCTTGGAATTAGGGGTTGAAAATCCAACTCATGCGGATGTGGAGCGGTTTTAACCGCCCACCTGAATACCCCTAATTAAAAGTAGCAGAGGAGGATAAACATTAAAAATAATTAAAAAGAAAAGAAAATCGAGGAAGACTGAATTAAAGGACAAACAATGGTGATGTAGCCAGGTTTTGCATATTGTTAAGAGTGAATTATGAGTAAAAGAAATTATGCTACAAAAACACAATGCAATATTCGAGATAATAATAATTACTAGATGTGAGTAGTACTATATTACATAAAAAAAAAAAACAGCAATGGGCTTACTATAAAAAAATAAAAAAGTTATCATAGTGTGAATCGACCAGTATATGCTAACAAAGGGCTGGCTCAACATGTTCTCCCACACACATGCTATGTCATATAATAGTGTTTTATCCTTGGAAGGCTGATTTTTGATAACATCTTAGTGGCATACGAGACGTTACATTCCATGCAAACGAGAATGTGGGAAAAAAACATGTTTTATGGCTCTGAAGCTAGATATGAGTAAAGCCTAATAGCCTATGACAGAGTAAAATGGATTTTTTTTTTAGGCATTACTTGTTCGGATGGGTTTTGATCAGACATGGGTCAGGTTAATAATGCAGTGTATTAAGACTGTTCAGAATTCCATTCTTATTAATGGCCAACCTGTGGGGAACATTTGTCCCACTAGAGGAATTCGGCAAGGAGACCCTCTATCTCCTTATTTGTTTATTCTTCGTGTAGAAGCCCTCAGCTCTCTTCTTCATCGTGTGGAAAGGACGAGATGGTTAACTGGAGTTCCTACATCCCCAAGGGGACCTTGGCTGAATCATTTGTTTTTTGCATATGATAGCCTACTCTTTTGCAAGGCTAAATTGTCAAACCTGTTGGGGAGGTACGAGATGGCTTCAGGTTAAAGGCTGAATCAAGACAAAACTTTAGTCTTCTTTAGTCGAAATACAAGTGCAGAGGATAGAGCATGCATCTTTCAATTATCAGGACTCCAAGCTACTCAGAGGTATAACAAATTATTTGGGCCTTCCAGCTCTAATTGGTAAGTCCAGAGTCAGAGAGTTCCAAAGTATTAAAGATCGAGCATGGAGGAGACTGAATGACTGGAAATCGAAATTCTTCTCTCAAGCGGGTAAGGAGATGCTACTTAAAGTAGTTATCCAAGCTATTCCTACATATAGCATGGGTGTTCCTATTACCAAAAGTATTGTGTAAGGATATTAATGCGATGATGCTAAGATTCTAATGGGGGAAGACAGAAAATAAGTCAAAAAATTCACTGGATGAGCTACACGAGAATGGGGTATTCCAAGGCACAAGGGGGTAAGGGTTTTAGGGAACTACAGTGTTTCAACAAAGCTCTTTTAGCAAAACAGTGCTGGCAGCTGCTACAGAATCCTCATAGTTTGGTGGTCCAAATCATGAAGCCAAAATATTATCCACATGGGTCCTTTATGGAGGCAACCCTATGTAAAAAAGGCCATTGTTTGCGTGGATGAGCATTTCATCAGCTTGGGAGCCACTGAACGAAGGGATGCTGTGAAGAATCAGGAGTGCAGAAACAGTCAACATTTGAGGTGTTAAATGGCTGCCAACCCCTACCACCTTTACTATACAATCACCAAAGAGGTCCTTTTTGGAGCATGCAAAAGTGGCAGAACTCATAGACCCAGATACCAAGGGATGGATGTACTGATGATAAAACATAATTTTTGGGCAGAAGAGACTAAGATTATCATTCAGATTCCGTTGAGCAAATACCAGCAACAAGATATTTTGATTTGGAGGGGCTCCACAACAAGTGAATTCATTGTAAGGAGTGCTTACCACATGGAAAAAGATCAAACTGAAAGAAATAGAGGGGTGGGATCTACCTCTTCAGCACCGAGTAGTGTATGGAAGAAAATATGGGATATGCAGATGCCAAATTCCATTAAAATGTTCCTATGGAGAGCTTGTCATAATATTCTTCTTACAAAAGTAAGTTTGCAAAAGCGAGGTATTGTTCTAGACCCCCTTTGTCAATTCTGTCAATTGGAGTGTGAAATGTCCAACCATATCCTATGGGACTGTATTTTAGCGAAAGATGTATGGGGAGCATGTTAAGTTACAAAAGAGCTCAGTGAACGGTAACAACTTTGTCAAGTTATTGGAGTATATGATGGGAAGATGTAGGCCAGAGGAGATATGTCTTTTTGCAGTGTTAGCCCATAAAATCTAATTCCGCAAACACACAATGGTGCATGGGGGGTGTTCACCCATCCAAACCAACTAATCTCTGGAGCTACCCAAGCTTTAAAAGAATATTCAGAGGCTAATGCTAGAGATGTACAGGATTTGATCCCATGGGGGGAATCCTATCACAGAAATATGGAAAGCACCACCCGATGGTATGCATAAAACTAATTGGGATGTGGCCATTGACTCCAAAAATATGTGCATGGGTATTGGCATTATTGCAAGAGATTGTGAAGGGCAGGTAATCACGGCTAAATGTCAGACTATATGCGTAAAGCAAAAACCAGTGGTAGCTGAAGCCCAAATGGCTTTGTGTGCTGGGGAATTTTGTTGTGACCTGGATTACAGGATATTATTCTAGAAGGGGACTCATCACAGGTGGTTAATGCGGTCAATGCAAATGGACCAAAGTGGTGCAGGTACGGACAATTGGTGGCTGATATACAAATGATGGTTCTTTCTACTCAACAAAGTTGGCAAATTAGGCATATCCGTATAGTGGCAAATTTTGCGGCACATGGACCTAAGATAGTGGTAAAACAAATTATGGATAAAGTACAGATTGAATAAATTCCTTAGGGCATTCGTGATGTTGTAGTTTTCAAGCAATGTGCTCATGCTTCATAGAGTGTTAGGCTCTTTTTCAACTCTAGAGTATTTGCTCTAGCTTTCCCGATTGGGTTGAATAAATTTCAAAGATTATTATCAAAAAAAAAATCAGGTAAACAATTAAGATGCTTGCCTAATATCCCAAAGAAATAAGAATTTTTAACTAATAGTATATTGAAATGTGGCTCAAGAATTCATTATTTTACAAACATGGCGTAGTTTCAAATGTTGATGGTCTAGATTTATTCTCAGAATCACAAATTTTAAAATAGATTATGCAAACAAAAAGTAATACTCCAATTAAAACATTAAACTATATAAAAAGACTAGATTCTTTTCCAATATATGAATTGCTTATTAAATATTATTAATAATACCCATAAAAATTATGTATGTGCATGAAAGAAGCATTTCAAAACCATAATCGATAAGAACAAATTTATGATCATGTCTCAAGGAAAATTAAATGAATTAGCCATACTATTAATTGATATATTAACATAATTGGTTTGTAAACCTAGAGCATGATAAACCAAGAAGTCTCTAGGCTGTATCGTTAAGATAGTGAATTACTATTCTTATTAATAGCATTTAACCAAGACTTTTTTTTTTTTTTTTTTAATATTTTATATACAAATTTATTATAACTTATATCGAGACGGCCGAGTGCTAACCAAAATGTTGCTTCAAAGATGAACAAGCAAATCAAAGAAATGAAATAATCCCTTCTCACCTCATAGCCACTTGCACTTCCATTCAAATTAAAACAATGTGAGAGGGAACCATCATAAGTTTTTCCTCCAAAGCCCCAAGCAGGAAAACGTTTATCAAAATCATAAAACTGAATGACCTCCCCAACCTCCATTATAGCCTGCAAATTGTTCAAGTAATCAAGTAGACGATGACTTCAGAAATCAATGATGATTTCTTTTAAATATATGCTAGCACAAGTCTAATAAAAGTTTCAAAACAAGGAACTTATTTATTTTCAAAATTACACATGTTTCGCAAGTGGTGTAAAAGTTGCTTGATCATATCTAGTTATGACAAACATTGTTAAAATAATGATTAAATTCGCCATTTTTATTAGTTCAAGTTTTGAGACAAGTAATAATTTAACATGGTATGAAAATAGGTGGTATTGAGTTCAAATCTCGACTCCAATCTACCTCATATTTATACTTAAAAAAGTTTAACGTGTTGAGCCACATTTATTGAGAGAGAACATTTGACCCACACGTGAGGGGAATATTAAAATAATAGTTGAGTAATTTAAAATCACAACTTCTTATTAGCTTAAGTTTTTGGGATATTAGTTACTTACTTATCAAAAAGGTCTTAGTAATTTAACAATCATAAAAGATGGCAGTATAAAACATCTCTACAAACCAAATAAATGGAAAAGCTAAATTCATGTGTTATCTTTTCTTTTGGTCGGTAAAATACAATTCATGTATTTTCTTTTTCTTTTTGTCAGTAAAATCGATGAGTGCTGGGATTTGGAAGATGGTGCCGACATGCCTTCTTTTGTGTGTTTAGAAGGAAAGAAATAATAAGTATTTCGAGGATTTAGAGAGGTCCTTAAAGGATATTTTTGCTTCTTTTTTTTTTTTTCATACTTTGTATCTATGGACGGGGGCTTTTGTGTTCCCTTTGTCGCTTAGTTTTGGCGATTTTCTTGTTCGTTTTCCGCTTTCTAGTTAGGTGCTTTCTCTTGTATACTTCTAATGTACTTAGAGCATCTCCAACAGATGCTTTAAATCTTTTAAAATAATCAAATTTGACTATTTTGAGCATTTTTCCCCTCCAACAGATTAGTCACTATAACTTTTTTTTTACAACAATTAACAGTGAATAGGCAATGTTCCTTCTTCATTCACCCGCTTCCTTCTCCCTTACTTCTCATCTCTGTTGGTCTCCCCCTGAGTCCCCCACTTCGACGCCATCAAAGGCCGCCAGAGACCTCCGTTCATGCCCCGGCGAGAATCCGATGCAATTCGTGCTCTCCCTCTCTATCACTCCATAGCGCCACCCCTCTATCCCCGACCAAGCGCCACACCAAGATCTCCGTCATTGGGGCTGGCAATGTGGGCATGGCCATTGACAAAACCGAAATCAACTGAAACGCATATTCTAGAACCAAAATCATCACCGCAACCAACCGATGTTTTCTTCCCTCATCACACGTTTCTCCGACCACCAGAATCGCGCCCCTAGCTTCACCGGCGTCGACCCAGTTCCATCCATCAGCGATCGGACCTCTGATCATCCTCTAGGTCTCACGGGTCGCTCAGGTACTCTCTCTCTCTCTCTCTCCATCTTCTCTAGATCGCACGGCGAGGCTGGTGTCTGGTCCGAGCCTTCCAAAAGGGGCTCTGTCTCCTGGGCGAGGATAGTGAATTCTCTCAATGGGTTGGGGTTGGGGAGACCGGAGTGAGAAGGAGACCGGAGAGAGAGAGAGAAATAAAAAAATATATATATATGAAAATGATTCAAAAAATAATATTTTAAAAAAGTAGAGAGTGAACTGTTGAAGCTTGTAGTGAAAAGTTAGTAGCTAAAATTTAAAAAAAAAAAAAAAAAAAAAAAAAGAAAAAAAAAAAGTGATATTTTGAATAGCTAAAATGAAAACCATTGCTGGAGATACTTTTAGGGGTGCCTTATGCTTTTAAGAAGACCAATTTATTACTTATTAAAAAAAAAAAAAAAAAAAAAATACAACTCATGTACCCATATGGGTACAAGATTAAACCTATATGGAGGAGATGCCATCCAATCCAAAGATAATTGGCTAATATCTTGCATCACATGTTTAGAGTACAATTGTATAAGTTTTGGAGCAAACTACCCTCTTAAGAACCCCAGAATTAAAGATGCAGCCTTACCCGCTGATAAGAATTCAACCGGCCAGAAGGATCAATATAGTGTAAAGAATCTGGATTCCGAGGATTTCCATTTGAGGCTGGACAAATGAAATAAAATATTCAAAGACAAGACATTCAGCCAAAACATTAATAACTAGAAAAAATGCGAAAAAAAAAAAGACATTCGTACTCAAATAAAATAAAATAAAATAACTCCTCTAGAATGTAAAATATTTACCCGTAAAGTCAACAGCAACCATAAAGTTAAGCTCAAATCCACTAGAAATGTAATCAAGAAAACTATACTGTTCCTTTTGACAAAATTGATCCACAAACAGCTGTCCCTTCAAAACCTATATTGATAACTAGTCAAGCAACTGCGAATACAAAATAAAAGGAGTAACAAGAAATTTTTTAAAACATTTTATTGCAAGTATGAATCAGTACCTTCTCGTGACCATAATGAGAAGATGGTAAGGTAAGATTTGCACCACTTCTTTCTTTGTGAAGTTTTTCTAGGTCTGCTACTGACTTCTGGAGCTTACTGATGAGGTAAATTTTAACATTGATATCTTGCCAGAGATTAAACCGTAATAGCAAGCAAAAATTGGAAACAGACAAAAATGATTCTAGCTAGACATCGACTTACCCAATAAGAACATGATTGCCACTGCTGTTGAAATCAAAGCATTCAATAATTAATGGGTTATCCTGTGGCAAGTTAAAGTTCATATGCCACACGGATCTTAATTAGATACCAAATAACAAAACATCCTATAAACTATAATCTAACTTGAGCAAGAACCATAAAGCAACAACCTTACCTTACTTCCAAACTGATTCATACTCATGCATAGGGGTTTCCAAGTTGGATTTAAGTTGTTGTTCACAACTTCAGTCTTGCATATTGGAATAAGATCTCCGCTCTCAACAATTCTAGATATTTTCAAAAAAGGATCCTAGAATAAAATGAACAAATTTAAGAATCAGAAACACTCAAGAATATGTATGTATAAGTAATATAAAACCTCAATGTATCTGCTTCGCAATTACATACACTTTTAGAAAATAGGTCCTTGTTATCCAAGTGAGAACAACGGAATATCATCTCAACAGCACTCCTCGAAGCAACTGTTTCCTCCGCATGGATAGTGAGTGCCCCAAAGTTCCTCAAACCCCTTTTCCCATTTTTGTTATGAAGATTTAGGGTTAAACGTCGACTTTGTTTGGTCACTATCTGTGATGAAAAGAGGAGAAAGAGATGAAGGGTGGGGGTAAGGGGAAGGGGACAAATACTAGTGTTTAGCACAAGATGACCAAATCATTCTAAAGAATTTAAGCCACTAATTTTAAAATGTTAGCATTAGAACATCCTTTTTTATTTTTTATTTTAATTATATCAATGGCAATAAAATCTTAAAATATCATTATAGTGAAGTAGCTCTCACAATGGTCTTTCTGCTATTAAAATTTTTTAGAAGGTAATGCTGAAAATTTAAATAACTTTATACTCAAATTGCACTGGCTTAATGAAAATGCATCAAGTACTCTTAAAAACTAACTAATCCCAAGGCAACATACCTCTGATAGAACACAAGTTGCCTCTCCAAGAAAGTCTTGATCCTTCAAGTTCAGGGTCTGCAAGGAAACAAAATAATTTTTTATTTTTTCAGACAAGTACAATGGAATAAAAATTTTAAACTAACAACTTCACCATCAACACAAGTTGTTAAATTATTCAGGACGAGATTGTAACAATTTAAAAGTTGCATAATCCCTATGTTTCCCGGCTATTTGCCTCTAATCTAATTCGACATTTTTATCTGCTGTTCTGTCAAAAGTTGCTTGATTATTAATCAAAATTATAAACATCACAAATATTACTTGGGTCTTCAAGTATTCAATTAAAATTCCTTTACTTACATTTCTCATTCCATATGTAACTTGTCTGTATCATGCCCAAGTTGATGCCAGCAACTAATACAGCATAATTATTTTGATGCAGTAAAATGCAACATACAGATAAAATTATTGTTTCATTATTTTTTAGCAAGTGCTTTCCCATTAGACGTGTATGGCCGCACATATAGCTATTGCTAAAAATACCACACACTTGGCATCAAAATTTATGATAATTGTTCACATATTACTTTCATTGCCACTCCAATGTTTTTGGCCACATCACAACAAAATTAGCACTTAGCAGACATACAAAAATACAATGTCATCTAGTCAACACACATTTCATGCTTAACAAAAGAGTTTTGTTGGAACACTCGGCACTTAAAGGTTGGCAGAGATGCCTCAGTAACACAAAGCATGTACACTTTTTTGTAAAATTTGTTATCAGTACAAATAATAATTGAACAAACATAACCTACAAAATATGAATCAAAATGATAGATACTTAAAAGCAAAAAACCATGATATACCTTCACAGGAATATTATGATATGTCGTATCAACATCATACACATGAAATCTGAGCCAAAAGAAACAAGGCAAACATGAGTCAAGCGGTCAAATTAAAACATGACTTCCAATAAACAAGAAATATATCCACAAAGATAAGCACTTAAAGGAATTTGAAAAACTTACACCAATGGCTGTACAATCTCGAATTGGAATGCGACTGTAACTTTTTCTATCCATTCGGGATGCAAACTATTCAATACAACTTCAGTGCGACCTAACTCCTCTAGCTTTCCGTCTATTTTCTTTGCATACACCACAGCCATGGGATCACTCTGAATTAAAAGAAAGTATGTTTTAGCTTAAACCAGAGTATGACAAGCCTCACAAGTCACAGCATGAATGCATGTCATACGAGCAAAGAAACAAACTATCGCGGATTGACAAACTCAGACCTTCAGACATGCGAGCACCTTTATCAGAACAGTCAAAATGGTGTAATACTTTAAGCTTGCTACATGTGAGATGGAAGTTCTAGAAGAACTGCTTGTCTAACAGAATTACTACTTAGGCACATGTAATTTTAACACAGCCAAGGCAGGAATCCAATGACTACAAGTATCTGTAAACCAGAGAAAAAAGAACACCAGAAACTTGTTGTGGTGTTACCTCAATTTTCTGCAATTTTGAGCAAACTAATCCCAAAACCACGTGTAGAATTTAATCATTAATAGGTTAAGGTGAAGAGATATTAAGAAGAGAGAAAATATTCAAATTTGAAGTTCATTCATTACTTGAAAAAGTCCCATGTTACAATGCAAGACATATGACCTCCTAATCATTAGACATTAAAGCCACCAGGGCTCTAGGCTTTCATTATCCTAAAGTAACTACCCTAACTTAATAGGACAGTTATTAATCAATATATAAAATAATCCAACCTATTACAAGTATATACAACAAATACATCAAAACCCACTAAAGAGCAAGGCTAAATTTCCAGCAAATTCCTCAAATACCCCTTAGATACAAACATATTATATAAACAAAAGTAGACTATGTCAAAATCTTTAGCTAAATTATAAAGCGATTACTAGCTAGCATGTTCATTAAGACCCTGATAATCCACCTTCTGCATGTAATTTCTCTTTCCATTTTGGTTGTATCTAAGAGCATCTTTAGCAATACTAGCTATTTTAGCCAACCAAAAAATACATTTTTCTTTTCTACTTGCTACTTTTTCAATACAAGCTCCAACAGATTCTCTATTCCATTCTCTATTTTATTTAAATATTATTTTCAGTTTTTTTTTTCATCGTCTCTATCACCTCTCTCCACACCAGTACACTAGCAAACTGAGACACTTCCCCCATCTCCCCTATTTCTCTTATCGTCTCCCCCTTCCTTACTTTGAAGTGTGAGTTTGTTAGCTTTGATCCACCTTTATAACCTCTATGCTTAGCAAGGTTTTGGAAATAATGATCCAAATCACACTTTACAATTTTCTTAACTGAAGAGAATAATTCTACTGTCATAGCCTTGATCCTGAAGGTTCCTAACCCTCTCAAATTGAAAAACTTTCGCCCCATACCCTAATGTAATACGATTTATAAGCACATAGCTAAGGTGGTGGCTAATCGTCTTCAAACTATGCTTGGTGATATTGTTGGGAAGTAGCAAGTAGCTTTTATCAGTGGAAGGTGGATTGAGGACAATATCCTTCTAGCCAAGGAGCTTTGGAGAAACTATCACAGAGATAAACGATCCCCTCGGGTGTGCTTTGAAGATTGATTTAATGAAGGCCTATAATTCTGTGAGGTGAGATTTTGTCTTGGCGGTTTTAAGGACTATTAGAGTCGCAGTGGTAATGGTGTGGTGGATTGAGGAATGTATCACTATATTTGTATTAATGGAGAGCTTAGAGTTTCTTCCCCAGGAGTAAAGGTGTTGCGCGAGGTGACCCTATGTTGCCTTATCTGTTTGTTTTGGTGATGGAGGCCTTCTCAAGGCTCATGGATAGAATGTTTAAGAGGGCCTAGTTCAGATTCCATTGGAGGTGCCATAGGCAGAAAATATCCCATATTTGTTTCGCTAATGACTTGCTAATCTTATGTAGAGGTAAGATAAACTTTGTTTTTTTTATGATGACATACGATAAGCTTTGTTGCCATGGTCAAAGGAGTGCTTGAATCGTTTTAGGGAAATATCAAGGTTGGCTTCTAACTCTGATAAGAGCTGTTTGTTTACTTGTGGAGTTGCAGTGCCTATCAATAATAAGATGTTAGGTATTCTTGGGTACCAAGAAGGTAATACTCCTAGTGAGGTATTTCAGGATTTCTCTTACTTTTTCCTTATTGAATAAGGTTAATTGTGCAGTGTTGGCTAAGAGGATTGCAACCAAGGCAAAGAGTTGGGCATGCAAAGCCCTCTCTTATGCAAAAATGCTTCAATTGATTAATTCCATTCTTTTTGCCATGCAAGTGTTTGGTGCTCCCTTTTATTCTTCTCAAAGGAGCTATTAGTCAAGTGGAGTAGATCCCCATGTCTTTCTTATGGAAAAGAGGTGAGCTTAATAGTTCAAGGGATAAAGTGGCTTCTTGGAACTCTATTTTCCTTCCCAAGAAAGAGTGTTCTTGGTGTTAAAAACTTATAGTAGTGGAATAAAGCGGCAATGTTGAAACATATGTGGCTTTGCTCTAATAGTGGTAACTCTATCCGGTCCGGTTAGGTTAGTTCATATCTTCTTAGAAATAGGAATTTATAGGGCGTTGGGCTTCTAAGAGATTGCTCTTAGTCTCTGAGGAAGATTTTGGGTCTAAAAGGCATTGTTTGGGATAAGGTGTCTTAGTTGATGATCCCTAGTTGTGTTTTCTCCATTAAGAAGGCTTGGGAGAGCTTGGGGATTGCAGCCCTAAGGTGTTCAGGAACAATCATGTGTGGCATGGTAAAATCATTCCTCGCCACTCTTTATTTTATGACTTGCAATTAGAAGAAGGTTATATACCCAAGACAAAATTATTGCTATTGGATTTCTTCAGGAGATGAAATGTGTTTTCTGTGGGTCGAGTGAGGAAAATATTAACCATCTTTTTGTTTGTTGTCCATTCTCAAAAGATATTTGGTGCAATATTTGAAATAGATGCAACATTCCTTGAACTTGTAGGAACCGAGAGGGGTTTATTCGGGGGATGACCATCCGCTACAGAGACAAATATTTTATCTCCATTATGGTCAAAATTATGATGGCTACTACACTGTACACTTTATGGTGTGAGAAAAATGCTAGACTGTTTTCATGGGAGAAAAGGAGGATTCATGGGCATTGATTCTAAGATTTTGTTTTGGGTTAGGTCCAAAGTCAACTCCTTCAAGGAAGTCTGTGATTCTCCCATTAATCGTTCTCTAGCAGGGTCTTGGGGTTTTTCTGATATAACATTTTAGTTTTGCTTGTCTATGTTACCTCCTTGTAGACAATTGCTTGTATGAGCCATTCTGGCTTTTAGGTCATCTTGTTTATTAGGAGTTGCTTGTGGGTATTTTTTTTGTCCTTGTTGAGCTTCTTCTATAAATTCTTACTTATCAAAAACAAACAAACAAACAAACTTGACCATCAAACATGAAGGTTATTTACATAGAGGAATACCTTTGAAGTGAAGTCACGATCAATCAAGTTGGATGCTGATAGAGATAACTGCAGCAGTGATTTAAATTACATGAATATGTTATGATAAACCAAAATAAATGATCCAACTGTACAGAACAATATAAAAGACAACATAAAACAAAAGAACACTCGATTAAAATAACAGAATCCAAGTCAAAATCTAATGATCCCATCCCGAGTCAAATTGTTGTCAGGCAATATACTTCTTTTGAGCTTGCTACAATGTTGCCCATGTATAGCAAAGGGGTGGACCGACATATTGCACAATTTCCATCTGTTGGAGATCAAAGAAAGTCAGGACCACCTGTTCTTTCGATAATAAAGGCTCTACAATTACTGAAATGAGAAATATTTCAGATGCAACATGCTGCTTCATACAGCTTCTTCAGTGGCCAAGTCCTCTAAGACTATTAACATATTTATTAGAATTTTATGTAGTCGGTTACTGTTTGCAGTATATAATTAAAGGATAGCCAATAAACACTTTTAGCCTGTTTGATGCTTGGTTTAAAGTGTTAAACGTGAATATGAGTTTGGAAACACTAAATTTTTATGACTTGCCTGTTATTTCTGATTAAAAAAAAAAAAGAAGAAGAAAAAAAAAATACAAGGAGAGTTCCAAACTGCTCAGTGTTCATCAACAAGAAAAGTCAAATAAAAGCATCTAGTTTTCTTGTATAAAGATATGCATCCCGACAACCAATGGATCCCAAAGGACAAACAGAATCTTGGAATCAATTGTTTTGTCCAGTACTCCAAAGTTGAATTGACCATAACAAAATCAAATCTTGCTTATGTGACCTTAAAGGAAAACCTCGTACTGCAAGTCTGCAACTTTTAAAAGTGAGGTGGGGTCATAAATATAATGAAGATCCATGGTTGCAAAAGAACAACTCGGCCATACAGAGTACGTGTAAATTAAGATGTATTGGAAGAGACCCGTTGCTGTGACGCTATAAGTGAAGCACCATCTTTTTGTCTAAGCACTGAAACACACAGCTTGGGATGCACTAAGGAGGTAAAATTTTAGCACCATTGAAATAAAAACAAACCAATTCTCCACTCTACTATGAAAACAAATTTTATGATAGACAATCAAATTTATCTGCATACAAAGCAAAACACTAAAATGAATACAAACAAAACGAGTATCATTTTTCTTTTGTCTTTTTTGGATGAATAAGAAATTCACTGAGACAAAATGAGTATTATTATTTCCTTCTGATAGAAAACAATAGTAGCGAACTTCTCCTGAAGAATAAATATTTCAATATAAGAAGAAAAAAAATATAATCACACTTCATAATTTGTTTTCTTTGTATTTAAGGGCAATGCCCTTCACAAGAATCACCTAACATGAGAATAATTTGTGAATCAGATTATGCTCGATCGGGTCATGAACCTGAAAACCGACCTCTAGATTCAAGTTCAGATCGCTCTCAACCATTTGTTAAGCACTTGGGTACAAAACTTTTAGCCAAAGGAATTCTCAGAATGCATTTTTCCACGACATCCAGTGCAACCAAACAAGTGGGCAACTGTGCCAAAACGGTGTCCCAGTACACCAAATTCACTGTTGAAATAAAACAATTTTATGACTAGTAACATCAACAATAAATTATCCTCTCGTCCCAACCTTTTCCACAGCAACCAAACTTATCTCACACACATGTAGCACAGTAAAAGTATATGTTCAATAAAAAAACAGAAACAAAAAGGAGACACAGATAATGACCCAAAAGCAATTCAACAACTTTCCGTCCCGTCCTCTGACAAATAAACAAATCACCAGGGTTCATAAAAGCAGTAGCACCAGCGATGAAGAAAAAAATTAAAAGCTGACATACAAAGCTAATTGCACTAATAAATGTTAAAAACAGAGAAAAAAAGAAAAAGACCAAGGGAATAAAGTGTATTTGGCACTACAATTTCGCATACAAAATGTGTAATTTTAATCTAAATTGTAAAAAATAAACCATTTATGTGTTGGAAATATATAAAAATTTACATTTTTAGATTGCAATGTATTTTTAAGAATATACGATTTTAAAGACTAAATTCTAATTTTAAACATCAACCTACGATTAGCAAATTTTGAAATAGCAAACTCAAACATAAATAAATCCGAAGACTGAATGAACTTTTCGGACTTTGGCCCAGTGTGGGGCACACTAAAAAGAATAAAAACAAATACAAATACCTGTACTTGAGTGAACAGAGGATGGAGCCCTCTAGACCTGTAGAAGAACTCAACAGCGTCGTTGTGGCCGCCATTGTTGTTGTTGGAGGTGGCGGCCGCTGTGGACCTCAGTTGGGCCGCGCCCACGGCCTGCTTTCCTCCCTCCAAATCCGAGAAGCAATTTCCCATCTCTCTCCCCCTGTAAAACCCTAAACAAAATTCTTTTCTCCTCTCTAACTCTCTCTACAACTAAAACCCTAAAACAAAATCTTTTTTTTTATTATTATTAATATCTTTCAGAGCTCTTCAAAACGTGTTTGGTTGTAACCGCTTTTGGAGAAAACGTATTATGAGGAATGGGATTTTCTGTGATGGAGTTGTCATCTCATAACGTCTATATATATAGAGAGAGATAGGTTGCCTGGGAATTTTGATTGGCGGACCGACCGAAAAAAGTTCTGTTGCATGGGAAAAATCAGAGTTATCCGAAGAGGATTATTTCTTCCGTCAGTTCGGTGTTGAAGTTTCGTTGATGAGGATTTATTGGTCTTTTACGCAGAAAACGAAGTTCTGTGGAGTTTTTCCTATGTACTAAAAATGGAAAAAGGGAAAGGAAAAGACCAGAGCAGAACAGGCAAAAAGAAACAGAACAAATATAGAATAAGTAAAGATGGGAATGGTGGGGAAGTTGTATGGAAGGAACTTGAGAGACTTGACAATATTCTTGTATTTTAAAAATGAATCCAAATCTATTCATTAAAATAAATAAATAAATAAACCTATTATTTCTTCACACGAGGTGGCAAGTGTTGAATGGCTACACCCTACCTCCATTCAATTCATACCACGGGAATAGTGTGAAGTGAGTATTCATATATTGAGCGTGATAAAATAGGTGTATATACTCCGACGGTTCGTGAACTGTTTTTAAAGTAATTTTAAATACCCAACTCTTACCCTTTTATATTTTTTTTTTCTTTTTTAATAAAGATTAATTCAACGATGGATGAATACTAGTACATTAGCCGAGTGAAATAAGAGAAGTTATATTTTTACATCTCTTATATATATTTTGTATATCTTATTTTTAAATCTACTTTTCGATTTATGGATCTACATTGAACCCCACAAATTTAATGGTAGATTTAAAACTTGATTATATGTAGATATACAAGAGATATATAAAAAATGTAAGTGTATCATTCCCAGTACTAAGAGTAATGCTAATTATGATTATCTTTTTAAAAAGAATGTTAGACCACCTTCTATACTAACATGATACCCTGTATTTTTTAATAAAAACATAATAGATAAATCAACTTGTAGTCTTTCTTTATTAAAAATATGGTGTCATGTTAGCATAGAATGACTCTAGAATGACACTATAAAGAGCTCTAACATTTCTCATATTTTTATCGTCTCAAAGTTAATAATGTGGTTTTTAAAATCATCATTAGATCATAATACAGTAGTGAATCTGTTATGAAAGTATAATTCTACGGCATCTAGATGACTTTGGCATGACTCACAAGCACGTATCCAATGAAACTATTAAAGCTATATTTCTTGTAGTTTATCTTAAAGTAATCGTGGTTTAATTAAATAATGATAGTCATAGTTATCCTTATAGATCAAGAGTCTTTTAGTTATTTGTAACATTATGGTGTATAAGTCATTTAGTAGTAGGTTTCTACTGTTCTATATAGGAGTTATCTCCATATTTATGTTATCACATATAGACTTTTAGTTCCAGTGGATGTTTATCTCCACTTAGTCTAGTTATGGTAGAACTCAACCTTACGTAAGTTATGTTTCTCTATTTAAAGAGATGGATTTATTAATAAAGGTAAGCAGAATTAATCGCATAAGTCATTTAGTAGTAGGTTTCTATTGTTCTATATATAAGTTATCTCCATATCTATGCTATTGTTTATAGACGTTTAGTTCCAGTGGATGTTTATCATTACTTAGTCGAGTCATGATAAAAATTGTTTTTTCGAACTGTATAACTCAACTCTGCGTAGATTATGTTCATCTATTTAAATAGATGAATTTACTAATAAAGTTAAGCAGAATTATTCCCAAATCTCTGTGTTAGAAAATGTCTAGGTTATCTTATAATCTAAAATGTTTATATTTTCTCAAAATCTAAGGTTTAAGTTCCCTCAAAACCTAACAATTTATCACATTAATTGTTTAATAAATCATTCTCATAACATGATACATTTCAAATCTAATGATAATTTTAAAAATTTCATCAACTTTAAGAGTTAAAAAAAAAAAAAAAAAAAAAAAAAAAAAAAAAAAAAAAATTATCTTTCTCGTGTTTTAAAACACATATCCCCCCATGTTACTAGTGTTTACCTGCGTGGCATGCTGACATAGTGCCGCGTGGATCATGTCAGAGAATATATATATATATATATATATATATATATATATATATATATATATGCATGTTAAGACTATGTCAGATGGATATACATTATCATGTACGTTTATCCTATCGTACGTGTCAGAAAATAATAGTAGAGGTTGATAAAGAATATTAATCCATTTCGTATTGACGTGACGTGATCAGTATGGGATTTATTTATTTATTTTATTGTCTTTCGTTTGAATTGGTGTTATGGGTACTATTTAGAGCGTGAATATATATATATATGTAAAAAAAGACTGGACAAATTAATGAAAATTTGTTGAGAAATTGTGTTGAAAGTTTGTCTACCAAGTGTTCGTTGAAATGTCTTAGTAAGAACGTACTTTTTAGTGTTTCGTTCAAGGGGTTAGGTTAGGGTTAGCACCGACTTAGCTTAACGATATATTAATTCTTGTTTTCTTTACGTAGAAGCTAATTAAGAAAAAACTACATATAAAAGCATTATGGTTGAACCAACTGATCGAGCCAATCTAGATTATGGGCAGGTTCGGATTGGTAATTTGATATGGACCTTAATAGATATGTATCATAAAGCGTGGAACTTTTTTTTTTTTATTATTTTTTTAACCGACAAGGAATCTCTCTAAGCCAGATCATGACTTTGTGTATTTTTACCTGTCGGGCAAGTTGGCAACCCTCAAATCCATATAAAGTGCTATCTGCACACGGATCAGATAAGACACCAACTTTGCCGGCTAGGGGTGTAAACGAGCTGAGCTACTCGTGAGCTTACTCGGGATCGGCTCGAATAAACTCGACTCGTGCTCGAATCGATTATTAAATGAGCTATTCGTGAACACGAAAATCAAACTCGATTATTAAACAATGCAAACTCGTATAAACTCGGCTCGACTCGATTAAAGCTCGTGAACCCGCTCGTATAAGGATCGACTCGTTTATTAAGGCTCGACTCGTATATATATATATATGTTAAAAATAAGTTTTAATTTGTTAATATATAACTTATTTGTACAATATACTATATATAAGCATTAATTAAGTAACAAATAAAAATAGTCAATAAATATTAATTGATTATAATTATTTGGTTGTATCAATATGTATATAAAATAGTAAAAGTGAATAATATTAATACTTAATTGTTAATCATATAATCATATGATATAATGACAATTCAAATACTTAATCATATAATTCATATTATATTATTTATGTAATATAATATGATTATATGATCATATAATAATATAACATTGTAGCATATAACATGTAATTATTGATTCACTATATTCAATGTTATAACTTATAAGTATTATTATTAGATACTTATGAATCATTACATCACCGTCATCACGTGATTCAAAATCTAAGATCATATGAGCATACAAATAAAATGATTAAGTATTTAGATACTTAGATACACTGATTAAGTATGATGTAAGATTTTAAGTATCTAATAATTATTAATAATACTTAGAGTCTTAGATACAATGATTAGGTATATAGATTATATACATAAGTATGAATTCATATTAATTATACGAATTATAATAACACTTTTTAAACTTAATCATATTATTCATATATAATGACAATGTAATTCATATAATCCCAAATTAAGTTATTAGGATTGGTCGATTGGTTCGATTGGAATTACTAATGTGTTAATTATGATAATAATTTAGGTGTTATCATTAGAATTTAGATCATATGATATAACATTGTGCATTTGTGCTACATAACCATTAGATATGAATCATATGATCTAAGAATTATCATTAGACTTTAAAAAAAAAAAAAAAAAATGTATTATTATCATTTGATATATAGAACCATATGAAAATATAATTATTATAATTATTAATGTTTTAACTTAATATTTATATTGACTATTGTTACATTTTTTTTATTTATAATTAAATGACATAAATTTCCTACAAACCAGTAGGTATGAAATTTAATACAACTCACATATAAGATTAACATGTGTCCCTTAACATGTGAGAATCACATGTTTTAATAACAAGTGCTTCTTGTAAGAATTCAATGTCCCACATGACCTGACACATAAGACAACTTATTAGACTCGATCTTAATGTGTAAATTAATCCTCCTTTATTAATTGTTGGTTAATGGTTAATTAATACACCTTAATAAAGTGTTGATTAATTAACTACGAGAAGTTAATGATTCTTATTAATTAATTCTAACTTTGATGGAAAGTAGAATTAATGGTAATAAAAAAACAAATGTTAAACTCGTATAAGCTCGGCTCGACTCGACTTGACTTAATTATTACCGCTCGAACTCGGCTCGAGCTCGTGATGAATAAGCTCGAGATCGGCTCGGGCTCGTGATGAATGAGCTCGAGCTCGTAATGAATGAGCTCGAGCTCGGTTCTGGCTCGCTCGGGCTCGGCACTGGCTCGCTCGAGCTCGGCTCATTTACACCCCTATTGCCGGCGAACATGATCCTAATAAATTATTTACATCCAAAATAATTTAAACCTTAAACCTGATAAAAATATCACTAAAACCAAAACTAGTATTATTTGAGATTAGCTCAAATAGTAATAAAAAGTTATTATTATTCTTTTTTTTTCTTTTTTATAATGAAATAACCATTTTATGTACTAAACATAACTAAAGCTTGCATGCTAGACTTTAAGATGATATAATACATGTCAAGTGTGTAGATAACTACTTGTGATGAGTAGTTACAACTTCGAAATTCCATGAAGAATTACTTAATTTCTACGGTCCCTTTGCAATGAAATTTACGAGTCTCTGACTTTCCACTAATATATTCATTTTACACCACATTCTCTTTGAGGATAAGTTTTGTTCAAAGCTCATTGTAGTTAGATGTTACAATTCTTGTTTGCATGTTGGGTTTATGTTGTGTCAGGACATTGGTATATATAAAATTATATAGGTCAACCATAATTTGACATTTTTTTTTAAACAGGTCAAACTCATCAATTTTAATCTGCTAATTTCGTATTAGGTTCATGTCAGATTCATATGTTGTGTAAAAAATTGGCAACCCCGAATGTTAATTACTCGTTGAGTTTGGGTCATATCGATGCATTGATATAAGATTATATAGATCAACTACAACCTGACCTATATATTTTAATTAAACGGATAAGACACATCAACCCTAATTGCTAATTATTTCGTATTAGATACGTGTTACATTCGCGAATGATATATTAGGCTTTCATGTGCGCCAAATTAGTGAAATTAATATTTATGAAATTTTGGACTTCTAACCTTTTCAATTGAAGTTTCTTCATTCTTGATATATATTTTCTATATTATAGTTTGATTATATTTCCTCTTAAGAATATTTTTAATTTAGGTTTAATTGTAATCAAATCTTGGATATTTGATTATATACTTGTATTATTTCACATACTACAGTTTTCTTATAAATATGAACATTTGTATTATATATATAAAAAAAAAAAAAAAATCAATTTAATAAGAGCAAAATATAGCTCTTTGGACAATGCACAATACGGAACGTAGATGTCTAATACCGAACCACTTAAAAAAAAATTTATATATATATTATCTCTATTTACTTTCACTATAATTCTCATATCCGTGTACCATTTGGACGGAAAACGAATCTTTTCTACTTTTTTCCATTTTAAAATGAAATGAAGAACAGCCTATTAGTTTATTATTGAAGGGTAAAATGGTTTTTTTTTTTAACCATTTTACCCCTTTTAAAAATACTAACCGAATCTCGAAATGGATCTCTCCATTTCGACGGTAGGTATCCTTTTGGACAAATAATTTTGGCATCCCAAATATGTGTTGAGTACGTATAAAGTGCATTTAAACCCAGAAATCAAATCAATCATTTTCACTTAGATTTATTAAATGGATCAGTAATGGCAACGCAAAACATGCCCTTGACTTATGCCGTAAGAGTCAAGACTCAACCAGAAAAAAGTTATACACGTTTATATGAGAAATATCCTTCAAAAAAAAAAAAATGAGAAATATTATTATTTTGCATTCTAATATTTTTTTTAGCATATTTTGTTGACGTAGTATGTTTAATTTACCTTTTAACTTAATTTTAATTAAAAAAAAATTATACAGATGGAATGAATAGGGGTGTATATGTAGGTGTGATTATTTGTAATATCTGTAATCGTACCCACAGAATGCAGATATCCGCATCCGCATAATGCTCTTTATTGTCCGCATCCCGCAGTTATTTCGTTTATTAAATGCGATTATTATCCGCATATTAAGTAATAAACCTTATTTGGGTCTCTACTATGTCATATTTTAAATGATTTTAAAAATAATTTAAGCGGATTTTTAGTATTTTAGACTTGTTTTAATTTTTTATAAGCCTTAATATTTTGAAAATATATTAATTTCATATTACTTTTTACCTTTTTACCAAAGTGTTACACGAGAAAGTAACACAACTAACCAAACTAATGTAAACTTTAGATATATCTAATCTAAAATGACGTCGTTTTAGTAAATGCATGTATTAAATAAAGGGTTTACGGGTGCGGTTTCGCATACCCTAAAACCACTATCTGCATCTGCATATGCGGATAATAGTTTTTACTAATTAACCACATCTGCATGGGCAGATAGTGAATGTAAATGATTAATATTCGTCTACACATATACCCCTAAAAATAAACATATCGCGTTAGCCAAATTGAAAAATAAATAAAAAAATCCACAAAATGCAAAATAACACGTCTCTAATGCTCCGTTTGTTTCAACGTAAAATGATTTCCGTCGTAAAATATTTTCGGTGAAATCATTTTCAGAAAAAATATTTTTCTCGAAAACATTTTTCAGTATTTGGTTTACACGAAAAAATTACAAAAGGCGAAAATCAAAGTTAGGCGACTGTTGCTGGAATCTGGCAACATCCGGTCGCCATTGCCGGATTCCGACGAGCAGGTTTGGCCGGATCTGGCCGAATTCTGGCTGGACTCCTCCAGATCCGGCGGGATCCCGGGCATTTTGGCTGGATCAATGACAGAATCCGACAAGAACCACTTGGATTCCGGCCATTTTGGCTAGATCCGATCGCTTCTGACCAAGGCCGAAATCTGGTCCGCCTGCTTCGGCAATTGGATGTCGCCTGATTCCGGAGCCGGCAGGTTCTCAGTGGCCGGATGTTGTCAAATTCCGGCGACGCTAGATTCCGACGACCGACTATTGCCGAATTCTGGCAATCAGATATCAAACGTGCATGCAATAACGAAGCGTTTAATTTCGAAAAACGATTTACGGTTTTCAAAACAGTAAATCATTGAAAACCGTAAATCGTTTTATAAAAATTAAAGAAGTTTTTACGGTCAAACTAAAAATAATTTCTGTTGACCATTATTTTCGTCCCTACCAAACACCGTAAAATGACGAAATCATTTTCTAAAATTCATTTTACGCCGAAACAAATGAAGCATAAATATACAAGTGGAATTGCATTCAAAGAACATAAGAAAGAGAAACCAACAAACAGGGACGGAGAGAGGGGGGGCTGGCAGGGGCCATGCCCCCCCAATTTCCTAAAAAAAAAAAAATTATTAGGTGAAATTTTTATTTATTTTTTTAAAAAATTAAAAAATATAAGGTAAAAATAAAAATTTAACTTATTTAATCCCTACCGAATTTTTTTTTTCTTTTATCATTAGCCCCTACTTAAAAAAATTTCTGACTCGATCCCTGCCAACAAATATTAATTCATGACAATTGACCTTTCCCCGCGTACACGAAAGGGTCAATATTTATCGGGAAAGTATTTATCTGGTCAAACTTCCTTATCCTTAAACTTTTGGTCTGCTGAGCCTTTGATTCATCCAATCTGGACGTAAACGACCATACATTTAATTGTCCTATATGTATGCTTTTGGTATCAATTATCGTTTGTAAACTTCCCATGATATTCACATGAAAAATGCTGCAAAACTCAAGACAAATTAAGAAATCTGATTATCAAACAAGAAACGGTAAAACCAAACGAGTAGAATTAGAATTGTTGCAAGGGTTGAATCTTCTAATTATGAACTTTTGGTTTCTTCCTTGAAATTCAGGAGTAGGTGTCCCAGAATATACAATCGATTGCCCAAGAACGACTTGCTTCTGAGCAAATGTATCTGGCCAATTTGCATGCAATCACAAAGCCATATTCAAGACCAATCGACCAAGTTAGATAGTCCACAGTTTAGACCTGTTTTGTTTGTACACCTTCTTGACAACAAGATAGATCGAAGATATCTCTAACCCTGAAAAATCCTACAAGAAAACGGTTGTAAATGAACAATTTTATTCGATTTTGTCAGATCGTGAGTTGCTATTTCACCTCAAACTAATCAGTGTTAAGGGAGACAAATTCAAATTTTTTATGAACCTCGGCATCGTGCCCAACATGCTTGTTTTTAGAGCAGTTGCAATAAGAGGCACTGTGTCCAAACAATCTCTCCCTCATGATGACGCTTCCGTGACTCGATCCTGTGACCTTATACAATTTGTTGAACTGTGGCTTGATACCCGCTCGTATAAACTAGACTTGAATTCAGTTTGTTTGATAAACGAGTCAACCATGAAAACAAAATTAGGCTCAATTATTATACAAGCTATACTTGTATAAACTCGGCTCAAGTCGTATAAACTCGTATAATTTTATGTTTGTAAAGAGAAATTATTTTCTTAATATAATAGATATAGCTTGAATTATTATTATTGTAAATCTTGATATAGATATATGTGCGTTTGTGGAGTTATGTTAAACGTCTAAGTCATTTCTTTATGACCCCCCAAAACTGATGTGGCCTTTAATATCAACATTAGATTACTATATAATAGTGATATATCACAAATCTAATAGTGATTTTAAAAGACACAATAATTTTATAGGAGACACAATAGGAACATAGGTCATACATTTTAGCATTACTCGTGTTTCTGTGTATGTATAATATATGTGTGTAGGGGTGTAAACAAGCAAATCCTGAGCGAGTATTGGTTGTTCGGGATTGGCTCGTCTAATTTTTTTTCGAGTTCGAGCTCGAACTCGAGCTTAACACAAGCCCCATTTTTGTGTTCGAGCTCGGCTCGCCAAGGGGGGATCTTTGTGCGAGCTGGAGCTCGATCATACTGGTCGATCTCGAGTTTGAGTACTCGGTTCGAATTTGAGCATTTTAAGCTTACAAAAAATCAAGTAAAAAAATAAACAAATTTTATTAATTAATTTCTCCAAACAATATAACATAAATTTGCCTAATGAAATCACGATCCGGTGCACGATGTAGCGCTCCTTGATGGGCAGCGAGTGGAGGTAGATCTGCTCCAATGACTTTATCTTTGTGGCTTGCATGAGATGCCCCAACTTCTTCACTAGCACTCACTTCTGTAATGAAATCCATAGTGGCATTCGGCAATGGAGATCTTAGTAGCTACGCAAGGGCCAATGAGTTATAAGTAAGGAGAAATTTTTCATAAAAAAAAAAAACAAAAAGTAAAGAGAAATTCATGGGGTGTTTGTATGAATAAAATATTACATAGAAGTGAGATATAAGGGAAGAGGGAAGAACGTAAGAATGAGATATGAAAATGAAAAGTTGGAGCTTGTTTGGCAAACCGATTTATGTTTTTGTGTTTGAAAATTGTTTTCGATAACAAAAACAAAAAACTGTTTTCACTTTTTTTTTCATTAAAAAAGTGTTTCACAAGCCGTTTTCGAAAACAAAAAATAGTACCTAAGGTGTTTGGACAATTGTTTTCAAAATAGTTTTCATTTAAGAAGAAAATAGAAATCTGTTTGGTGTTTTTCAGTTTTTATATACTTTTGTTTTCAAATTTTTGTTTTTTCTGTTGATCAGGTGATTTCCAAACAGAATTTTGTCCAATTTATATGTCCTTCGTAGCCTGAATGAGAATAGTATATACACGTTCAGAGAATTCAGATGTGAATTGAATCAAATTTTCGCTTCCGTAATCTGATTTTGTCCCATTCAAACGATTGGAATCATAATTATGTTGTAATTCCAATCCCAAGAGAATTGGGATACAATAGTCATTCTATTCTATAACTTCAATTCCTTGAAGCAATCAGACCCCAGAAGAAAGCCGAAACCTGGCGTGAATATGTACGAATCATATAAAAGAGAGCTCCTTTGCGTGAGTATTTGCAATTTAGAAAAAACGACAAGAAGAGAATGCAGACCCAGTTGGAGAATGAGATTAACAAAAATCCTACATGCTTTTATAATAAGAGAATAGTGCATGAATGATAATACATGCGAGAGCGAAGAGGAAGGAGACAAGCGGAACGGAAGAGACGGTGGAGGGAGGCTTCACAGTCAGAAAAGCTCTTGCAGTGGTTGCTGCAAAGTTCCTGTGCTTCCAACCAACCAAACCAAACCCATACATCACATTGCTTTTTTGCATTAGAAACAAAATTGAGAGAGAGAGAGAGAGAGAGAGAGGGATGCTATTGCAGCCATGGATGATGGATTTTGAAGAAAGGACAAAAGATATGGACTGATGAGCGAGAGAAATCATCACCGTAGGTTTGGTTGAAAGAGGAAAATGGAGTAAATGCTGTCTTGCGTGAAGAATGTGTGAAGATGGAAAAGATCCAAAAAAAAAAAATGATCACACGACTCGAACCGTGGACTGGGGTACTGTGCACTTAAAATGAGAACAATTTCTCCAAAGGAGTAGCGGCCCTGCCTATCACTACTCTCGGAGAAGATATTCTCGAGAGCATCCCAACAAGTGAGTCTGTGACTGTTTGGGACGCATGGCTGATGGCTGGTTGCGTAAATGAGAGAAATTGATTACAGTTGTATGCAATTATCTTGCAACGAACGGCTCAGATTCATTTTATTAAGGAAATGAGACGTTTTTTATGGAGCAGCGTGGGTGACTTATGGAGCGTGGTTTACCGTGCCGACTGCAGAGCTGTCGGATCAGGATCCCTTCAAATTTTTTGTTCGAATTTGATATAATTTAGACAGGTTGTTGTGAGTAAACATTTATGAGATTCACCTGACCGGATAAGCAGTTGGGCAGCTCAACTTTTATTTAGTCAGGTGAGTCTCATAAATGCTCACTCACAACTACTTGCCCGAATTTTATCAAATTCGGACAAAAAATTTGAGAGGATCTTAATTTGGAGCTGTCAACTTCACTGCATCAGTGCGTCACGTTGTCAAGACTCAAAACCTTGGGAAAGCAAGCAGGCCAGGCACGCGTGAGTCGTGACGCTGCAGTGAGGAAAAGACTCAAAACGTTTTCAACTTTTGGACTTTTGGTATTTTAGTGAGGAAAAACGGTCCATGTAATCAGATTTTTTTTTTTTTTTTTGGTCACTGCGCTCTATGTAATGCAAGTACAAAAAAAAAAAAAAAAAAAAAAAAACTTTTCTAAAATCTTAAATGTTCAAAAATCTTCTCAAATATAAGTTATTGTATTTAATATTACCATTAACCTGTCAAATAAAAAAACTATTCCAGTATCTACTAAAAAAAAAAATTATTGCGGTATGGTTCATGCATTTTATTTAGTATGACTAACTTTTAGCATTCTTCTCTGGCATATAAATTATATAATTCATACACTTTTTATTTAGAGGAATAAGATAAAATATTGAGTAGAGTTAGAGATGCTAAATTTTTACTATAAATATATATCAAGTCAAACTTGGAGAATTATTAGTCGTTTACTAAAATATTAATTATACAATATTTTAAGTATTGGCTAGGAGTTTTGACTCTCAAAAAAAAAAAATGCTATAATTTTTGAACTTGTGACCCACGATGATAAGTAAACGGCTGTGATTGAAAATAAAACAATCGCACAGTTTATAACTTCACGAATAAAAGCGTATTAGAAATTATAAAAAATTTAAAATCAACAATATATAATTTAATATAAAAAAATTGAAAACTCATAAAAACGCAACATTTCATTCTTGAAAAATTGTTTTATTTGCTTACAAAATGCAACGTTTCAACTTTTAAAAAAGAAAATATATATATATATAATTAGTAAATTAGACACTTAATAATAAATTTAATAAATATATAATTTAATAAAAATATTTGAAGACTCATAAAAGCCCACCGACCACCGTTGCAACTTAAAAACAAAAAAAGAGAAGGAAGAAATTGTTTTTATAATTAGACACTTAATAATAAATTAAAGTGAGGTATATTATTTGCAAACATATTGTACACACAATGCATTTTTTGGGCGTGTTTTTTATTTTTTATTCTTAAAAGTCATAAGGCATTGTGTGTATAATATGTGTACAAATAACATAAAAGTTAGTGAGATCATGATGCAAGCAACTAGGAAAAAAAATAAATCTTGGTCTATTATGTAAATTTGGTCAATCTCATTTTCATATTTGCATTTTTCAAGATCTTTTATAATTTTAAGATTCAAATGCTTACATAATATAGATAGATATAATGATCGTATCATATGATCTATATGCATTATCATTTGATTTGTGGCACTAAAAAAAAAAAACAATAGTCAATATAAATACTAACTAACATATATTAATTACAAACATTAATAATGATAATTATTATATGGTTCATATGATTAATGGTCCTATATATATTAATGTAATGATAATACTTTTGTTTAAAGTCTATTTATAATACTAATTAGATCATATCTAACGGTTATATAGCACAATGTTAGATCATATGATATAAATTCTAATGATAAATACGGTTAATACCTAACTTGTGATTATAATTAACAAATTAGTTATTCCAATCCTAATAACTTAATTTATAATTATATAAATCACATTGTCATTATATATGAATAATATGATTAAGTTTTATAGAAATGTCATTATATGATTAATGTGAATTCATATTTACTAACTTATGTATGTAATCTATATACCTAGTCATTGTATCTAAATATTACTAATAATTGTTAAATACTTCAAATCTTAAATCATACTTAACCAGTGTATTAATGTATAAGTGTATCTAAGTATCTAAATACTTAACCATTGTATTAGTATGAATTTGTATACTTATATGACATTATGTAGCTATAATTTATACTTATAACTTAATTTATATATATATGACTATAAATTATGAATCATATTATATTACTTGATTTATGAGATTATCTATGAATCTATGATAAGTATTATCATTATGAGTCACAAATCATAATTATCATAATTCATAAATTATTTACTACTAATACTAATATCATATGATCATACGATCTAAGTATTTTCATATGATAACATATTAACATGATTTAACAATCCGTATGATCTTAGATCTTGGATCACGGGATGTAATGATTACTAAATATCTAATGATAAAATATCATATGATCATACGATCTAAGTATTTTCATATGATAACATATTAACATGATCTAACAATCCGTATGATCTTAAATCTTGGATCACGGGATGTAATGATTACTAAATATCTAATGATAATACATATAACATATAATAAAGTGATTCATGTCATATGTTACAATGTTATATTATTATATGGTCATATAGTCATATTATATTACATGAATAATATAATTAAGTATATAGATTGTCATTATATTATATAACTAACAATTAAGCATTGATATTATTCACTTTCACTATTTTATATACATATAACCAATTAACATATACTGATAAATGACCATTGTTATTTGTTACTTAATTTATGCTTACATATAGTATATTGTTTATTAATATACTATATTATAAGAGAAAAACTGATAATAATAATAATAATAAATAAATAAATCCTCAAAATGCAAAATAACACGTCTCTAAATATACAAAGTGGAATTGCATTCAAAGAACATAAGAAAGAGAAACCAACAAAAATTTTTCTGGTCAAACTTCCTTATCCTTAACTTTTGTTTCCCCTTGACCAGGGAATAAATATTTGCTAGTCAAAGTTTAAGGATATTTCTTGAGAAATAGCTTAGCCTTTGATTCATCCAATCTGGACGTAAACGACCATACATTCATTGTTCAATTGTCCTATATATGCTTTTGGTATGATCAATTATCGTTTGTAAACTTCCCATCATATTCACATGAAAAATGCTGCAAAACTCAAGACAAATTAATTAAGAAATCTGATTATCAACAAGAAACGGTAAAACCAAACGAGTAGAATTAGAATTGTTGCAAGGGTTGAATCTTCTAATTATGAACTTTTGGTTTCTTCCTTGAAATTCAGGAGTAGGTGTCCCAGAATATACAATCGATTGCCCAAGAACGACTTGCTTCTGAGCAAATGTATCTGGCCAATTTGCATGCACTGATCACAAAGCCATATTCAAGAAATCGACCACGTTAGATAGTCCACGTACAGTTTAGATCGGTTTTGTTTGTACCCTTCTTGACAAAAAGATAGAAGATATATATCTCTAACCCCGAAAAATCCTACAAGAAAACAGTTGTAAATGAACAATTCTATTCGATTTTGTCGGACCGTGAGCTGCTATTTTACACAAAACCAGTTGGTGTTAAGAGAGACAAATTCAAATTTTTTATGAACCTTGGCATCGCGCCCAACATGCTTGTTTTTAAAGCGGTTGCAAGAAGAGGTACTGTGTCCAAACAATCCCTCCCTTATGATGACGCTTCCGTGACTCGATCCTGTGACCTCATAACATTTGTTGAACTGTGGCTTAAAACCCGCTCGTATAAAATAGACTCGAATTCGGTTTGTTCGATAAACGAGTCAATCATGAAAACAAAATTAGGCTCAATTATTATACAAGCTATATTTGTATAAACTCGGCTCAACTCGTATAACTTTATGTTTGTAAAGATAAATTATTTTCCTAATATAATAGATATAACTTAAATTATTATTATTGTAAATCTTGATATAGATATATGTGCGTTTGTGGAGTAATGCTAATTGTCTAAGCCATGTCTTCTTTATGACCCCCAAAACTGATTTGGCATTTAAAATCAACACTAAATTACTATACAATAGTGATATATTACAAATTTAATGGTGATTTTAAAAGGCACAATAATTTTTTAGAAGACACAAGGGGGACATATGTGATACATTTTAGCATTACTCGTGTTTCTGTGTATGTATAATATATGTGTGTAGGGGTGTAAACGAGTCGATCTTGAGTGAGTATTGGTTGTTCGGGATCAGCTCGTCTAATTTTTTCTCTAGTTCAAGCTCGGCTCGCCATGGGGGGATCTATGTGCGAGCTTGAGCTCGATCATATTGGTCGATCTCGAGTTCGAGTACTCGGCTCGAATTTGAGCATTTTAAGCTTAGAAAAAATCAAGTAAAAAAAAAACAAATTTTATTAATTAATTTCTCCAAACAACATAACATAAATTTGCCCAATGAAATCACGATCTGGTGCATGATGTGGCGCTCCTTGATGGGCAGCAAGTGGAGGTAGATCTGCTCCAATGACTTTATCTTTGTGGCTTTCACGAGACGCCTCAACTTTGTTACTGGCACTCACTTCTGTAATGAAATCCATAGTGGCATTTGGCAATGGAGATCTTAATAGCTACGCAAGGGCCAAGGAGTTACAAGTAAGGAGATATTTTTCATCAAAAAAAAAAAGTACAGAGAAATTCATGGGGTGTTTGTGTGAATGACATATTAGATATAGAAGCGAGATATAAGGGGAGAGGGGAGAACATAAGAATGAGATATGAAAATGGAAAGTTGGAGCTCGTTTGGCAAACCGGTTACTGTTTTTGTATTTGAAAATTGTTTTCGATAACAAAAACAAAAATCTGTTTTCACTTGTTTTTTCATTAAAAAAATATTTGGCAAACTGTTTTCGAAAACAGTTTTTGAAAACAAAAAATAGTACCTAAGGTGTTTGGACAATTGTTTTCAAAATAGTTTTCACTTAGTAAGAAAATAGAAAACTATTCGATGTTTCTATATATTTTTGTTTTTTTCCGTTTATTAGGTGATTTCCAAACAGAAATTTGTCAAATTTATATGTCCTTCATAGCCTGAATGAGAATTGTATACGAGTAACGCTACATATCATCCATTTGTTCTCCTTTTGTCCCTCCAAAATTGATGTGGCTCTTAAAATCACTATTGAATTTATGATAAATCATTATTGGATTTTGATTCAATAATGATTTTAAGAGCCATATCAATTTTGTAAGGACAAAAAGAAGACAAGAGATGATATGTAGCATTACTCATAGTATACACACGTTGAAAATTCAGATGTGAATTGAATCAATTTTTCGCTTCCCAAGAGAATTGGGATACAATAGTCATTTTATTCCATAACTTCAATTCATTGAAGCAATCAGACCCCAGAAGAAAGCCGAAACCTGGCGTGAATATGTACGAATCATATAAAAGAGAGCTCCTTTGCGTGAGTATTTGCAATTTAGAAAAAACGACAACAAGAGAATGCAGACCCAGTTGGAGAATGAGATTAACAAAAATCCTACATGCTTTTATAATAAGAGAATAGTGCATGAATGATAATACATGCGAGAGCGAAGAGGAAGGAGACAAGCGGAACGGAAGAGACGGTGGAGGGAGGCTTCACAGTCAGAAAAGCTCTTGCAGTGGTTGCTGCAAAGTTCCTGTGCTTTTTTGCATTAGAAACAAAATTGAGAGAGAGAGAGAGAGAGAAAGGGATGCTATTCCAGCCATGGATGATGGATTTTGAAGAAAGGACAAAAGATATGGACTGATGAGCGAGGGAAATCATCACCGTAGGTTTGGTTGAAAGAGGAAAATGGAGTAAACGCTGTCTTGCGTGAAGAATGTGTGAAGATGGAAAAGATCCAAAAAAAAATGATCACACGACTCGAACCGTGGACTGGGGTACTGTGCACTTAAAATGAGACAATTTCTCCAAAGGAGTAGCGGCCCCTGCCTATCACTACTCTTGGAGAAGATATTCTCGAGAGCATCCCAACAAGTGAGTCTGTGACTGTTTGGGACGCATGGCTGATGGCTGGTTGCGTAAATGAGAGAAATTGATTACAGTTGTATGCAATTATCTTGCAACGAACGGCTCAGATTCATAAAATTAAGGAAATGAGACGTTTTTTATGGAGCAGCGTGCGTGACTTATGGAGCGTGGTTTACCGTGCCGACTGCGGAGCTGTCAGCTTCACTGCATCAGTGCGTCAGGTTGTCAAGACTCAAAACCTTGGGAAAGCAAGCAGGCCAGGCACGCGTGAGTCGTGACGCTGCAGTGAGGAAAAGACTCAAACGTTTTCAACTTTTGGACTTTTTGTATTTAGTGAGGAAAAACGCTCCATGTAATCAGATTTTTTTTTTTTTGGTCACTGCGCTCTATGTAATGCAAGTACAAAAAATAAAAAATTAAAAAAAAAAACTTTTCTAAAATCTTAAATGTTTAAAAATCTTCTCAAATATAAGTTATTGTATTTAATATTACCATTAACCTGTCAAATAAAAAAAACTATTGCAGTATCTATTAAAAAAAAAATTATTGTGGTATGGTTCATGCATTTTATTTAGTATGACTAACTTTTAGCATTCTTCTCTAGCATATAAATTATATAATTCATACACTTTTTATTTAGAGGAATAAGATAAAATATTGAGTAGAGTTAGAGATGCTAAATTTTTACTATAAATATATATCAAGTCAAGCTTGGAGAATTATTAGTCGTTTACTAAAATATTAATTATACAATATTTTAAGTATTGGCTAGGAGTTTTGACTCTCTTTTTTTTTTTTTTTTAAAAAAAATGCTATAATTTTTGAACTTATAACTCACGATGATAAGTAAACGGCTGTGATTGAAAATAAAACAATCGCACGGTTTATAACTTCACGAATAAAAGCGTATTAAAAATTATAAAAAATTTAAAATCAACAATATATAATTTAATATAAAAAAAATTGAAAACTCATAAAAACGCAACATTTTATCCTTGGAAAATTGTTTTATTTGCTTACAAAACACACCGTTTCAACTTTTAAAATATATATATATATATAGTAAATTAGACACTTAATAATAAATTTAATAAATATATAATTTAATAAAAAGATTTGAAGACTCATAAAAGCCCACCGACCACCGTTGCAACTTAAAAACAAAAAAAAAAGGAAGAAATTGTTTTTATAATTAGACACTTAATAATAAATTAAAGTGAGGTATATTATTTGCAAATATATTGTACACACAATGCATTTTTTGGGCGTGTTTTTTAATTTTTATTCTTAAAAATCATAAGGCACTGTGTGTATAATATGTATACAAATAACATAAAAGTTAGTGAGATCATGTTGCAAGCAACTAAGAAAAAAAATAAATCTTAGTTTATTATGTAAATTTGGTCAATCTCATTATCATATTTGCATTTTTCAAGATCTTTTATAATTTTAAGATTCAAATACTTACATACTTAATATAGATAGATATAATGATCGTATCATATGATCTATAAGCATTATCATTTGATTTGTGGCACTTAAAAAAAAAAAAACAATAGTCAATATAAATACTAACTAACATATATTAAGTACAAACATTAACAATGATAATTATTATATGGTTCATATGGTTAATGGTCCTATATATATTAATGTAATGATAATACTTTTGTTTAAAGTCTATTTATAATACTAATTAGATTATATCTAACGGTTATATAGCACAATGTTATATTATATGATATAAATTCTAATGATAAATACGGTTAATATCTAACTTGTGATTATAATTAACAAATTGGTTATTCCAATCCTAATAACTTAATTTATAATTATATAAATCACATTGTCATTATATATGAATAATATGATTAAGTTTTAGAAATGTCATTATATGATTAATGTGAATTCATACTTATTAACTTATGTATGTAATCTATATACCTAGTTATTGTATCTAAATATTACTAATAATTGTTAAATACTTAAAATCTTAAATCATATTTAACCAGTGTATTAATGTATAAGTGTATCTAAGTATCTAAATACTTAACCATTGTATTAGTATGAATTTGTATACTTATATGACATTATGTAGCTATAATTTATACTTATAACTTAATTTATATATATATGACTATAAATTATGAATCATATTATATTACTTGATTTATGAGATTATCTATGAATCTATGATAAGTATTATCATTATGAGTCATAAATCATAATTATCATAATTCATAAATTATTTACTACTAATACTAATATCATATGATCATACGAGCTAAGTATTTTCATATGATAACATATTAACATGATCTAACAATCCGTATGATCTTAGATCTTGGATCATGTGATGTAATGATTACTAAATATCTAATGATAATACATATAACATATAATAAAGTGATTCATGTCATATGTTACAATGTTATATTATTATATGGTCATATAGTCATATTATATTACATGAATAATATAATTAAGTATATAGATTGTCATTATATTATATAACTAACAATTAAGTATTGATATTATTCACTTTTACTATTTTATATACATATAACCAATTAACATATACTGATAAATGACCATTGTTATTTGTTACTTAATTTATGCTTACATATAGTATATTGTTTATTAATATACTATATTATAAAATTAAATAAGTCATATATTAACAAATTAATATATAACTTATTTTTTTAATATATATATATATATATATATATATATATATATAGACACACACGACTACACGAGTTGAGCCTCAATAAATGAGTTGATCCTTATACGAGTGGGTTCATGAGCTTTAATCGAGTCGAGTCGATTTTATACTAGTTTGCATCGTTTAATAATTGAGTTTGATTTCGCGTTCACGAGTAGCTCATTTAATAATCGATTCAAGCATGAGTCGAGTTTATTCGAGTCGATTTCGAGTAAGCTCACGAGTAGCACAGCTCGTTTACACTCCTATATGTGTGCGTACATAATGAATTTATATTCATATATACTAACATACTATTTAACATACATATAAACTCGAGATTGAATTATTTAAGATTCAAATTAATTTATTTAATTAAGTCAAATGATAAAATCTTAACAATAATTAATATGAATTAAAGAAAAAAAAAATCATAATATTTATTTTGTATAAAAAATAAATAAATTAATTAAGCAGCTCATAAACAAATTTGAATTCGCTCAAAAAATAAATGAACCAAATTTAAACAAATCATCTAATTTGATAATAAGCTCGAGCATAATTTGTGTTCAAAATAAAATTAGATGAACAAAACCTAACATTTAATACTCGGCACGTCTTGAGCCCATAAACCGAAACCCAAATGCATACGCGTAGATTATCGTCCTAGAAGTACCTAGACCCCAAATGAGAAAGTTCATTGCCCAATCATCACTAGTAATCAATAATCATCCATCGTTTCAACAGCCCATTGCAACAAAAGTTTATCAAAGGAAAGAATAAAATGAGGGCAGTAACAATAATTGCAAGCAACCGAAGTTACTAGGCAGTCTCATACGACCCAGTCTCAACCGAAGAAAACTTGACCTGAACAGGGAATGCCCCACCGAAAGCTCTTGGCTCAAGTTTCATGCCACCATTAGAGGATGCCTTATATATCCCGTACAGAAGCTTCAGATCAAAGTCATAGAGAAAAAGTGCAAGCCCAGTTTGACATCCATCACAACATCTTTTTTACTTGGTGGAACTCCCATTACACGATAGCGGAAACAATCAGGTTTCGTCTTTGCATTGCACGTAAAGATCAAACCACCAAGTTTTTCTTTGTTTTTCTCATCATGGTGGCTCTTTTCCATGGCATCATGCTTTTCTTTGTTGTTTTGATTCTTTAAGCTACAGTCTGACCCACCACGCCTTCTTTTGTTTCTCTGATTTTGTTTGTGCTTTTCCAACTGGATGATTTTCTCTTGGTCCTTTTGAGGCTGACCGCTCTCATCCTTACACTCTTCATAAATAATATTCTTCTCTGTCCCTTCTCTAGATTTTAGCTTCTTCACATCTCCTTCATTATTGGTACTTTCTTTGTTGCCCTTAAATACATGCTTATTCTTCTTTCCTTGTTTCCACTTTGCAATTCTAGGTTTGGACTTTAATGATTGGGGGGTGTTCTTCCTTGATGACTCTGATCTAGTAGATGCCTCTGCGCGCAGGAGTCTCTGCTCCCTTCTTGTTAGAATCTGGTTTAGTAGATGCCTCTGCAGGAGTCTCAGATTTGTTTTTGTTATCTTGTTGTTCCTTCATGTTAGATTCTGGTCCAGTCGATGTCTCCACAGGAATCTCTGCTTCCTTCTTGTTTTGTTTTGGTTCCATATTCCACGAACCGCCCAGGCTGCCCAACCAAGATGTATCCCTGCAAGTAATTTGCCAATGAAATGATTTTTCTTTATTTTCAGTTTACCAGAAGCAAATGGGATTAAGTAATTACGAGAGGAATGAAACTGAAACAAAAAAGAGACAAAATGGAACCAAGAAAGTCACAAGTTTGCGGCAAACTTTTCATTTTTATTATGGCTCCATTGGAATTGCACCAACATTTTTGGGTAAAACTAAAACAAATTATACTATCATAAAAAGAACCTCTTCCCTCGTTAATGATTGACATGCCAAATGGGGAATCATATTTCTATCAAAACTAGAAGTAGTGCCATACCAACTAGTGCCTATCACCTGACTTCAACAAAAAAATGAAAAAAGAAAGAAAAATAAAAGTATAATGATAGTTGTACACAAATTGTACAACAAATGTACAACACTCCTTCACAAGGGTGGTCCCCACACTCTGTGGAACCCACCCCTTGTGAAGAGGTGTTGTGCATTTGTTGTACACTTGGTGTACAACTATCACTCCCCAGGCTATCAACACCACATCATCAAATGGGCGAGCAAAGGAAAATAAGAGAAGAAATAACCCTAAGTTCAGTCTTTATGTGCCTTATACTCCCAGAACGCTGCATTATGTGCTACTCTGTATATCTGTACTGCCAGAACGCCTATAATTACGATTTATGGGGACGAGAGAGAAAGAGGTATCCTCAGGACCACCAATTTTTAGGCAGACTCGGTATTTTATTAGCCTCCTCAATCAAATTAAGGATAGTCCTACATATCAAACAAAGTAAGTTGCCATGTTCACATTTTAACTTCCTCTCATTTATGAAGACATGATTTCCGCAAATTTCCTTCAAGAAAGGAGTAAATCAAAACTACATTCTCCAGAATCACCATTGACTATCTTATTTAAAATATACTTGTCACCTTCTTTAGTCCCCTCCTATGACCAAGAAATGCCAGATTCATGGAAAGGTATCAAGCATGGAAGGAATCGAGGGCTTCCTGAAATGCCACATTTTAATATGTGCATACCAGTTTACATGGACTTGACCATATGATCCAATTGTAAGATGAGTAATGTTTATCCTGGATTCGAGAGCTATTGTGACCGACACAACCACCTAAGGGTGGGGTCATCATGGTGCAGGTATCACTAGTTGAGTGAATCACTTAGGGTCGAACCCAATTAGCAACTAGTTGGTAGCTAGCTCGCTATTGTGCAACATCAATGCAATGGAGTTGTACTGTATGTCTCACAAGATACACAAATATCATCGTAAGAGGGTTATGAATATGAATATGGAAGATGGTTATAACTATGGACTACATATGATATTATATGCTATTATTATAATGTATCAACACGATTTTTTTGCCTTATTTCTCCTATTGAAACCGCGTTGCATCTTATTCACATATGTTTTATATGAGACTGAGTTCACTTCATACTGACATGTTTCACGTGTGACTATGGACTTGCATTTTATTTTTATTTTTATTTTCCACGTGTAAAACATGGAACCATTCTTAGACCATGGTGAAGCCGAACCCAAACAGGAGGTTGACGATGGATGACATTGCTAGGTTGACATTCGAGTCAAACCCGGAGTTAGTGGCCCACGTGGAGGCTCGTGGCGAGGCAATTAAAAACACAAAACATCTTTTCACCTTCACTTTCGTTGCACTTTTCGTGTTGTCATCATCTGACTTTGGTTTAATTTGTTCTACTTTACTCCACTTCGATCTCAACATCCAAAAAAAAAAAAAAAGGGAAATGCTAGAGTTCCCACCTCTATCCCACTCCCATCCCACCAATCCTAAGTGATTTTAATTTTTTATTTAATAAATTCATTTTCAGATTTTTGTACTTAGGGAGTGGTGGGATGGAAGTGGGATAGGGGTGGGAACACTAACATTTCTCCAAAAAAAACTCTTTTTTGTCATCGTAATTATTAGATACGTTGTACGTACAAGATCTGACATCAATGCTGTTATTTAAACTATAGCACATCTGCTGTAGAAAAAATAAAGGATTCAGATTTAACCACGTATTTTTTAACAAAGTAGCACAATGGACATTTTTTTGTTGTTGTTCTTTGAGTTGACGCCGTTTGAAAAAGGGAGAACATCTCTCTAGCTATACTCCCTTCCTCTTAATCTAAACCAGCGACATCGACAAAAACAGTGAGCTTGTGTGCTGTCGTCGTCTTCGCTAGAAGTTGCCTCTGAATCTGAAAGAGGTGCATGCAACTCATCGGCACTATCAATCTCAATCTTCAAAAACAAATAGTGACTCCAAAAAAAAGAACATATAGTGACAACAAATCTACACACACAAAGGGAGGGAGAGAGAGAGTAATGGCCGTGTGAGTTCATCTCCAAAATTTTTTATACTGGTTTTCCTTGAATTGGGTCTCCATTTTTTTTTTCTTCTTATTTCCGTGTTTGGCAGCTGAGAAAGAGTGAGAGCCTCCAAACAGAGTATTTGAAGCTCTGAAACCCCATGTTCTCAGAGTCTCATATATTTGTGCCACTGCAACCTTAGTTACCACTCGCCCAAAGCCACAGCTCCGAGTCTGCTTCCAGGCCTTGGTTTTGAACAAATTAAACAAAAATTATAGCCATAGTTATCATATTAGTGAGAAAACGAAACTGGGTTAACAATGAATTAAAGAGAAACATCAGTTAAAAACGAAACTAAGTTAACATCTCTCTCCCCTCTCTCTGGCTTGGGGCAGAGGTTTCTCTCTGCCTTAGCCATTAATTTTCACAATGGCGTTCCAAGATTTTGAATACATAATGGAACGCCGAAGAGCTGAGAAGCAACGCAAGCTCATGAAGAGGATTGCCAGGGCTGCAGTTTCGGCCTTTGTGCTAGAGATGTTCACCCTTTCCCCATTGTCCCATTCTCGCGTTGTCAAGCTTTCTCAAACGGCGTCGAGTCAAAAACAACAAAAAGAAAAAACTTCCGTTGTGCTACTCTATTAAAAAATGTGGTTAAATTTGGGCCGTTTATTTTTTTTACAGCAAATGAGCTGTAGTTTAAATTACAGCACTGAAGCCAAATCCGTACATCAGGCTTTTCTAACAATTTTTTTTTGGTTACTTCCACACGGTACAGTGACATCTTGTTTATGTATGTATTAATATAATTGAACTTAATTTATTTATAAACAAAGCTCAAAACTTGCTTCAACTGGATTTGTCAATGGGCATTATTCCAGTGCAGTGGTATATTTTCAGAAGACGTACGATCCAACCCGGAGAAACCACCGGCAACCATCAGTACCAGATCAACCAAAAATAATTTGGTTTTAAGTATTGCATTTTTTTTTTTTTTAATATGGGATAATGTTGAAACGCTGTATCACCTTTATATATCTTTTAGGAACTTGAACTTCCATAGTGCAGTGAATACAATCCAATCTGGAGAAACCACCCACTAGCTAGCACGTATATATATATTGCAAGAGAGAGAACTCTACAAGTGTAGCAGAAATCAATTTTTTTCCCTCCAAGATATCTAGCTAGCATCGTCTTCTTGATATTGATACTGTAACCTTCCTCCCACACACCCACCCAAAAAAAAAAAAAAAACCAACCTCCTTTTAGGCAGGTTGTCAATCTGTTGGTAGTTCAGACCTAAAAACCCTAGTTGCTGCTGTATCAACATTTATATGTATAGCTTTTGTGGACTTGGTAAATGTACGTAGTTAAGCAGAGGTTTGGGGTACATGGGGAGAGAGTGGCTTTATGTCTCTACTCCGCATGTAGGTCAAAAACTGTCCAGGTAGCTCTTCCAAAAGAGCCTGCACCACAGAAATCTGCCCACCTGCCCAGACCAAATGAATTTTGTTAGTTTAACTACAATGAAGAGGTTCGTTCAGGCAAAGAAACAAATAAGTAAATCGTTCATGTCAATTAATTGTTTCAAAAGATATATAATACCCACAAACATATGATAAAAGAGAAATGATATGCTCAACTGATGCCTTGTTTATTATTAGTTATTTATTGGTAGGTAAATAGAACTCAAATATCCAAACGGAATTTGTCTTTTGATAATTAATCGAAATATCGTTAAAAGAGTTGGGTGCTCTCGTGAGAATCAATAAAGCTAGAAGGAAGGAAATCATGAGAATTAAGCACTTTGTTTATGGAGAAAGAGATGCCATTTGGTCCTAAAATATATAACTCACAAGGAGGTCAAATGTTTAAGCAAAAGGTGGCCGCAGAGTACTGCGTTAAGAAAGAGACAGTTTGACAACCTATCCATTATCCATTCTATGTTTTCTTCATTAATTTATTTAATTTTTCTTTTCCTACTTTTTTTTAAAACGCGAGATGGAATGATCGAGAATGAGTTTGGGCTAACTCTGCATTAATTACTGACTGGGAGAAAGTACTACTTGTGAATGCACAGTGCACAGTTACAGTAAGTGGATACTTTTGAAGCTAGCTAGGTAACATGAAAAGATTAATTTTGTAGAGATCGACAAAGAGATGCATGCCATTAATTATGTACTCACTATGCACTTCTCGCATTGGAACAAACTGTACGATGTCATGCGTAGCAACGCGACCTGTAGAGCTCTCCAATCGTTGTCCACCATCAGCATCAAGGACCTGCTGCCAAAAATGAAGTCAGATATATATATATTGATTCGAGATAATTAAATTTCAAAAGGGTGAAAATTAAATGATGGTATAATTGGTATACCTCCATTTGACTAAAATCTGCCCCTCCCACTCCCACAATAAGAATCGACAGTGGAAGATCAGATGCCCTCACCAAAGCGTCTTTTGTTTCTTGAAGGTCTGTAAGGACTCCATCCTTGAAAATGCATGCATGTGACAGTCGTTATTTAGTTACGAAATAACGAATTGATGATGGAAAGAGATATCAAATAAATAAAGTCAATATGATCGATCTCTTTAATATATTACCGTAATAATGAGCAAGACAAAATACTTGTTGCTGGAGTATGAAAATTACCGTAATAATGAGCAAGACAAAATACTTGTTGCTGGAGTATGAAAGGGACTGGCCGGTAATTTGCGCAGCTGTGTTAATCACTTGTCCAAATAAAGTGGGCCCTGCAAGAGCGACATTACGTAGAGCACTTGCATAAGCAGCCATGATGCCTTCAACTCCTTCGACCTATTAAAAAATAAAACAAACTGACGACTATGAAAATGCAGTGTTAAAACTATGAGCTTAATTTATATGGCCTTTTTTTTTTTTTTTTAAAAGGGCTTTTTATGAACTTTTTTTAGATGGGCTTAATCCAATTTTTGAATTAAATTCACTTGTAAACCATAATATAAAAATACAAATTAAATTGTAAACATTGGGCAATTCAAATATTTCTAAATTGAAAAAAAAAATGCATATATTTATAAACATTGGGCAATACAAGTAAATTGAAAAGAACTATAACACCTATAAACCTCTATGTTGTACACATGCAATTTCAATTTGTTAATGAAACTCACTGGTTGTCCTACTCCTTTCCCTAAAATGATGTTGTTTTAGTTTAATAAAACAAAACTATTTTTTTTTTTTTTAAAAAAAATATATATATATATATATATATAGGTATGCTAATATGGATAATATTCGCCTACTCATATTCCGTTTTCCATCCACATATGTGCAGATAGCGAATATAGTATCTACCCGCTTGGAATTAGGGGTTGAAAATCCAACTCATGTGGATGTGGAGCGGTTTTAACCGCCCACCTGAATACCCCTGACTAAAAGTAGTAGAGGAGGATAAACATTAAAAATAATTAAAAAGAAAAGAAAATCAAGGAGGATTGAATTAAAGGACAAACAATGGTGGTGTAGCCAGCATATTGTTAAGAGTGAATTATGAGTAACAGAAACTATGCTACAAAAACACAATGCAATATACGAGATAATAATAATTACTAGACGTAAGTAGTACTATATTACATTTTTTTTTTTAAAAAAAAGGGGCTTACTATAAAAAAAATAAAAAAGTTATCATTGTGTGAAACGACAAGTATATGCTAACAAAGGGCTGGCTCAAAATGTTCTCCCACATGTTGTGTCACATAATCAAAGTACTTTTATCCCTGGAAGGCTGATTTCTAATAACATCTTAGCGGCATATGAGACGTTACATTCCATGCAAACGAGAATGTGGGGAAAAACATGTTTGATGGTCCTGAAGCTAGATATGAGTAAAGCCTGTGACAAAGTAGAATGAGTTTTTTTTGGAGGCATTACTTCTTCGGATGGGTTTTGATCAGACATAGGTCAGGTTGATAATGCAGTGTATTAAGACTGTTCGGTATTCCATTCTTATTAATGGCCAACCAGTGGGGAACATTTGTCCCACTAGAGGAATTCGGCAAGGAGACCCTCTATCTCCTTATTTGTTTATTCTCTGTGCAAAAGCCCTCACCTCTCTTCTTCATCATGCGGAAAGGACGGGATGGTTAACTGGAGTTCCTACTTCCCCAAGGGGACCTCAGCTGAATCATTTGTTTTTTGTAGATGATAGCCTACTCTTTTGCAAGGCTACCTCACGAGACTGGCACAGACTGTCAAACCTGTTGGGGAGGTACGAGATGGCTTTAGGTCAAAGATTGGATCAAGTCAAAACTTCAATCTTTTTTAGTTGAAATACAAGTGCTGAGGATAGAGCATGCATCTTTCAATTATCGGGACTCCAAGCTACTCAGAGGTATAACAAATTATTTGGGCCTTCCAACTCTAATTGGTAAGTCCAGAGTCAGAGAGTTCCAAAGTATTAAAGATCGAGTATGGAGGAGATTGAATGATTGGAAATCGAAATCCCTCTCTCAAGCGAGTAAAGAGATACTACTTAAAGCAGTTATCCAAGCTATTCCTACATATAGCATGAGTGTTTTCCTATTACCAAAGGTATTGTGTAAGGATATTAATGCGATGATACAAAGATTCTGGTGGGGGAAGACAGAAAATAAGTCAAAAATTCACTGGATGAGCTGGACGAGAATGAGGTATTCCAAGGCACAAGGGGGTATGGGTTTTAGGGAACTACAATGTTTCAACAAAACTCTTTTAGCAAAATTGTGATAGCGGCTACTACAGAATCCTCACAGTTTGGTGGCCCGAATCATGAAGCCAAAATATTACCCACATGGGTCCTTTATGGAGGCAACCCTATGTAAAAGGCCATTGTTTGCGTGGAGGAGTATTTCATCAGCTCGGGAGCTACTGAATGAAGGGATGCTGTGGAGAATCGGGAATGGAGAAACAGTCAACATTTGGGATGATAAATGGCTACCAACCCCTACCACCTTTACTATACAATCACCAAAGAGGTCCTTTTCGGAGCATGCAAAAGTGGCAGAACTCATAGACCCAGATACCAAGGGATGGGATGTACTGATGATAAACATAATTTCTGGGCAAAAGAGGCCGAAATTATCATTCAGATTCTGTTAAGCAAATACCGACAACAAGATGTTTTGATTTGGAGGGGATCCACAACAGGTGAATTCATTGTAAGGAGTGCTTACCACATGAAAAAAAATCGAATTGAAAGAAATAGAGGGGTGGGATCTACCTCTTCAGCACTGAGTAGTGTATGGAAGAAAATATGGGATATCAGATTCCAAATTCCATTAAAATGTTCCTATGGAGAGCTTGTCATAAGATTCTCCCTACAAAAGTGAATCTGCAAAAGCGAGGTATTGTTCTAGACCCCCTTTGTCAATTCTGTTAGTTGGAGTGTGAAACATCCTACCGTATCCTATGGGACTGTATTTCAGCGAAAGATGTATGGGGAGCGTATGGCATTAAGTTACAGAAGAGCTCGGTGAACGGTAATAACTTTGTCAAGTTATTGGAGTATATATGGGAAGATGTAGGCTAGAGGAGATATGTCTTTTTGCAGTGTTAGCCCGTAAAATCTTATTCCGCATAAACACAGTGGTGCATGGGGGGATGTTCACCCATCCAAACCAACTAATCTCTTAAGCTACCCAAGCTTTAAAAGTATATTCAGAGGCTAATGTTAGAGATGTATAGGATTTGATCCCGGGGGGAATCCTATCACAAAAATATGGAAAGCACCACCCGATGGTATGTATAAAATTAATTGGGATGCGACCATTGACTCAATATGTGCATGGGTATTGGCATTATTGTAAGAGATTGTGAAGGACAATTAATCGCGGCTAAAAGTCAGACTATATCCGTAAGGCAAGAACCAGTGGTAGCTGAAGCCCAAGCGGCTTTGTGTGCTGAGGAATTTTGTTGCGACTTGAGATTACAAGATATTATTCTAGAAGGGGACTCATCACAGGCGGTTAATGCAGTCAATGTAAATGGACCAAATTAGTGCAGGTACGGACAATTGGTGGTTGATATATAAATGGTTCTTTCTACTCGACGAAGTTGGCAAATGAGGCATATCTGTAGAGTGGCAAATTTTGCGGTACATGGGCTAGTTAAGGCAGTGATAAAACAAATTATGGATAGAGTATGGATTGAAGAAATTCCTTAGGGTATTCGTGATGTTGTAGTTTTCGAGCAATGTGCTCATGCTTCATAGAGTGTTAGGCTCTTGTTCAATTCTAGAGTATTTGCTCTAGCTTTCTCAATTGGGTTGAATAAAGTTCAAAGATTATTATCAAAAACAAAAAAAAGTAATTATGATGCTTGCCTAATATCCCTAAGAAATAAGAATTTTTAACTAATAGTATATTGAAATGTGGCTCAAGAATTCATTATTTTACAAACATGGCGTAGTTTCAAATGTTGATGGTCTAGATTTATTCTCAGAATTACAAATTTTACAATAAATTAAGCAAACAAAAAGTAATACTCCAATTAAAACATTAAACTACATAAAAAGACTAGATTCATTTCCAGTATATGAATTGCTTATTAAATATTATTAATAATACCCATAAAAATTACGTATGTAAAAGAAGCATTTCAAAACCATAATCAATAAAAACAAATTTATGATCATGTCACAAGGAAAATTAAATGAATTAACCATACTACTAATTGATATATTAACAAATTGGTTTGTAAACCTAGAGCAATAGCATGATGAACCAAGAAGTCTCTAGGCCGTATTGTTAAGATAGTGAATTACTATTCTTATTAATAGCATTTAACCAAGATGGCCTTTCTTTTTTCTTTTTCTTTTTTTATTTTCTTTTTTATTTTTATTTTATGTTTTATATACAAATTTATTATAACTTATATCGAGACGGCCCTGTGCCAACCAAAATGTTGCTTCAAAGATGAACAAGCAAATCCAAGAAATGAAATAATCCCTTCTCACCTCATAGCCACTTGCACTTCCATTCAAATTAAAACAATGTGAGAGGGAACCATCAAAAGTTTTTCCTCCAAAGCCCCAAGCAGGAAAACGTTTATCAGAATCATAAAACTGAATGACCTCCCCAACCTCCATTATAGCCTGCGAATTGTTCAAGTAATCAAGTAGACGATGACTTCAGAAATCAATGATGATTTCTTTTAAATATATGCTAGCACAAGTCTAGATAAAAGTTTCAAAACAAGGAACTTATTTATTTTCAAAATTACACATGTTTCGCAAGTGGTGTAAAAGCTGCTTGATCATATCTAGTTATGACAAACATTGTTAAAATAATGATTAAATTCGCCATTTTTATTAGTTCAAGTTTTGAAACAAGTGGTAATTTAACATGGTATGAAAATAGGTGGTATTGAGTTCAAATCCTGACTCCAATCTACCTTATATTTAAACTTAAAAAACTTTAACGTGTTGAACCACATTTATTGAGAGAGAACATTTGACCCCCACGAGAGGGGAATATTAAAATAATAGTTGAGTAATTTAAAATCACAACTTCTTATTAGCTTAAGTTTTTGGGATATTAGTTACTTACTTATCAAAATTAGTAATTTAACAATCATAAAAGATGGCAGTGTAAAACATCTCTACAAACCAAATCAATGGAAAAGCTAAATTCATGTGTTATCTTTTCTTTTGGTCGGTAAAATACAATTCATGTATTATCTTTTCTTTTAGTCGGTAAAATCAAGGAGTGCTACAATTTGGAAGATGGTGCCGACATGCCTTCTTTGGTGTGTTTGGAAGGAAAGAAATAATAGTTGTTTCAAGGATTTGGAGAGGTCCTTGGAGGATATTTTTGCTTCTTTTTTTCATACTTTGTATCTTTGGACGGGTGGCTTTTGTGTCCCCTTTATCGCTTAGTTTTGGCAATTATATTTTTAATAAGACTAGTTTATTACTTATAAAAAAAAAAAAATCAACTCATGCACCCATATGGGTATAGGATTAAACCTATATGGAGGAGATGCCATCCAGTCCAAAGATCATTGGCTAATATCTTGCATCACAAGTTTAGAGTACAATTGTGCAAGTTTTGGAGTAAACTACCCTCTTGAGAACACCAGAATTAAAGATGCAGCCTTACCCGCTGATAAGAATTCAACCGGCCAGAAGGATCAATATAGTGTAGAGAATCTGGATTCCGAGGATTTCCATTGGAGGCTGGACAAATGAAATAAAATATTCAAAGACAAGACATTCAGCCAAAATATTAATAACTAGAAAAAATGAGAAAAAAAAAAAAAAAACATCGTACTCAAATAAAATAAAATAACTCCTCTAGAATGTAAAATATTTACCCGTAAAGTCAACAGCAACCATAAAGTTAAGCTCAAATCCACTAGAAATGTAATCAAGAAAACTGTACTGTTCCTTCTGACAAAATTGATCCACAAACTGTTGTCCCTTCAAAACCTATATTGATAATTAGTCAAGCAACTGCGAATAGAAAATACAAGGAGTAACAAGAAATTTTTTAAAACATTTTCTTGCAAGTATGAATCAGTACCTTCTCGTGACCATAAGGAGAAGATGGTAAGGTAAGATTTGCACCACTTCTTTCTTTGTGAAGTTTTTCTAGGTCTGCTACTGACTTTTGGAGCTTACTGATGAGGTAAATTTTAACATTGATATCTTGCCACAGATTAAACCATAATAGCAAGCAAAAATTGGAAACAGACAAAAATGATTCTAGACATCGACTTACCCAATAAGCACATGATTGCCACTGCTGTTGAAATCAAAGCATTCAATAATTAATGGGTTATCCTGAGGCAAGTTAAAGTTCATATGCCCCACGAATCTTAATTAGATACCAAATAACAAAACATCCTATAAACTATAATCTAACTTGAGCAAGAACCATAAAGCAACAATCTTACCATACTTCCAAACTGATTCATACTCATGCATAGGGGTTTCCAAGTTGGATTTAAGTTGTTGTTCACCACTTCAGTCTTGCATATTGGAACAGGATCTCCGCTCTCAACAATTCTAGATATTTTCAAAAAAGGATCCTAGAATAAAATGAACAAATTTAAGAATCAGAAAACTCAGGAATATGGATGTATAAGTAATATAAAACCTCAATGTATCTGCTTCGCAATTACATACACTTTTAGAAAATAGGTCCTTGTTATCCAAGTGAGAACAACGAAATATCATCTCAACAGCACTCCTCGAAGCAACTGTTTCCTCCGCATGGATAGTGAGTGCCCCAAAGTTCCTCAAACCCGTCTTCCCATTTTTGTTATGAAGATTTAGGGTTAAACTCCGACTTTGTTTGGTTACTATCTGTGATGAAAAGAGAAGCGAAAGAGATAAAGGATGGGGGTGAGGGGAAGGGGACAAATACTAGTGTTTAGCACATGATGACCAAATCATTCTAAAAGAATTTAAGCCACTAATTTTAAAATGTTAGCATTAGAACATCCTTTTTTTATTTTTTATTTTAATTAAATCAATGGCAATAAAAATCTTAAAATATCATTATAGTGAAGTAGCTCTCATAATAATCTTTCTGTTGTTAAATTTTTTTAGAAGGTAATACTGAAAGTTTAAATAACTTTATACTCAAATTGCACTGGCTTAATGAAAATGCATCAAGTACTCTTAATAACTAACTGATCCCAAGGCAACATACCTCTGATAAAACACAAGTTGCCTCTCCAAGAAAGTCTTGATCCTTCAATTTCAGGGTCTGCAAGGAAACAAAATAATTTTTTATTTTTTCAGACAAGTACAATGGAATAAAAATTTTAAACTAACAACTTCACCATCAACACAAGTTGTTAAATTATTCAGGACGAGATGGTAAAAATTTAAAAGTTGCATAATCCCAATGTTTCCCGGCTATTTTGCCTCTGATCTAATTCGACATTTTTATTTGCAGTTTTGTCATAAGTTGCTTGATTATTAATCAAAATTATAAACATCACAAATATTACTTGGGTCTTCGAGTATTCAATTAAAATTCCTTTACTTTCATTTCTCATTCCTTATGTAACTTGTTGCCTGCATCATGCCCAAGTTGATGGCATCAACTAATACATCATAATTATTTTGATGCAGTAAGATGCAACATACAGATAAAATCATTGTTTCATTATTTTTTAGCAAGTGCTTTCCCATTAGATCTTACAGGTTATGCAGTTATACCATGTATGGCCGCACATATAGCTATTGCTAAAAATACCACACACTTGGCATCAAAATTTATGAAAATTGTTCACATATTACTTTCATTGCCACTCCAATGTTTTTGGCCACATCGCAACAAAATTAGCACTTAGCAGACATACAAAAATACAGTGTCATCTAGTCAACACACATTTCATGTTTAACAAAAGAGTTTTGTTGCAATATTCAGCACTTAAAAAAGGTTGGCAAAGATGCCTCAGTAACACAGAGTATGTACACTTTTTTGTAAAATTTGTTATCAGTACAAATCATAATTGAACAAACATAACCTACAAAATATGAATCAAAATGATAGATACTTAAAAGCAAAAACCATGATATACCTTCACAGGGATATTATGATACTTCGAATCAACATCATACACATGAAATCTGGAGCCAAAAGAAAGAAGGCAAACATGAGTCGAGCACTCAAATTAAAACATGACTTCCAATAAACAAGAAAAATCTCCACAAAGATAAGCACTTAAAGGAATTTGTAAAGCTTACACCAATGGCTGTACAATCTCGAATTGGAATGCAACTGTAACTTTTTCTATCCATTTGGGATGCAAACTATTCAATACAACTTCAGTGCGACCTAACTCCTCTAGCTTTCCGTCTATTTTCTTTGCATACACCACAGCCATGGGATCACTCTGAATAAAAAAAAAAGTGTGTTTTAGCTTCAACCAAGTCACAACATGAATTCATGTCATACAAGCACAGAAACAAACTATCGCGGATTGACAAATTCAGACCTTCAGACATGCGAGCACCTTTATCAGAACAGTCAAAATGGTGTAATATTTTAGCTTGCTATATGTGAGAGGGAAGTTCTAGAAGTTACAGAAGAACTGCTTGTCTAACAAAATTACTACTTAGGCACATGTAATTTTAACACAGCCGAGGCAGGAATCCAATGACAACAAGTAACTGTAAACCAGAGAAAAAAGAACACCAGAAACTTGTTGCGGTGTTACCTCAGTTTTCTGCAATTTTGAGCAAACTAAGCCCAAAACCACGGGTAGAATTTAATCATTAATAGGTTAAGGTGAAGAGATATTAAGAAGAGAGAAAATTTTCAAATTTGAAGTTCATTCATTACTTGAAAAAGTCCCATGTTACAATGCAAGACACATGACCTCCTAATCATTAGACATTAAAGCTACCAGAGCTCTAGGCTTTCATTATCCTAAAGTAACTACCCTAACTTAAGAGGACAGTTATTACTCCATATATTACAAGTATATAAAACAACTACATCGAAACCCACTAAAGAGCAAGGCTAAATTTCCAGCAAATTCCTCAAATACCCCTTAGATGCTAACATTTTTTTTTTAATAAGTAATAGACTGGTCTTATTAAAAGCGTAAGTCGCCCCTAAGTATACTGGAAGTATACAAGAAAAAGCACCAAACTAGAAAGTGAAAAAGAAACAGCCCAAAGAAAAAAAAGAAGCCCACCAAACAAACCTATAGGGACCTAAGCCCTAAAGCACAAAACCCACAAAGAGCACTCAAAGCAACAAAAGAAAAGCCCAAACAAACCCACAAGGACCTACCCTAAAACCCGAAACCCACAAGGAGCACTCAACGCTACAGAACCTGAGTCTTTCCTTTCCTACTCCTAGAGAGCACGCTTGCATCACCATAGTTGATGGAGCTCTTCAGATTCTGCATCTCTCTCCTCCCTTTAATCTTAAGATGCTTACCCTTATTAACCCGATGGAAATCCTCTTCAATGGCATCCAACAATGCGAATGATGTACCTTCATCCTCAAGTAGATTATGTAAACAAAAGTAGACTGTCAAAATCTTTAGCTAAATTATAATGCGATGACTAGCTGGCATGTTCATTAAGACCCTGATAATCCACCTTTTGCATGTAATTTCTCTTTCCATTTTGGTTGTATCTAAGAGCATCTCTAGCAACACTAGCTATTTTAGCTAACCAAAAAACACATTTTTCTATTTTACCTACTACCTTTTCAATACAAACTCTAATAGATTCTCTATTCCATTCTCTATTTTATTTAAATATTATTCTTAGTTTTTTTTTCTTCGTCTCTATCGCCTCTTTGCACACCAGTACACTAGCAAATTGAGACACTTCCCCCATCTCCCCTATTTCTCTTATCGCCTCCCCCTTCCTTACTTTGAAGTGTGAGTTTGTTAGCTTTGATCCACCTTTATAACCTCTATGCTTAGCAATGTTTTGGAAATTATGATTCAAATCACACTTAAGAGATTAATTCTACTGTCATAGCTTTAATCCCGAAGGTTCCTAACCCTTTCGAATTGAAAAACTTTCGCCCCATACCCTAATGCAATACGATTTATAAGCGCATAGCTAAGGTGGTGGCCCATCGTCTTCAAACTATGCTTGGTGATATTGTTGGGAAGCAGCAGGTAGCTTTTATCAGTGGAAGGCGGATTGAGGACAATATCCTTCTAGCCAAGGAGTTTTGGAGAAACTATCACAGAGATATACGATCCCCCGGGTGTGATTTGAAGACTAATTTAATGAAGGCCTATAATTCTGTGAGGTGAGATTTTGTCTTGGCGGTTTTAAGGACTATTAGAGTCCCTGTGGTTATGGTGCGGTGGATTGAGGAATGTATCACTATATTTGTATTAATGGAGAGCTTAAGAGTTTCTTCCCCAGGAGTAAAGGTGTTACACAAGGTGACCCTATGTTGCCTTATTTGTTTGTTTTGGTGATGGAGGCCTTCTCAAGGCTCATGGATAGAATGTCTAAGAGGGCCTAGTTCAGATTCCATTGGAGGTGCCATAGGCAGAAAATATCCCATACTTGTTTCATTGATGACTTACTAATCTTATGTAGAGGTAAGATAAACTTTGTTGCCATGGTCAAAGGAGGGCTTGAATTGTTTTAGGGATATATCAAGGTTGGCTACTAACTCTGATAAGAGCTGTTTGCTTACTTGTGGAGTTGCAGTGCCTATCAATAATAAGATGTTAGGTATTCTTGGGTACCAAGAAGGTAATACTCCTAGTGAGGTATTTCAGGATTTCTCTTACTTTTCGAGATTGAATAAGGCTAATTGTGTAGTGTTGGCTAAGAGGATTGCAACCAAGGCAAAGAGTTGGGCATGCAAAGCCCTCTCTTACGCAGAAATGCTTCAGTTGATTAATTCCATTCTTTTTGCGATCCAAGTGCTTGGTCCTCCCTTTTATTCTTCTCAAAGGAGTTATTAGTCAAGTGGAGTAGATCCTCATGTCTTTCTTATGGAAAAGAGTTGAGCTTAATAGTTCAAGGGCTAAAGTGGCTTGGAACTCTATTTTCCTCCCCAAGAAAGAGAGTGTTCTTGGTGTTAAAAACTTATAGTGGTGGAATAAAGCGGCAATGTTGAAACATGTGTGGCTTTACTCCAATAGTGGTAACTCTATCTGGTCCGGTTAGGTTAGTTCATATCTTCTTAGAAATAGGAATTTATAGGGCGTTGGGCTTCTAAGAGATTGCTCTTAGTCTTTGAGGAAGATTTTGGGTCTAAAAGGCATTGTTTGGGATAAGGTGTCTTGGTTGAGGATCCCTAGTTGTGTTTTCTCCATTAAGAAGGCTTGGGAGAGCTTGGGGATTGCGGCCCTAAGGTGTTCAGGAACAATCGTGTGTGCCATGGTAAAATCATTCATTGCCACTCTTTTATTTTATGGCTTGCAATTAGAAGAAGGTTATATACCCAAGACAAAATTATTGCTATTGGATTTCTTCAGGAGATGAGATGTGTTTTTTGTGGGTCGGGTGAGGAGAGTATTAACCATATTTTTGTTTGTTGTCCATTCTCAAAAGATATTTGGTGCAATATTTGAAATAGATGCAATATTCCTTGGGCTTGTAGGAACTGGGAGGGGTTTATTCGGTGGATAACCTTCCACTTCAGAGGCAAATATTTTCTCTCTATTATGGTCAAAATTATTATGGCTACTACTTAATCAAAAAAATTATGATGGCTCCTACACTATACACTTTATGGTGTGAGAAAAATGCTAGATTGTTTTCATATAAGAAAAGGGGGATTCATGGGCATTGATTCTAAGATTTTGTTTTGGGTTAGGTCCAAAGTCAACTCCTTCAAGGATGTCCGTGATTCTCCCATTAATCGTTCTCTAGCAGGGTCTTAGGGTTTTCCTAATATAACATTTTAGTTTTGCTTGTCTATGTTACCTCCTTGTAGGCACTTACTTGAATAAGCCCCCTTTGGCTTTTAGGTCATCTTGTTTATTAGGATTTGCTTGTGGATATTTTTTTTGTCCTTGTTAAGCTTCTTCTATAAATTCTTACTTATAAAAAACAAACAAATAAACAAACAAACTTGACCATCAAACATGAAGGTTATTTACATAGAGGAATACCTTTGAAGTGAAGTCACGATCAATCAAGTTGGATGCTGATAGAGATAACTGCAGCAGAGATTTAAATTACATGAATTTGTTATGATAAACCAAAATAAATGATCCAACTGTACAGAACAATATAAAAGACAACATAAAACAAAAGAACACTCGATTGATAAAATAACAGAATCCAAGTCAAAATCTAATGATCCCATCCCAAGTCAAATTGTTGTCAGGCAATATACTTCTTTCGAGCTTGCTACAATGTCACCCGTGTATAGCGAAGGGGTGGACCGACATATTGCACAATTTCCATCTGTTGGAGATCAAAGAAAGTCAGGACAACCTGTTCTTTCAAGAATAATGGCACTGCAATTACTGAAATGAGAAATATTTCAGATGCAACATGGTGATTCATACAGCTAATTCTTCAGTGGCCAAGTCCTCTAATACTGTGTATTAACATATTTATTAGAATTTTATGTAGTCGGTTACTGTTTGCAGTATATAATTAAAGGATAGCCAAAAAAAACTTTTAGCCTGTTTTATGCTTGGTTTAAAGTGTTAAACGTGAATATGAGTTTGGAAACATTAAATTTTTATGACTTGGCTGTTATTTCTGATAAAAAAGAAGAGGAAAAAAAAATACAAAGAGTTCCAAACTGCTCAGTGTTCATCAACAAGAAAAGTCAAATAAAAGCATCTAGTTTTCTTGTATAAAGATATGCATCCCCCGACAACCAATGGATCCCAAAGTACAAACAGAATCTTGGAATCAATTGTTTTGTCCAGTACTCCAAAGTTGAACAAGAAAAGTCAAATAAAAGCATCTAGTTTTCTTGTATAAAGACATGCATCCCGACAACCAATGGATCCCAAAGGACAAACAGAATCTTGGAATCAATTGTTTTGTCCAGTACTCCAAAGTTGAAAATTGACCATAACAAAATGCGAATCTTGCTTATGTCACTTAAGGAAAACCTCGTACTGCAAGTCTGCAACTTTTAAGAGTGAGATGGGGTCATAAATATAATGAAGATCCATGGTTGCAAAAGAACAACTCGGCCATACAGAGTACGTGTAAACACCTATATGCGGAATAAATTAAGATGTATTGGAAGAGACCCGTTGCTGTGACGCTATAAGTGAAGCACCATCTTTTTGTCTAAGCACTGAAACACATAGCTTGGGATGCACTAAGGAGGTAAAATTTTAGCACCATTGAAATAAAAACAAACCCATCCTCCACTCTACCATGAAAACAAATTTTATGATAAACAATCAAATTTATCTGCATACAAAGCAAAACACTAAAATGAATACAAACAAAATGAGTATCATTTTTCTTTTGTCTTTTTTGGATGAATAAGAAATTCACTGAGACAAAATGAGTATTATTATTTACTTCTGATAGAAAACAATAGTAGCGAACTTCTCCTGAAGAATAAATATTTCAATATAATAAGAAAAAAAAAAAATATAATCACACTTAATAATTTGTTCTCTTTGTATTCAAGGGCAATGCCCATCACAAGAATCACCTAACATGAGAATAATTTGTGAATCAGAATAATTTGTGGGGCACACTAAAAAGAATAAATACAAATACAAATACAAATACCTCTATTTGAGTGAACAGAGGATGGAGCCCCCGAGACCTGTAGAAGAACTCAACAGCGTCGTTGTGGCCGCCATTGTTGTTGTTGGAGGTGGCGGCCGCTGAGGTCGCGCCCACGGCCTGCTTTCCTCCCTCCAAATCCGAGAAGCAATTTCCCATCTCTCTCCCCCTGTAAAACCCTAAACAAAATTCTTTTCTCTTCTCTCTAACTCTCTCTAAAACTAAAACCCTAAAACAAAATCTTTTTTTTTTTTTTTATTATTATTATTATTATTATCTTTTAGAGCTCTTCAAAACGTGTTTGGTTGTAACCGCTTTTGGAGAAAACGAATTATGAGGAATGGGATTTTCTGTGATGGAGTTGTCATCTCATAACGTCTATATATAATATAGAGAGAGAAAGGTTGCCAGGGAGTTTTGATGGGCGGACCGACCGAAAAAGTTCTGTTGCATGGGAAAAATCAGAGTTATCCGAAGAGGATTATTTCTTCCGTCAGTTCCGTGTTGAAGTTTCGTTGATGAGGATTTATTGGTCTTTTACGCAGAAAACGAAGTTCTGTGGAGTTTCCTATGTACTAAAAATGGAAAAGGGAAAGGAAAAGCTGAACCAGAGCAGAGCAGAGCAGGCAAAAAGAAACAGAAGAAACATAGAATAAGTAAAGAGGGGAATGGTGGGGAAGTTGTATGGAAGGAACTTGAGAGACTTGACATTTATATTCTTGTATTGTAAGAATGAATCCAAATCTATTCATTAAAATAAATAAATAAATCTATTATTTCTTCACACGTGGTGGCAAGGGTTGAATGGCTACACCCTACCTCCATTCAATTCATACCACGTGTTTATTGACATGTCTTAGTAAGAATTTTTTAGTGTTTCTTTCAAGGGGTTAGGTTAGGGTTAGCATCGACTTAGCTTAACGATATATTAATTCTTGTTTTCTTTACGTAAAAGCTAAGAAAACACTATATATAAAAGCATTATATATGGTTGAACCAACTGAGCCAGTCTAGATTCTGGGCCGGGTCGGATTGGTAATTTTGTATATATAGACTTTAATATATATATATATACTATAAAGCGCAAAACTTTCTATTTATTTTATTTTTACCGACAAGGAACCCCTCTAAGGCGGATCATGACTATATTTTTACCTGTTAGGCAAACCTCAAATCCATGCAAAATGTCATCTACACATGGATCGAATAAGATATCGGCTTCGCCAAAGGACATGATCCTAAGAAATTATTTGTATCCAAAAGAATTTAAACCGTAAAGTACACGATAAAAATGCCACTAAAATCAAAACTCTTAGTATTTGAGATTGGCTCAAATAATAATAAAAGTTATTCTTCTTTTTATAATAAAATAGCCATTTTTACGTACTAAACATAGCTAAGTTTGTTATCAGGCTTGCATATTAGACTTTAAGATGATATATCATATATGTCAAGTACGTAGATAACTACTTGTTATGAGTAGTTAATACTTCGAAATTCCATGAAGAATTACTTAATTTCTAAGGTCCCTTTGCAATGAAATTTATGAGTTTTTGACTTTCTACTAATATATTCATTTTACACTGCATCCTCTTTGAGGATAAGTTTTGTTCAAAGCACATTGTAGTTAGAGGCTACAATTCTTATTTGTGTGTTGAGTTTATGTTGTGTTAAGGCATAAGTATAAAATTATATAGGTCAACCCTAATTCGACCTCTTTCTTTAATCAGGCCAAACTCATCAACCTTAATCCCTTAATTTTGTATTAGGTTCATGTCAGGTTCACATGTGTACTATTTGGACGGGAATCTGATAGAAATGGAGAGGAGTCGGTTAGTTCATTGTTATTAGGTTAAATGATTTTTTTAACCATTTTACCCCTTTTTTTCTAAATACAATAACCGGATCTCCCCATTTCATTTAAAATCGAGAGGATCCTTCTCCATTTGGACGGTAGGGATCCTTTCTGGACAATTAGGTCCGCATGATAATTTTGGTATCCCAAATATCCGTTGAGCACATATAAAGTGTAAAACCCAAAAACCAAATCAATCATTTTCTGTTATGAGCCTGAAAATTTGAGAAATAAATTGTAATTGACATAATGATAAATGACAATTAAAAATAACAATTTGACACTTCAAAGGGTCAATTATTCCTCTCACTCTAACACACGGTTAAGAGATGAGTCATTTGCACTCAAACACACATAAGAGATGAACCTTGAATAATTTTTGGTTACCTTTAATTGATAATCCAAGTTCAATTTAAATACAAAGACAAGCTAAAGTAAACAACTACCCACTAAACCCACTACGTAATAAGTACCCATTACATAATGACCCACTTCCATATAACTAACCCACTAACATAAAGTACATGTTTTGACCCACTAACTACCCTAGAAAGGCTACACGTATCCACTACTGCCTTGCACTCCTAGCTTCAGCTGCGTTCACTTCTAGTTTCCCACTTCCTTCCCACTTCTTCCACACAAAGCCCAACTTCCCACATCTTCTTTTGGTTGGCTCTCCTTGCTAGAGCCCATAACAATTAGGCTCATAACATTTTCACTTGGATTTATTAAATGGATTGGTAATGGCAACGCAAAACATGCCCTTGACTTGCGCGTCAAGACTCAACCCTGTTGCCAAACATGCCCTTGACGTGTGCCTCAAGATTCAACCCTTCCGACCTAAAGATACACGTTTTTTTTTTTCCACGGCTAACATATGAGAAATATTACTATTTTGCATTCTAACTTTTTTTTTTTTTTTTTTTTTTTTAGCATATTTTGTCGACGTGGTATGTTGAATTGACCTTTAACTTAATTTTAATTAACAATATATATATATATAAAAAGATGGAATGAATAGGCCAGGGTGACATGCGAGTACGATTATTTACAATATTTACAACCACACCCGCAGAATGCGAATTTCACTTTTAGATTTCCGCATCCACATAATGTTTGTATTATCCGCATCTCCGCGGTTATTACGTTTACTAAATGCGATTATTATTCGCTATATGGACATTAAGTAATGAGCATTTTGAGCCTTATTTGGGTCTCTATTAGGTTATATTTTAAAAATAATTTAAGCTTATTTTTAATATTTTGGACTTGGTTTTAATTTTTTATAAGCCCTAATCTTTTGAAAATATATTGATTTCACATTAATTACTTTTGTTTTGTTTTGTTTTTTTTTTTTTTTTTCCTCAAGTATTACACGAGAAAGTAACACAACCAGTAAAACTAATGTAAACTTTACCCATATCTAATCCAAAATAATGTCGTTTTAGTGAACGTATTAAATATAATAAAGGGTTTGTAGGTGCGGTTCTGTATACTTTAAAACCGCCATCCGCATATACATATGCAGATAGTAGGTTTTGCTAACTACATCCTCATGTGCAAATAATTGCGAATAGTGGATGCAAACGGTTAATATCTGTTTGAATGTATATCCCTAAAAATAAACATGTCGCATTAGCCAAACATGGTAAGAGAAAAACCGATAATAATAATAATAATAATAAATAAATAAATCCTCAAAATGCAAAATAACACGTCTCTAAATATACAAGTGGAATTGCATTCAAAGAACATAAGAAAGAGAAACCAACAAATATTTTTCTGGTCAAACTTCCTTATCCTTAACTTTTGTTTCCCCTTGACCAGGGAATAAATATTTGCTAGTCAAAGTTTTAGGATATTTCTTGAGAAATAGCTTAGCCTTTGATTCATCCAATCTGGACGTAAACGACCATACATTCATTGTTCAATTGTCCTATATATGCTTTTGGTATGATCAATTATCGTTTGTAAACTTCCCATCATATTCACATGAAAAATGCTGCAAAACTCGAGACAAATTAGAATTGTTGCCAGGGTTGAATCTTCTAATTATGAACTTTTGGTTTCTTCCTTGAAATTCAGGAGTAGGTGTCCCAGAATATACAATCGATTGCCCAAGAACGACTTGCTTCTGAGCAAATGCATCTGGCCAATTTGCATGCAATCACAAAGCCATATTCAACTCGATTACATTCCTACCATCATAGAATTTGGATTGATATGAAACCATATGCTTAAACTCGGTTTGCTTCAACGTTTGTAGCCAAATTCATTCCCTCACCCATACATATTTATGCAAATGAAAAATGGCTGAGCCGCACGTCATGAGCCCATGAACCGAAACCCAAATGCATACACGTAGATTATCGTACTAAAAGTTCCTAGACCCTTTTCAAATGAGAAAGTTCATAGCCCAATCATCACTATTAATCATCCATCGTTTCAACAGCCCATTGCAACAAAAGTTTATCAAAGGAAAGCATAAAATAAGAGCAGTAATAATGATTGCAAGCAGCCGAAGTTACTAGGCAGTCTCATACGACCCAGCCTTTGTCATAAGTTATCAGAGCCTAGAGCCCAATGCCTACCCTTTGTAATCCTTCCTCCTCTTCCTCCTCTTCCTCTTCTTCTTCTTCTTCATTACCCTTTGTAATCCTAGTTTGCGATTCACTAAATTTATGGCCAACAATTGGTGACGAAGCAATCACATACTCTGTCCATGAAAGATGCAAATTCAGTCACTGGGGTGGGAATGATAGACAAGCAAAAGAGTACCAAGATGAAACTGGCACACTTCCAGCTTCGGGCTGGGTACCCTGATAGTGCTGTGTCCGGTTATAAGTCCGTGGAGCATCGGCAGCATATGTGGAGTATAACCCCTCAACTTGATCACTTTCTGTACGGCGTAAATGAGCGATCTCAGTCGGGTACGTTCCGCCAACAGGATAAGGACCTGAAGGGACTTCCTGCCTCCTCAGATTTGGATCATATGGGTCCAATGATGAAGCACCATAATGATAAGCATAGTATGGATCGTTGGTATAGGAGCCTAAAGCAGTAGCTGATGCTGCAGTTGCAACAGGAACTGAAGATGGCAATTCATGTCTACCAACAAGACCATAAGCCTGATATTCTCTCTCAATCAAGTAGAGAGGATCAGCACGAATAGTTTCTCTGTGGGCAGAGACGACATCCCTATACATATGGTCTGGCTGTCTTAGAAGGTGTTCATCCCTATACATATGGTCTGGATGTCTTAGAAGGTGCTCTCTTTCATAGTCTCTCTGGTACGTTTACAAAGTAGGAGCAATATGAGATGGGGGAGTTAAATTTCTTCTCTCCCTGAAGCCCAAAAGCTCGGTACTCCTTTTCAGTCAGGTAACGTTCACGAGGAATTTCCTCTCTCTGTATGGTTGTCATGTCTTGGTATGCAATACGCTGATGATCCCTTTCGTGAGACAGCAAAGGGTAACTAATAGTCACCCTTGGTATAAGGATCCCTAGCAAGTGTTTCCTTATGAGAATGGGGCCATGTTTCTCTTACTCTTTCATGAACTTCCCTATCCCGAACTCTAGAAACTTGTGGAGGGTGGATAGGCAGCATGTTCGAATGGACTTCAGCTGGTCGAAAAAGTTCTGCGAGCTTCCTAACCTGAAGGGGAGAATTGGAAACATTGTAAATACTAAATTATCAAAGGAAACAATGACCCCAAACCACCTGAGGAAACAAGTGAATCTTACTTGTTTGACAGTAAGTTCTGTTTTGAATTTGTTCTTTTCATTATAATTTTCCTTGATTGCCTTCTTAAAAATGGTCTAAGGTAGTGGAAGACAATCCTTCTTAATACCGAACCGCACCTGAAAATTGAAAAATCATCAGCACACAAATTGGGCTAGATGAAACTGCTCTTTGTTTCACAAAATATGCTGTTCTGTAAGTCAACCTTTTTCAGGAAACTGCGCGATTGTGTTAAGAGTTCCAAGAAAAAGGAGAAAATGTGCTAAGAAGACAAAGTGCTCCTCTCTACTGACAGGAAGCATGTTTGCAAAAGAGATTGAATACGATCCAATCTGGAGAAACCACCCGCTAGCACGTATATATATATTGCAAGAGAGAGAACTCTACAAGTGTAGCAGAAATCAAAATTTTTTTCCCCCCAAGATATCTTGCATCATACCTTCTTGATATTGATACTGTAAGTCCTTCCCCCACACCCACCAAAAAAAATGAAAAAAAGAAGAAGAAGAAAACCTCCTTTTAGGCAGGTTGTCAATCTGTTGATAGTTCAGACCTAAAAACCCTAGTTGCTGCTGTATCAACATATATATATGTATAGCTTTTGTGGACTTGGTAAATGTACGTAGTTAAGCAGAGGTTTGGGGTACATGGGGAGAGAGTGGCTTTATATCTCTACTCCGCATGTAGGTCAAAAACTGTCTAGGTAGCTCTTCCAAAAGAGCCTGCACCACAGAAATCTGCCCACCTGCCCAGACCAAATGAATTTTGTTAGTTTAACTACAATGAAGAGGTTCGTTCAAGCAAAAAAACAAATAAGCAAATCGTTCATGCCATTTAATTGTTTCAAAAGATATATAATACCCGCAAAAATATGATAAAAGAGAAATGAAATGCTCAACTCATGCCCTGTTTATTATTAGTTATTTATTGGTAGGTAAATAGAACTCAAATATCCAAACGGGATTTTTCTTTTGATAATTAATCGAAATATCGTTAAAAGCATTGGGTGCTCTCAAGTATACAAAAAGTATACATTAAAAAACATATAGCTAGAAGAAGGAAATCATGAGAATTAAGTGCGCAATTTGTTTATGGAGAAAGAGATGCCATTTGGTCCTAAAACCACTAGCATATGTAACACACAAGGTTTTCAAATGTTTAAGCAAAAGGTGGCCGCAGAGTGTGTTAAGAGAGACAGATCGACAACCAAGCCATTATCCATTCTATGTTCTCTTCATTTATTTAATTTTTCTTTTCCTTCTTTTTATTAAAAGGTGAGATGGAATGATCAAGAAACTTGTGAATGCAGTGCACAGTTACAGTAAGTGGATACTTTCGAAGGTAACATGAAAAGATTTGTAGAGACAAACAGATGCCATTATGAACTCACTATGCACTCCTTGCATTGGAACAAACTGTACGATGTCATGCGTAGCAACACGACCTGTAGAGCTCTCCAATCGTTTTCCACCATCAGCATCAAGGACCTTCCGAAAATCAAGTCAGATAACATATATATTGATTCAAGATAAATTTCGAAAGGGTGAAAATGATGGTATATATACCTCCATTTGACTAAAATCTGCCCCTCCCACTCCCACAATAAGAATCGACAGTGGAAGATCAGATGCCCTCACCAAAGCGTCTTTTGTTTCTTGAAGGTCTGTAAGGACTCCATCCTTGAAAATTAATGTGACAGTCGTTATTTAGTTACGAAATAACGAATTGATGATGGAAAGAGATATCAAATAAATAAAGTCAATATTCTCTTTAATTACCGTAATAATGAGCAAGACAAAATACTTGTTGCTGGTGTATGAAAGGGACTGGCTGGTAATTTGCGCAGCTGTGTTAATCACTTGTCCAAATAAAGTGGGCCCTGCAAGAGCAACATTACGTAGAGCACTTGCATAAGCAGCCATGATGCCTTCAACTCCTTCGACCTATTAAAAAGAAAAAAAAAAGAAACTGACGAGTATGAAAATGCGGTGTTAAAACTCTGAACTTAATTTATATGGCCTTTTTTTAAAAAAAGAAAAAAAAAAGATGCTTTTTATGAACATTTTTTTAGATGGGCTTAATCCAATCTTTGAATTAAATACACTTGTAAACCATAATATAAAAATACAAATTGAATTGTAAACATTGGGCATGTTAAAGCACTCGGACTCTTGTCAAAGAGTCCGAGCGCTAAAGGTCTCTTATCTTCAACCGAAGATAAGAGATAACTTCTAAAGTTTGAATTGTAAACAAACCGGTTAGACTTAGACTAGAACTCTAACCGGTTATATTTGTTTAGATCAGAATAGGTTTAAATTAAACCTATCCTTTAGTGTAATCCTATTTCTATGTAAACTCTCCTAGATAGAAACCTTCTCTATCTCAAACTTTTGTAATCAGGTTCTCTATATATACAAGTGCTAGCAACCAGTGGAAATCACGGTTGAAATACAATTCAGATAAATCTTTTAGGGCAATACAAATATTTCTAAATTGAAAGAAAAAATGCATATATTTAAAAACATTAATTGGGCAATACAAGTAAATTGAAAAGAACTATAACACCTATAACCCTCTATGTTGTACACATGCAGTTTCAATTTGTTAATGAAACTCACTGGTTGTCCTACTCCTTTCCCTAAAATGATGTTGTTTTAGTTTAATAAAACAAAACTATTTTTTTTTTTTTTAAATATATATAGGTATGCGTATATGGATAATATTTGCCTACCCATATTCTGTTTTCCATCCACATATGTGCAGATAGCGAATATAGTATCCGCCTGCTTGGAATTAGGGGTTGAAAATCCAACTCATGCGGATGTGGAGCGGTTTTAACCGCCCACTTGAATACCCCTAATTAAAAGTAGTAGAGAAGGATAAACATTAAAAATAATTAAAAAGAAAAGAAAATCAAGGAAGCCTGAATTAAAGGACAAACAATGGTGATGCAGCCAGGTTTTGCATATTGTTAAGAGTGAATTATGAGTAAAAGAAATTATGCTACAAAAACACAATGCAATATACGAGATAATAATAATTACTAGACGTGAGTAGTACTAGATCACATTTTTTTTTTTTTTAAAAAAAAAAAAACAGCAATGAGCTTACTATAAAAAAATAAAAAAGTTATCATAGTGTGAAAGGACTAGTATATGCTAACAAAGGGCTGGCTCAACATGTTCTCCCACATGTTGTGTCATATAATCAGAGTGTTTTTATCCCTGGAAGGCTGATTTCTGATAATATCTTAGCAGCATACGAGACGTTACATTCCATGCAAACGAGAATGTGGGGAAAAACAGGTTTTATGGCTCTGAAGCTAGATATGAGTAAAGCCTATGACAGAGTAGAATGAGATTTTTTTGGAGGCATTACTTCTTTGGATGGGTTTTGATCAGACATGGGTCAGGTTGATAATGCAGTGTATTAAGACTATTCAGTATTCCATTCTTATTAATGGCCAACCTGCAGGGAACATTTGTCCCACTAGAGAAATTCGGCAAGGAGACCCTCTATCTCCTTATTTGTTTATTCTTTATGAAGAAGCCCTCAGCTCTCTTCTTCATCATGCGGAAAGGACGAGATGGTTAACTGGAGTTCTACATCCCCAAGGGGACCTCGGCTAAATCATTTGTTTTTTTGCAGATGATAGCCTACTCTTTTGCAAGGCTACCTCACAAGACTGGCATAGACAGTCAAACCTGCTAGGGAGGTACAAGATGGCTTTAGGTCAAAGGTTGAATCAAGACAAAACTTCAATCTTCTTTAGTCAAAACATTTTAATGGAAGAGATTGTGAAGGGCAGGTAATCGCAGCTAAATGTCAAACTATATGCGTAAGGCAAGAACTAGTGGTACCTGAAGCCCAAGCAGCTTTGTGTGCTGGGGAATTTTGTTGAAACCTAGGATTACAGGATATTATTCTAGAAGGAGACTCATCACAGGTGGTTAATGCGGTCAATGCAAATGGACCAAAGTGGTGTAGGTACAGACAATTGGTGGCTGATATACAAATGGTTCTTTCTGCTCGACGAAGTTGGCAAATTAGGCATATCCGTAGTGGCAAATTTTTTGGCATATAGGGTAGCTAAGGCAGGAGTAAAACAAATCATGGATAGAGTATGGATTGAATAAATTCCAGAGGGTATTTGTGATGTTGTAGTTTGCAATCAATGTGCTCGTGCTTCATAGTGTTAGGCTCTTTTTCAATTCTAGAGTATTTGCTCTAGCTTTCCCGATTGGGTTGGATAAAGTTCAAAGATTATAATCAAAAAAAGAAAAAAGAAAAAAAGGTAAACAATTAAGATGCTTGCCTAATATCCCAAAGAAATAAGAATTTTTAACTAATATATTGAAATGTGGCTCAAGAATTCATTATTTTACAAACACGGCGTAGTTTCAAATGTTGATGGTCTAGATTTATTCTCAGAATTACAAATTTTAAAATAGATTATGCAAACAAAAAGTAATACTCCAATTAAAACATTAAACTATATAAAAAGACTAAATTCTTTTCCAATATATGAATTGCTTATTAAATATTATTAATAATACCCATAAAAATTACGTATGTGAAAGAAGCATTTCAAAACCATAATCGATAAAAACAAATTTATGATCATGTCACAAGGAAAATTAAATGAATTAACCATACTATTAATTGATATATTAACAAATTGGTTTGTAAACCTAGAGCAATAGCATGATGGACCAAGAAGTCTCTATCCATTTTGTTAAGATAGTGAATTACTATTCTTATTAATAGCATTTAACCAAGAGGACTTTTTATTTTTTATCTTTTTTATGGTTTATATACAAATTTATTATAACTTATATCGAGACGGCCCAGTGCTAACCAAAATGTTGCTTCAAAGATGAACAAGCAAATCAAAGAAATGAAATAATCCCTTCTCACCTCATAGCCACTTGCACTTCCATTCAAATTAAAACAATGTGAGAGGGAACCGTCAGAAGTTTTTCCTCCAAATCCCCAAGCAGGAAAACGTTTATCAGAATCATAAAACTGAATGACCTCCCCAACCTCCATTATAGCCTGCAAATTGTTCAAGTAATCAAGTAGACGATGACTTCAGAAATCAATGATGATTTCTTTTAAATATATGCCAGCACAAGTCTAATAAAAGTTTCAAAAAAAGGAATTTATTTATTTTCAAAATTACACATGTTTCGCAAGTGGTGTAAAAGCAGCTTGATCATATCTAGTTATGACAAACATTGTTAAAATAATGATTAAATTCACCATTTTTATTAGTTTAAGTTTTGAGACAAGTGGTAATTTAACATAGTATGAAAATAGGTGGTATTGAGTTCAAATCCCGACTCCAATCTACATTATATTTAAACTTAAAAAAGACGTGTTGAGCCACATTTATTGAGAGAACATTTGAATATTAAAATAATAGTTAAGTAATTTAAAATCACAACTTCTTATTAGCTTAAGCTTTGGGGATATTAGTTACTTACTTATCAAAGAGATATTAGTAATTTAACAATCATAAAAGATGGTAGTATAAAACATCTCTACAAACCAAATCAATAGAAAAGCTAAATTCATGTGTTATCTTTTATTTTGGTTAGTAAAATACAATTCATGTATTATCTTTTCTTTTTTTTAGGTAAAATCGAGGAGTGCTGCAATTTGGAAGATGGTGTCGACATGCCTTCTTTGGTGTGTTTGGAACGAAAAAAATAATAGATATTTTGATGATTTGGAGAGGTCTTTGGAGGATATTATTGCTTTTTTTCTTCTTCTTCTTTTTTTTTTTTTTTTTTTTTTTTTTTTTTTTTTTCATATTTTGTATCTTTGGACGGTGGCTTTTGTGTCCCCTTTGTCGCTTAGTTTTGATGATTTTTTTGTTCGTTTTTCACTTTCTAGTTAGGTGTTTTCTCTTGTATACTTTCAGTACATTTTACACTTAGGAGCGCCTTACACTTTTAATAAGACCAGCTTATTACTTATCACAAAAAAAAAAAAAATACAACTCATGCACCCATATGGGTACAGGATTAAACCTATATGGAGGAGATGCCATCCAGTCCAAAGATCATTGGCTAATATCTTGCATCACATGTTTAGAGAACAATTGTATAAGTTTTGGAACAAACTACCTTCTTGAGAACACCAGAATTAAAGATGTAGCCTTACCCGTTGATAAGAATTCAACCGGCCAGAAGGATCAATATAGTGTAAAGAATCTGGATTCCGAGGATTTCCATTTGAGGCTGGACAAATGAAATAAAATATTCAAAGACAAGATATTCAGCCAAAATATTAATAACTAGAAAATAAAGAGAGGAAAACAAAAAAAACATTCGTACTCAAAAAAAAAAAAAAAACTCCTCTAGAATGTAAAATATTTACCTGTAAAGTCAACAGCAACCATAAAGTTAAGCTCAAATCCACTAGAAATGTAATCAAGAAAACTGTACTGTTCCTTCTGACAAAATTGATCAACAAACAGCTGTCCCTTCAAAACCTATATTGATAACTAGTCAAGCAACTGCGAATACAAAATAAAAGGAGTAACAAGAAATTTTTAAAACATTTTATTGCAAGTATGAATCAGTACCTTCTCGTAATCATAATGAGAAGATGGCAAGGTAAGATTTGCACCACTTCTTTCTTTGTGAAGTTTTTCTAGGTCTGCTACTGACTTTTGGAGTTTACTGATGAGGTAAATTTTAACATTGATATCTTGCCACAGATTAAACCATAATAGCAAGCAAAAATTGGAAACAGACAAAAATGATTCTAGACATCGACTTACCCAATAAGCACATGATTGCCACTGTTATTGAAATCAAAGCATTCAATAATTAATGGGTTATCCTGTGGCAAGTTAAAGTTCATATGCCACACGAATCTTAATTAGATACCAAATAACAAAACATCCTATAAACTATAATCTAACTTGAGCAAGAACCATAGAGCAACAAGCTTACCTTACTTCCAAACTGATTCATACTCATGCATAGGGGTTTCCAAGTTGGATTTAAGTTGTTGTTCACCACTTTAGTCTTGCATATTGGAACAGGATCTCCGCTCTCAACAATTCTAGATATTTTCAAAAAAGGATCCTAGAATAAATGAACAAATTTAAGAATCAGAAACACTCAAGAATATGTGTGTATAAGTAATATAAAACCTCAATGTATCTGCTTTGCAATTATATACACTTTTAGAAAATAGGTCCTTGTTATCCAAGTGAGAACAACGGAATATCATCTCAACAGCAGTCCTTGAAGCAACTGTTTCCTCCGCATGGATAGTGAGTGCCCCAAAGTTCCTCAAACCCGTCTTCCCATTTTTGTTATGAAGATTTAGGGTTAAACTCCGACTTTGTTTGGTCACTATCTGTGATGAAAAGAGAAGAGAACGAGATAAGGGGTGGGGGTGAGGGGAAGGGGGCAAATACTAGTGTTTAGCACGTGATGACCAAATCATTCTAAAAGAATTTAAGCCACTAATTTTAAAATGTTAGCATTAGAACATCCTTTTTTTTTCTTTTAATTAATTCAATGGCAACAAAATCTTAAAATATCATTATAGTGAAGTAGCTCTCATAATTTTCTTTCTGCTGTTAAATTTTTTTAGAAGGTAATACTAAAAATTTAAATAACTTTATACTCAAATTGCACTGGCTTAATGAAAATGCATCAAGTAGTCGTTTGTGTTTACGGTGGTAGAAGGAGCCTCGGTGGTGAGATTGGAACAAAGGAGGAGGAACTTCTCAGGGGTGGTTTTGCTTGGTGCTCAAAGTATTGGGTGGCTAGTTTCAACGATGGAGAGTCTGCTGTGGTATCCGGGGGAAAAGGACTTCGTTAGGTCTTTCAGGGAGGGGTCTAAGGTGCTTATTGTTAGACGAGGTGGTAATGTAGCTGGTAGATTTCTCGAAGTGGCAGTTTATGCTGTGGGTGGCCGGAGAGGGATTATTTACTTTCCTGAAGGTTATGAGGGGTGGGGCTGGAGGAAAGTTGTTCTTGAGTTGGGTAAGGTCAGTGATTTTCTCAAATTCCCGGATGGGCATGGCATGTCTCGTTTAGCATCAACTCTAGAGAAGCTGCGGAGAGTAGGTGATGTTAATAATGAAGATTCTGCCCCTTCTGTCCATGTCGTTTCTCCTGGCAAAAACGGAGTGTCTTCCTTCGCGGATGTTCTGCGTAGGGGTGCTAATTGTCTGGAGGTGGAGAAGAAGCTGTCTCATCCAGTGGTTCAGGTAGAGGTGAAGCACCGTGATCCCTTGGTGAAGGAGAAGAAGCTGTTCCGAACAGAGAAACCAATGGTCAAGGACTTGTGTGACCGTTGTGGCGCAGAGAACGTGAAGGAAGGGATGGGTATCAGTCGGCTGCCTGAAATTTCTGCCGCTCGAGGCAAGGATGATTTCTTCTTTGGTGATTCTTCTGCAGATTTTCAGCTGACAGGGGTGGAACACACGTTTCCCTTTCTTATGTTGTGGAAAAGCCAGCTGGAGAAGTTGAAGGCTGACGTGGACCAAGCTCTTAGCAGGGTCTGTGAGGGGCTTTTTTCGTGTGGGCCTGGCTTTAAGCCCAAGCGAGTTGGGCGGAAGAACAAAAATAAGAAAAAGAAGAGGAGATTGCGTTGGGTTCTGAAAGTTCAGAAACCCAGAGTTTATGACCCGGTAGCTGATTCGGCTATGTGTCCTGAGGTGGGTCCTTCGCCAGCGCTGGGCTATGGCGGGTCAGAGAAAATTCCGGCAGTCTCTGAGCTTTCCGGTGGGTTGTGTCCTTTGTCGTTATCGTCTGGTCTCTCTGTTCCGGAGCTTCAATCCCCCAGACCTATGCGAGGTCCTCTACTTGATTTCGGGGTAGCGGCTTTGGAGGATGGAGTGGATTCGTCTGAGTTGCTGGGCTTTTCTCCGATGAGTCCAGAGTTTTCCGGTGGGTCGGCTTCTTCCAGTGTTATCCTTGAATTGGCTAGCTTGGCCTCTCAACTGGAACCAAATTTTGGGTTTGCGCCGTCCGTGCTTGGTCTGGAGACCAATCTTGCTGTGGTTGACTCTTCGATGCATGTAGAAGGTGAGCTGGTTGTCGGGGCTGGCTCTCACCCTTCGGACTTTTAGGTTGCTTCGGATTCTTCTCCCTCAATTTCTTCGTTGGTTTCTGGCCCCTTATCCCATAAGTCATCTTCTGGGTTGAGGGTTAGGAATGGGCTGGATATTGTTCCGGTCTCGGAGGAGGAGGAAGTTTTTTGTGGGGGTATTCCTAGTAAGCAGGAGGGCTCAAAGGAGTTATCCTCTGTTGTTGCTCAATCTATGCTCAGCTCTGTTTTTGTGGAGGGTGGTGTAGGTGATGAGGTGGAGGGTTTGGGCCCGATATCGGTTTTTCCTTTGGCAGTGGAGATGGACAAGGATTCCAGTTCGATTGTGTCTCCTAGATGGGTGATGGAGAGGGTGAAGGGTTACTACAAACTAATAGGAGTGTCATGTGACCAATTTGAATATAAATTGTTGGCTTTGTTTGAACTAATTGAAGCCAGGCGGGTCCAATCTTTGGCTATGGTTCCCTCTGTGTCAGGAGTGAAAGGTCAGAGGGAGATTAAGCGGCTGGATTGCTCCATTAACTATGACAAGAAGGGGGTTCAATCTTATAGAAAGAGAGGAAAGGGCAAGGGCTTGTTTTGTGTTAATGAAGCTTAAAATTCTATCTTGGAATGTTAGGGGAATTAATGAGCTAGCCAAGAGATTGCGTATTAAAGGGCTTATTAGAGATTGGAAGGTTGATTTGGTATGTTTGATGGAGACAAAAATGGAAGTCATTACTAGAGAGGTGATTCGAAGATTATGGGGTTGCCAACATGTGGATTGGTGTTTTATGGGGGCTAGTGGGGCGTAAGGTGGGATTCTAATTATGTGGGATAGGAGGGCTGTGGAGAAGGTGGATGATTGCGTGGGTCGGTATACTTTAGCTGTTTCGTTGCGTAACGTTGATGATAATTTTTTGTGGGCGTTTGGGGGTGTGTATGGGCCTAATGATGATGGGGAAAAGAGGGTGTTGTGGAATGAGATGGTTGGATTGATGAGTTGGTGGGATAGGCCGTGGTGTTTTGGGAGAGATTTCAATGTGGTGCGGTTTCCAAGTGAGCGTTCCGGAGTTGGTGCTTTTTCTCGGAGTTCATTCATGGGCAGAGTTTGGTGGATATTCCTCTTCAAGGAGGGCAGTTCACTTGGTCCAATAATCAGGTATGGTCTAAAATTGATAGGTTTCTGTTATCTCCGGAGTGGGAAGAACATTTCCCTGATGTGTCACAAAGTCGTTTGCCTAGACTTTTATCGGACCATTTTCCTTTGATGTTGGATTGTGGAGTGCAAAGAGAAAGGAAAGGATACTTCAAATTTGAAAACATGTGGCTCAAATCCGATGGCTTTGTAGAACTTGTGCAACGGTGGTGGGAGTCTTATGATTTTCAAGGACTAAAAAGTTGAAAGCTTTAAAGGTGGACTTGAAGAAATGGAATGCAGAGGTTTTTGGTGATGTGGGGAAGAAGAAGAAGAAGGAATTATTGGAAGGTATTAAAGAGCTGGAGTGTTTTGAAGAAGCTCGGGGGCTAGTGGAGGAGGAGCGGGTTCAAAAGTCGGACATGATCAGGGAGCTGGAAAAAACACTCATGTGTGAGGAGGTTAATTGGAGGGCTCTGTGGCTAAAGGAAGGGGATAATAATACTAAATTCTTTCACAGGGTGGCTAATTCCCATCGGAGGCACAATCATGTGGGAGTCTTGAGGATCAATGGGGCTCTGTCTTCCGATCCGGTGGAAATTAAGGATCATATTGTGAATTATTATGACTCTCTATACACCGAGCAGAGTTCGAGGCGGCGTAGAGTGGATGGGATTTCTTTCTCCTCCATTAATGCGGATGAGAGTCTCTGGTTAGAACGAGGTTTTAAGGAGCAGGAGGTGTGGGAGGTGGTGCGGGAGATGAACGGGGATAAGGCTCCGGGTACAGATGGTTTTTCAATGGCGTTCTTTCAGCAATGTTGGGGGGTTCTCCAAAAAGATATTATGGCGGTTTTTTCAGAATTTCATAATAGTCGCCAGTTTGAGAGGAGCTTAAATGCAACTTTTATTTCCCTAATTCCCAAGAAGGCAGATGCGTTGGAGGTTAAGGATTTTAGGCCTATTAGTTTGGTGGGAGGGGTCTATAAAATTATTTCTAAGGTCCTTGCTAACAGGCTCAAATCAGTGTTGGGGAAAATTATCTCGAGCTCTCAGAATGCTTTTATTAGTGGAAGGCAAATCTTGGATTCAGTTCTTATAGCCAATGAATGTTTGGATAGCCAAATGCGGTCAGGGGAGGCCGGCTTACTGTGCAAACTGGATTTGGAGAAAGCTTATGATCACGTGAATTGGGATTTCCTTCTTTACATGCTTCAGAGATGTGGGTTTGGGGAGAGGTGGAGGGAATGGATTAAATGTTGCATTTCCACAGTAAAATTCTCCATTTTGGTTAATGGTACCCCTTCTGGTTTCTTTCAGAGCTCGCGGGAGATTAGGCAAGGTGATCATCTTTCTCCTTTACTGTTTGTGGTGGTTATGGAAGCGCTTAGCAGGATGTTGTATGCGTCTATGCGTCAAGGCTTGCTGTCAGGCTTCTCAGTGGGCATTAGGGGTAATGAAGCTTTAGTGGTGAATCACTTATTGTTTGCGGATGATACCTTAATTTTTTGTGGAGCTTAGGCCGAGCACATTCGAAATTTGAGGTGTACCTTCTTATGTTTTGAAGCGGTGTCAGGGTTGAGGATCAATTTAGGCAAATCCGAATTGGTCCCTATTGGTGAGGTGGAAGATGTGGAGTCTTTGGCACATATTCTAGGTGTAGAATTGGGTCTCTGCCGATGACTTATTTGGGTATGCCGTTGGGGGCGTCTTTCAAATCTATTTCTATTTGGAATGGGGTTATTGAGAAGGTGGAACGAAGGCTGGCTAGTTGGAAGAAACTTTATTTATCCAAGGGTGGTAGGGTGACGTTGATTCACAGTACTCTTTCCAGCATTCCTTCTTATTATTTATCCCTGTTCCCTATTCCTGTGAGTGTAGCTAAAAAACTGGAGCAGCTTCAAAGGAATTTTCTCTGGAATGGTATGGGTGATGAGACTAAATTTCATTTAGTCAATTGGCATCGTATTTGTTCTCCAATCAAGGTTGGTGGACTGGGAGTTCGTAATGTTATTAATTTTAATCAAGCCTTATTGGGGAAGTGGATCTGGAGGTTTTCTCAGGAGCGCGATGCTTTGTGGAGATCGGTGATTGAGGTGAAGTATGGGAGTGTGAGGGGAGGTTGGTGTTCTTTACCGATGACGGTGTTTGGAAGTTTATTCGAAGGGGGTGGGACAATGTTGCCAAGTTTTTGCGTTTTGAGGTGGGTGATGGGTCCCATATTCGCTTCTGGCATGATTTATGGTGTGGGGACAGGCCTCTCAAGCTCTGTTTTCCAACTTTGTATACTATTGCGCGTTCTCTTGATGCTTAGGTGGTGGATAATTTGTCTATGGTAGGAGGTGTGGCTCATTGGAATGTTCTCTTTATGCGCAATGCTCAGGATTGGGAGTTGGAGATGGTGATGTCCTTCTTCGAACAGTTGTACTCTACTCGGGTTCGGCATGGGAAGGTTGATAGGGCGGTGTGGATTATTTCCAAGAGGAATTTTGAAGTGTAGACTTTCTATAAAGCATTAGTTTGTCACGAGGCGGCTTCTTTTCCATGGAATGGTATATGGCGTGTTAAAGCTCCGAAGCGGGTTGCATTCTTTGTATGGACAGCAGCTTTAGGAAAGATTTTAACTCATGACAACTTACGAAGGCGAGGTATTGTGGTGGTTGAGTAGTGTGTTATGTGTAAGAAGCATGGGGAATCCGTTGATCACCTTCTTCTCCATTGTGATGTGGCTCGGGTTGTTTGGAGTTTCTTTTATAGTTTGTTTGGGGTGGAGTGGGTTATGCCTAGTAGTGTCTTGGATTTATTGAGTGCTTGGGGCACTTTGTTGGGTCGTGGTCTTGTTCACCGTATTTGGAAGCAGGTTCCTCTTTGGGTTTTGTGGGGCTTGTGGCGTGAGAGAAATTCTAGGCTTTTTGAGGATGTGGAGGTTCAGGTTGGGGCTCTTTGTAGAAATGTGCTTAATATGTTATATCTTTGGGTGTCGGCGCATAGCTTGGGTAGTATGCCGTACGCTGATTTTTTACTTTCTTGTTCGTTTCAGTCCTCTAATTAGGGGCTCCTTTGTATACTTCTTGTGTACTAGGGTTGCGCCCATTTGCGCTTTTTAATGAATTCTTACTTATATAAAAAAAAAAAAAACTAACTGTTCTCAAGGCAACATACCTCTGATAGAACACAAGTTGCCTCTCCAAGAAAGTCTTGATCCTTCAATTTCAGGGTCTGCAAGGAAACAATTTTTTTTTTTATTTTTTCAGACAAGTACAATGGAATAAAAATTTTAAACTAACAACTTCACCATCAACACAAGTTGTTAAATTATTCAGGACAAGATGGTAACAATTTAAAAGTTGCATAATCCCTATGTATCCCGGCTATTTTGCCTCTAATCTAATTCGACATTTTTATCTGCAGTTTTGTCATAAGTTGCTTGATTATTAATGCAAATTATAAACATCACAAATATTACTTGGGTCTTCGAGTATTCAATTAAAATTCCTTTACTTTCATTTCTCATTCCTTACGTAACTTGTTGCCAGCATCATACCCAAGTTGATGGCAACAACTGATACATCATAATTATTTTGATGCAGTAAAATGCAACATACAGATAAAATCATTGTTTCATTATTTTTTAGCGAGTGCTTTCCCATTAGATCTTACAAGTTATGTAGTTATACCATGTATGGCCGCACATATAGCTATTGCTAAAAATACCACAAACTTGGCATCAAAATTTATGATAATTGTTCACATATTACTTTCATTGCCACTCCAATGTTTTTGGCCACATCGCAACAAAATTAGCACTTAGCAGACATACAAAAAAACAGTGTCCTTTAGTCAACACACATTTCATACTTAACAAAAGAGTTTTGTTGCAATATTCAGCACTTAAAGGTTGGCAGAGATGCCTCAGTACACACAGAATGTGCACTTTTTTGTAAAATTTGTTATCAGTACAAATCATAATTGAACAAACATAACCTACAAAATATGAATTAAAATGATAGATACTTTAAAAGCAAAAACCATGATATACCTTCACAGGGATATTATGATATTTCGAATCAACATCATACACATGAAATCTGGAGCCAAAAGAAAGAAGGAAAACATGAGTCAAGCACTCAAATTAAAACATGACTTCCAATAAACAAGAAATATCTCCACAAAGATAAGCACTTAAAGGAATTTGTAAAGCTTACACCAATGGCTGTACAATCTCGAATTGGAATGCAACTGTAACTTTTTCTATCCATTTGGGATGCAAACTATTCAATACAACTTCAGTGCGACCTAACTCCTCTAGCTTTCCGTCTATTTTCTTTGCATACACCACAGCCATGGGATCACTCTGAACAAAATAAAAAAGAAGTAAGTTTTAGCTTAAACTAGAGTATGACAAGCCTCACAAGTCACAACATGAATGCATGTCATACAAGCACAGAAACAAACTATCGCGGATTGACAAATTCAGACCTTCAGACATGCAAGCACCTTTCTCAGAACAGTCAAATGGTGTAATATTTTAGCTTGCTACATGTGAGAGGGAAGTTCTAGAAGTTGCAGAAGAACTGCTTGTCTAACAGAATTACTACTTAGGCACATGTAATTTTAACATAGCCGAGGCAGGAATCCAATGACTACAAGTATTTGTAAACCAGAGAAAAAAGAACACCAAAAACTTCTTGTGGTGTTACCTCAGTTTTCTGCAATTTTGAGCAAACTAAGCCCAAAACCACGTGTAGAATTTAATCATTAATAGGTTAAGGTGAAGAGACACAAAGAAGAGAGAAAAATTTCAAATTTGAAGTTCATTCATTACTTGAAAAAGTCCCCTGTTACAATGCCAGACATATGACCTCCTAATCATTAGACATTAAAGCCACCAGAGCTCTAGGCTTTCATTATACTAAAGTAACTACCCTAACTTAATAGGACAGTTATTACTCCATATATTAAATAATCCGACCTATTACAAGTATATAAAACAACTACATCAAAACCCACTAAAGAGCAAGGCTAAATTTCCAGCAAATTCCTCAAATACCCCTTAGATACTAACATTTTTTTTTTTTGATAAGTAATAAACTGGTCTTATTAAAAGCGTAAGGTATCCCTAAGTACACCGGAAGTATACAAGAGAAAGCACCAAGCTAGAAAGCGAAAAAGAAATAGCCCAAAAAAAAGAAAGAAACCCACCAAATAAACCCATAGGGACCTAAGCCCTAAAGCACAAAACCCACAAAGAGCTCTCAAAGCAACAAAAGAAAAGTCCAAACAAACCCACAAGGACCTACCCTAAAACCCGAAACCCACAAGGAACACTCAACGCTACAGAACCTGAGCCTTTCATTTCCTACTCCTAGAGGGCACACTCGCATCGCCATAGTTGATGGAGCTCTTTAGATTTTGCATTTCTCTCCTCCCTTTAATCTTAAGACGCTTACCCTTATTAACCCAATGGAAATCCTCTTCAATGGCATCCAACAACACGAATGACATACCTTCATCCTCAAGTAGACTATGTAAACAAAAGTAGACTATGTCAAAATCTTTACCTAAATTATAAAGCGATTACTAGTTGGCATGTTCATTAAGACCCTAATAATCCACCTTTTGCATGTAATTTCTCTTTCCATTTTGGTTGTATCTAAGAGCATCTCTAGCAACACTAGCTATTTTAGCTAACCGAAAAACACATTTTTCTATTTTACCTACTACCTTTTCAATACAAACTCCAACAGATTCTCTATTTTATTTAAATATTATTTTCAGTTTTTTTTTCTTCGTCTCTATCGCCTCTCTCCACACCAGTACACTAGCAAACCGAGACACTTCCCCCATCTCCCCTATTTCTATTATCGCCTCCCCCTTCCTTACTTTGAAGTGTGAGTTCGTTAGCTTTGATCCACCTTTATAACCTCTATGCTTAGCAATGTTTTGGAAATTATGATCCAAATCACACTTTACAATTTTCTTAACTTAAGAGATTAATTCTACTGTTATAGCTTTAATCCCGAAGGTTCCTAACCCTTTCAAATTGAAAAACTTTCGCCCCATACCCTAATGTAATACGATTTATAAGTGCATAGCTAAGGTGGTGGCTAATCGTCTTCAAACTATTCTTGGTGATATTGTTGGGAAGTAGCAGGTAGCTTTTATTAGTGGAAGGCGGATTAAGGACAATATCCTTCTAGCCAAGGAGCTTTGGAGAAACTATCACAAGATAAACGATCCCCCGAGTGTGCTTTGAAGATTGATTAAATAAAGGCCTATAATTCTGTGAGGTGAGATTTTGTCTTGTCGGTTTTAAGGACTATTAGAGTCCATGTGGTAATGGTGCGATGGATTGAGGAATGTATCACTATATTTGTATTAATGGAGAGCTTAAGAGTTTCTTCCCCAGGAGTAAAGGTGTTACGCGAGGTGACCCTATGTTGTCTTATCTGTTTGTTTTGGTGATGGAGGCCTTTTCAAGGCTCATGGATAGAATGTTTAAGAGGGCCTATTTTAGATTCCATTGGAGGTGCCATAGGCAGAAAATATCCCATATTTGTTTCGCTGATGACTTACTAATCTTATCTAGAGGTAAGATAAACTTCGTTGCCATGGTCAAAGGAGTGCTTGAATTGTTTTAGGGATATATCAAGGTTGGCTACTAGCTCTGATAAGAGCTGTTTGTTTACTTGTGGAGTTGTAGTGCCTATCAATAATAAGATGTTAGGTATCCTTGGTTACCAAGAAGGTAATACTGCTAGTGAGGTATTTCAGGATTTCTCTTACTTTTTCCATATTGAATAAGGCTAATTGTGCAGTGTTGGCTAAGAGGATTGCGACCAAGGCAAAGAGTTGGGCATGCAAAGCCCTCTCTTATGCAGAAATGCTTCAGTTGATTAATTCCATTCTTTTTGCCATGCAAGTGTTTGGTCCTCCCTTTTATTCTGCTCAAAGGCGTTATTAGTCAAGTGGAGTAGATCCTCATGTCTTTCTTATGGGAAAGAGGTGAGCTTAATAGTTCAAGGGATAAAGTGGCTTGGAACTCTATTTTCCTTCCCAAGAAAGAGAGTGTTCTTGGTGTCAAAAACTTATAGTATTGGAATAAAGCAGCAATGTTGAAACATGTGTGGCTTTGCTCCAATAGTGGTAACTCTATCTGGTCCGATTAGGTTAGTTCATATCTTCTTAGAAATAGGAATCTATAGGGCGTTGAGCTTCTAAGAGATTGCTTTTAGTCTTTGAGGAAGATTTTGGGTCTAAAAGGCATTGTTTGGGATAAGGTGTCTTGGTTGATGATCCCTAGTTGTATTTTCTCCATTAAGAAGGCTTGGGAGAGCTTGGGGGTTGCGGCCTTAAGGTGTTCAGGAACAATCATGTGGGGCATGGTAAAATCATTCTTCGCCACTCTTTTATTTTATGGCTTGCAATTAGAAGAAGATTATATACCCAAGACAAAATTATTGCTATTGGATTTCTTCAGGAGATGAAATGTGTTTTCTGTGGGTCGGGTGAGGAAAATATTAACCCCATCTTTTTGTTTGTTGTCCATTCTCAAAAGATATTTGGTGCAATATTTGAAATAGATGCAATATTCCTTGAGCTTGTAGGAACTGGGAGGAGTTTATTCGGTGGATGACCTTTCGCTTCAAAGGCAAATATTTTCTCTCCATTATGGTCAAAATTATGATGGCTACTGTAACGACCCACCTCTAACGACACAATATTGTCCACTTTGGCTCCCCCGAACCAGACTTCCCAAGAGGTCTCGCCCATCCTAGTACTACTCTCGCAGAAGCACGCTTAACTGCAGAATTCTGATAGATTAATGGTCATCATGTCTTTAAAACGCGTTGTGTCAAGAATTGTGCATTTATACATATAAGCACATCCTCATTCCCAGGCGATGTGGGATGTCACAATCACCCTCTCTTGGGACCCAGCGTCCCCGCTGGCGACCCTCATGGGATCACTCCATTCTTGGCCTCCCAACGAGTGCCCGCTGGTGACCCTTAAGGCTTGTGCACACTCCCCCCATCTCAAGCTGGACAATGGCTCTGATACCATTTGTAACGACCCACCCCCAACGACACAATATTGTCCGCTTTTGGCTCCCCCGAACTAGACTTCTCAAGAGGTCACCCATCCCGGTACTACTCTCGCAGAAGCACGCTTAACTGCCGAGTTCTGATAGGTTCATGGTGATCACGGCTTTAAAACGCATTGTGTCAAGGATGATGCGTTTATACATATAAGCACATCCCCATTTCCAAGCGATGTGGGACGTCACAGCTATTACATTGTACACTTTATGGTGCGAGAAAAATGCTAGAATGTTTTCATAAAAGAAAAGGGGGATTCATGGGCATTGTTTCTAAGATTTTGTTTTGGGTTAGGTCCAAAGTCAACTCCTTCAAGGATGCCTGTGATTCTCCCATTAATCATTCTCTAGCAGGGTCTAGGGGTTATTCTGATATAACATTTTAGTTTTGCTTGTCCATGTTACCTCCTTGTAGGCACTTGCTTGAATAAGCCCCCTCTGGCTTTTAGGTCATCTTGTTTATTAGGAGTTGCTTGTGGATATTTGTTTTGTCCTTGTTAAGCTTCTTCTATAAATTCTTACTCATAAAAAACAAACGAACAAACAAACTTGACAATCAAACATGAAGGTTATTTACATAGAGGAATACCTTTGAAGTGAAGTCACGATCAATCAAGTCAGATGCTGATAGAGATAACTGCAGCAGAGATTTAAATTACATGAATATGTTATGATAAACCAAAATAAATGATCCAACAGTACAGAACAATATAAAAACAACATCAAACAAAAGAACACTCGATTCAGATAAAATAACAGAATCCAAATCAAAATCTAATGATCCCATCCCGAGTCAAATTTGTTGTCAGGCAATATACTGCTTTTGAGCTTGCTACAATGTCACCAATGTATAGCGAAGGGGTGGACCGACATACTGCACAATTTCCGTCTGTTGGAGATCAAAGAAAGTCAGGACCACCTGTTCTTTCGAGAATAGAGGCACTACAATTACTGAGACCTAGAATGAGAAATATTTCAGATGCAACATGTTGCTTCATACAGCTTCTTCAGTGGCCAAGTCCTCTAATATTGTGTACTAACATATTTATTAGGATTTTATGTAGTCGGTTACTGTTTGCAGTATATAATTAAAGGATAGCCAATAAACACTTTTAGCCTGTTTAAAGTGTTAAATGTGAATATGAGTTTGGAAACAGTAAATTTTTATGACTTGGCTGTTATTTCTGATAAAAAAAAAAAAAAGAAATACAAGGAGAGTTCCAAACTGCTCAGTGTTCATCAACAAGAAAAGTCAAATAAAAGCATCTAGTTTTCTTGTATAAAGATATGCATCCCGACAACCAATGGATCCCAAAGTACCATGTTAGCATATATAAAGACAACAAACAGAATCTTGGAATCAATTGTTTAGTCCAGTACTCCAAAGTTGAATTGACCATAACAAAATGCGAATCTTGCTTATGTCACTTAAAGGAAAACCTCGTACTGCAAGTCTGCAACTTTTAAGAGGGAGGTGGGGTCATAAATATAATGAAGACCCATGGTTGCAAAAGAACAACTCGGCCATACAGAGTACGTGTAAACACCTATATGCCGAATAAATTAAGATGTATTGGAAGAGACCCGTTGCTGTGACGCTATAAGTGAAGCACCATCTTTTTGTCTAAGCACTGAAACACACAGCTTGGATGCACTAAGGAGGTAAAATTTTAGCACCATTGAAATAAAAACAAACCAATCCTCCACCCTACAATGAATACAAATTTTATGATAAACAATCAAATTTATCTGCATACAAAGCAAAACACTAAAATGAATACAAACAAAACGAGTATCATTTTTCTTTTGTCTTTTTTGGATGAATAAGAAATTCACTGAGACAAAATGATTATATTATTATTTACTTCTGATAGAAAACAGTTTCCCGGCCGGTCAAGTGTTGTGCCTTGCATTACTTAATCAACAGAATGCATTTTAGCCAAAGGGATTCCCAGAATGCATTTTTAAACAAGTGGGCAACTGAGCCAAAACGGTGTCCCAGTACACAAAATTCACTGTTGAAATAAAACAATTTTATGACTAATAACAAGAACAATAAATTATCCTCTCGTCCCAACCTTTTCCAAAGCAACCAAACTTATCTCACACACATGTAGCACAGTAAAAGTATATGTTCAATAAAAAAACAGAACAAAAAGGAGACACAGATAATGACCCAAAAGCAATTCAACAACTTTCCGTCCCGTCCTCTAACAAATAAACAAATCACTAGGGTTCATAAAAGCAGTAGCACCAGCGAGGAAGAAAAAAATTAATAGCTGACATACAAAGCTAATTGCACTAAGAAATGGAAAAAGCAGAGAAAAAAGAAAAAGGAACAGAAAAAAAAAAATAAAAAAAATAAAAAAAAAATCAAGGAATAAAGTGTACTTGGCACTACAGTTTCACATTTTGTGAAAAATGTGCAATTTTAACTAACTAGTAGAAAATAAATCATTTAGGCGTTAAAAATGTAAAAAAATTTACATTTTCAAATTGATGTTTTCAATTTTAAATATCAAACAATGTCTTGAGTAGCAAGTTTTTATGCGATTAACAAATTTTGAAATTGCAAAACTCAAATGTAAACAAATCCCCGAAGACTGACTAAACTTTTCGGACTTTGGCCCAGTGTGCGGCACACTAAAAAGAATAAATAGAAATACAAGTACCTCTATTGGAGTGAACAGAGGATCGAGGCCCCGAGACCTGTAGAAGAATTCAACAGCGTCGTTGTGGCCGCCATTGTTGTTGTTGGAGGTGGAGGCCGCTGTGGGCCTCAGTTGGGCCGCGCCCACGGCCTGCTTTCCTCCCTCCAAATCCGTGAAGCAATTTCCCATCTCTCTGCCCCTGTAAAACCCGAAACAAAATTCTTCTCTCTTCTCTCTAAAACTAAAACCCTAAAACAAAATCTTTTTTTTTTTTTTTGAATTATTATTCTTGTTTTTCCGAGCTCTTCAAACGGTGTTTGGTTGTAAACGCTTTTGGAGAAAACGTATTACGAGGAATTGGATTTTCTGTGACGGTGTTGTCATCTCACAACATCCATCTATATATAGAGAGAGAGGTTGCCTGGGAATTTCGATGGGCGGACCCCTCGAACAAGTTCTGTTGCAAATTATTTCTTCCGTGTTGAAGTTTCGTTGACGACGATTATTGGTCTTTTACGAAGAAATCGAAGTTCCTGTGGCCGGAGTTTCCTGCGTACTAAAAATGGATAAGGAAAAGGAAAAGACCAGAGAAGGGAAAAAAGAAACAGAACACAGAAAAACAAAGGGAATGGTGGGGCAGTTGTATGGAAGGAACTCGAGAGACTTGGGCAACCTTGTATTGTTTGTTAAAAAATGAATCAAAATCTATTCATTAAATTAAAATAAATAAATCTATTATTTCTTCACACGTTGTGGGCCTGTGGCAAGGGTTGAATGGGTACCCTAACTCCAATTCAATACATACCACGTCAATATTGTGAAGTGATTATTATTGAGCCATTGCCAATTATATAGTTTGGGGACCGTTTTAAGAGTAATTTTAAATACTCAGCTCTAATTTTACTCGTCCGTATTTATATTTTTTTCTTTTAATTTATATTTTTTCTTTTTGTTAAAGAAAATTAATTCAACGGTTAATGAACACTGCCACATTAACTCAGTAAAATAAGAGTTTAATATATGAATAAGAATAATGGTAATTAGGACCATCTTTTTATTGTCTCAAAATTAATGCGCCAATAGATCATAATTCAGTAGTGATTATGAAAGTAGAATTCTACGGCGCCTAAATGACGTTGGCATGACTCACAAGCACGTATCAAATGAAACTCTTGAAGTTATCTTTGTTGTAGTTTATCTTAGAATAGTCTTAGTTTAATTAAATAAGAATAGTTATAGTATCCTTCTAGATCAAGAGTCTTTTAATTATTCATAGTATTACGGTGGAGAAGTCATTTAGTAGTAGGTTTCTATTATTCTATATAGGAGTTATCTCCATATCTATGTTATCACAACAAACTTTTAGTTCCAATAAATATTTCTCTACTTAGTTAAGTCATTATAGAAGTTATTTTTTAAACCGTAAAACTTAATTTTGCATTAGTTATATTCATCTATCTAAATAGTGTTTGTTGCGTGGCATGCTGACATGGTGCAACGTGGATGATGTCAGAGAATGTTGCGCAAGAATGAATATATATATATATATATATGAGTAATTATTGAATACCACCTAAAGATACAACTTTTTACCATCTTGTTTATGTAGCAAGGTGGTCCCTTACCTTAATTTGTTTTTAAAAAATAAAAAAAAATTAAAAAAGTAGTGGGGGACCTCCTTACCACATAGGTAAGGTAGTAAAAAATTGTATCTTTAGGTGGTATTCAATCATTACTCTATATATATATATATATATATATATATATATATATATAAAAGACTATGTCAGATGGATATACGTTAATATGTGTACGATTATCCTATCGTACGTGTTAGAACATAATAGGAGGGATTTATTTATTTCTTATTGACCAAATTTTATCAACGTGACGTATGGGATTTATTTATTTTGTTGTCCTTCGTTTGAATTGGTGTAATGGGTACTATTTACAGCGTGGATATATACGTAAAAAAAGATTAGACAAATTAGTGAAAATTTGTTGAGAAATTGTGTTGAAAATTTGTCTACCAAGTGTTTATTGACATGTCTTAGTTAGAATTTTTTAGTGTTTCTTTCAAGGGGTTAGGTTAGGGTTAGCATCGACTTAGCTTAACGATATATTAATTCTTGTTTTCTTTACGTAGAAGCTAAGAAAACCCTATATATAAAAGCATTATATATGGTTGAACCAACCGAGCCAGTCTAGATTCTGGGCCGGGTCGGATTGTAATTTTGTATATATGGACTTTAATATATATATATATATATATACTATAAAGCGCAGAACTTTCATTTTTTTGTTTTTTTTTTCACCGACGAGGAATCTCTCTAAGGCTGATCATGACCGTGTATTTTTACCTGTCGGGCAAACCTCAAATTCATACAAAGTGTCTTCTACACACAGATTAGATAAGACATCGACTTCATCAAAGGACATGATTCTAAGAAATTATTTGCATCCAAAAGAATTTAAACCTTAAATCTAATAAAAATGCCACTAAAACCAAAACCCTTACTATTTGAGATTGGCTCAAATAGTAATAAAAGTTATTCTTCTTTTTACAATGGAATTACGTGGGTTTGTTGTTAGGCTTGCATATTAGACTTTAAGATGATATATCATATATGTCAAAGTATGTAGGTAACTACTGTAATTAGTAGTTACAACTTCAAAATTTCAGTTTGGGAATTGAATTTTTTGAACTTAGAATAGAATTCTGATTTATTGCGCGAATTTCGAAGTTTGACTTTATGAGATAAAATTTGAAAAAATTTGAAAAAGTTAAATAAAATATAATTTATTTTTGAAAAAAATAGAGATGAATAGAGAAGAATCCTAATTCAACTCTGTTGACAAACAGACCATAATTTCTAAGATCCCTTTGCAATGAAATTTATGAGTTTTTGACTTTCTACTAATATATTCATTTTACACTGCACTCTCTTTGAGGATAAGTTTTGTTCAAAGCGCATTGTAGTTAGAGGCTACAATTCTTATTTGCGTGTTGAATTTATGTTGTGTTAAGGTATAAGTATAAAATTATATAGGTCAACTCTAATTCGACCTCTTTATTTAATCAGGCCAAACTCATCAACCTTAATCCTTTAATTTCGTATTAGGTTCACATGTACACAACCAATCAAACTAATGTAAATTTTACCCATACCTAATCCAAAATGATATCGTTTTAGTGAATTTATTAAATATAATAAAGGGTTTACAAATAACCACATCGGCGTATCCCAAAACTGTTATCCATATATGTAGATAAAAGTTTTTGCTAACCGTATCCATGTGCGGATAGTGAATAATTGCGGATAACAGATATCCTTAAAAATAAACATGTAGTGTTAGCCAAATATACATGTAGTGTTAGCCAAATATACTGAGAAAAAAAAAAACACGTTTCTAAATATACAAGGGGAATTGCATTCAAAGAACAAAGCTTGTTGGATAAAGACATGCACAGAACAGAGTAGTGGGTTGTTAGTTTTGAAATTAGTAAAAAGTGATGATGTGATATAAAATAAAAAGAATTTGTATAAAAAAGTGAAAAAGTTTTGTATTGTAGTGAATTTTTTTATTTTTTGAATAATAATAAAAAATTATTGATGTGATATAAAAAGTGAAAAAAAATGAGAATATTTTTATGTTGATTGATAGTAAAAAATATAAAAAATTGAATAAAAAAGGACATAAACAGTAACAGCATTATGTTATTCTGTTCCGTAAGTTATTAAACAAGGGCAAAAGGTCAATATTTATCTGGTCAAACTTCCTTACCCTTAAACTTTTTGTACCCCTTTGACCGGGGATAAATATTTCCTGTCCAAAGTTTTAAGGATATTTCTTGAGAAATAGCTTAGACTTTTAATTCATCCGGTCTGGACGTAAACGACCGTACATTCAATTCTCCTATAATATATATGCTTTTGGTGTCAATTATTCATGTGTAAACTTCCATCATATTTACATGAAAAATGCTACAAAACTCAAGACAAATTAAGAAATCTGATTATCAAGAAGAAACCAAACGAGTAGAATTAGAATTGTTGCAAGGGTTGAATCTTCTAATTATGAACTTCTGGTTTCTTCCTTGTAATTCAGGCGTTGGTGTCCCAGAATATACAATCGATTGCCCAAAAACGACTTGCTTCTGAGCAAATGTATCTGGCCAATTTGCATGCACTCACAAAGCCATATTCAAGACCAATCGACCAAGTTAGATAGTCCACAGTTTAGATCAGTTTTGTTTGTACCCTTCTTGGCAACAAGATAGAAGATATCTCTAACCCCGAAAAATCCTACAAGAAAACGGTTGTAAATGAACAATTCTATTCGATTTTTTCGGACCGTAAGCTGCTATTTCACCTAAAACCAATTGGTGTTAAGGGAGACAAATTCAATTTTTTTATGAACTTCAACATCACGCTCAACATGCTTGTCTTTAAAACGGTCGCAAGAAGCAGCATTGTGTCCCAACAATTCCTCCCGCATGATGACGCTTCTGTGACTCGATCATGTAACCTCATACCATTTGTCGGACTATGACTTGATACCAGCTTGTATAAACTAGACTTGAATTCGGTTTGTTTGATAAACGAGTCAATTATGAAAACAAAATTAGGTTCAATTATTATACGAGCTATACTTGTATAAACTCGACTCGATTCGTATAAACTCATATAACTTTATGTTTGTAAAGAAAAATTATTTTCCTAATATAATAGATATAGCTTTAATTATTATTATTGTAAATCTTGATGTAGATATATGTGTGTTTGTAAAGTAATGCTAAACGTCTAAGTTATGTATTTCTTATGTTTCCCAAAAATTAATGTGGCCTTTAAAATCAACATTGGATCACAATACAATAATGATATATCATAAATCTAATGGCGATTTTAAAAGGCACAATAGTTTTTTAGGAAACACAAGGGGAACATAAGTCATACATTTTAGCATTGCTCGTGTTTGTATGTATGTATAATATATGTGTGCCCATAATGAATTTATATACATACTAACATACTACATAACATACATATAAACTTGAAATTGAATTATTTAAGATTCAAATTAATTTATTTAATTAAGTCAAATGATAAAACCTTAACAATAATTAATATGAATTTACAAAAAAAATAAATCATGATATTTACTTTGCATAAAAAATGAATAAATTAATTAAGCAGCTCGTAAACGAGCAAGCTTGAATTCGTTCAAAAAATAAAATAACTAAATTTGAACAAATCATCTAACTCAGTAATAAGCTTGAGCATAATTCGTGTTCAAAATAAAATTTGATGAACAAAACTTAAACATTTAATACTTAGCTCAATTACAGTCCAATCCATCGTACAATTTGGATTGATATGAAACCATATGGCTTAAACTCGGTTTGCTTCAACGTTTGTAGCCAAATTTGTTCCCTCACCCATACATTATGCAAATGAAAAATGGCTGAGCCGCACGTTGTAGTGTATTTGTGACTTGATTTATCAAGTCCTACCGTGGGCCCCACTTGGTCCTTTTCAAATCCATACTCATTTGTTGTTGCTGGCTGTCCACACACGTGTGTGTGAGTTGGAAAATCTTCATTTGGAAGCTTGGTGAAGCTTCTCGTAGAAGCTTGTGAAGAAAAAAACAAAGGAAGAAAAGCTGAAGCCTTTTTTTGTTGCTGAACCGATCGAGAGCTTCTTTTGAGGGTCCTTTGAGAGAGCAGCGTGCGAGAGAAGACAAGAAGAGGAGGACCGGTCCAGCAGCAGTTTGGCAGTTCATTGGGAAAGAGATAAGTGTCTCTTTTGTTGTCTCACTTGTATTTTTCACTATTTCTTTTGGGTCTTAAGAGATAAGAACTTAGAGATTTTTTTTTTCTCTTTTGTAAGTAGTTATGCTTTATTGCGTGAAAGTGAGATTTGGATGTATTTAGGACTTTTGGGTTTGAGTGGTTATCATTTGTATTGCAATTTGTACTTCATTTTTTTTTTATAGTGAATTTCTCCTTGATCGTTTTTATCGGTGGAGGTAGACTTGTTAAACCGAACCAATTAAATTTTAGTATCTTTTAAATTTGTGTTATGGTTATTTACTATTTTGCTATTTTTCTGCTTTTTGGTGTTGCTGGAATAATAATTTTGTCACAACACACGTCATGAGCCCATAAACCGAAACCCAAATGCATACACGTAGATTATCGTACTAAAAGTTCCTAGACCCCAAATGAGAAAGTTCATAGCCCAATCATCACTAGTAATCATCCATCGTTTCAACAGCCCATTGCAACAAAAGTTTATCAAAGGAAAGCATAAAATAAGAGCAGTAATAATGATTGCAAGCAACCGAAGTTACTAGGCAGTCTCATACGACCCAGCCTTTGTCAAAAGTTATCAGAGCCTAGAGCCCAATGCCTACCCTTTGTAATCCTTCCTCCTCCTCCTCTTCTTCTTCTTCTTCATTACCCTTTGTAATCCTAGTTTGCGATTCACTAAATTTATGGCCAACAATTGGTGACAAAGCAATCACATACTCTGTCCATGAAAGATGCAAATTCAGTCACTGGGGTGGGAATGATAGACAAGCAAAAGAGTACCGAGATGAAACTGGCACACTTCCAGCTTCGGGCTGGGTACCCTGATAGTGCTGTGTCCGGTTATAAGTCCGTGGAGCATCGGCAACATATGTGGAGTATAGCCCCTCAACTTGATCACTTTCTGTACGGCGTAAATGAGCGATATCAGTCGAGTACGTTCCGCCAACAGGATAAGAACCTGAAGGGACTTCCTGCCTCCTCAGATTTGGATCATATGGGTCCAATAATGAAGCACCATAATGATAAGCATAGTATGGATCGTTGGTATAGGAGCCTAAAGCAGTAGCTGATGCTGCAGTTGCAACAGGAACTGAAGATGGCAATTCATGTCTACCAACAAGACCATAAGCCTGATATTCTCTCTCATTCAAGTAGAGAGGATCAGCACGAATAGTTTCTGTGTGTGCAGAGACGACATCCCTATACATATGGTCTGGCTGTCTTAGAAGGTGTTCATCCCTATACATATATATGGTCTGGATGTCTTAGAAGGTGCTCTCTTTCATAGACTCTCCGGTACGTTTCCAAAGTAGGAGCAATATGAGATGGGGGAGTTAAATTTCTTCTCTCGCCCTGAAGCCCAAAAGCTCGGTACTCCTTTTCAGTCAGGTAACGTTCACGAGGAATTTCCTCTCTCTGTATGGTTGTCATGTCTTGGTATGCAATACGCTGATGATCCCTTTCGTGAGACAGCAAAGGGTAACTAATAGAATCACCCTTGGTATAAGGATCCCTAGCAAGTGTTTCCATATGAGAATGGGGCCATGTTTCTCTTACTCTTTCATGAACTTCCCTATCCCGAACTCTAGAAACTTGTGGAGGGTGGATAGGCAGCATGTTCGAATGGACTTCAGCTGGTCGAAAAAGTTCTGCGAGCTTCCTAACCTGAAGGGGAGAATTGGAAACATTGTAAATACTAAATTATCAAAGGAAACAATGACCCCAAACCACCTGAGGAAACAAGTGAATCTTACTTGTTTGACAGTAAGTTCTGTTCTGAATTTGTTCTTTTCATTATAATTTTCCTTGATTGCCTAGCTTCTTAAAAATAGTCTCAGGTAGTGGAAGACAATCCTTCTTAATACCGAACCGCACCTGAAAATTGAAAAGTCATCAGCACACAAATTGGGCTAGATGAAACTGCTCTTTGTTTCACAAAATATGCTGTTCTGTAAGTAAACCTTTTTCAGGAAACTGCGCGATTGTGTTAGTGTTCCGAGAAAAAGGAGAAAATGAGCTAAAGACAAAGTGCTCCTCTACTGACAGGAAAGCATGTTTGCAAGAGAGATTGTATGTTAACTAGTGACGAATTGTAAGAACATGCGGTTTTCAGAACCAGATGTGAAGAAAAGACAACAATTAGTATATCAACATGAAAAATTTATTTACGGCCAGACTATAGGTTTTGTTTCTAACACTATTAATCAGTATCTCTGAGATGTAAATTACTAGCGCTTCAGGACTGGGGATTGACTTGGAGAGCCATTTTCTTTGCTCCAGGCTAGGGGAGAGCTAATTCCCAAAAACCTGACTGACCGGACTGGAAATGGACTGACATCAGTTGGTTTACAAAACAGTCGGTAAGTCTACTTGGTTACTTGGGTTCTAAAAACCAATACCATCGGTCTAGGTGTCAGTGGCGGGTGTTGAGGTTCCGACCAATACTGCATCAAACGACACCTGTTTTATATACCCAGCATCCTGAATCCCTATTCTGACCCTCCAACTTCAAGTCCCTCATCTTTATCCTCCTTAACTACCACTAGACAAGCTTTGTCCTCTCGTGCCCAACTCCACCACCGCACGTCTTCAACACAATAGTATCCATGTTGGCTCCTCGTTCTCATCATTGTTGTTGTTGTTGTCGTCGTTATTGTCGGGGTCGGTCAAGTTATGGAGCAATTAGACGTGGATGGCAATGTTGGTATTCTTGTGGGTGAGAAGGTTGAGGGGGAGAATGGCATTGAAATTGATGGGGTCGAGTAGAGCTCAGGCCCATTGGCTAGGATTTTGAGCTTGGAGTTGGCAAAGGCTTTACCGCAAAGCGGCCGGGCTGGTTGGGGTACTTGAGGCAAGCTTCAAAGAAAATTAAGGGTCAATAGTAAAACACAAGCCACTCTATGTAATCGGCCCAAACAGGTAAAGTAAAATCCAAAAATCCAACCTAACCGACCAGCCACTGAAGCCAACTGAGGACAGTCGATTCGGCTTAGATTCAGTCTGAGGTTTCGGTTCAAGTTCTGTGGCCAGAGTCCGCCAACTGACACCGTTGTTATCTGAAGAACACCGACCCAAGGGGTCCATGCTCACCCCTAGGCTAGTCAAAGAAAGAAAACCACAATAATTATAGTAGAAGAAGTCCGCTACAAGAAAACCTGACCTGAACAGGGAATGCCCCACCGAAAACTCTTGGCTCAAGTTTCATGCCACCATTAGAGGATGCCTTATATATCCCGTACAGAAGCTTCAGATCAAATTCATAGAGAAAAAGTGCAAGCCCAGGTTTGACATCCATCACAACATCTTTTTTACTTGGTGGAACTCCCATTACACGATAGCGGAAACAATCAGGTTTCGTCTTTGCATTGCACATAACGATCAAACCACCAAGTTTTTCTTTGTTTTTCTCATCATGGTGGCTCTTTTCCATGCCATCATGCTTTTCTTTGTTGTTTTGATTCTTTAAGCTACTGTCTGACCCACCACGCCTTCTTTTGTTTCTCTGATTTTGTTTGTGCTTTTCCAACTGGGTGATCTTCTCTTGGTCCTTTTGAGGCTGACTGCTCTCATCCCTACACTCTTCATTAATAATATTCTTCTCTGTCTCTTCTCTAGATTTTAGCTTCTTCACATCTCCTTCATTATTGGTACTTTCTTTGTTGCCCTTAAATACATGCTTATTCTTCTTTCCTTGTTTCCACTTTGCAATTCTAGTTTTGGACTTTAATGATTGGGGGGTGTTCTTTCTTGATGACTCTGATCTAGTAGATGCCTCTGTAGGAGTCTCTGCTCCCTTCTTGTTAGAATCTGGTTTAGTAGATGCCTCTGCAGGAGTCTCAGATTTGTTTTTGTTATCTTGTTGTTCCTTCATGTTAGATTCTGGTCCAGTCGATGTCTCCACAGGAATCTCTGCTTCCTTCTTGTTTTGTTTTGGTTCCATATTCCACGAACCGCCCAGGCAGCCCAACCAAGATGTATCCCTGCAAGTAATTTGCCAATGAAATGATTTTTCTTTGTTTTCAGTTTACCAGAAGCAAACGGGATTAAGTAATTACGAGAGTAATGAAACTGAAACAAAAAAGAGACAAAATGGAACCAAGAAAGTCACAAGTTTGCAGCAAACTTTTCATTTTTATTAGGGCTCCATTGGAATTGCACCTAACGTCACACTGAAGATCTATCCTTCCAATTCTCCCATTTTTGGGTAAAACTAAAACAAATTATACTATCATAATAAGAACCTCTTCCCTCGTTAATAATTCAATCCATGCCAAATGGGGGAATCATATTTCTATCAAAACTAGAAGTAGTGCTATACCAACTAGTGCCTATCACCTGACTTACAAAAAAAAAAAAACGAAAAAAGAAAGAAAAAAAAAAAAGGCTATCAACACCACATAGTCAAATGGGCGAGCAAAGGAAAATAATGCTTCGTTTATTTCGACGGAAAATGATTTTTGTCGTAAAATATTTTCGAAGAAATTATTTTCAGAAAAAATAATTTTCTCAAAAATATTTTCCGGTGTTTGATTCGCATGAAAAAATTACGAAAAGTGAAAAATGCAACTGTCGCTGGAATCTGGCAACGTCCGGTCGCCGTTGCTGGATTCCGGCGAACATGTTTGGTCGGATCTGGTCACATCCGGCCGCCTTCTGACCATGGCCAGATTTCGGCCAGATTCTGCTGGAATTTGGTCCGCCGACATCCGGCGACGGTGGCCGGATGTCGCTGGATTCTGGCGCCGGCATTATTCTGGTAGCCGGATGTTGCCAGATTCCGGTGCCATCTGGATTCCGACGATCGACTATTGTCGGATTCTGACAATCGGATATCAAATGTGCGTGAAAAGACGAAGAGTATAATTTTGGAAAAATCGTTTTCCAAAAATTAAAGAAGCTTTTACGATCAAACAGAAAATGATTTTTGTTGACCATTATTTTCTCTCCTACCAAACACCGTAAAATAACGAAATCATTTTCCAGAAATTATTTTACGCCGAAACAAACGGAGCATAAGAGAAGAAAAAAAACCTAACTTCGGTCTTTATGTGCCTTATACTCCCAGAACAATGCATTATGTGCTACTCTGTATATCTGTATTTCCAGAACACCTATAATTACGACTTATGGGGGAGAAAGAAAGAGGTATCCTCATTTCAGCAACAAGTGGAGTTCATGGGATGGAAAGTTTCCTTGAAATCTGTTCAGTGAGTAAGTTTTACTGTCATGCAAGGAAAAATGAGAAAATATATGTTCAATGCGAATTTGGAAGGTACAGACAACGGTGCCAATTGTCGCTGCAAGACATCTGATCTCCAAAATTCTATTTGACATCTTCAAAGAACGCCTCAGATGCAAAGAAAGCCTTGAAATAGGGAAAGGGGAGTGGGAGGCTTATTCATTGTTAAGAGATCAAAGAAATCCAAAAAACAAACTAAAGAAAGGTGCACAAGACAGGCATCTGGTGAAATGGCGATCTTACAAATGAAAATTCAAGCAGTCCATAGGAACCTCAATACTGTCAACTATTCCTCTCAAACCAGAAGCAATTCATGGTTGCCCAATTGACTCCAATCTCCAAGCAAAGCACTTATAACCCACCTGGTGATATTACTGATATATATAGTAAATCGTTTTTCCTCTTTTTTTTTTTTTTTTTGTTGAGATTTATGTTTTTTGATCTCATTTTAGTGCTAAAAGGAGAAAACTGTTTTGTTTGAAGCTGAGTCCTCCATGGCCATTCATTCTTGTTGATCGCTTATGTCTATTAGAGCACTAGTAGCAGATGCCCTATAAGTGGTTCTATTCCCTAAAATAAGGAAAATTTCAAAAAAGTTGGAAAAAATGACACCACAACAATTACCATATTATTCATGCACCTCCTTGGGAAGCTACGGTGCTTTTCAATACATTGAATAGCACAGTAACTACCAAATAGATTATTTTAATAAAAAAATACACAGCCCTCGAGAATACCATCTCTTCTCAACGCTTGGTCCCCACTCTCTTCCTCTCACTCACCACCCTTCTCTTCATCCTTTCCTCTGAATCCCGCCTCTCCTCCGAATCCGACTGCCAAATCGCTCCCACCCACCTCCCCAAAAACCTCCAATTCCCTCCCTATCCTGAGAACCCGCTGATCAAGTATTACAGCGCCGAGTACTGGATCACCGGGTCTTCGATGTAGAGGAATCCGACGTCGTTTTGTGCTGTTCTTTGTGAGGTTGAGCGCGGAGTTGCAGTTGGGAACGATGAAGGGGGCGTTTAGGAAGAAGGTGGGGAACAAAGACTATGAGGCAGCAGTAGGTTGTGGATTTGATGAGGGGAACTCCGGCTTGGAAGCAATCCGGTGGGCGAGACCGCATCTTTGTTCTCACTGGTTGTTCGTGGTTGATTTTTTCTTGTGAGTATTGGATATTGATGGCCGGGTTGTGCGTGGACCGATTTGGGAGCTGGGTTGTGCGTGGGGGGAGAGAGATCAGGTGGAGAAGAGAGGGGGGGGCATTGGGGGATCATTTTAGTTGCAGAGGAGGGCGAAATGCATAGAGATTTCTGGAATAAGTTAAAAGGAAAAAAAAAAAAAGAAAAAAAAGAAAAAAAAAAGAAGGAAAAGATAAAAAAAAAAAAATTATTTTAATATATAGGAAAAGACAAAAGGAAGTTGCTGTGGGGTGTTTTTGTGTAGGAAAAAAAAAATGGTTTGGTTCTTTAAATTTTCTGTAACATAAAATAAATGGTTAGAAATCTGCTACTAGTGCCCTTATGCTTCCTAGCTCCTGCTTAGTGATCTGGTGTTGAGTGGTAACCCACTAACAGTGGTTATTGAGCTCCGACGACACTCCATTACATTTTTTATGTTTCTTGGAATTATTTCTCCATAGGGCAGGATGTGGGATACCACCAGAAAGTTTTTGGCTTCATTTGTGCAACAAAGTACCCCCTTGGAATTTAAAGAAAATAAAACAAAGAGGCAACCTAATAGTATTTTGGTATCTCTCTTTAGGTGAAAAACAAGTGTTTTTTTTTTTTTTTTTTTTTTAAAGCAAAATTACCTTTAGTTGAATAGAAGTTACATCTTCACATAATTTGGAAAAAGCTCCAATGAAACAAGCTGCTATATATCGCGGATGGTAAGCCTTTTGATGAGGTAACCACGAAGATATTTTTAAGGATAAAAATTTCTTACAAATCTGTTTGTAGGAAATTTCTTACAATCTACATATAAGATTGACATGTGTCATTTAAATATGTGAGAAGCACATGTTTTTTTATTAATGCTATTAAAAAAGTATGTGAGAAGAACTTGCTATTAAAACAACTTGTGCTTCTCTCATGCCAAGGGACACATGTTAATTTTATATGTGGGTTGTATGAAATTTTTTACAAACCAATTTGTAAGAAATTTCTATCATTTTTTGAATTCAACCATTATCATATATATATATAAAAGCCGAGTTCTTCTTTAGAATGTCATATAATAGTGATACGTGGTAAGAACTCATACTTTTTAGTGACTAAACCGGTCCTTTAAGTACAAAATCGGTCTTTTAAATAAAATTGAACCGGTCTATTTAATGTGTGTGTGTGTGTGTGTGTCTCTCTCTCTCTCTATTAATGATACAATTAGTCTCTCTCTCTTTCTCAATTAATGATACAAGTAAAACTCTTTTATAAAGAAAGTGATGCAGGAGGGTCCGAGTCTGATGACGCTGAGTTGTCAGATTGCACAATAAAGGCGCTGAATTACTTGGAGCAGGCGGATCAGCGCAAAATTAGCAAGAAATCGTAATCTGACCTAATTGGGGCAATTTCCGAGTGCGCCGCAGTAATTTGGCCATAACTTTGGCTACGTGTATCCGTTTCGCGCCCATGACCCCAATTCGGAAAGCTCTCTTCGGCGCGCACGTCGTGGCCACCAGCTTCGCTCGGTGCGCCTCGTTTCGAGCCCCAAAATCCGCTGTTTTTCTTGTCAAAACCTTAATTTTAGATATTTTTTGCCATTTATGGTAACTTTTCGCTTATTGTTTTGGAGGTGATTCTGAGCCCGATTTGGACCAGATTTTCGACAGAATAATTATTTTATTATGTATTTCGTTTTATTAGGGTTTTCGGGATTTTGCTATTTTTGGCAAAAATTCTCCTAAACCTAATTTTCAGCTATTTAAGCCCGGCTTGTGGGTGTTTTTCGACAGTTCATTGTTATTGATCAATTATCAAATTTCAGAGTTTTTATCTCTGTTTTGGGGTGAATTTCTTGTTTCTTCCTTGCAAATTACTTACTGATTAGCCTACAGAATAATCGCTATTCTGTTCCGGCGTCAGAAAGATGTTTCTTTAGTATTTTATATTTTTGGTTGAGATCTAAATATGTTTCCATTTTGTTTGTGAAATTTTTGGTTGAGCAATTCTTCATTTGAATTATTATTATTATTATTATTTTTTCCGTTCATTTACCTTTTTGAATGTTCAGAATTATATATGATTGAAATATAATAGTTATCACATCGACAATAAAAAAAATTCCTGCTAATTTTTTATTTTACGCTTTCATAATCAAAATCATAGTTTTCTTCTTGCTATTTTTCTTCTTCATATTTATTTTCATTCTAAACTACACCTATGAAAACAAAGATTTTAACATATTTTAATTTATATAAATTAAACTAAAAATAAGAGTCTTATGTTTTAATTCATCTGAATGTTTTATGGGATATTTGTTTTTCTTTTATGTGATTTACACGATTTTCACTTATTTTTTGGAAGTGTTATTCTGCTTTTGAAAGCCAAAAAAGACAAAATTTTATTTGATTATTGTACTCAAAAGGAATAGAAATGCTTTTAAAACAGAGTTAATTAAGAATTAAATTTGAAATGCTTTTTTTTTTTTTTTTAATGTTCAAAATTATATGGATTTTATTTTTATTGAAACATAATAGGTATGTATCACACTAACAATATTATAGATTCCTACTATTAATCTTACTATTAATGCTTTGATAATCAAAATCCAGGTTTTTCTTTTGCTATTCTTTTTCCTTTACACTTTTTTCCATTTTAAACTACACATATGGGAATATTTTAAATGTTTTAATTTATATGGATTAAAACTAAAATTATGGTTATTTTGATAGTAAAATTTTGATGTGATTTATATATCCAATGTTCTTTGTGCAATGGAGAATTATGACACGTGGTGTGAACCCATAATTTTTAAACACTAAACCGGTTTTTTAAGTAAAAAAACCGGTGAATTTTAAATGTTGAACCAGTTTTGTCATGATTTTAATAAATTTGTTGTACTTTAATGAAAAAGATCATGGATGCTGATCTGCATGAGACCAAAATAAGGATTTTTTTTTCGCATTATATCATTAAGTGTCATTATAGCCGCATTAAGTTGTGAGATATTTTTTAAAAAAATTAAAATTAAAAACAGGCATTAATTCAAAGTGGTCAGATTTTTTTTTTCTCCTAAATTTTATTTCAAAATTTTTCCTTATATAAGATTTCATTAATTACAAAATTTTAATGTACAATATTATGGTTTTGAAATTTATGACTCTCCAAAATTATAGAGAGACAAAATTTAAAACTAAGAATGTATTACATTAACAACCCATAATTGACCATATAGATATTGCATGCATTAATTCTAAAGAAAACGTACAAGTAAGCTGAAAAGTCATATTGAATTATTTATACTCTCTTAAATTGGTTATTTATACTTCTTTTTCTTTAGGGTTTTGAACATCTTGAATTGTGAAATCAAGAGCATCCAGCAGCGACATTCAAGAGTTAGAAGAACAGAGTGTTGAAGTACATAACTTTTTATTTCTTTTTTGTGGAGGTCGAAGGACTTTAGATTTTATGCATTTTATATTTAGAATCAAGATATTCTTCTGCTATTTTTTTTTCTTTATGCTTTCCATTTTCAATCATGTCTACCTATGAGAATAAATTTTCATAAAAAATGTTTATTTTTCTCTGTATTTTTTTTCCCCTAATGTTTAGAATTATTTGCGTTTTATTTGTATTGAAATATAATAGGTATCACATAAAGATTCATACTAATTTTGTATTAATGCTTTGATATTTAGATTAAACTATATATTTTTTTTGATATTTTTTTCTTTATACTTTTCATTTTAAACCATGTATACCTATGGAAACAAAGATTTAAACATGTTTTAATGTATATGCATTAGTGATATGATTCTCCATCACCTAAATATACAACTTGCGTTAAACTAAGATAAAGACTTATGTTTTCCGGAATTTAATTTTTTTTTTCGTTTATGTGATTTACTCCATTTTTAGCCATTTTTTGAAAGTGTTTTTATGCTTGTGAAAGCAAAACAAGGCAAGAATTTATTTGATTTTTGTGCATAAAAATAATATAAATACTTTTGAAACACCGAAGAGATATTAAGCATTGAACATGATGTGAGAATTTATTTGATTGCGTTAAATGATTAATGAAAGATTTTGTTTTATTTTGTATTCATAAAAAATATTTTGTTTAGTTTGTTCAATATTTTTTTTAAATATTTATAATTACTTGGGTTTTATTTTTATTTAAATATAATAGGTATCACACTAACAACATCATAGATTCCTGCTAATTTTTTATTAACGCTTTGGTAATTAGATTAAACCATGTTTTCTTCTTGCTAATTTTTTTTTTCTTTATATTTCTTTTTCGTTATAAATTATTCATATGGGCACAAAGATTTTAACATGTTTTAATTTATATGGATTAAACTAAAATTAAGTGTCTTATTTTGAATGTTTTAAGGAGTATTTTTGTTTTTGTTTGTATGATTTACTCGATTTTTAGCCATTTTGTTTAGTTTGCTATGTATTTTTTTTAGAATGTTCAAAATTATATGGGTTTTATTTGTATCGAAATGTAATATGTATCACACCAATAATATTAGAGACTCCTGCTATTTTTTTTTATTAATGCTTTGATAATCATAATCTACAAGTTTTCTTTTTGATTTTTTCTTCTTTTTTGATTTTTTTTTTCCTTTTTATACATTTTTTTTTTCATTTTAAACTACTGATATGAGAACAAAGATTTTAAAATGTTTTAATTTATATGGATTAAAATACAATTAAGGGTATTATTTTTTAATATATTTGAATTTTTTAATGGTATTTTTTTTTGTATGATTCACTCAAAAAAAATTTTGAAGTGTTTTTTCTACTTTTGAAAGCAAAATAAGGAAAAAAATTATTTGATTAAGCATTAAACATGATGTGAGAGGATTTATTTGATTCATTAAATGTTGAGTGAAAAAATTTGTTTTATTTTGTAGGATTTGGTTTAGGTGCTGTAAAAAAAAAAATTTGCAGCACCATCTTGACCGTTGAAAAAACTACAGCACCTACGCTGTAATATTTGGAATTTAGATTTTCTTTTTGCTATTTTTTTTATTTTTTATTTTTATACTTCTTTTCGTTATAAACTACACCTATGTGAATAAATATTTTAAAAAGTTTTACTTTTTTTGGGGTAAAATAAAATTAAGAGTCTTAGCCTTTATTATCTTTTTATTGAAAGATGTGGATATATAATTTTTTTTTACAAGCATTTTTTAAGTTATAATAAAAGGTACGATGAAAATATGTTTAAATTCCGAAACTAAATTATAATGAAGAATGATGGTGACTCATAGTAAAGTTGAAATTATCAATAAAATGAATGATGGTGACTCATAGTTACATGCATTGTTAATGGAACGACAACGATTGTATAACATGGCCTCCATGGGAAAAAGCAGATACCTAGTGAAGAATTTGGGATATGTGCATACCAGTTTATATGGACTTGACCATATGATCCAATTGTAAGATGAGTGATGTTTATTCTGGATTCGAGAGCTATTGTGACCGACACAACCACCCAAGGGTGGGGTCACCACGGTGCAGGTATCACTAGTTGAGTGGATCAGTTGGGGTCGAACACAGTCAGCAACTAGTTGGTAGTTAGCTCGCTATTGTGCAACATCGATGCAATGGAGTTGTACTGTATGTCTCACAAGATACACAAACTTCATCGTAAGAGAGTTATGGACACAAATATGAAATATGGTTATAACTATGGACTACATATGATATTATATGCTATTATTATAATGTATCAACAAGATTTTCTGCCTTATTTCACCCATTGAAACCGCATTGCATGTTATTCACATATGTTTTATATGAGACTGAGTTCACTTCATACTGACATGTTTCACGTGTGACTATGGACTTGCATTTTATTTTTATTTTCCACGTGTAAAACATGGAACCATTCTTAGACCATGGTGAAGCCGAACCCAAGTAGGAGGTTGACGATGGATGACATTGTTAGGTTGACATTCGGGTCAAACCCGAAGTTAGTGGCCCACGTGGAGGCTTGTGGCGAGGCAATTAAAAACACAAAACTCATCTTTTCACCTTCACTTTCGTTGCACTTTTCGTGTTGTCATCATCCGACTTTGGTTAATTTGTTCTACTTTACTCCACTTCTCAACATCCAAAAAAAAATACACACTTTTTTGTCATCATAATTAATTAGATACGTTGTACGTACGAGATCTGACTTCAATGTTGTAATTTAAACTACAACACATCTGCTGTAAAAAAAAATAAATAAAGAATTCAGATTTAACCACGTATTTTTTAACAGAATAGCACAACGGACATTTTTTTTTTGTTGTTCTTTGGGTTGACGCCGTTTGAGAAAGGGAGAACATCTCTCTCTAGCTCACCACGCATACTCCCTTCCTCTTAATCTAAACCAGCGACATCGACAAAAACAGTGAGCTTGTGTGCTATTGTCGTCTTCGCTGGAAGTTGTCTCTGAATCTTAAAGAGGTGCACGAATCTTCAAGAACAAATAGTGACTTCAAAAAAAGAAAGAAAGAAAGAAGAACATATAGTGACAACAAATCTACACACACAAAGGTAGGGAGAGAGGGAGGGAGAGAGGGAGAGAGAGAGTAATGGCTGTGTAAGTTCATCTCCAAAAAATTTTATACTGGTTTTCCTTGAATTGGGTCTTCATTTTTTTTTCTTTCTTATTTCCGTGTTTGCCAGCTGAGAAAGAGTGAGAGCTTCCAAATAGAGTTTTTGAAGCTTTGAAATCTCACGTTCTCAGAGTCTTATATATCTGTGCCACCGCAACCTTAGTCACCACTCGCCCAAAGCCACAGCTCCGAGTCCGCTTCCCAGCCTTCGTTTTGAACAAATTAAACAAAAATTATAGCCACAGTCATCATATTAGTGAGAAAACGAAACTGGGTTAACAATGAATTAAAGAGAAATATCGGTTAAAAACGAAACTGGGTTAACATTTCTCTCCCCTCTGTCTCCGGCTTGGGGCAGTGGTTTCTCTTTGCCTTAGCCATTAATTTTCACAATGGCGTTTCAGGATTATGAATACATAATGGAACGGCGAAGAACTGAAAAGCAACGCAAGCTCAGGAAAAGGATTGCCATGGCCGCAGTTTTGGCCTTTGTGCTAGAGATGTTCACCCTTTCCCCATTGTACACTTTTTCCCATTGGCCCATTCTCGCGTTGTCAAGCAAAAGAGAAGTTCTCCCTTTCTCAAACGGCGTCAAGTCAAAAAAAAAAAAAAAAAACATCTGTTGTGCTATTCTGTTAAAAAATGTGGTTAAATTTGGGCCGTTTATTTTTTTCTACAACAGATGTGCTGTAGTTTAAATTACTGCATTGAAGCCAGATCTGTATGTCAGGATTTTCTAACAATTTTTTTTATTTATTTTTTATTTTTTATTTTAATTTGGGTACTTCCACACGGTACAAATGACATCTTGTTTATGTATATATTAATATATTTGAACTTAATTTATTTATAAACAAAGCTCAAAACTTGCTTCAACTGGATTTGTCAATGGGCATTATTCCAGTGCAGTGGTATATTTTCAGAAGACGTACGATCCAACCCGGAGAAACCACCGGCAACCAACAGTACCAGATCAACCAAAAATAATTTGGTTTTAAGTATTCCATTTTTTTTTTTTTAAATTATTGCCTTCAGCTTTTAGGAACTTGAACTTCCATGGTGCAGTGAATACGATCCAATCTGGAGAAACCACCCGCTAGCACGTATATATCTATTGCAAGAGAGAACTCTACAAGTGTAGTAGAAATCAAAAAAAAATTCCCCCCCCCCCCCCCCCATTATATCTAGCTAGTATCATATCTTCTTGATATTGATCATACTGGAACATGTACTCCTTCCCCCACACCCACCCAAAAAAAAAAAAAAAAAAACCTCCTAGCCTTTTAGGCAGGTTGTCAATCTGTTGGTAGTTCAGACCTAAAAACCCTAGTTGTATATATATATATATAAGCTTTTGTGGACTTGGTAAATGTACGTAGTTAAGCAGAGGTTTGGGGTACATGGGGAGAGAGTGGCTTTATATCTCTACTCCGCATGTAGGTCAAAAACTGTCCAGGTAGCTCTTCCAAAAGAGCCTGCACCACAGAAATCTGCCCACCTGCCCAGACCAAATGAATTTTGTTAGTTTAACTACAATGAAGAGGTTCGTTCAGGCAAAGAAACAAATAAGTAAATCGTTCATGTCAATTAATTGTTTCAAAAGATATATAATACCCACAAACATATGATAAAAGAGAAATGATATGCTCAACTGATGCCCTGTTTATTATTAGTTATTTATTAGTAGGTAAATAGAACTCAAATATCCAAACAGGATTTTTCTTTTGATAATTAATTAAAATATCGTTAAAAGCGTTGGGAGCTCTCATGAGAACCCAGCTAGAATAAGGAAATCATGAGAATTAAGCACTTTGTTTATGGAGAAAGAGATGCCATTTGGTCCTAAAACCATTAGCATATATAACTCAAAAGGTGTTCAAATGTTTAAGCAAAAGGTGGCCGCAGAGTGTGTTAAGAGAGACATTTCGACAATCAAGCCATTATCCATTCTATGTTCTCTTCATTTATTTAATTTTTCTTTTCCTTCTTTTTTATTAAAATTAAGGTGAGATGGAATGATCGAGAATGAGTTTAGAATGCATTAATTACTGACTGGGAGAAAGTACTACTTGCGAATGCACAGTGCACAGTTACAGTAAGTGGATACTTTTGAAGCTAGCTAGGTAACATGAAAAGATTAATTTTGTAGAGATCGACAAAGAGATGAATGCCATTAATTATGTACTCACTATGCACTTCTCGCATTGGAACAAACTGTACGATGTCATGCGTAGCAACACGACCTGTAGAGCTCTCCAATCGTTGTCCGCCATCAGCATCAAGGACCTGCTGCCAAAGATGAAGTCAGATAACGTCCATATATATTGATTCGAGATAAATTTTAAAAGGGTGAAAATTAAATGACGGTATTGGTATACCTCCATTTGACTAAAATCTGCCCCTCCCACTCCCACCATAAGAATCGACAGTGGAAGATCAGATGCCCTCACCAAAGCGTCTTTTGTTTCTTGAAGGTCTGTAAGGACTCCATCCTTGAAAATGCATGCATGTGACAGTTATTTAGTTACGATCGAAATAACGAATTGAATTGATGGAAAGAGATTATCAAATATTAAAGTCAATATTCTCTTTAATATATTACCGTAATAATGAGCAAGACAAAATACTTGTTGCTGGTGTATGAAAGGGACTGGCTGGTAATTTGCGCAGCTGTGTTAATCACTTGTCCAAATAAAGTGGGCCCTGCAAGAGCAACATTACGTAGAGCACTTGCATAAGCAGCCATGATGCCTTCAACTCCTTCGACCTATTAAAAAATAAATAAAAGAAACTGACGAGTATGAAAATGCAGTGTTAAAACTCTGAACTTAATTTATATAGCCTTTTTTTTTTAAAAAAAAAAAAAAAAAGGAAAAAAAAAAGAAGCTTTTTATGAACATTTTTTAGATGGGCTTAATCCAATCTTTGAATTAAATACACTTGTAAACCATAATATAAAAATACAAATTGAATTGTAGACATTGGGCAATACAAATATTTCTAAATTGAGAAAAAAAAATGCATATATTTATAAACATTGGGCAATACAAGTAAATTGAAAAGAACTATAACACCTATAAACCTCTATGTTGTACACATGCAATTTCAATTTGATAATGAAACTCGCTTGGTTGTCCTACTCCTTTCCCTAAAATGTTCTTTTAGTTTAAAAAAACAAAACTGTTTTTTTAAAAAAATATATATATAGGTATGCGTATGTGGATAATATTCGCCTACCCATATTCTGTTTTCCATCCACATACGTGTAGATAGCGAATATAGTATCCACCCGCTTGAAATTAGGGGTTGAAAATCCAACTCATGTGGATGTGGAGCGGTTTTAACCACCCACCTGAATACCCCTAATTAAAAGTAACAGAGGAGGACAAACATTAAAAATAATTAAAAAGAAAAGAAAATCAAGGAAGATTGAATTAAAGGACAAACAATGGTGATGTAGCCAGGTTTTGCATATTGTTAAGAGTGAATTATGAGTAAAAGAAATTATGCTACAAAAGCACAATGCAATATACGAGATAATAATAATTACTAGACGTGAGTAGTACTATATTACATTTTTTTTTTTTAAAAAAAAAAAAAACAGCAATGGGCTTACTATAAAAAAAATAAAAAAGTTATCATTGTGTGAAATGACAAGTATATGCTAACAAAGGGCTGGCTCAAAATGTTCTCCCACATGTTTCACATAATCAGAGTGCTTTTATCCCTAAAAGGCTGATTTCTAATAACATCTTAGAGGCATACGAGACGTTACATCTCATGCAAACGAGAATGTGGGGAAAAACATGTTTTATGGTTCTGAAGCTAGATATGAGTAAAGCCTATGACAAAGTAGAATGAGTTTTTTTTTGGAGGCATTACTTCTTCGGATGGGTTTTGATCAAACATAGGTCGGGTTGATAATGCAGTGTATTAAGACTGTTCGGTATTCCATTCTTATTAATGGCCAACTTGTGGGGAACATTTGTCCCACTAGAGGAATTTGGCAAAGAGACCCTCTATCTCCTTATTTGTTTATTCTCTGTACAAAAGCCCTAAACTCTCTTCTTCATCATGCGGAAAGGACGGGATGGTTAATTGGAGTTCCTACATCCCCAAGGGGACCTCGGCTAAATCATTTGTTTTTTGCAGATGATAGCCTACTCTTTTGCAAGGCTACCTCATGAGACTGGCACAGATTGTCAAACCTCCTGAGGAGGTACGAGATGACTTTAGGTCAAAGGCTAAATCAAGACAAAACTTCAATCTTCTTTAGTTGAAATACAAGTGCTGAGGATAGAGCATGCATCTTTCAATTTTCGGGACTTCAAGCTACTCAGAGGTATAACAAATTATTTGTCCTTCCAACTTTAATTGGTAAGTCCAGAGTCAAAGAGTTTCAAAGTATTAAAGATCGAGTATGGAGGAGACTGAATGATTGGAAATCGAAATCCCTCTCTCAAGCGGGTAAAGAGATACTACTTAAAGTAGTTATCCAAGCTATTCCTACATATAGCATGAGTGTTTGCCTATTACCAAAGATATTGTGTAAGGATATTAATGCGATGATACAAAGATTCTGGTGGGAGAAGATAGAAAATAAGTCAAAAATTCACTGGATGAGCTGGACGAGAATGGGGTATTCCAAGGCACAAGGGGGTATGAGTTTTAAGGAACTACAATGTTTCAACAAAGCTCTTTTAGCAAAATAGTGTTGTCGGCTGCTACAGAATCCTCACAATTTGGTGGCCTGAATCATGAAGCCAAAATATTACCCACATGGGTCCTTTATGGAGGCAACCCTATGTAAAAGGCCATTGTTTGCGTGGAGGAGTATTTCATCAGCTTGGGGGCTATTGAATGAAGGGATGCTGTGGAGAAACAGTCAACGTTTGGGGTGATAAATGGCTGCCAGCCCCTACCACCTTTACTATACAATCACCAAAGAGGTCCTTTTCGGAGCATGCAAAAGTGGCAGAACTCATAGACCCAGATACCAAGGGATGGGATGTACTGATGATAAACATAATTTCTGGGCAAAAGAGGCCGAGATTATCATTCAGATTCTGTTGAGCAAATACCGACAAAAAGATGTTTTGATTTGGGGATCCACAATAGGTGAATTCACTGTAAGGAATGCTTACTACATGGAAAAAGATTGAACTGAAAGAAATAGAGGGGTGGGATCTACCTCTTCAGTACTGAGTAGTGTATGGAAGAAAATATGGGATATGCAGATTCCAAATTCCATTAAAATGTTCATATGGAGAGCTTATCATAATATTCTTCCTACAAAAGGGAATCTGCAAAAGCGAGGTATTGTTCTAGACCCCCTTTGTCAATTCTGTTAGTTGGAGTGTGAAACATCCTACCATATCCTATGGGACTGTATTTCAGCGAAAGACGTACGGGGAGCGTGTGGCATTAAGTTACAGAAGAGCTCAGTGAACGGTAATAACTTTGTCAAGTTATTGGAGTATATGAAGGGAAGATGTAAGCCGGAGGAGATATGTCTTTTTGCAGTGTTAGCCCGTAATTTCTTATTCTGCATAAACACAGTGGTGCATGGGGGGGTGTTCACCCATCCAAACCAACTAATTTCTTAAGCTACCCAAGCTTTAAAAGAATATTCAGAGGCTAATGATTGAGATGTACAGGATTTGATCCCGCGCGGCGGGCCAGGGGGGGGGGGGAATCCTATCACAAAAATATGGAAAGCACCACCCGATGGTATGTATAAAATTAATTGGGATGTGGCCATTGACTCCAAAAATATGTACATGGGTATTGGCATTGTAAGAGATTGTGAAGGACAGTTAATTGTGGCTAAAAGTCAGACTATATCCGTAAGGCAAGAACCAGTGGTAGCTGAAGCCCAAGCGGCTTTGTTTGCTGGGGAATTTTGTTGCGACCAGGGATTACAGGATATTATTCTAGAAGGGGACTCATCACAGGCGGTTAATGCAAATGGACCAAATTGGTGCAGGTACGGACAATTGGTGGTTGATATATAAATGGTTCTTTCTACTCGACGAAGTTGGCAAATGAGGCATATCTATAGAGTGGCAAATTTTGCGGTACATGGACTAGCTAAGACAGTGGTAAAACAAATTATGGATAGAGTATGGATTGAAGAAATTCCTTAGGATATTTCTGATGTTGTAGTTTTCGAGCAATGTGCTCGTGCTTCATAGAGTGTTAGGCTCTTTTTCAATTCTAGAGTATTTGCTCTAACTTTCTCGATTGGGTTGAATAAAGTTCAAAGATTATTATCAAAATAATAATAATAATAATAATAATAATAATAATAATAATAATAATAATAATAATAATAATTAAGATGCTTGCCTAATATCCCAATTTTTAACTAATAGTATATTGAAATGTGGCTCAAGAATTCATTATTTTACAAACATGGCATAGTTTCAAATGTTGATGGTCAAGATTTATTCTTAGAATTACAAATTTTACAATAAATTATGCAAACAAAAAGTAATACTCCAATTAAAACATTAAACTACATAAAAAGACTAGATTCTTTTCCAATATATGAATTGCTTATTAAATATTATTAATAATACCCATAAAAATTACGTATGTGAAAGAAGCATTTCAAAACCATAATCAATGAAAACAAATTTATGATCATGTCACAAGGAAAATTAAATGAATTAACCATATTATTAATTGATATATTAACAAATTGGTTTGTAAACCTAGAGCAATAGCATGAGGAACCAAGAAGTCTCTAGGCCGTATTGTTAAGATAGTGAATTACTATTCTTATTAATAGCATTTAACCAAGAGGACCTTTCTCTTTTTCTTTTATTTTTATGTTTTATATACAAATTTATTATAACTTATATCGAGCCAGTCCTGTGCTAACCAAAATGTTGCTTCAAAGATGAACAAGCAAATCCAAGAAATGAAATAATCCCTTCTCACCTCATAACCATTTGCACTTCCATTCAAATTAAAACAATGTGAGAGGGAACCATCAGAAGTTTTTCCTCCAAAGCCCCAAGCAGGAAAACGTTTATCAGAATCATAAAACTGAATGACCTCCCCAACCTCCATTATAGCCTGCAAATTGTTCAAGTAATCAAGTAGATGATGACTTCATAAATCAATGATGATTTCTTTTAATTATATGCTAGCACAAGTCTAAATAAAAGTTTCAAAACAAGGAACTTATTTATTTTCAAAATTACACATGTTTCGCAAGTGGTGTAAAGGCTGCTTGATCATATCTAGTTATGACAAACATTGTTAAAATAATGATTAAATTCGACATTTTTATTAGTTCAAGTTTTGAAACAAGTGGTAATTTAACATGGTATGAAAATATGTGGTATTGAGTTCAAATCCTGACTCCAATCTACCTTATATTTGAACTTAAAAAAGTCTAACGTGTTGAACCAAATTTATTGAGAGAGAACATTTGACCCACACGAGAGGGGAATATTAAAATAATAGTTGAGTAATTTAAAATCACAACTTCTTATTAGCTTAAGCTTTTGAGATATTAGTTACTTACTTATCAAAAAGATATTAGTAATTTAACAATCATAAAAGATGGCAGTATAAAACATCTCTACAAACCAAATCAATGGAAAAGCTAAATTCATGTGTTATCTTTTCTTTTGGTCTGTAAAATACAATTCATTTATTATCTTTTCTTTTTGTCGGTAAAATCAAGGAGTGCTGCAATTTGGAAGATAGTGTCGACATGCCTTCTTTGGTGTGTTTGGAATGAAAGAAATAATAGTTGTTTCAAGGATTTGGAGAAGTCATAGGAGGATATTTTTGCTTCTTTTTTTTCATACTTTGTATCTTTGGACGGTGGCTTTTGTATCCCCTTTGTCGCTTAGTTTTGGCGATTACACTTTTAATAAGACCAGTTTATTACTTATAAAAAAATAAAAAATAAATAACTCATGCACCCATATGGGTACAGGATTAAACCTATATGGAGGAGATGCCATCCAGCCCAAAGATCATTGGCTAGTATCTTGCATCACATGTTTAGAGTACAATTGTGTAAGTTTTGGAGTAAACTACTCTCTTGAGAACACCAGAATTAAAGATGCAGCCTTACCCGCTGATAAGAATTCAACCGGCCAGAAGGATCAATATAGTGTAGAGAATCTGGATTTCGAGGATTTCCATTTGAGGCTGGACAAATGAAATAAAATATTCAAAGACAAGATATTTAGCCAAAATATTAATAACTAGAAAATAAAGAGAGGAAAACAAAGAAAAACATTCGTACTCAAAAAAAAAAAAAAAAAATAACTCCTCTAGAATGTAAAATATTTACCTGTAAAGTCAACAGCAACCATAAAGTTAAGCTCAAATCCACTAGAAATGTAATCAAGAAAACTGTACTGTTCCTTCTGACAAAATTGATCAACAAACAGCTGTCCCTTCAAAACCTATATTGATAACTAGTCAAGCAACTGCGAACACAAAATACAAGGAGTAACAAGAAATTTTTTAAAACATTTTATTGCAAGTATGAATCAGTACCTTCTCGTAATCATAATGAGAAGATGGCAAGGTAAGATTTGCACCACTTCTTTCTTTGTGAAGTTTTTCTAGGTCTGCTACTGACTTTTGGAGCTTACTGATGAGGTAAATTTTAACATTGATATCTTGCCACAGATTAAACCATAATAGCAAGCAAAAATTGGAAACAGACAAAAATGATTCTAGACATCGACTTACCCAATAAGCACATGATTGCCACTGCTGTTGAAATCAAAGCATTCAATAATTAATGGGTTATCCTGTGGCAAGTTAAAGTTCATATGCCCCAAGAATATTAATTAGATACCAAATAACAAAACATCCTATAAACTATAATCTATCTTGAGCAAGAACCATAAAGCAACAAGCTTACCTTACTTCCAAACTGATTCATACTCATGCATAGGGATTTCCAAGTTGGATTTAAGTTGTTGTTCACCACTTCAGTCTTGCATATTGGAACAGGATCACCGCTCTCAACAATTCTAGATATTTTCAAAAAAGGATCCTAGAATAAAATGAACTAATTTAAGAATCAGAAACACCCAGGAATATGCATGTATAAGTAATATAAAACCCCAATGTATCTGCTTCGCAATTACATACACTTTTAGAAAATAGGTCCTTGTTATCCAAGTGAGAACAACGGAATATCATCTCAACAGCAGTCCTCGAAGCAATTGTTTCCTCCGCATGGATAGTGAGTGCCCCAAAGTTCCTCAAACCCGTCTTCCCATTTTTGCTATGAAGATTTAGGGTTAAACTCCGACCTTGTTTGGTTATTATCTGTGATGAAAAGAGAAGAGAAAGAGATAAAGGATGGGGGTGAGGGGAAGGGGACAAATACTAGTGTTTAGCACATGATGACCAAATCATTCTAAAAGAATTTAAGCCACTAATTTTAAAATGTTAGCATTAGAACATCTTTTTTTATTTTTTCTTTTAATTAAATTAATGGCAATAAAAATCTTAAAATATCATTATAGTGATGTAGCTCTCATAATGGTCTTTCTGCAGTTAAAATTTTTTAGAAGGTAATACTGAAAATTTAAATAACTTTATACTCAAATTGCACTGGCTTAATGAAAATGCATCAAGTACTCTTAATAACTAACTGATCCCAAGGCAACATACCTCTGATAGAACACAAGTTGCCTCTCCAAGAAAGTCTTGATCCTTCAATTTCAGGGTCTGCAAGGAAACAAAATAATTTTTTATTTTTTCAGACAAGTACAATGGAATAAAAATTTTAAACTAACAACTTCACCATCAACACAAGTTGTTAAATTATTCAGGACGAGATGGTAACAATTTAAAAGTTGCATAATCCCAATGTTTCTCGGCTATTTTGCCCCTGATCTAATTCGACATTTTTATATACAGTTCTGTCATAAGTTGCTTGATTATTAATCAAAATTATAAACATCACAAATATTACTTGGGTCTTCGAGTATTCAATTAAAATTCCTTTACTTTCATTTCTCATTCCTTATGTAAACTGTTGCCTGCATCATGCCCAAGTTGATGGCAGCAACTAATACAACATAATTATTTTGATGCAGTAAAATGCAGCATACAGATAAAATCATTGTTTCATTATTTTTTAGCAAGTGCTTTCCCATTAGATCTTACAAGTTATGCGGTTATACCATATATGGCCGCACATATAGCTATTGCTAAAAATACCACACACTTGGCATCAAAATTTATGATAATTGTTCACATATTACTTTCATTGCCACTCCAATGTTTTTGGCCACATCGCAACAAAATTAGCATTTAGCAGACATACAAAAATACAGTGTCATCTAGTCAACACACATTTCATACTTAACAAAAGAGTTTTGTTGCAATATTCAGCACTTAAAGGTTGGCAAAGATGCCTCAGTAACATAGAGTATGTACACTTTTTTGTAAAATTTGTTATCAGTACAAATCATAATTGAACAAACATAACCTACAAAATATGAATTAAAATGATAGATACTTAAAAGCAAAAACCATGATATACCTTCACAGGGATATTATGATATTTTGAATCAACATCATACACATGAAATCTGTAGCCAAAAGAAAGAAGGCAAACATAAGTCAAGGGCTCAAATTAAAACATGACTTCCAATAAACAAGAAATATCTCCACAAACATAAGCACTTAAAAGGAATTTGTAAAGCTTACACCAATGGCTGTACAATCTCAAATTGGAATGCAACTGTAACTTTTTCTATCCATTTGGGATGCAAACTATTCAACACAACTTCAGTGCGACCTAACTCCTCTAGCTTTCCGTCTATTTTCTTTGCATACACCACAGCCATGGGATCACTCTGAATAAAAAAAAAAAGTGTGTTTTAGCTTCAACCAGAGTATGACAAGCCTCACAAGTCACAACATGAATGCATGTCATACAAGCACAGAAACAAACCATACCAGATTGACAAATTCAGACATTCAGGCATGCGAGCACCTTTATCAGAACAGTCAAAATGGTGTAATATTTTAGCTTGCTACATGTGAGAGGGAAGTTCTAGAAGTTACAGAAGAACTGCTTGTCTAACAGAATTACTACTTAGGCACATGTAATTTTAACATAGCCGAGGCAGGAATCCAATGACAACAAGTAACTGTAAACCAGAGAAAAAAGAACACTAGAAACTTGTTGTGGTGTTACCTCAGTTTTCTGCAATTTTGAGCAAACTAAGCCCAAAACCACGTGTAGAATTTAATCATTAATAGGTTAAGGTGAAGAGATATTAAGAAGAGAGAAAATTTTCAAATTTGAAGTTCATTCATTACTTGAAAAAGTCCCCTGTTACAATGCAAGACACATGACCTCGTAATCATTAGACATTAAAGCTACCAGAGCTCTAGGCTTTCATTATCCTAAAATAACTACCCTAACTTAATAGGACAGTTATTAACTTATTACTCCATGTATTAAATAATCCGACCTATTAGAAGTATATAAAACAAGTACATCGAAACCCACTAAAGAGCAAGGCTAAATTTCCAACAAATTCCTCAAATACCCCTTAGATGCTAACATTTTTTTTTAATAAGTAATAGATTGGTCTTATTAAAAGTGTAAGGCGCTCCTAAGTACACTGGAAGTATACAAGAGAAAGCACCTAACTAGAAAGCGAAAAAGAAACAGTCCAAAGAAAAGAAAGAAACCCACCAAACAAACGTATAGGGACCTAAGCCCTAAAGCACAAAACCCACAAAGAGCACTCAAAGCTACAAAAGAAAAGCCCAAGCAAACCCACAAGGACCTACCCTAAAACCCGAAACCCACAAGAAGCACTCAACGCTATAGAACCTGAGCCTTTCCTTTCCTACTCCTAGAGGGCACGCTTGCATCACCGTAGTTGATTGAGCTCTTAAGATTCTGCATCTCTCTCCTCCCTTTAATCTTAAGATGCTTACCCTTATTAACCCGATGTAAATCCTCTTCAATGGCATCCAACAACGCGAATTACGTACCTTCATTCTCAAGTAGACTATGTAAACAAAAGTAGACTGTCAAAATCTTTAGCTAAATTATAAAGCGATTACTAGCTGGCATGTTCATTAAGACCTTGATAATCCACCTTTTGCATGTAATTTCTCTTTCCATTTTGGTTGTATCGAAGAGCATCTCTAGCAACACTAGCTATTTTAGCTAACCAAAAAACACATTTTTCTATTTTACCTACTACCTTTTCAATATAAACTCTAACAGTTTCTCTATTCCATTCTCTATTTTATTTAAATATTATTCTCAATTTTTTTTTCTTCGTCTCTATAGCCTTTCTCCACACCAGTACACTAGCAAACCGAGACACTTCCCCCATCTCCCCTATTTCTCTTATCACCTCCCCCTTCCTTACTTTGAAATGTGAGTTTGATAGCTTTGATCCACCTTTATAACCTCTATGCTTAGCAATGTTTTGGAAATTATAATTCAAATCACACTTTACAATTTTCTTAACTTAAGAGATTAATTCTACTGTCATAGCCTTAATCCCCAAGGTTCCTAACCCTTTCAAATTGAAAAACTTTCGCCCCATACCCAAATGCAATACGATTTATAAGTGCATAGCTAAGGTGGTGACTAATCGTCTTCAAACTATGCTTGGTGATATTGTTGGGAAGTAGCAGGTAGCTTTTATCAGTGGAAGGCGGATTGAGGACAATATCCTTCTAGCCAAGGAGCTTTGGAGAAACTATCACAGAGATATACGATCCCCTGGGTGTGATTTGAAGATTGATTTAATGAAGGCCTATAATTCTGTAAGGTGAGATTTTGTCTTGGCGGTTTTAAGGACTATTAGAGTCCCTGTGGTTATGGTGCGGTGGATTGAGGAATGTATCACTATATTTGTATTAATGGAGAGTTTAAGAGTTTCTTCCCCAGGAGTAAAGGTGTTACACAAGGTGACCCTATGTTGCCTTATCTGTTTGTTTTGGTGATGGAAGCCTTCTCAAGGCTCATGGATAGAATGTTTAAGAGGGCCTAGTTCAGATTCCATTGGAGGTGCCACAGGCAGAAAATATTCCATACTTGTTTCGCTGATGACATACTAATCTTATGTAGAGGTAAGATAAACTTTGTTGCCATGGTCAAAGGAGTGCTTGAATTGTTTTAGGGATATATCAAGGTTGGCTACTAACTCTGATAAGAGCTGTTTGTTTACTTGTGGAGTTGCAGTGCCTATCAATAATAAGACATTAGGTATTCTTGGGTACCAAGAATGCAATACTCCTAGTGAGGTATTTCAGGATTTCTCTTACTTTTTCCATATTGAATAAGGCTAATTGTGTAGGGTTGGCTAAGAGGATTGCAACCAAGGCAAAGAGTTGGGCATGCAAAGCCCTCTCTTACGCAGAAATGCTTAGTTGATTAATTCCATTCTTTTTGCGATGCAAGTGTTTGGTCCTCCCTTTTATTCTTCTCAAAGGAGTTGTTAGTCAAGTGGAGTAGATATGATCCTCATGTCTTTCATATGGAAAATAGGTGAGCTTAATAGTTCAAGGGCTAAAGTGGCTTGGAACTCTATTTTCCTCCCCAAGAAAGAGAGTATTCTTGGTGTTAAAAACTTATAGTTGTGGAATAAAGCGGCAATGTTGAAACATGTGTGGCTTTGCTCCAATAGTGGTAACTCTATCTGGTCCGGTTAGGTTAGTTCATATCTTCTTAGAAATAGGAATTTATAGGGTGTTGGGCTTCTAAGAGATTGCTCTTAGTCTTTGAGGAAGATTTTGGGTCTAAAAGGCATTGTTTGGGATAAGGTGTCTTGGTTGATGATCCCTAGTTGTGTTTTCTCCATTAAGAAGGCTTGGGAGAGCTTGGGGATTGCGGCCCTAAGGTGTTCAGGAACAATCGTGTGTGCCATGGTAAAATCATTCATCGCCACTCTTTTATTCTATGGCTTGCAATTAGAAGAAGGTTATATACCCAAGACAAAATTATTGCTATTGGATTTCTTCAGGAGATGAAATGTGTTTTTTGTGGGTCGGGTGAGGAGAATATTAACCATCTTTTTGTTTGTTGTCCATTCTCAAAAGATGTTTGGTGCAATATTTGAAATAAATGCAATATTCCTTGGGCTTGTAGGAACTGGGAGGGGTTTATTCGATGGATAACCTTCCACTTCAGAGGCAAATATTTTCTCTCCATTATAGTCAAAATTATGATGGCTATTACTTAATCAAAAAAATTATGATGGCTACTACACTGTACACTTTATGGTGTGAGAAAAATGTTAGATTGTTTGCATAGAAGAAAAGGGGGATTCATGGGCATTGATTCTAAGATTTTGTTTTGTGTTAGGTTCAAAGTCAACTCCTTCAAAGATGTATGTGATTCTCCCATAAATCATTCTCTAGCAGGGTCTTGGGGTTTTCCTAATATAACATTTTAGTTTTGCTTGTCTATGTTACCTCCTTGTAGGCACTTGCTTGAATAAGCCCCCTTTGGCTTTTAGGTCATCTTGTTTATTAGGAGTTGCTTGTGGATATTTTTTTTTTCCTTGTTAAGCTTCTTCTATAAATTCTTACTTATCAAAAACAAACAAATAAACAAACAAACTTGACCATCAAATATGAAGGTTATTTACATAGAGGAATACCTTTGAAGTGAAGTCACGATCAATCAAGTTGGATGCTGATAGAGATAACTGCAGCAGAGATTTAAATTACATGAATTTGTTATGATAAACCAAAATAAATGATCCAACTGTACAGAACAATATAAAAGACAACATAAGATAAAAGAACACTCGATTGATAAAATAACAGAATCCAAGTCAAAATCTAATGATCCCATCCCAAGTCAAATTGTTGTCAGGCAATATACTTCTTCCGAGCTTGCTACAATGTCACCCATGTATAGCGAAGCGGTGGACCGACATATTGCACAATTTCCATCTGTTGGAGATCAAAGAAAGTCAGGACCACCTGTTCTTTCGAGAATAATGGCACTACAATTACTGAAATGAGAAATATTTCAGATGCTACATGGTGCTTCATACAGCTAATTCTACAGTGGCCAAGTCCTCTAACACTGTGTATTAACATATTTATTAGAATTTTATGTAGTCGGTTACTGTTTGCAGTATATAATTAAAGGATAGCCAAAAAACACTTTTAGCCTGTTTTATGCTTGGTTTAAAGTGTTAAACGTGAATATGAGTTTGGAAACATTAAATTTTTATGACTTGGCTGTTATTTCTGATAAAAAATACAAGGAGAGTTCCAAACTGCTGAGTGTTCATCAACAAGAAAAGTCAAATAAAAGCATCTAGTTTTTTTGTATAAAGAAATGCATCCCGACAACCAATGGATCCCAAAGTACAAACAGAATCTTGGAATCAATTGTTTTGTCCAGTACTCCAAAGTTGAATTGACCATAACAAAATGCGAATCTTGCTTATGTCACTTTAAGGAAAACCTAGTACTGCAAGTCTGCAACTTTTAAGAGTGAGGTGGGGTCATAAATATACAATGAAGATCCATGGTCGCAAAAGAAAAACTTGGCCATACAGAGTACGTGTAAACACCTATATGCCGAATAAATTAATACGTGTTGGAATTTGGGAGAGACCCGTTGCTGTGACGCTATAAGTGAAGCACCATCTTTTTGTCTAAGTGCTGAAACACATAGCTTGGGATGCACTAAGGAGGTAAAATTTTAGCACCATTGAAATAAAAACAAACCAATCCTCCACTCTACTATGAACACAAATTTTATGATAGGCAATCAAATTTATCTGCATACAAAGCAAAACACTAAAATGAATACAAGCAAATCTTTAGCCATTTGAGATGGGGTAATTGAGAAAATGGAAAAAAGGCTGACGAGTTGGCAGAAGATTTACTTGTCCAAGGGATGACGCCTTACTCTCATCAAGAGTACGCTTTCCAGTATTCCCACTTATTTTCTTTCTCTCTTCCCTCTACTAGCTGGCATAGCTAAAAGACTTGAGCGTTTTTAGAGATATTTTTTGTGGGACAGTCCAAACGGAGAACACAATTTACATTTGGTAAATTGGAAGACTTTTTGCTCCCCAATTGCGAGAGGGGGCTTAGGCGTCAAAAACCTTACTCTGTTTAACAAAGCTCTGCTCGGTAAATGACTTTAGAGGTTCGGAAATGAACAAAATTATTTATGGAGGCAGGTGTTTGCTTCGAAGTACGGGATCCAAAGAGGGGGGGTGGTGCTTTGAGGAAGCGCGAGGTTTTTATGGGGTTAGTCTCTGGAGGTATATTAGGAAAAATTGGGGAGCTTTTTCCAATTATATTTCCTTTAAAGTTGGGGATGGCCTTCGCATCTGTTTCTAGCATGATAATTGGTGCGGTGATAGTGCTTTAAAGTCTTCTTTCCTGAATTCTTTGCCTTAGCTCATAAAAAGGAGGCTTTGATTTCAGAGTACATGGATCGCTCCAGCCCTCACACCCTTTGGAATTTTAATTTCATGCGAGATGTTCATGATTGGGAAATTGAATCTCTAGATTCTTTTCTCACTCTTTTATACTCCATGAACCCACGTTCGAGAGCTACAGATAGCATGGTGTGGACTCCTTCAAGCCGCATGGTTTTGTGGTAAAAAGCTACTACACTATTTTATCTTCTCCTAACAGTGAAGAGCTTGGTTCATTTCCCTGGAAAAGCATTTGGAAGCTAGGTGAAGGCCCCTCCACGCATTGCTTTCTTCTTATGGGCCACAACTCTGGTAGAATCTTCACGTTGGACAATCTTAGAAAGCGGGGTTTCAGCTGATTAATGGATGTTGCCTTTGTAAGAAGGATGAGAAAACTATTAATCATCTTTTCCTCCGTTGTGAGTTCTCTGTAGATATCTAGTACCTAGTGCTTATCAACTTTAGGGTCTCTTGGGTCACACCTGGTAATGTGCCTCAACTGCTCCATTGTTGGAAATTCCTTGGGCATGGACATCCTAGAGAAACTATCTAGAAAGATATTACAACCCTCTTAATGTGGAGCATTTGGAGATATAGAAACCGTCGGATCTTTGAGGATAGTGAGTCCAGTGTGCTTCTTCTTAAATCCTCATTCCTGAGATCATTCCTGGATTGGGCCCTTGCTCATGTTCCTACCTTCTCTTCAGGGAATTTGGTAGATCTGATTTGTTTTCTAAATTGTAACAACACCTAGTTCTTGGTACTCTTTATATAGCAACTAATTCTTTGGTGCTCTTGTTTTTTTGTATACTCTTCGTATACAAGGATTTTCCTCTTTTTTCAATAAAACTTATTATTATTCATCAAAAAAATAATACAAGCAAAATGAGTATCATTTTTTTCTTGTCTTTTTTGGATGAATAAGAAATTCACTGAGACAAAATGAGTACCATTATTTACTTCTGATAGAAAACAGTTTCCCGGCCGGTCAAGTGTTGTGCCTTGCATTACTTGATCAACAGAATGCATTTTTCCACGACATCCCGTTCAACCAAACAAGTGGGCAACTGTGCCAAAACGGTGTCCCAGTACACCAAATTCGATCACTGTTGAAATCAAACATCCCACAGCAACCAAACTTATCTCACGCACATGTAGCACAGTAAAAGTATATGTTCAATAAAAAAAACAGAACAAAAAGGAGACACAGATAATGACCCAAAAGCAATTCAACAACTTTCCGTCCCGTCCTCCAACAAATAAACAAATCACCAGGGTTCATAAAAGCAGTAGCACCAGCGATGAAGCAAAAATATTAAAAGCTGACATACAATGCTAATTGCACTAATAAATGTTAAAAACAGAGAAAAAAAAGAAAAAAGTAACAGAAAAAAAGACCAAGGGAATAAAGTGTATTTGGTACTACAATTTCGTATACAAAATGTGTAATTTTAATCTAAATTGTAAAAAATAAACCATTTATGTGTTAAAAATATATAAAATTTTACATTTTTAAATTGCAATGTATTTTTAATGATATACGATTTTAAAGGCTAAATTATAATTTTAAACATCAACCTAGGATTAGCAAATTTTGAAATAGTAAACTCAAACGTAAACAAATCCGAAGACGGACTAAACTTTTCGGACTTTGGCCCAGTGTGGGGCACACTAAAACGATTAAATAGAAATACAAATACCTCTATTTGAGTGAACAGAGGATGCAGCCCCCGAGACCTGTAGAAGAACTCAACAGCGTCGTTGTGGCCGCCATTGTTGTTGTTGGAGGTGGCGGCTTCTGTGGGCCTCAGTCGGGCCGCGCCCACGGCCTGCTTTCCTCCCTCCAAATCCGAGTAGCAATTTCCCATCTCTCTAAAACTAACACCCTAAAACAAAATCTTTTTTTTTTTTGTTATTATTCTTCTTACTTTTCCGAGCTCTTCAAAACGTGTTTGGTTGTAAACGCTTTTGGAGAAAACGTATTACGAGGAATTGGATTTTCTGTGATGGTGTTGTCACCTCATAACATCGATCTATATATATATATAGAGAGAGAGAGAGAGAGAGGTTGCCTGGGAATTTCGATGGGCGGACCCCTCGAACAAGTTTTCTGTTGCGTGTGAAATTATTTCTTCCGTGTTGAAGCTTCGTTGATGACGATTAAATTGGTCTTTTACGAAGAAATCAAAGCTCCTATTGCCGGAGTTTCCTATGTACTAAAAATGGAAAAGGAAAAGCAAAAAGACCAGAGCAGGCCAAAAAGAAACAGAGCACAGAATAAGAAGGGGAATGGTGGGGAAGTTGCATGGAAGGAACATCAGAGACTTGGACAATCTTGTTTTGTAAAATTGAATCAAATCTATTCATTAAAATAAATAAATAAATCTATTATTTCTTCACACGTGGTGGCAAGGGTTGAATGGCTTTCCTAACTCCAATTCAATTCCACAAAAAAAAAAAAACCCTCCATTCAATTCATATATATATAGCACCTCAATATTGTGAAGTGATTACTATTGAGAGTTATAAAATAGGTGGAAAGTATAGTATTACTAACTATATAACTCTAACATTTTATGAACTGTTTTAAGAGTAATTTAGAATACTCAACTCTAATTTGCTCATCTGTCTTCATATTTTTTTTTTTATTTAAAATAAAGACTAATTAAACGGTCGGTAAACACTGTCATATTAGCTCAGTGAAATAAGAGTTGAATATATGAGTAAGAGAAATTATATTTTTACATCTTCTATATATTTTTTGTACAACTCATTTTTAAATCTACCTTTGGATTTATAGAATTCACATTGAGCCCCATAAATTTAATGGTAAATTTGAAACTTGGTTAAATGTAGGAAGATGTAAGTGTATTATTTCTCAGTAAAAGTAATGCTAATTAGGACTATCTTTTTATTGTCTTAAAGTTAATGTGGCTTTTAAAATCGTCATTAGATCAAAATCCAGTAGTGATCTGTTATGAGAGTAGAATTCTACAACGCCTAGATGACGTTGCCATAACTCACAAGTACGTATCCAATGAAACTCTTGAAGTTATCTTTGATGTAGTTTATCTTAGACTAATCATAGTTTAATTAAATAAGGATAGTTATGGTTATCCTTCTAGGTTAATAGTCTTTTAGTTATTTGTACCATTATGGTGCATAAGTCATTTAGTAGTAGGTTTCTATTGTTCTATATAAGAGTTATCTCCATATCTATATTATCGCATATAAACTTTTAGTTCCGGTGGATGTTTATCTCTACTTAGTCAAGTCATGATAAAAGTTGCTTTTCGAACTGTAGAACTCAACTCTGCGCATGTTATGTTCATCTATTTAAATAGATGAATTTATTAATAAAGTTAAGCAGAATTAATTTCAAATCTTGTGTTTAAAAATGTCTAAATTCTCTCCGAATCTAAGGTTTATGTTCCCTCAAAACCTAACAATTTATCACATATATGTTGAAGACTATGTCAGATGGATATACATTAATACATGTACGTTAATTTATCCTATCGTACGTGTCAGAAAATAATAGTAGGGATTGATAAAGAATATTAATCCATTTCTTATTGACCTAGCTATACTAGTTTTTTAACCAAGTTAATTTGTCTACCAAGTGTTCGTGTTCGTTGAAATGTCTTAGTAAGGACGTCCTTTTTAGTGTTTCATTCAAGGGGTTAGGTTAGGGTTAGCAACGACTTCGCTTAACGATATATTAATTCTTGTTTTCTTTGCGTAGAAGTTAAGAAAAAACTATATATAAAAAGCATTATGGTTGAACCAACTGAGCCAGTCTAGATTCTGGGCAGGTTCGGATTTGTAATTTGATATGGACTTTAATATATATGTATCATAAAGCACGGACCTTTCTTTTTATTTTTTATTTTTACCGACGAGTAATTTCTCTAAGGCGGATCATGACTTTGTGTATTTTTACCTGTCAGGCAAACCTCAAATCTGTACAAAGTGCTATTTGCACATGGATCGGATAAAACATCAGCTTTGCTAGCGGACGGACATGATCCTGAGAAATTATTTGCATCCAAAAGAATTTAAACTTTAAACCTGATAAAAATGCTACTAAAACCAAAACTCTTACTATTTGAGATTGGCTCAAATAGTAATAAAAGTTATTATTATATATTTTTTTTAATGATGAAATAGTCATTTTACGTACCAAACGTAACTAAAGCTTGCATGCTAGACTTTAAGATGATATATCATATATGTCAAGTGTGTAGATAACTACTTGTGATGAGTAGTTGCAACTTCGAAATTCCATGAAGAATTACTTAATTTCTACAATCCTTTTGCAACGAAGTTTCTGAATTTCTAACTTTCCTCTAAGGGAAATGATTAAAACACTCACAATGCACAACAATGACACAACACCAAGGCACATTGGGTGGAGTACACACATTGGGTCACACCCCAATGTGCCTTGGTGTTGTGCCATTGTTGTGCATAAAGAGTGCAAGGATCACTCCCCTTTCACTAATGAGAAATGATCCATACACTCATTTCTCACAACAGCCTCACAACAAGCTGACGTGGCTGGTAATATTTTATTATTTTTTTGTTTTGTTTTATTTTCTTTTTGTAAAAAAATAATAAAATATTACTAGCCACATCAACTTGTTGTGGGGCTGTTGTGAGAAATGAGTGTAGGAATCATTTCTCTTCACTAATATATTCATTTTACACCACATTTTCTTAGAGGATAAGTTTTGTTCAAAGCTCATTGTAGTTAGAGGTTACAATTCTTGTTTACATGTTAGGTTTATGTCGTGTTAAGGCATTGGTATATAATTATATAGGTCAACCATAATTCAACATTTTTATTTAAACAAGTCAAACTCATCAATCTTAATCCGTTAATTTCGTGTTAGGTTCATGTTAGGTTCACATGTTGTGTAAAAAATTGGCAACCCCGAATGTTGCTCATTGAGTTTAGGTCGTATCGAGGCATTGATATAAGATTATATAGATCAACTATAACTTAACCTATATATTTTAATTAAACGGATAAGACCCATCAACCCTAGCAGCTAATTATTTCGTATTGGATACGTGTTACGTTCACGAATGATATATTAGGCTTTCATGTGCACCAAATTAGTGAAATTAATATTTATGAAATTTTGGACTTCTAACCTTTTCAATTGAAGTTTCTTCATTCTTGGTATATATTTTTTATAGTATAGTTTGATTATATTTCCTCTTAAGAATATTTTTTATTTAGGTTTAATTCTAATCAAATCTCAGATATTTGATTATATACTTGTGTTATTTCACATACTACAGTTTTTTTTTTATAAATATGAACATTTGTACTATAAAATAATAATAATAATAATAATAATAATAAAAATAATAAGAGCAAAATGTAGCTCTTTGGACAATACACAATGCCAAACGTAGATATCCAATACCGAACTACCAAAAAATTCTTTATATATTTTTTTTTTCTCTATATTTACTTTCACTATAATTCTCATATCCGTGTACCATTTGGACGGGAAACGGATCCTCTCCATTCCAAAATGAAATGGAGAGGAGCCAGTTAGTTCATTATTGAAGGGTAAAATGGTTTTTTTTTTAAAAAATCATTTTACCCCTTTTAAATATACTAATTAGGGATGTAAACCCGAAGCGGGTTCTTGGTTATTAGGTAATAACCGGGAACCGGCTCCGGGGTCCTTAGTTATTGGTTTTTAACATCCGGCTCCGGAATTGGGTACCTCGGTTAACCGGTTTTTACCCGGATACCCGGGTAGAACCGGTTATCCGGGCCGGGTAGTATTTTTTTTAAAAAAATTCCTCTATCCCTCCGTCTCACTAAAAAGAAATTCCAGAAATGCTTCCAAAATCAGCAATCAAAAAACAGCTGGATCTTCAAAAAACCCTTTTCTAACTCTCACTTTCAGAAGACACTGACCCAGAAAACAGTTTCCCAGAATCAGATATGGCCAGAGCTCATTTTCGTTCCCTAAGGAAGAAACTGACATCAAACGGTCGAAATCATTTAAAAGGGGGAAAAAAAAAACCCAAGAAAAAAAATACAGAAGAATCTTCAACCTGGAAAAAGAGGAAGAGATCCAAGTTTGAAAAACGCACCTAAAGAATTTCAGCTTTTACTACTATAAGACACACACAGAAATAGTGCATAACAATCGCAAATAAATTCAAAAATCAAACTTCTTCTCTCTCTCTCTCTCTCTCTCTCTCTGTGTAATGGTCCTAATTAATGGAAGAAAATGTCACTCTCGATCTGTCGAGTCGGCGACTGGCGAATGGCAAGTGGCGATTGGCGAAGGAGAAGACTCAAGAGTGAAGGAGCTAGGAGCCGCGGCCGCGGCAAGTCTGAGATCCGCATGGTAATAATTTTGGTATCCCAAATATGTGTTGATTATGGATGCGTTTGGGATTGTGATTTCGTAGTGAAAAAGTGTGATTTTAAACAAAATTGTAAAAAATAACCTTTTAGAAATTGCGTTTTTAAAAAATTGCAATTTAAAAACACAAAAAAGTGCTTATTCAAATCGCAGGCAATGTGATTTTTTTTTTTTAAAACACAATATTTTAAAAGGTTAACCTAGGATTTTAAAAGTCAAACTGCGATTTTATCAAACATTTAACTGCGTTTTTAAAAATTACTTTCTTAAATCGTACATTTAAAATCATTATTTTAAAATCGCAAACTCAAACGGAGCATAAGTATAAACGGACCCTAAGTATAAAGTGTAAACCCAGAAATCAAATCAATCATTTTCACTTAGATTTATTAAATGGATCGGTAATGGCAACGCAATACATGCCCTTGACTTGTGCCTCAAGACGGAAGACTCAACCGGTCAACCCTTCCAATTCAAGATACACGTTTTTTTTGTTTTTTTTTGAGAAATATCCTTCCAAAAAAAAAAAATTGAGAAATATTATTATTTTGCATTCTAATTTTTTATTTTTTTTTAGCAAATTTTGTTGACCTGGTATGTTTAATTCACCTTTAACTTAATTTTAATTAAAAAAAAATTATAAAGATGGAATGAATTGGGGTGTACATACAGGTGCAATTATTTATAATATCTGCAACCGCACCCGCAGAATGCGGATATCACTTTTAGATATCCGCATCTGCATAATTCTTTTTGTTATCCGCATTCCGCGGTTATTACGTTTATTAAATGTGATTATTATCCGCTATTCGCATATTAAGTAATTAGCCTTTTTTGGGTTTCTATTATGTCATATTTTAAACGATTTTAAAAATAATTTAAGCCTAATTTTAGTATTTTGGACTTGTTTTAATTTTTTTATAAGCCCTAGTCTTTTGAAAATATATTGATTTCACATTACTTTTACCTTTTTGCCCAAGTGTTACACGATAAAATAACATAACCAACCAAACAAATGTAAACTTTATTCATACCCAATCCAAAATGACGTCGTTTTAGTGAATGTATGTATTAAATATAATAAATGGTTTGCAAGTGCGGTTTCGCATACCTTAAAACCGCTATCCACATCTGCATATGCGGATAATAGTTTTTACTAATCACATTTGCATGTGCGGATAGCGAATACAAACAGTTAATATTCGTCTGCATATATACCCCTAAAAATAAATATGTCCCGTTAGCCAAACATGCTAAGAGAAAAACTGAAAAATAAATAAATAAATACGCAAAATGCAAAATAACTCGTCTCTAAATATACAAGTGGAATTGCATTCGAAGAACATAAGAAAGGGAAACCAAACAAATATTCAAGAAAATTGACTTTTCCCCGCGTACACGAAAAGGTCCATATTTTTCTGGTCAAACTTCCTTACCCTTAACTTTTTGTCTTCCCTTGACCAGGGAATAAATATTTGCTGGTCAAAGTTTAAGGATATTTCTTGAGAAATAGCTTAGCCTTTGATTCATCCAATCTGGACGGAAACGACCATACATTCATTGTTCAATTGTCCTATATCTGCTTTTGGTATGATCAATTATCGTTTGTAAACTTCCCATGATATTCACATGAAAAATGCTGCAAAACTCAAGACAAATTAAGAACTCTGATTATCAACAAGAAACGGTAAAACCAAACGAGTAGAATTAGAATTGTTGCAAGGGTTGAATCTTCTAATTATGAACTTTTGGCTTCTTCCTTGAAATTCAGGAGTAGGTGTCCCAGAATATACAATCCATTGCCCAAGAACGACTTGCTTCTGAGCAAATGTATCTGGCCAATTTGCATGCAATCACAAAGCCATATTCAAGACCAATCGACCAAGTTAGATAGTCCACAGTTTAGACCAGTTTTGTTTGTACCCTTCTTGACAACAAGATAGATCGAAGATATCTCTAACCCCGAAAAATCCTACAAGAAAACGGTTGTAAATGAACAGTTCTATTTGATTTTGTCAGACCGTGAACTGCTATTTCACCTCAAACCAATCGGTGTTAAGGAAGACAAATTCAAATTTTTTATGAACCTTGGCATCGTGCCCAACATGCTTGTTTTTCGAGCGGTTGCAAGAAGTGGCATTGTGTCCAAACAATCCCTCCCTCATGATGACGCTTCCGTGATCTCGTACTATTTGTCGAACTGTGGCTTGATACCCGCTCGTATAAACTAGACTCTAATTCGGTTTGTTTGATAAATGAGTCAATCATGAAAATAAAATTAGGCTAAATTATTATACAAGCTATACTTGTATAAACTCGTATAACTTTACGTTTGTAAAGAGAAATTATTTTCCTAATATAATAGATATAACTTGAATTATTATAATTGTAAATCTTGATATAGATATGTGTGTGCTTGTAGAGTAATGATAAACGTCTAAGTCATGTCTTCCTTATGTCCCCAAAATTGATGTGGCGTTTAAAATCAATATTTTATCACAATATAATAGTGATATATCACAAATTCAATGATGATTTTAAAAGACATTATATTTTATTAGGAGACACAAGGGGGATATAGGTCATACATTTTAGCATTACTTGTGTTTGTTTGTATGTATAATACATGTGTGCATACATAATGAACTTAAAAATTTGAGTTCGGACGGTGGCCTAGGCCACTCCCAATTGCTTTGGGGGTGGTCGCACCACCCCCCCGAATGCCTGGGGGGTGATGCGACCACCCCTGGCCCTCCATAGTGGCTGGCCGACCACCCCAATGGGTGGTCGGCCAGCCACTTTAGGGTTTAGTTTTTCTCTTTTCTTTTCCTTTTTTTAAAAAAAAAAAAAAAAAAGAAAATATTTGAAAGAAAATAAAAAATGAATTTTTTTTTTTTTGAAAATTGTATTCTTTACCCTAAGGAATAGGTATTCATCTTCGTAAGAGAATAGCTATTCCATGGAATAGACTCCTACCAAACAAAGAAATGGTTATTCCATAGGAATAGCCATTCCATTCCAAGGGTCTATTCCGCAAACAAAACGGGGCCTTAATACTCAGCTCGATTACAGTCCTATCCATCATAGAATTTGGATTGATATGAAACCATATGGCTTGTTAAGGATACTACCGGAAAAGACTCTAATTGTGAGTCTTATGCAGCTCCATAGGAAATCAATTTCTACTCAAACTCTAGTGTTAAGCAAGATAAGGTTCAGTTATCTTAAAGTTCAAACTCTATCAAAGATAAATAAGAGAAGTTTATATAAGAGTTATAGTCCTATTGTATAGGAAGCAGACGCGGTTATGTGTTGTTATTCAAACTCTCTTGTAACCTTCTATATATATCAATGAGAGCTCACATAGATGAGCACAATTTAATAGCCAAATTATCCTTGTTCTATCATGATATCAGAGAGAGTTTGAATAACACATAACGGCATCTTATTCCTATACAATAGGACTATAACTCTTATCTAAACTTATCTCTTATCTATCTATAATAGAGTTTGAACTTTAAGATAACTTAACCTTATCTTGCTTAACACTAGAGTTTGAGTAGAAATTGATTTCTCATGGAGCCGCAAAAGACTCACAATTGGACTGAGTCTTTTCCGGTAGTATCCTTAATATGGCTTAAACTCGGTTGGCTTCAACGTTTGTAGCCAAATTCGTTCCCTCACCCATACATTATGCAAATGAAAAATGGCTGAGCCGCCCGTCATGAGCCCATAAACCGAAACCCAAATGCATACACGTAGATTATCGTACTAGAAGTTCCTAGACCCCAAATGAGAAAGTTCATAGCCCAATCATCACTAGTAATCATCCATCGTTTCAACAGCCCATTGCAACAAAAGTTTATCAAAGGAAAGAATAAAATAAGGGCAGTAACAATAACTGCAAGCAACCGTAGTTACTAGGCAGTCTCATACGACTCAGCCTTTGTCAAAAGTTATCAGAGCCTAGAGCCCAGTGCTACCCTTTGTAATCCTTCCTCCTCCTCTTCTTCTTCTTCATTACCCTTTGTAATCCTAGTTTGCGATTCACTAAATTTATGGCCAACAATTGGTGACAAAGCAATCACATTCTCTGTCCATGAAAGATGCAAATTCAGTCACTGGGGTGGGAATGATAGACAAGCAAAAGAGTACCGAGATGAAACTGGCACATTTCCAGCTTCAGGCCGGGTACCCTGATAGTGCTGTGTCCGGTTATAAGGCGGTGGAGCATCGGCAGCATATGTGGAGTATAACCCCTCAACTTGATCACTTTCTGTATGGCGCAAATGAGCGATCTCAGTCGAGTACGCTCCGCCAACAGGATAAGAACCTGAAGGTACTTCCTGCCTCCTCAGATTTGGATCATATGGATCCACTGATGAAGCACCATAATGATAAGCATAGTATGGATCGTTGGTATAGGAGCCTAAAGCAGTAGCTGATGCTGCAGTTGCAACAGGAACTGAAGATGGCAATTCATGTCTACCAACAAGACCATAAGCCTGATATTCTCTCTCATTCAAGTAGAGAGGATCAGCACGAATAGTTTCTCTGTGTGCAGAGACGGCATCCCTATACATATGGTCTGGCTGTCTTAGCAGGTGCTCTCTTTCATAGTCTCTCTGGTACGTTTCCAAAGTAGGAGCAATATGAGATGGGGGAGTTAAATTTCTTCTATCTCCCTGAAGCCCAAAAGCTCTGTACTCCTTTTCAGTCAGGTAACGTTCACGAGGAATTTCCTCTCTCTGTATGGTTGTCATGTCTTGGTATGCAATACGCTGATGATCCCTTTCGTGAGACAGCAAAGGGTAACTAATAGAATCACCCTTGGTATAAGGATCCCTAGCAAGTGTTTCCATATGAGAATGGGGCCATGTTTCTCTTGCTCTTTCATGAACTTCCCTATCCCGAACTCTAGAAACTTGTGGAGGGTGGATAGGCAGCATGTTCGAATGGACTTCAGCTGGTCGAAAAAGTTCCGCGAGCTTCCTAACCTGAAGGGGAGAATTGGAAACATTGTAAATACTAAATTATCAAAAAAAGGAAACGATGACCCCAAACTACCTGAGGAAACAAGTGAATCTTACTTGTTTGACAGTAAGTTCTGTTTTGAATTTGTTCTTTTCATTATAATTTTCCTTGATTGCCTTCTTAAAAATAGTCTCAGGTACCGGAAGACAGTCCTTCTTAATACCGAACCGCACCTGAAAATTGAAAAGTCATCAGCACACAAATTGGGCTAGATGAAACTGCCCTTTGTTTCACAAAATATGCTGTTCTGAAAGTCCACTTTTTTCAGGAAACTGCGCGATTGTGTTAGTGTTCAGCGAAAAAGGAGAAAATGTGCTACGAAGACAAAGTGCTCCTCTCTACTGACAGGAAGCATGTTTGCGAGAGAGATTGAATGTTAACTAATGACGAATTGTAATAACATCCAGTTTTCAGAACCAGATGTGAAGAAAAGACAACAATTAGTATATCAACATGAAAATAATATTTACGGCCAGACTACAGGTTTTGTTTCTAACACTATTAATCAGTATCTCTGCGATGTAAATTACTAGCGCTTCAGGACTGGGGATTGACTTGGGGAGCCATTTTCTTTGCTCCAGGCTAGGGGAGAGCTAATTCCCAAAAACCCGACTGACCTGACTGGAAATGGACTGACATCAGTTGGTTTACAAACAGTCGGTAGGTCAACTCGGTTTCTGGGGTTCTATTCTCACCCTCCAACTTCAAGTCTCTCATCTTTCTTTATCCTCCTCAACTACCACTAGACAAGCTTTGTCCTCTCGAGCCCAACTCCACCGCACGTCTTCAACACAATAGTATCCATGTTGGCTCCTTGTTCTCATCATTGTTGTTGTTGTTGTCGTCGTTGTCGGGGTCGGGGTCGGTCAAGTTATGGAGCAATTAGACGTGGATGGCAATGTTGGTATTCTTGTGGGTGAGAAGGTTGAGGGGGAGAATGGCATTGAAATTGATGGGGTCAGGCCCATTGGTTAGGATTTTGAGCTTGGAGTTGGCAAAGGCTTTACCGCAAAGCAGCTAGGCTGGTTGGGGTACTTGAGGCAAGCTTCAAAGGCCAAAATTAAGGGTCAATAGTAAAACACAAGCCACTCTATGTAATCGGCCCAAACAGGTAAAGTAAAATCCATAAATCCAACCTAATTGACCAGCCACTGAAGCCAACTGAGGACAGTCGATTCGGCTTAGTTCAGTCTCTGAGGTTTCGGTTCATGTTCAGTGGCCAGAGTCCGCCAACTGACACCATTGGTATCCGAAGAACACCAACCCAAGGGGTCCATGCTCACCCCTAGGCTAGTCAAAGAAAGAAAACCACAATAATTATAGTAGAAGAAGTCCGCTACAAGAAAACCTGACCTGAACAGGGAATGCCCCACCGAAAGCTCTTGGCTCAAGTTTCATGCCACCATTAGAGGATGCCTTATATATCCCGTACAGAAGCTTCAGATCAAAGTCATAGAGAAAAAGTGCAAGCCCAGGTTTGACATCCATCACAACATCTTTTTTACTTGGTGGAACTCCCATTACACGATAGCGGAAACAATCAGGTTTCGTCTTTGCATTGCACATAAAGATCAAACCACCAAGTTTTTCTTTGTTTTTCTCATCATGGTGGCTCTTTTCCATGCCATCATGCTTTTCTTTGTTGTTTTGATTCTTTAAGCTACTGTCTGACCCACCACGCCTTCTTTTGTTTCTCTGATTTTGGTTGTGCTTTTCCAACTGGATGATCTTCTCTTGGTCCTTTTGAGGCTGACCGCTCTCATCCTTACACTCTTCATTATTAATATTCTTCTCTGTCTCTTCTCTAGATTTTAGCTTCTTCACATCTCCTTCATTATTGGTACTTTCTTTGTTGCCCTTAAATACATGCTTATTCTTCTTTCCTTGTTTCCACTTTGCAATTCTAGTTTTGGACTTTAATGATTGGGGGGTGTTCTTCCTTGATGACTCTGATCTAGTAGATGCCTCTGCAGGAGTCTCTGCTCCCTTCTTGTTAGAATCTGGTTTAGTAGATGCCTCTGCAGGAGTCTCAGATTTGTTTTTGTTATCTTGTTGTTCCTTCATGTTAGATTCTGGTCCGGTCGATGTCTCCACAGGAATCTCTGCTTCCTTCTTGTTTTGTTTTGGTTCCATATTCCACGAACCGCCCAGGCTGCCCAACCAAGATGTATCCCTGCAAGTAATTTGCCAATGAAATGATTTTTCTTTGTTTTCAGTTTACCAGAAGCAAATGGGATTAAGTAATTACGAGAGGAATGAAACTGAAACTAAAAAGAGACAAAATGAAACCAAGAAAGTCACAAGTTTGCAGCAAACTTTTCATTTTTATTATGGCTCCATTGGAATTGCACCTACATTTTTGGGTAAAACTAAAACAAATTATACTATCATACTAAAACAAATTATACTATCATAATAAGAACCTCTTCCCTCGTTAATGATTGACATGCCAAATGGGGGAATCATATTTCTATCAAAACTAGAAGTAGTGCCATACCAACTAGTGCCTATCACCTGACTTCAACAAAAAAATGAAAAAAGAAAGAAAAATAAAAAGGCTATCAACACCACATCATCAAATGGGCGAGCAAAGGAAATAAGAGAAGAAAAAACCCTAAGTTCAGTCTTTATGTGCCTTATACTCCCAGAACGTTGCATTATGTGCTACTCTGTATATCTGTACTGCCAGAACGCTTATAATTACGACTTATGGGGACGAGAGAGAAAGAGGTATCCTCAGGACCACCAATTTTTGGGCAGACTCGGTATTTTATTAGCCTCCTCAATCAAATTAAGGATAGTCCTACATATCAAACAAAGTAAGTTGCCATGTTCACATTTTAACTTCCTCTCATTTATGAAGACATGATTTCCGCAAATTTCCTTCAAGAAAGGAGTAAATCAAAACTACATTCTCCAGAATCACCATTGACTATCTTATTTAAAATATACTTGCCACCTTCTTTAGTCCCCTCCTATGACCAAGAAATGCCAGATTCATGGAAAAATATCAAGCATGGAAGGAATCGAGGGCTTCCTGAAATGCCACATTTTAATATGGAAGGGATCAAGCTTCCTAGAATGAGAGTTGCAGAGCAGTCAGAAAACAACTGCAAATGCCATTTGGAATATTGAGTTCTTTCTCATTTCAGCAACGAGTTCATGGGATGGAAAGCTTCCTCGAAATCTGTTCAGTGAGTAAGTTTTACTGTCATGCAAGGAAAAATGAGAAAATATATGTTCAATGCGAATTTGGAAGGTACAGACAACGGTGCCAATTGTCGCTGCAAGACATCTGATCTCCAAAATTCTATTTGACATCTTCAAAGAACGTCTCAGATGCAAAGAAAGCATTGAAATAGGGAAAGGGGAGTGGGAGGCTTATTCACTGTTAAGATATCAAAGAAATCCAAAAAACAAACGAAAGAAAGGTGCACAAGACAGGCATCTGGTGAAACAGCGATTTAACAAATGAAAATTCAATATATATATGACGAGGAACCTCTCCAAGGCAGGGCCACTTCATGTACCTACCCATGTAGGGTAAACCACGGACCCGTGCAAAGCATCCCCTCCACACGGATTGGGTAATACTTTGGCTTCGCTAGTAGGCTGCCCCAAGGAGAAGCAGGGAAAATATGAAGTATCACTATATCATTGCTAATCCTCCTTTACCTCCATATTTTGCTTTTCCATATACTTACTGTCTTTACACTTCCTATAGTCAACAACTTCCAAATATGGAGAAAATACATTAATTTTGGCCTAGCCAATAACCACAACAAATGGTCTCTAAAAAACCATGATACAATGCTTTAACCACTGAATTTCCGGCCATACTTGCTGTCTCAGCAGGAACATGCCGCACTTGCATAGTTAGGGGCAATATCCCAGCAGCCCAAAGATCTTAATTTCATTTAATTTTTTTTTCTTTTTCTCATACTTTTTGGTACCTTTTACAGGAAACCACGAGGAAAGTTAACTTTGTAGCCTTTCCACCAGTAGATACGTTATTTCCCACCATCACTCTTCTGAGCAGGCAATATAACAATTTCAATAATATCTAGCCGATAACAATAATTCGAATGACGTCCAATGCTATTCAATAACACTAGCACACATCTCTGTATATAGTGGGGAAAAATGTGCAGAAAAATCCTTTTTCCATTACTGCCTTTCTTTTCCTCCCCCTTCCTCTTAGTTTATTTAAAACACCTTTTTCTGGCAAAACCACCAAAAAAAAGTTTAACTGTGTACCACCATCACTCTTCACGGCACACAATATAATTATTTAAATAACATGTAATGTATCCAGAATTGTCATATCATCATAAGAATTTCGATAATGTCTAAAGTATGCATTGCTGTTACAGTCACCTCCACATGCTTCACAAGATAATGCCACCACACACATCCCTACAGTAAAAAATTTCTGGGAAAACCCTAAAATCCATCATAAATAATTCCTTTAGAAACTCACCTCCAATAAACTACATCTATCATGTGAGAAACCATTCATCCACTTAAAACCCTTTCTTCTATCATCTAAATACTTCTCCAAATGAACAACATAAACCCGTGAATAATAGACTTGATCCCAACGAATCATTCCTATCGATAAAGGAACAAATTCAAAAACCCAAACTGTATTTACCTTCAAAAAAGCAAAGTAATCGATAATATTAGATGTAGAAAACCTCAGCCCTGTGCTTGGCTGACCAGAAAAACGGAAATGAAAAGAAAGTAAAAGAAAAGAAAAGAAAAAAAATCCTAATCTTTTCCCACCTCATTTTCTCGGCAACCAAACAGAACCCAGTAAATTTTGAGAAAGAAATTAAAAAGAAAAGAAATCAAAATAACCAGTTATAATTAAAACCCTAAGAGAGGCAGAAAGAGCACCTGGAGAAACAGAGAGAGATCTGAGCAACGTCAGAGAAAAATCTGGCCGAGGAGTGAGGACACTACACGAAAGAGATTAGAAGCGGTGCTTGAGTGCGTTGGAACGTGAAATGACGATATTGGCCTCCTCTATATCGAATCGAGATCCCATGCAGCATGGGTGCAATATCTTTTTTTTTTGGACCGTCCTTTTGAATGGACGGTCCAGATCTCGCCAATCAATGCAAAATTGCAAAAAGAATAATAATAATAATAAAAAAAAAAAGGGGGGTGGGGTTGAGGAGAGGATCTTATTCCGAGTGATGGTCGGCGGTGATATGGCGGATGATCGTGGTAATTATGGCGGTAGTTTTGGAGGGGGGATGGATAGTGCTGGCAACAACCGTGGTAAAAGTAATAGTAGCTGCTACAACAGTTGTAACGACTAGTAAAAGTTTCGCAATAACACATTTCTCTATAACATTTAATTTTCAAATTTAAAATTCTCTTCAAATAACTTTTTTTATTAGTAAACAAGATAAATGTTACATATACTTAAACTTTTACAAAAGAAGTCTTATTAACTGATATGGAGCTTATTCACTGAAGTTAAATCCGTCTTCCATCTAATAAACAATGAGACTTTCCAAATTATAAATCTAATAAAATATATTACTTTATAATCCATCTTCCAAACACAGGTACAAATTTATTTCAATTTCTTTATGAGCTTTTAATTGCGCTAACAAGAATTGAAATTCGTAAATATCTCATCTTTAGATTGAAGTAAACAAGGTGAGAAGTAGATCATTTTCCTCAAAACTTAACATTAGCGAAAAGATTTTGAGGTCTTCTTGTATGAATTCAAAATCAAGCAACATCAACCACTCATGTCCCTTGTTGATTGCTTTTATAAAATAGTAATAGTAGATTATGTAATAATGCTATTTAGTATATTGTTATTGGACAGCGTAATGATGTAATAGTAAAAATTAATCATTGAATCAGCACTTAAAAAAAAAAACGACCTGATTTTTACTGCTTAGTTGAATGACAATCATATGACAGTCTACTAAATAATATTACTCAAATACCTCAAAGAGAGAGAGAGAGAGAGAGAGAGAAAGAAGCAGCCACTTCACTTTTCTTTGATTCTCCCAAAAGATGACTTCATGATCGTTACAGATAAAAAGAATTACAGACACCATTTTTGCAGGGGTCCCAAAGAAAGTTGATTAACTAACAATCGCAACAATTCAATCAAGATAAATTTTGATATCAATCCCATTATCTATAAGGGATTGAACCACTGCTCTGATCTTCCCTTCAAACTTGTCCCTGTCCCTGGGAGTATAGGAAGCAGTGTACACATCAGCTTCTCTTGCCCTATCAGACAAAATACGACCAACAGCCAAACACGCAGGTATATCTGATCGGGACTTGAGCACAGCTTTAATGTCTTTAGAGTTGGTACCAGCAACTGCAACCTGTTTGCTCGTCACCCTGTGGGTGAGTGAGGCTGACACAAAGCGCTTTGAGATGAAAACGTCGAGTGTAAATGGCTCCAAGTAGGCAACAGTGCGTTGTTTGAATGATACATGCTTGGTTGGATTTTTCGACTTCTTTCCCTTCTGGTATGTGTATGGCCGGCTATTGTCATCATCTAGGAAATCCTCTACCCCAAAGAAGCTTCTTGGTGCGTAATGAACCTGTAAAAATAATACATTATTAAAGACTTTATCTTGTCAAAAGTGACAAGTTCTGGGAAAAAAACCATGGCTGATTCTATCCCCCCCTCAAGCAAAGAAGGAATAAAATCAGCCATTAACAAATTTGAAGGGGTGACAACAGGCATAAACAATTACGACTTCACTATCAATCAGTTCATAATTCATGGAAAGTGTTTAAGGAATTTGAACATTCCAGTTCCTGTACTTCATTATTTATCCGGTAACTCATGCTGATACATCAAAGTGCCCCTGACATTAATCAAAATATTTTTATGTTCATTACCAATCACTATATAGCAGCTAACTCAATATCATTAGCTCTCTAAATAAATGCCCACATAAATTGCAGCCAAAATCTTAGGCTTTTACAAGCTCTACAAGCAATTACATCATGATTCTTTTGTGTCACTAATTTGGCAAAGGTTTCTAAGCATCTTTCATCGCGAGTTCATTCAAGGCCAGCCAACCATATTCTTTCAACATAAAACTGGCAGCAAAGTTTGCCAAACCTCACAAATAACTGAAATAAGCAATGTTGTGGATTTATTGAGGGGTTGGGGCACTTTGCTGGGTCGTGGTCCTGTTTTTCGTATATGGAAGCAGGTTCCTTTATGTGTTTTGTGGGACTTGTGGCGTGAGAGAAATTCTAGGCTTTTTGAGGATGTGGAGTTTTCAGTTGGGGCTATTTGTAGAAAGGTGCTTAATTTGTTATATCTTTGGGTGTCGGCGCATAGCCCGGGTAGTTTGTTGTTCGCTGACTTTTTACTTTCTTGTTCTTTCATTTCCTCTGTTTAGAGGCTCTTTTGTATACTTCCTGTGTACTAGGGTTGCGCCCCTCTGCGCTTTTTAATGAATTCTTACTTATCAAAAATAAAAAGTAAGAAAGACCTAATATTTAAAAAAGACAAAAAGCTAAAAATCCAATAATAAAGTAGAAGCTTTTACAATCATCAAATGACTTTCATTCCTGCATGCTTCTGCCGACTGCCAATATCTTCTGTCAGCTACCTCTTGGAGTTACTTAGATTAACAATACAAGAGTACATCCTACAGTCTCATTGATACATACACTCACCATATCTTTGTTTTATATGTGTGTAGCACTTGTGTCTATGTCAAAAATCTATATTCCAACAGATTCAATGGCACTTGCAAGTTGCAAATATGTTTAAACCAATTATCCCCACTGTACCACTTACTTCAATTCCAACTTGCTACTGGCAGTAACTAATACATGACACAAGAGAATTAACTATTTGACTCTGCTAAAACCTAATTGAATTAGGGACCGAGGATTCAGCGGTGCCTGTATTTATTTTTACTTTTCTTTCAATTTATAGTTCTGTATAGTGCATAGAATGTCCAGAGCTAATTGTAATCAGGTACCTGCCCATTGTGGAAACCACTTGTGAGAACATACAAGCAAGGCCTAACTTTGTCTCCTCCATATGTATTAACTCCTTTGTTCCACACCTTGCCAAGTACATGCTTCAACATTTTTTTTGCACGCCAAACACCCTTTTTCTAACAGAAAAAACTTATTTCAGTTGCAACACAGCCTACCTGAGAGAAAAGAAATCTGAAAAGAAAAAAGAAGAAAGCATACAGTTAAAACACCCTCGCTAAGAGCTATATAAGAAAAAACTGAAATTGTACATTAAACTTGTTATTGAAACAAATTAAATTCTCAAGACAAATAGCGAATGCTTTCGTAGGTCTACATGCAGACAACACCTGTTTTTCATATTGGTTGTTACATGTGCACTTGGCAGGTGTTGAACCCACGATTGCACCCTCCACCCTATTCTTTCAGTTGGAGGAGATGCCAGTTGAGCTCTAGCTCATTGGCGCGCACACACACCACCTTCTTTCTAACTTTCTAACAAAGACAATTTGTTTCAGTTGCAATACAATCCCCACAAAGACAAAATAACACAAGATTAAAAAAAAAATTAAAAATTAAACAATAATGCCAAGAGCTATATGTATAACCTCAAAGCAAAAAATCGACTGTAGACTACACTTAGCACATAGACAAGTTAAATTCTAGGGATACTAGATAGCCAAGACTGTAGTCACCAAGAGGTCAAAGCAAGCAACATTGGGCAGTGCCCATCAAAAGAAAATACCCTCAGTCGCGCATAGAATCGTGCCAGCTCATATCTATGCGAGGCATGAGATTGGCAAAAAGTATGAGGCAACGCAAGATAATTTATTAACAAATTCAGATAATGAGAAATGTGAAAGACTGTACACAGTTGAGCAATTTGTCGAACAACTAACGTGCACTGTGAAAAGTCCAGCTTTGGGAAGAATCCGTCTGTTCTAACGATCTGGGGTTTTTGGGAAAAAGGTGCATTTTCAATCAGAGGAATCTCTTGTAGTATGGAATTATTCAGACAACATCAACCTGGTTTGTGGAGCATTTGAAAAACCCACACCTTCCACTTCAAATGGGATAATAATTTCCAAGTATTTCAGCTGGAACAGCTATATACGTTTTAGATTTTTTATTCACTCCAAATCACGCATGAGCTAACCTCAAAATCTTGATTTAAAACTCAAAGAGGTTAAATTTGCCTATAACCCATCCTGTCTATGTCGATTGGAGAAAGGCAGTGTCTGCGTTTCTCCACTCTCAATCCCATGAACCCTATCGTCTACACTTTGTTTTTTTTGTTCTTTGGTTCTCTCCTGTGATGAATTCGATTGTTCTGAAGCAAAAAGCAACGAGGGAGAGAGCCTGAGACTGACCTGGAGAAAAATGACTCGGTAAGAAACGGGGATGAGTTCCTTCTGCGTTTTTCTTCAACTATACAGTATTCATTAATTTCCAAGATGGAAGATATATATATATATATATATATATATATATATATATATATATATATATATATATTCTTACAACCCCGTTTCTAAAAATTGATCCGGCCAGTTTTACCAGTTTTTGTTCGATTCGTTTTACTTAAAAAATCGTATTTTTTAAGTGGTTTGATTCTTATACTACACCATTACAACAACTGCACAACAACCCCTCACATGAGGGTGGGTTTGTTGTGCAGTTGTTGTATTAGTGTTGTAAATTTAACATTTTTCATTTTTTAATTCTGATATCGGATCGAGACATACTTGATGGCGTTAGAAAGCTTATTTAGAGGGCTACAATTTTGTATTTAATGATAATTTCATAATTTCAACTTTTACAAGGCAAAATTTGTTGTTTTTGTATTATTTGTATTATTATTTTTGGGTTTCAAATTTAGGCTTTACATAAGCCTATTAAGATGTCTTAGCCTCTAGCTTATGTGTTTTGATGAGTTTATCAATATGAAACATCTATCGAGTGATTTTCTATCTCTTTTGTCTCAATTTCATGATAGAACTCACTACGCCACCCTGCGTTAAAAATATCATGTGTCTCTTAGCATATTAAAAGCTTATAAGCTTTTTTAATATAACATTAATAAAAAAATAAAATAAAAGTATTTCTTTTTCTTTTTTTGGATGGATAAAAAGATATATATATTTCTCACATGATCAAACGACACAACATTTTTTAAAACTGTGTAAAAAAAAAAAAAAAATCTTTCAACCAAATTTGAATGAAATTTATATCCCTTCTTTTGGGCATTATAGTCAATGTGGGTAGTGGTAAGATGTGATAAATAAGAGCAATGCTATACATTCCAAAACTTGGTCCCTAAATGATGTGTCATAATTTCACATGATCTATTATTTTGAAAAATGTATTATCATCTCGTGAGATTGTGACACGTTATTTAGAAATCAAATTTTAGAAGAAAAAAAAAATGAGCAGTCTAGCATTTATCGATAAACAATGCGTAAAAATGTCAGAATCAGGAGCATCCCAAATCAAGAATCATACCAATAGACCAGATGCCCAACATGGTAAAGACTTCTAGTAACTTTTATAGCAATAATTTTGGTCCTTAACATACATAACAAGTGCCTAGACTTGCGGCGCTGAGGGCTGCGAGTTTTACTAAGGAATTGGGATTGTTAAAGGTGAAACTCTAAGGCAATGCTTTTTTCAGATTGTGCATGCATTGAGAAAAGAATGAAAGAATTGGTAGAAATATGACCCAATTGATTTATGACACCAGAGTTGTATTGAATAGTTTGCATTTTTAGAGTGCGAATCATGTTAGAATAGAGGCGAATCAAATAGTTCATGGACTTGGATCTTCTCCAGTTGTACTCCTAATTCGAAGTTCATAGGCTAGCCAAGGAAGCAATTTTTCTAATTAATGAACAATTTGATAGAGAGGAAGCTCTTTTTTGTATTCTTGCCATTGCAATTGTTGAATGCAGTATTCAAGATTTTTCTCATTAACGTGACTGAATTCAAAAAAATAGACCTCTTTTTCAAGGCGGAAGAATAGTAGGCTATAAAATTTCCTTTCTATTTATAAACATAGAAATCATAAATAACTTCATAAATCATAATGGCTGATATCTTTTTAATTATAGAGCATCATTGTTTCATTCCCACCAGAAAGAACTTCAAAAACACAAGGAGCCAAAACATCTCTGAGTCATGATACTCGTTCAACAGTCACAAGGAAATCACAAGGAAACCAGTTTTCTAAAGAAGTATGAGTTGTTTCCAAAGTTGCTTTAGAAATAGGCATATTAAATACTGCACACAGAGAAATATCCTGAATTTAAAGTTGGGAGTTACATCAAGGACAACTCGGCTAATACTCCAGCCAGACACTACATGTCTACATCCAAAAGGCCAAGATACATTGCAAGGAAAAAAAAAAACAGAACAAGGTGTATCAGAAACTAGCCAAAAAACCACCTCTTCTGGGAGACTGGGAGACTGGGATAAATCTGGACTGACAAAAGTTGACTTTTGAAGCTTCCCACGGTTACAGACAAAAGAGAATAATCAAACTTGACTGTTTCTCCTAAACTCATTTCGTTTTTCACATGGTGCATTGTGGCACAAGTGTCTGCTTACACTTGTGTTAGCGGACATACGATGTATAAACAGTACTGCATTGCTGATTCACTCTAGACAGATAATAACGAGGAACTGCAGCAGGATCAAGCTCCCAACAGCCCATCAGGCGACTATCTTTTTCCCCCAAGTGCTGGAAAGCAGGAATCTGATGGGAGAATCTGGCAATCTCAACATGCGGTATACCAATCATACCAGATTTTGATCTCTGGATTCTTGGAGACTTGAAAACTGATGTAAACCCACTAAGAGGTGACAAAACAACAATATCTGTGCTCTGGTCATTAGCTTCTAGCACCTCCACTATGTCACATTCTCCCTTCCTCGTGTCAGAACATGTCACCTTGAAGTTCAGGTTCTTGTATAATGCCCAAACCTCACCTTTCCTAGGGTGAATTTTGTATATGTTCTCACCAGTGGATTCAGCTCTTAATCGGTGAGAAAATGCAGAGCGGGAAAGGACCTTAGTCTTTCCATTTTTTACCTTGAACAACCCACAACAAACTGACTGACTTGTGTCTTTCGGCAATGAACAGGGTTTAAGCAAAGCCACATGCAATCTGAACTCAGGGGTAGATTCAATCTTCTTAACTTGTGCATAGTTCTTAGGCATACCATCCCTTTCACTATATATTGCCCATATCTGATCAAGCTGAAAGTTCTCTTCTGACTTTTGGCCATTAAAGTAGTTGGGCTCAGCTTCTGAAATTTTGCAACCTGAAGTCATGGGTGGAGAGACACCAGGGCTTTTCGTGAAACTATTGAAAGAATGGTACTTCGCATCTAAATGCATTTTCTCATCAAACTGACAAGAAACACTGCCTTTGGACTTGGTGAGGCTGCATTGGTTTTCTTCTTTGTCATCATCTGAATGCTTAAAAGTTCCCTCCTCATTTGTGGATTGAGGTTCATTTACTTGACTATTTTTCTTGCTTAAATTCCTTGGTGATCTTCTAAGATTTAAGGATTGTCTTTCGATATCTTGCTTCTCCTGCTTATTTGGTGTCTGGAATTTTTTTGGTGTGTTGATATCCTTATCAGCCTGACATGAAGTAGCCATTCCTTTGGGCTGAGCGAGGTCACAATGGCTATTTTCTTTACTAGCACCCTCTTTAGCTATACATCGACTGGCATCTACTTCAGCATGATTTGTATGTGTGCCGTTTGACTGTCTTGATGACCTTTTAAGCATTGGTGTCTCTCGTTTTGGTTCAATTCCGTCAGAACCCATAACATGTTCCACTTTATTTTCTGAGGACTTGCAATACAAACCACTGAATTCAGCATCCATGTGTCCATTCTCCATCTTCACAACACCAGGATCATCATGCTTGTCAAGATCAGTAGGCAGAGAAGCAGGATCGAGTTCAAAAGATCCTTTGGGAACACCTTCTTTTTCCTCCCCGGTCATTCTGAAGGATGGTATTCGATGCGAAAATCTATATAGCTCTTTAACTGGAACTTGAAATGAAACAGTTCCATGCTTCTCAGTTCGCTGAAACAGGCTAACAAACCCCTTCAACTTTCCCAAATACGCAACCTTAATGCCAACATCCTCAAAATCTGAGAGGACTTCCACAAACTCAAATTTGAATGGCAAATGCTTTTCTGGGTCAGAACTCCATCTAATATCCCAATCTTTAAAGAGGGCCCACGTTTCACCCTTTCTAGGATATATCAGGTAAGAAACTCTATCACTGCCTTTTATACACTGCATCTGATGAGAAAACATAAGACGATCGACAGTTTCTTCAGTGGCACCAAGTCTGTACTTACCACATGCAATAGGCAAATCCGCACTAAGCCAATCAATTTCGCCTTGGTCATGTGGATCAGCCTCCAACCATGTGATATGCAGCTTAAAACCAAGGGAAAACACTTTCTTGACACGAGCATAAAATCTCGGCATGCTATCTATTGGATCATACATAGCCCATGTTTGATTAACAACAAAGCAGTTTTCTTTCTTACAAGTCTCAAAATCACTGAACTCTGGATCGGCAACTTCAATGCTACCGACAGATTTCGCTTCAGGCATATCGCCAGCTTTGGACTTCGAATCGTCACGATCTGAAGTAGCTGCTTCTTCTCTTTCTGTGTCATATTTACCGGTTTTGCTCTTTTTGTTTAGCAAACTTTCTTCAGGGGCATTTGCTTTTTGCTTGACCTCTTTCCTATGTCTATCCTCAGCTGCATAAGGAGCTGAATTATCATTGTTACATACCCCTCCATCCACAGCTGCTTCTTTCATCTCCTCATCACTGATACTGAATGATCTACATCCCCGCTTGGGAGGATTCACAAAATCATCATCATCAGCATTAAGATTTTCCTGGCAAGAAACATTTTGCTTTTGTCTTGACAATCTCCTATCATTTCTAGAATTCTTTCCAGAAGGATTGCTACCATATTTGTGAATACTCACACCTTTGTCATTGGCATCACTGCTTCCAGCCTCATAGCTTTCACTGGATTCCAAAGCCGACTTCCTCCTCTTCCTGCTTCCATTTTTTGATAATCCTGGTTTGCTGGACTTTGCTGCATTTGACTTGGGCACTTCAACACCTTCCTTTCCCCTTCCCACATCCACATGTCGATCTGCTTCCACTTCAGTTTTAGAACCCCCGTGAACCTGAGCAGTACCTCCTGCCTTTGAAAATGGATCTAACCCGACAAATCTATCTGGAAATCTCATAGCGGATGGCTTTCTACCATCAATTTGTGAGGTTACTTTGGACGGCCCCTGATTTGAAGCTACTTTCTGATTGGGAGATCGATGGCAGGGATTTCCTTTTGGCACACCTTGAGTACCCAAGTCATGGGCAATAAAGGATTTTAAGCAACTTTGACAACATAACCGTTTATTCACATAATCTTTATGATATTCATACCATATATTGCAATTGATGCAGCATGTCCAGAATGTCTGCTGTGGTGCTACCCGCTGATAATGCCCCAAATTTGTATATGGATGAGGAAAGCTATGAAGATTATTTTCCACCCTAGGCTGTTTTGTGACAAATGAGTTCTTATTCGACTGAGGGGGTGGTGGCATTGGTGCAGTAGGTTTTAATGAGCATGTATATTTCATGTCATATAAAGAACGTTTTGCCTGGTCTGTGAGCACCCTATGTGCTTCCCCAACTAGCTTGAAAGCAGCCTCCGCACCAGCAAGTTGATTCTTATCAGGGTGAAGTAACAGTGCTAGCTTTCTGTACTGTTTCTTGATGGTTGCCTCATCAGCCGATTTTTCAGTCTGAAGAATTCTATACCAGTCCATTCCTGACCCATATAATTTGTTTAGTGCAGAGCAGTGAACCTCACAGACTGCAAGCAATTGAGACATGTTCTCAAGCTCAGGAAACAGCTGCTGAGCCTTCTTTGCAATCTTCATAGCCCCTTCAAAATCGCTGCTCTGCATCCTCTTCTCTGCAATCCCCTTAGCCCTGATGGCCTCATCTTTGTTGCACTCCATGATTGGTTTGAAATTCAATGAATTAATCACCTAGATTATATAAAATAAACTATATGAACCACAAAAGGGCAAATTCCCTTGCCCTGTCTCTTCACAATCCAACAATCATCCAAAATCCTCATCCTACAAGAGCACGAGCCATCAAGCTCAGTCAAATTCTACCAAACAATTCTGTAGTTATCAACAAATATGTGTAGTTATCAACAAATATGTCTCTACACATACCCATGACGTGTGTGTTTGTGAATTAATTTAATATATAAAACAGAAATAGCAGCTCACCCACCATCCCAGTAACAACCACCAAAGCAACATGAAGCAGCGACAGCCACTAAACAGATTAGACACTACACATTGGCCCTTCAGAGCCAAAAGTTTCTTAGCAACCCCAGTGATTCACAGTACAATCTGAGCCCCAGAGCCTCACACCCTGGATTTCAGACCTGAAACCCAAATAGAGATACATGAATCAATGAATCAGTATCACTTAATGACTACCAAAGAGAAAGACAATAACATAATGTTAATAGTAACCAGGGAAAAAAAAGTCACATGTTTAATGGTTCCGGTTATATAACTTCAGATAAAAATAAGGAAAAATGTCACATTCACATAGAGGAAAGGAGGCAAATCCAGCCCTAAAGACCCTCACGTAAACATTCTAGTCAACTTATGAGAACAAAAGGCCATACCCATTTTCAGAATAACAACTACCTTACACATGAAAGCAAAAACACTCTGTTTGGTGGCTCAGAAAGTGTACGAAAACAAATCAGATAACCAAGATGCTGAATCAGAACTTCTACTCCCTTACCGACAGAAACCAAAAAAGACAAAGTTCCCCTGAACTAAGCCTAACAAAACTATCAATAAACTGAAAATCCGTTTCCCTCCATTCTCTCACCTACCAAACAAGTTCATACACAACAAAACAGCAAAAAACAGTGTGCATATATATCAGAACCCTAGATTATCTGCACCCAATACCTGAAGCACATTATAAAACAAACACAACGCATAAAGAGACATAAAATTCGACAAAAATAAATAAAAGGAACACAAACCCTAGGAAGAGAACGAGAACAAAAAGAAGATTAACATTGAAACATAAATGCAAGTAAATTACTGCGAAAGGAAGGGCATTTATGTAGAAGAAGAGTTCCAAAAAAACCTAACCTTACAGAGAAGAAAGCGATTCCACGCAGAGAGAGAGTGAGAGAGGACTTGAAGCTGTGGTTTATAATTTGGGTTGAGAGGGAAAGAGTAGCGGGAAGAGAGAAAGTGAAGCAGATTTTTTTTTTTCTTTCGATGTGAAAAGGACAGCCTTTGGTTTATGTGAAATTTTCTTGTTTGAGAGGGGATTTTTTTTTTTTTTTTTGATTAAATACATTTTATTCTCTTAAACTGACATTCATGTGGGACAGTAATGTGTAACAGGGCTTAGATACATCAAATTATTTTATTTTATTTTGTCGAAACTAAGCCCCTCCAATAGCGTAGATGAAAAAAAAAATCAAATTTGACCAAAATTTTCTTATAATACTCTCATTTTTATCATTGAAAAACTAAATTTGTACAATTATTAATCAATAAAAGAAAATTAAATTCATTTTTAAATATAAAAAATAGAAGGTGGTCTGCCACCCAAATGGAAACGGGGCTGGCTTGCTGGCCATCTCCTCGATTTTGGGTGGCAAACTACCCCATCCTTTGGGTTGTGTTCTACTTTTTCTTTTTTCTTCCTTTTTTTTTTTCTTTAATTTCAAATTTTTAGTTTTGTATTATTTTGGTTTTTAAGAAATGAAAAGTATTATAAGAAGGATGACACCACTTTTCCATCCAAATTAGCAGCTAAGGCTAACGAACGAACTTAATTGCAACAAAATAGTAGTTTGCTATATATAAGTGTTATACTTGTCAATTCGTGAGGTTAATTTGAAATGGATGGTCATTTCAGGAGGTTAAAGTATATTTACCCTTTTTCTTTTATAGTATAATTTGTTGTCGTCACGTTAACTACATTTACCCCTTCAATTTACTATTATTCTTAGAAGAATAATGTTACACACACTTTTTCTATTATGTTTCATGGAGTGTGAGAGTGGCAGTGTGTATGTAGCATTACTCTTCTTGGAATGTTCTCAAAATTTTAATTTTTTTCAAAGAATATTTTTGTATTTTGGGTAAAAGAGGCCTTGCAACCCAATACTCGATATAGATATTTTAGGAAGACATGACCACTTTTCCATCCAACCTACCTGTCAAGGCTAATAGACGGGCTTAATTGTTACAAAATAGTAGTTTGATGTATCTAAATGTCACACCTATCAGTTTGTAAGACTTTTTTGAGAATAGCTAGTAGTTCAGAGAGTTTAAGTGTATTTAACCCTATTATTTATTATGGTTATCTTCCTATAGGGCCGGCTAAACGATTAGTGGTCACCTAATGCCCCTAATTTAATAAGGCATTCGATTAATAGTTCTTAATAAATATTTATTCCATAAAAAATATTTAAAGCCATAATTACAGTAAATATTCTTTAATTAAGGCTCTTAATTATGGGTATACAAGTGATTAGAGAAAGCATTAATATAATTTGATTCTCTTTAAAACTTTAATTCTCCAATACTCTATTCTTGAAACAACGTTGCATTAAAGAGGGGAATCAAACAATATTAAAGCCATTAAATGCTAAAAACATGGGGGAAAAAAAAATCATTGATCTCCTTTCACACGTTCAAAACTTCTAATACTCCAACAGTCCAACCCAACAACATTCAGGATCCCAACATTCATACACTATACACGTCCTTCAAAATGAGAAAAAAAAAAAATGCTAAGAAGATGAATGTTCCATTATTTAAAGAGATAATTGCACCGTTGGTCCATGTGGTATGCCATAATTATTTTTCACTCCATATGGTTTAAAAAGTTCATGGAGGCCCCTGTGCTATGCAATAATTACGTTTTATTCCCTGGGTCGATTTTTCGTCCATCATTTTGACGAAATCTGTTAGCTCTACACATCAGCGCCACGTGTCGCCAATAAGATGGCATTTATTTATTTATATTTTTTAAAAAAATAAGTTTATTTATTTATTTTTTATTAAGATGGACACGTGTCGCCATTTTATTGGCGACACGCGACGCTGACGTGGCATTTGACGGAATCTGTTAAAAAATTTAACAGAATTTGATGCTAGGGATCGATTTGTAATTATTGCATAGCACAGGGACCTCCCATGAACTTTTTAAACCATAGGGAGTGAAAAATAATTATGGCATACCACAGGGACCAACGGTGCAATTATCCCTTATTTAAAATAAGATAATATTAAAAAAAAAAAAAAAAAAAAAAAAAAAAACCAAATTCAAAACTGATTGATGGTTTAAATTTATTTCAGAACTAAAACTTTCAAAAGAATTTTTACAAATAGAATAACGTGCTTGAATTTACATATTAAATTATATAAAAATATTGGTTTTTCCCTCTAAATGCATGTATCGCTTATAGAATCTTATTAACAATACTTATTACAATAGCTTTTACATAAAAAATTAAAATTAAAAAAATAAAACTTTTCAAAAGTAATATTGATAAAATCCTACCTAAGATTAACGTCACAGGAAAGATTAAATGAGTTAGTTGATATTAGAAAAAATTGAATATAAAACTTATTTAGGTATTTGCATCACGAAAAGCGATAATAATGATTTTTTAATAAAAGTATAATATTAAAATAAATATTATTTAATTAATATTTAAATATAAGGAAAGGGTCCTGTTTAAACTTGTCGCCTTAAGCTTCAAAATATATCAACTCAACCCTGTCTTTGAGTTACTTATTAGGATTTATGGAGATCATTGTTAGAATATATGATTGTAATCATATTTGATTATAATTTCCTACATTTTAAGTAATGATATTTGATTGTATTCTAATCTAATTTGATATTATCTCTACCTACCATACTTATATTATCTTCATATACCCCAATTATCCTGTAAATACGAGTCTTTTGTATTTTAAATATTTTCAAATAACCACCTGTAAATCCATTATATTATTATTATTATTATTTTCTTCTTTCCTTTCTTCCACAATTTACATTTTATTAAGAGTTTCTTCATGGTATTAGAGCCGGTGTTCGATCCTAATGGCCATGTGGATTATTGTTTCCTTCATTTTCCCAGCAGTGCCTCCTTTTTTGGGATTCTTCACTACCATGCAATAACCTTTTTGTCTTGGATTCTTGTTTGCCAAGAATCCCATCAAGATTTTGACCACATCAATTGAAATATTATTGGCCGATCTACACAACACCATAAAAATTAGCCCCAACGGAGGTCTCACGCACCCACACGCGCCACCAAAAGCTTCTACCAAAATGACAAGTTGTTTAGGTACTTCATCTTTCTATGTTCTAAAAGACAGGTCATTTAGATGACTTCATCATTTTAAAAACGACATGTTGTTTAGGTGGTTCAACAATTTTGACCCTTAAACGAGATGTGGTTTAGCTCTTGTTCCAAAAAAACAAAAAAAACTGTTCTTCTTTGTTGTGCATGACACGTCGTTTAGGTGGTTCAACAGATTTGACCCCTAAATGACATGTCATTTATCTGCTGGAAGAAAAAGAAAAAAATTGGTTGAAAAAAGAAAATAGGGGCCAAGTGGCCTTTGGCCCATGTCGCCCATCTTTAGGCCCCTTGTTGGCCAAATCATTTGGCTTTTGTTGGTCTTGTTTAATGACCTAGGACTTTTTAAGACTCATAGTTTGCATCATTTCGATCCATTTCGACCAAAGTTGACCCTCACATGTGGCCCATAGTTGGCTCTGTTTTGTCCCACTGTTTGACTTTTTTTTGGGTCTATTGATTTTAAAAGCCTATCTTCGATCAAAGTTGCCGACCACTACCATTTCTAGCCACCATCACTGGCCGCCACCAACTACTGCAATTTTCCAGCCACTGTTGCTGGCCACCTTTATCTCCTTTCCACAAAATAAAATAAATTAATTTTTTTAATTTTTTATTAAAAAAAAAAAAACTCAAGATTCCATAGATTTCACCCTGAGTTTGAGGGGGATGTTGGAATATATGATTGTAATCTCATACCTTTTAGGTAATGATATTTGATTGTATTCAAATATGATTTGATATTATCTCCACTTAATATAGTTGTATAATCTTCACCTACCCCAATTATCCTATAAATAGGAGTATTTTGTATTGTAAATTTCATCAAAGAATAAAAGCAAGATGTAGCCCTTTTGGATTCTTCTCTAGTGGTAGGTATAGATGTCTAACACAGAACCACCCGTAAATCTTTTTTGTTATTTTATATTTTCTTCTTCCCTGTTCTTCCACAATTTACATTTTATCATGAGTTTCTTCAATCATGACATGGTTCAACCTATCTTCTAGACAAGCTGGTGAAGCTACAGCAGAAATCCATATCGTATTGGACAATCAATCTGAATAAAAGAGAGGCAAATGACCCCATCCTATTCTAAACTTGATTGGAAAAGCATGTCCCAAAAATTTAGAATTGGCTACATGAATCCTCTCTAGTGAATCTGCCCTACTATCTGTGCTTGCCTATACACGGCATAAGGCAAGCTTGACAACTTTTGAAATTCATGATCACAAGTCACTCCATAAACAAAAATGAAAATTTTATTGTTTCAACAGAATAATGCAACAGCTGATGGCACATTTAGGAATTGAAATGAAATAGCTATGGTGGAGAAACACAGGTTCATCTGCAGTGAGTCACCAGATATATTCCTTCTTATGTGTTTCTTGCCAAGGTGTCCCTAATCAGTTGCTTTGGTGCTGCAAGAAAAATTGAGGGAAAGATGATGAGAAGATAAAAGAAAAGAGTGAAGATACATAGATATGTAGATTTTGATACAGAGAATCCTAGGTTTGATGATTTTTTTGGTTCATCTTACCTGGCAAACCACTGAACTTTTCAAACTGTACAAATGCTTGGTTAATGAACATTTCTGTCCCATAAACAGTAATGGCTCCAGACTCTTGTGCTTCTCTTAAGAGTCTGGTCAATTTTGGTGTGTAAATGGCATCAAAAACCAAAGAATAGTGTTTCAGAGCTTTCTGCCAAGACAAAGAAAGAAAAAGGTATCAAATTACTCATCACATGAAGATGAACTGTTAATACGCACCATGATAAACAAATGTACTAGACTATATGATATTTTTGTACGTTATTTCAAGAAGCAAACTTTTAAAGGAAACAAGAGCTTGTATGTAAATGCTGCAGATTGAACATATAATTTTCTTAGCATTTTTGGAAGAGTATTATTTCAACAATATAACTAAACAGTCGAGTCCATTATATGTACCCACTAGTCCACTCAAAAACGAGAATCAAAAGTAAAATAGAGAAATTATGCATAATAGTAATTTTGGCAAGACAACAGTGAAATTCCCAAGAAACATTGTCCTGCATTACATCACTGACAGAGCATAAAATATGAAAATGACAAGGAGGCAAACCTTGGCAAGGGGTGTGTCCTCAATTTTTGGTTTCATTCCAACAGAAGTAGTATTTGCAAGAATCATCCCTTCTTCTGGATGGAAATTTTCTAAGTCGGCTAGAGTTATAGCTTCTCCTCCAACTTTACTGGCAAGTTTTTTGGCTTTGTCTAGCAATCAGAAGAAACAAAAATTATTTCCCAACTAAACAAAAAATATAATGCAGTCTCAGAGTTTATGGTATTGTTTGGCATATGCCTGCTCTTAACTGAAATTGGAGATGATTCATGGAGGAACTCTAAGACACCCTTAAAAGTTCAACTCAGATATCATTGTGCATCAAATACATATTAATTACAAAATAAACCATAACTGTAGCACCAAGTAAAGATTTCTCACCATATGTGCGATTGGCAACTACGACTCTTGCTCCCTTTTCTTTTCCACCAAAAGCAAGTGCTTTTCCAGCACCACCAGCACCCATGACGACAAACAGTTTCCCAGCCAAGGGAGAACCAGATGCGCCGTTTGCACCATTTGCTGCATATAGAAAGTTGAGTTGTTAAAACCTGACCCACCAACTGAAGTTGAATAGAATATTTCATAGCTTGTAATATGTTCAAAACCTCTAAGTCCTTCCTCGATAGCTGCAATGGCTCCAAGATAGTCAACATTGTAGCCCATTAAGTTCCCATCAGGTCTCTTGATCATGCAACTGATAGCTCCTATTTCCTGAAACAGAAATTGAAAAAGAAATTAAATTCAACATGCATGACACTGCAAAGATGGTTAAAAAGAAAAGAAAAAATAATTTCCAGACAAACTTAAATTCATGATGATGATTGTATTGACAAACAGTACAGTGGGAATAAATAACTAGAATTCTGCAGTAAAGAGATGACTGGATACCTTGGCAATTGGATCAATCTCATCGCAGCAATTAAACCCAGCTTCCTTGTGAGGAATTGTATAACTACATTTCAAGTAACAATTATTTACATTAATAAAAGATAGCAACTTGAAAATCTGCCTAGTTTACCATTTCAAGTAAATGGTTATTTACAATTATTTACATTAATAAGTTCAAAATGAAGTCAAAGACTAACAACCTGCTCATCCATAAAGAATTAAACAAATAAAATCAAGAATGTGAAAAGAAGAAATTTATGGTTCGACAAAAAGGACAATACAACTGAAATATAGTGAATAGTGCAAATTATTTTGAAGTTTCTGAAATGATATTTTACCTGTATCCAACAAAATCAGGAGATGAGTATGTCTTGAGAAAATTTGCGACATTATCAACCAACAGAGGCAGATAAATTCCATTAAAATTGACAGACTTGAATGCTGGATTGTACAGATGAGGACTTTTGCTGTGTCCAATAGGATTCCCAATAACACCATGTACTTTGGTATCAGGCCCTAACAATCTGAAATTGTATAAATCCAATAAATCTTTTATACTTGGTTGCCCAGGAGCTGATACCACCCCAGCCTCAATCGAACCAAATGTGAGAAAGCCACCGAATTTTGCACTAAGAATTCTTGAAATGAAACCCCTCTCACCCATGACAATTCCTATCATAGGGACCTACAATTTCATTCGAAGTGTCATTCAATAATTTAGAACTTCAAAAGATTTAAAGATTTCTAGCTTTAGAAAAAAAAAAAAAGAATACTAAAGTTCATTAAACATGAATATAGTGTGTAAGTTACTTACTTGAGAATGCACAAGAATTTGAAATATACGTGCAGAGTCTGTGATATCTACTGCAGTTGTTGCAACCTTCACTATATCAGCTCCAGTAGCCAGTATTCTTGCCACGAGATTGCCAATTTCCTCAAGAGATGGAGTATTCTGATAGTTGTGTGAAGAGACAATTATTTTGACCTTTTCAGGTTTCTTCCCTTGAATGGTATTGTAGAAATCATGTGCTACCTTCAAGAGGCAAATTTAAAAGTCTGAGTAAGTTGTTCATTGGAATCGCCAAGGAAAATCTACAATACCAAAAGCAATAACTGTTTAAACACCATTATAGGCTGTGTGGAATATGTGGAGTTCAATGATGTATTCTCAATCACATGTAATGATTATCACAACTAGAAATATTCCCAATTCATATATCATATCCATAGCCGAAGAATTGAGGGGCTTAATGCCAAAAGAAAAAAGAAAAAAATAGCTTAGCTAATTTATGGAACATAGATGAGATACAAACCTTAAGCTCAACATCAATATAATCTGCTCCCAACTCCATGGCTAGACGTAATGCAGTTTGTCGCTTGTTTTCATCACCATCATACTCACCACCTTCCCATTTTGGTCTAAAGGATCACAGTAAGTATTATTATAAAAGACACAGAATGTTGGAACAAATTCTTACCAAGTTAGACATAACATGAGAGAAGAACTTTAAAGGTTTGATAAAAAGAAAAAAGACAAAAAAATTACATCATAAATAATTTTAAGAAAAAAAATCAGAAATGAAATAGAGGGGGCTTAATGTCAAAGAATAAGTCTTTAATATGATCACTCATTAACAAAAATTTTGATAGAGATATTTCACTACTTAAAGGGTCCCTATATGGTAAATCATAGAGCAACAGGAATGTGGCATTACATTGACATGGTCAATATGTGATGTCTATATAAGAAAATGCAAATTAATGGAGTTTTTAATAAGAACTATTTTTAATTAGAATGATCAGACCGTGATGTGAAATGGTGTTTTACTGGCACCACATACCAAGACTGGAAATTTGGAAATGTGATCTAGTGCTTGTTATGACCCTTAGAAACAATATTACTTAGGCTTCTGACTATCAGCTCTCTGAATCTTTCCACTACTAGTGCCCCTTTTAGTTGCTGAGGTAATGTAGAAAGAAAAAAAGAAGGAAGACATTTAGGTCTTGACAAAATAAACTTCTATCATTTAGGGTCTGCAACTCATTAAGTCCACTAGAGTTATATGACTTAGTGAAGCTAAGTTTTAATATATAGACTATTTGAGCCCTGTAATTGGCTACTACCAAGAGCACAAAACCTCATAAATATAGAATAAATAACTGTGGATGAATTTCTAATTAATTTTACCAAAAGAATAAGATGACAGAAAATAGACTAGCACAAGCTAACATCCCCCTGACCTGCAGGCCCTGAAATGAAGGATCGTGACAGAGGCCAGGATGAGGACCCAAAACACATACAAATTTACAATGCCACTTTCATTACAACATGGAGATTTATAGGATTCAGAACCAAAGCAGACAACAGATAGTCAAAGGGGCTTCCCAAAATTCAAATAAAGTACCTTTCAGACAAAAGTAATGCTATTTTGTAGATTGCTATACGACTGCCATACAATTGGGACGACGTGACAGTGAAAATCAATATTTGAATAAACAAGGGTTTGTAAAAAAAAAAAAAACTAATTGTTTATTTTTCTTGTCACGTCATCCTAGTTGTATAACAGTTCTGCTTTTAGACAACAGTTTTCAATCATGTTGCGAGTTACCAATTGTCCCTAAAATTTAGGCTGATGGGAAATTTGGTTACCTATCTAACACAAGCTAACAGCATATGCATCAAGCTAGCACAAGAAGATTCAATAAACTAATGGACACATTTCATGATTATTCATTACCTGTACGTGATAAGAGTGGGCAAAGGACACTGTTTAATCAAGATTTCGAGATCCTGTCTTGGACTGAAGTTCTTCAAGAAGTCCAATCGAATCTCAACAAGGTCAGCCCCAAGTTCCTTGGCCTTTCTCGTCTGAATCAGCATCTGATCAACTGTTTCCGCCATTACCGGCGCACATATTAGCGTCGAACTCCTTCGAGCTCCATCCACAATTTGAAGATCCGAAGTAGCCAACTGCAAATAATAAAAATAGGACATAGTGAAATTTAGTGAACTGATAATCTCGAATTTAGTTGTACAATTTCCACAAACACACACGTGTTCTCTTTTCATTTCCTTGGTTTTCTCAGAAACCAAACTGAGAGAAATGAATTGCCTCGAATCAACTTTGCCCCATCATGACTGATTGACCCAGTTGCGCGACCCTCTACAGTTTTAGACAATCCAAAACAACAAGAACAATAAAACCCAAAACCGCATTTCCGTTTTCTTTCTATTTCGTCAACTTTCTAAGCAATCGAACAAAGAAACGGAAAAACACACACACACACACGCACATACAGACACAGGCAGTGAGAGAGAACTGTTACCGGAACGCTGCCGATCAGAGTCATTGTGCGTGAGAGCTTGATGCTTGAGCAGAGAAGGTGGCGAGCTGCGGAAGCTTTTGCTTATTGTATTGGAGAGACAGAGAAACTGTTAAGTGTTTGGTGGGCGGGGTTAGGTGTCTATATATAGGAGAAGGAAGATCTGTCGGCTGTGATGGCATCATTAAAGACGACCGTTAGCTGGTTTTGGTTTTATAAATCTCAAAAATTCATCCGGTTGTTTTGGACGTTTGAAATTTGTACCGAATATTTTTGGGAAGATTTTTTTTTTTTTTTTTTTTTTTTTTTGAAATGTCCGGATTCGAACTAGTGACCTTCATTTCATGAGGCGTGATCACTAGCTGATTGAGCTATTCTTTGGGGACGGGAAGAATTTGACTTAAAAGGTGTCGAACTATCGACTTATTTGACTTAAAGATACTGAACTTCAAAACGTTTTACATTAGGGTATTTAATTTTTCAAACATCTCAATAACAGGTATTCCGTTAAGATTTGCAATTACAAAAAAAATTTAAGATTCAGGCACGAGTATTTTTGTAAATTCCGTTAAATTCTTATTAACGCCTAAATCCTAGTAATTTTTTCTTTCTTTTCCAAAAAAAGAAAGGTATTTTAAGAATTTTGACAGAATTTAACAGCATATCTTAACGGAGTACCTGTTATTGAGACGTTTTGAAAATTAGAGATGCTTTAAAGTTCCGTACCTTTAAGTAAAAAAGGACAATAAATCGGTACTCTTAAATTAAGTTATTCCTATTTTTTGTTTTTAATATAAATTCATATGCAAGTTAGGATTTGGTTATGTGAAAAGAAATAAAATTTGAACCTTTTTTTTTTTTTTTTTTTTTTTTTTTTCTCTCATGAAAACTTGCTTCCAAACAAGGCCGACAAGTAAGTGACGGAATTTTCAGCTATGGCCAGTGGACCTATAGTAATTTTACCATTACATTTTAATTATTACTTAAAAAATAAAAGGGAAAGTAAATACGATTTTTAGTAATTTCCCCCCATTTGAACATGTGATATTTGCAATATTTTGTTGTTCCTCATGTTTGGTTCTGATTAAGCTTTTGAAATTAATCCACAATTGATAGAGATAATTAATAGTATGGGGATCCAATAATTTGTTTTAAAAAAAAAAAACTTGATCATATGACTATATATTGGAATACAAGTTCTATATTTAATAACAATAGACAGCTTCTTTGTTTGCTTTTTTTTTTTTATTATTATTTTTTTATGAGTAATGTTCTATATATTGATTATGGTTACGGCTTGTAAATTAATTGGGATAAAATTTAATTGATTTTAGTTAGCTAGACCATTTAAACTTATCTATTTGATCTATCATAAAATATATGTATCATATATGCTCAAAATTCATTATTTTACAGAAAGAGAATATTAATAATCCACGATGCATGTGATTTTATGATTATCTTTTGTTATATATATATTTTTTATATATATGGTTGAAGATATATAAACACTCATATATTAGTTTCTCCTTTTCTGAGCAAAAAGATGAACAACATTTTACTCCTAACAAAGTTGTAAAAATTCTACACAAAAAAAAAAAACCCAATGTTGTAAAATTGTAATTTTTTCATTTCTTTTAGAAGTATTTAATTACAATTTATCTCAAAAGTTTTAGCTGCTTGAGTTGAAACTTAAGACTTTTGTGTGATATCATATTGAATCATCACTTATCTAAAAAACTTAAACTGATCATAGAAAATGATAGACTTAATAATTTAAATTATATACTAACAAAAATTACTAGAATTTAAGGTTATTAGGGGATAGTGGTATGGTAAATAATAGCGCTAACAAGGTGGAAAAAATCATTTATATTAAAAATATTATTAACGATTATGAGTTAGTCTTATTATATTGGATTTGGTTTCTGTGCCGTAAAAAAAAAAAAAAACCAATGGCATTAATTTAATTCCAATTTTTTGCATTAACTTACCCAACTAATAAAAAAAACACAAAACTCTGAACCAACTAACTTTTGAATTTTTTTGAATCGGCAATTCATCGTTGGAATTAGGTAGAGAAAACCGCCGCGTGGGCGTCAAACTGGGCGGCTAAATTGCCCATGTCGCGTAGCTGACTTAAAAAGTTCGTTTTACCGAAGTGTCTTTTCCTTTAGTCCCATATTTTTTTGTGTTTTAGTATCCCATTACGTTAGACTATGACCTACAGTTACAAAGGTTTGGTACGGCCCACCATTTTTTTTTTTGCCCTTTTCTTCTTCTTTCTTTCTTTTTTATTTTTTATTTTTATTTTTTTATTCCTCATGCTGTTCCTATTATTATTATTATTTTTTCTTTCTTTTCTAATTTTCTTGCATTTTGCTTTCTTTAGACTAGCTACAATGATGAGATTAGGTGTTGGCTTGGCTCTTTAGCAATCCTATGCAACTTGATGATGAGAGTGACTCGTCCTTATTAAGGCTATTAAGCATTTAAAGATTTATGATCATTGACAATTTAAAATTGAATTATTGGTGGGGTGAACTCTAATAAATTAATGGAGTTCAAGTACAACAAAGATCAATGAATGTTGAGAAAGAAGTTAATTAATGATCTAACGAATATAAGTCTTGGTGATAAATATTATACTTTTTGAGAATTAGGGCATTGATTTGGATGTTTTGGATGTTTCAACTATATTTTAGTTGACTGCTATGGATGTTCTTGTAACACTATAATTTAGTTGATATTAATTATTGTGGATTTAGGATTCAAATTCAGGATTTCATTATGATATCGTATTAAATTATCACTTATTTTAAAAGTTTAAGTTTATAAAAATAGTAAACCTAATCGTCTAATCAATATTTTAACAAGGGTTTGGTACATCATGTTCTTAGGGTTTTGGTTGGCCCCTATGAATCTATGATCCAATTGACATACATGGATCTTAGTTTGTCATGACTCTTCTATAAAATGATGTAAAATTTCCAGACAGCTTGTGATCAACATACATGGATCTTTTGCTTTTCCATTGTTGACTTTCCTTCATTATACCGTCTCTAGGCTAATAGAAGTAGCAAAACTATGTGTGTATATATATATATATTACTAATTGAATAATTAAATTAAATTCATCCTTTTTTAATGGCTCGAAGTTTTTAGAACAATTTAATGATTTACTATCCTATCATAGCAATGATTCCCATAATTCACTTCCTATTGATCAATGTTACTTGTAAGAACTAATAATTATTTAAAGAGAGATAAAGGAAATAGAGGAAACATATATTTTAAGTGGTTCGGTTATGACCTATATCTACACGTCAAAGCTTTTTGTTGGGTACATCTTTTCTTGATATATTTGATTATATACAAGACTCTATTTATAGAGAAATAATCTAAATCAACTTGTAAGTCATGTCTTTTTAGTGCATGTAATTTTTGTCTCTTGAATGCTTGTAACTCGTCTCTTGAATTCTTGTAACTCTTATTTTAACATCACTTACTTATTAAGGGACGGTCTGAATGGACATGTGGGGGAAGGGGGGTGGAAGGGGAGTATTATAATATTAATACTCCTCCCTACCCACACTTCATAGGGCATGGCATATCAGTCAACCGTAAAATTAAAAAAGGAAAAAGAAAAAAAAAAAAAGGTGCTTCCCATAACGATGAATGACTACCTAAATGTAGTTTCAAGGTAGTAATTAATTAATAAGCTTGTCGTAGGTGTACATGGGGTTGATGACAAAAAAACGGAACGGACCACACGTGAGAAATTGTGGTTCCGTTGACCCATTATTTGATCCAAACATGGCACAGTCTCTCTATGTCAACCCTTGATTCTAACATTCTACTAGCTATTCTAGGATGCGGAAGTATGGTTCTACTTTTGTTTCAAGGCCAAACTTTCCAAACTAACCTTTTATATATATATATATATATATAATTTTTTTCCTTTTCTTTTCTTTAAGAAAGACAAAAGAGTCTTCTTTTTGTACGTGCCGGTAGGGTGGCCGGTGGGTGCCAAATTGGACCTCAACAAGAATGGGGCACTCTTTATGCAATATAATTAGATTGAAAGGATATGTGTGTATATATATAATTTTTTGCCTTTAACCCAAACTAAGTTTATATGGACAAACGTTTGGCTATCAGTGTAACTACTAAGAGAGAAAGTACTTTAACAATCCCCATAATGAATTTGGAGTAAAAAATTGGGATAGTTAGCCATCGAATAGCCACCTATTTTTTCTGCATTTGAGTACCGAGTGTTAGAATATTAATTAGATGATTAAATTCGTTAGTTTCTATCAATTTAAACTTTTGGAATAAGTGATTATTCAATATGGTATCATAACAAAAGGCCTAAATTCGAACATTATTTTCGTCATTTAATCCTTATTTCAATTTAAATATTTCACGTGTTGGTTTTACTCATTAAACGTTTTGTTTGAATCATGGATGACCGATCGAAGTTCCTTTTGGCCGGTTAAACTGCTTTCAATTCATTTGCACCCTTGAAAGTGGCATGTAAAGAAACTCTAATACAGAAAGGAAAAAAAAAAAAAAAAAAAAACCTTGTCTACATGAAATCATTCCCATCATTTCTCATCGCTCAAGAAAACATTGCAAAATTCTAGCATCCAATTTCCATAAATTGTTTCATTAATAGAAACGAATATTTATTCATGCAACAGGATAACTCAACAGCTGATCACAGAATGCCAAAACCGGAGAAATTTGAGCGGCAATGGTGAAGTACAGATTCAGCTGCAACAGTAGTAGAATACCGAAGCAAATCCCCATTTATGCATGCTTCTCCATGAGTTGCCTAAACAAGTCTTCTGGGGCTGGAATTATTTATGAAACAAATTTGAAACATGGATCAATGAGTTAGTAATAGTAAGAAATAGCTACTCAGGACACTAAAATTCAGAAGTGGTTTGGTTCATCTTACCAGGCAAACCAGTGAAGTTCTTGTATTGTTCAAAGCCCTGACGGATCAACATCTCTGTCCCATAGACAATAACGGCTCCAGTCTCTCTTGCTTCTCTCAAGAGCCTGGTGTCCTTTGGTGTGTAGATGGCATCAAAGACTAGGCAATAATGTTTCAGAGATTGCTGCAGAATTAACAAAATACAACAATTCTTAGGCACATATGAGTACAATGAAGCCTATCATGATGTAATTACTCTGTACCAGCAAAATTAACCTTGAAAATCTCTACTTTCTATACATCTTAAGGTTTCATCTAGTTTTCCCACTATTGTGCAAAGTTTCTTTGACTCAAATCTTTTTTTTTAATTCCAGAAATGAAATCAATGTAGTCAGCAATCTATGTCATTGGTCCAGAGTACAACTTGTGAATAATCTGCAGCATATAGTCTATAGGAGACTGACATCATAGAGGAAAGGTTTGTTGGACCTTTAGATGCAAGATTTAGTGAAGAAAGTAAGATGAGGAATAGATGATGCAAACCTTAGAGATAGGGGCCTCATCTATTTTAGGTTTCATTCCCACAGATGTAGTGTTTGCAAGAACCATCCCTTCTTCTGGATGGAAGTTATCTACTTCAGCAAGAGTCATTGCTTGTCCACCAACTTTGTCAGCCAGTTCTTTAGCTCGTTCTGTAAGAAAAGACTCACATCATGATTCAAGTTTGATAAATTGTTCATAAACCTACAAGGCATATGGTTTTTGTGGTAAAAAAGAATTTTCCAAAGTTTTAGCTCATTGTTCCTTGAGGTGCCTTTTAAAGTATTAAGTTACAACTTGTTATAAAAGCTTAAGCTGATAGGAATAGGTAAATTTAATTATTTAATCAATACTTTAACATAAATAAGTAAATGTCTTAAAGCAAGAGCAAGATTATTACCGAATGTACGATTGGCAACCACAACTCTTGCTCCCTTTTGTGCAGCACCATAGGCAAGTGATTTGCCAGCACCACCAGCTCCCAAGACAACAAACAATTTTCCAGCTAAGGGAGAGCCAGCTGCAGGATGTTTACCATTCAAACCTGCAAAAGAACAAAACCAACTTAATGACCTATTAAAAAAGAAACAAGAAATTGTCTAAACAGAACTTGCATAGCTTGTAAAACATGTAAACCTCGTAGTCCATCCTCAATTGCAGAAATAGCACCAATGTAGTCGGTATTGAAAGCAGTTAATGTTCCGTCGGGTCTCCGGACAATGTTATTAATAGCTCCAATTTTCTGTAAAGAAATCAAAGAGGTGATTGTAAGTAACTAAAAAAGTTCTGACAAAGAAATCAAGGTGAAGACAATCATAATACCTTGGCAATAGGGTCAATCTCATTCATGCACTTGAGAGCAGCCTCCTTATGTGGGATTGTACAACTGCATTCCGAAGTCAACTTGTTATGAACAAATTCCAAGCAACTTTTCTATACCAGGGAACATATAACATGGTCTATGCTAAATTTCTCTAGCAGATTAATCTTCTGCTAGTACTTTTTCAGCAAACTGAAGCTATAATATGATCAGGCATTTCCTAGAAGAGATCATACCTGCATCCAGCCCAATCAGGGGAAGAATAGGTATCGAAAAACTTTTTGACATCATCCACCAAATAGTGAACATAAACTGCATTAAGACCAACTGACTTGAAAGCAGCATTGAACAAAAGTGGACTCTTGCTGTGACCGACAGGCTTCCCAATAATTCCATACACTGTGGTATCAGGCCTTATAAGCCTAAAGTTGTACAAGTCCAACAAATCTTTTGCTGTAGGTTGACCAGGAGCTGATATAGCACCTGCCTCAAGTGCACCATATGTGAGGTATCCACCAAACTTGGGGCTAAGTAACCGCGAAATCAAACCCCTTTCCCCCATAACAATTCCTATTGTAGGCACCTACAATTTTGGTAGATTTGTATAAAGATTGAGTTACATGGAAAAATGTTAAGTAAACTGAAATTTAGAAAAACAAATCCATGGAATGTGCATTATTACATACTTGAGAATGCACCGTTATCTGAAAAATGCGTGCGCAATCTGTAATATCCAATGCAGTTGTTGCAATCTTGACTATGTCAGCTCCTGTGGCTTGGATTCTTGCCACAAGATTGCCAATGGCCTCAGCAGATGGAGTGTTATGAAAATTGTGAGAAGAAACAATGACTTTGAAGTTTTCTGGTTTCTTCCCATAGATGGAACTGTTGAAATCATGAGCAACCTGCATAGTAGGTGAACTTGAATGTATCATTGCATAGTTTGCCATCAACTATTTTTCCTTTCCTTGCTTTCATAAAATTTCAACCGAATGGAGAGAAAATTAGAAAAGATCGATGATGGACAATATATATAGTACCTCAAGCTCAACATCAATATAATCAGCTCCCAATTCCATTGCCAAACGAAGTGCATCCTGCCGCTTAGTTTCATCACCTTCATACTGACCTCCTTCCCAAACTGGTCTGAAATGTACATGAAAAAGGACCAAATTTACTTAATAATCTTTTTTTTTTTTTTTTTTTTTTTTTTTGTAACACCCCAGGTGACATATAACTTATGGACAAACATAATGGTGCATTTGGGATTACGATTTCGTAAGTAAAAAATGCGATTTTAAATCAAATTGCAAAAAATAAATCGTTTGAAAAGTGTGTTTTTAAAAAATTGTGATTTGAAAAAAATGCAAAAAGCTTTCATTTTCAAATCGCAGCCAAGAAGTTGCTTTTTTTGAAAACACAGAATTTTAAAGGTCAAACTGCGATTTTGCCAAACGCTTAACTGTGTTTTTAAAAATCATTTTTTTAAATCGCAAACTCAAATAAATCATATTGGAAGTTATATTGTTGTTCAACTTTTTAGAGAGGTATAAAAGTCTGTCCGGACAAAACTTTTTTTTTTTTTTTTTTTTTTTTTTTGAGGAATATATGGACAAAACTAGTTTCATTTTTCTTTTTTCTATTTTGTATTCCAACCATACGATTTCAGGATTTGACTGGGTCTTATATAGGAAAAATGTATGAGTACGTATCAAAATATTTAAGTTAAAATAAAGAGTAATGGTTGAACACTACCTAAAGACACAACTTTTCACAACCTTGCCTCATAGGCAAGGTGGTCCCCCACTACTTTTTGAGTTTTTTTTATTTTTTAAAAATAAATTAAGGTAGGGGACCACCTTGCCACATAGGCAAGGTGGTGAAAAGTTGTATTTTTGGGTGGTGTTCAATCATTACTCTAAAATAAATGAACCAAAAAAATTCTGTATCCTAGTCAGCAAAAGTATAAACATAAACATAAAAATGAATAATCATTTTTTATTCTACATTTTTATTTATTTTTATTTTTTTCTTCACATACCTTCGAATCTTCGATATCGGAACAACAAAAAAATACAACTAACTATCAAGCCAAAGAAGGTTGGTTCTATTAATTTTATACTATTACTAACAGTACGTATGTCATATATATTGTCACAATTCACATGGTAAGCTTTATGGCCTACGGTTCGATTTTGTACAAATATGGACCAGTTAAAATTAGTCACATCATTCTGTGTAAAATAAATGTGATAATAAATAATATTACTCTTTTCTCTAGCCGAAAGTCCAAATTTAACTTTTGGTGATTCTTTCAAGTATTCACAGATCAATTAATATTCTTTGAATATTAGACACGTTATCAAATAATTTTGTTCTTCCATTTTTATTTTTTGTTTTCTTTTGAAAGTAAATTTATAACTTCATCCTCCTCACTTTTTATTTCAAGGTGAAATAATGTGGACCAATTTTACAATTTGGTCCCCTGTAACTAATTAATTAATTTACCTGTAAGTGACAAGAGTTGGCAACGGAGACTGCTTAACGAGAAATTCAAGATCCGGGCGAGGATTAAAGTTTCTCAAACAGTCAAGCCGGATCTCAACGACGTCGGATCCAATTTCCTTTGCCTTTTGCATCTCGATCAGCATTTGATCCACCGTCGTTCCCATCAACGGAGTACATAGCAACGTGGGACTGCTCCGACCTCCGGTGCTGCTCGTTTGCAAACCGGACACCGTAAACTACAACATAACAAAAAGAGAAACGTACATGTTTTCATTGAACATGCATGCATGGAGCTAGTAAACAAGCAAAGAGAAAGAAAGAAGAAGAAGAAGAAGAAGAAAATGCATGTACGTACCGGAAGGCTTCCCATGATGAAGGAGTAGTACTGCAACTGTGGGTTGGGTTTGCTGTATGTTGTTCAAGTGTTAGGACGAGTAGAAGAAGTGGTTTCAAAAGTTGATTATTTATGGAAGATGAGATGGGAGACTTTCAGAAACTACTTGTTATCGAAGAAAGTGTAGGATTAAATAAGGAAGGGGAAGTTTATAATATTATATTATATTGTATATTATTTAAGTCGGCCTTCATTGTGTATAATATATAATATATAATATATAATATATAATATATTCGTGACAGTATGTTACCAGTTTTTCTTCTTACAAGGGAGGAGGGTAGGTACTTACCAATAAAATAACAAGGAACACTAGGTTGAAAATTGGGTGGTAATGGCCTCGATCTCTACGTATAATGATCAAACCATCTTCGATCTTAGAACATTAGGTGCATGGCCTCTTAAGCAACTATCCGAATCCCTAGCAATTTTGTTGTTTGAATTGATTCGGGTAAAAAATGTGTGAGAACTTTTATAGAGTTTACCTGTCTCAACAGGTAAGTGAGCTGCCCGAAACTTATTAGGAAAGTAGGCTCATTAGGGCTTCTTTACATTTTTTTTTTGTCTGAATTACTGACAATTCGAACAACAAAATTATTAAAAATCTTTATCGAGCAAGGAAACCTCACTCGATCATTTTCATTTAATTATGATCAAAATGTGTCAAACAAAAATATGGGGTTAATTAAATACAGACAATTTCAAATTTCATGAGGGCGCGCAGTTGACGGATCTCTACAATTTTTTTTTAGGGGGTCAAAATGTGGATCTTTTTGTAGAATCTTACTCTTAATATGGTTAATTTTTAAACAAAATCTTATGAAAATATTAAAAAATATAAAGCTGCGTCCATAAATCCATTAAGATAATAATGTCTACTAATTAAGAATTGTGATATCAAATGAAATGCTCGTTAATTATGAGTACCCTCTTACAGCGCCATTCTTTGTCTTTCAATGCCAAGAATTCTTGTTTTTCTTTCTTTCTTTCTTTAATTTCAATTATTTTATGGTAAAACATATCTTTTAAAAGCTTGGCAGATTATAATTGTCTTCTGAAAGGAATCCAGCAATTATTCTAAGCTCCTATCTAACCATTTCCCCAAGATACCGGCCATTCTTACCTCCTAGCTTGTCTCAACCTGAATTACAGATGAGATAGCCCCGAGAGAGAAGAAAGGATGGTTAATAATTTAAATTGTTTAATAATTTGTTAGTAACCATGGTTTTATAGGTAGGTGGGATTTTAGCATCGATCAAAACCTTGCCCAGTTATCAGAGAGTTTTAGAATATGTTTTGCATTGCGATTTTGATAACTAAAAGTATGATTATAAGTTAAATTGTAGAAAATGTATAGTTTGAAAGTGCATTTTTAAAAAATTATGATTTAAAAGCGTAGAAAAATTTACATTTTTAAATCGTAGGCAAATGATGCATTTAAAAAAATGCACAATTTTAAAGGCTAGCTAAATTGCGATTTTACGAAATATTTAACTACATTTTTTAAAAATAGTATTTTCAGAGCCTACATTTTAAAATTTATATTTTTAAATCGCGCTTGAGAACACACCAATTTCTTTCATGGCCAACATGTTGGAGCTTATTATATACAGCCATTTGGGTCATATATTAGCACCTCTCAGAAATTATATGTATTAAACCAAAAAAAATGAAGAAAGAAAGAAAGAAAAATGATGAAATAAATAACCCATATATGTTATCTGTGCAAAAAAGTGGAAGTGAAAATGAGATTACATATTGCCCCAAAAATTTCAAGAATTATTTGAATATTCGGACCTGATAAGTACTCATTCTTGATCGTGGTGAAAGAGAGTGAAAACTTTGAAGAATAGGAGAATTGTCTTCCTGATTTTGATCATGTGGGCCTTATATATATATATATATATATATATATATATATATATATATATATATATATATATATATTTTTTTTCTTTGCTATGTGCAAGAAAGACTTTTGACTATGTTTCATGATTTAACATACAGAACCCTCATCTAAAACCCCACAATTTTATTAATTTTTTTTTTTTCCCAAAGCAAACAACAGGAGAAAAGGGGAGGAGAATTTACAAAAAAAAAAAAAATGTAAAAGGGCCGGACAATCCAACAATAAGCCCTAATACAACCATATTAGTGCAGTAAAGCATAACATAAGAGGGTTTGTGTCACATAAATGACACGACCTATAAATTCTTGGCACATATGCCAACAAAATTGGCTTCCCTATATGCCAGTTTAAGGCAAGAGAATGGGCACGAACCACAAACATGTATTGAAACTCCGCTATGAGTCTACTACAGTGCACATTTGAAGGAGAACCGCATCAACAAGAAAGGCATTGATAGAGGTCGGATTAGAGTCATCGGCAGAAGACACGAGCCCGGTGTCCGAATGACCCCACAAAACCATTTGCAACCATTTTTGAAGATCACCATAGCCTAAAAAAAAAAAAAAAAAGTAACCCAACCATGCAGATCCAGCGTGGGAAGGAGCAGAGAGCCAAAGATCAAGTGCGTGCACAACAAAACTGCAGGAATGGCGGTGGCGTGTGGTTGACACGCGCTGAGGCAGAGGAATTGAAGAGGCGTTGAAGATACTGGAGGTGTGTGCATGGAGAAGGGTTGAACACAACAAGTCGGGCTTCCAAGTTGAAGAGAAAGGAAAAGAAAAAGAAAGAGGAAAAAAAATTAGGTGAAAAAAATCGAGAAAAGGAGGAGGAAGAAGAAGTGCTCCTCCATCCTCCCCAAACGGCGACAACAACGTGATTTTCTCAAGTGTGGATGTACTATAGAAAACTAGAGGATACGAGAGATACAGAGCTCTTTGGAAGGAGACTTAAGAGCATTCTTCGTAGTCTCATCAAATTTTATTCATCAAAGTAGTTAAAAATTATTTTATTTTATTTTTTTTTTATTTTTTTTTTTTATTTTTTTTTTAAATTCTGGTGAGCCACTTTTTTAAAATTCTCCTAGTAGTCTCACTATTTTAACTATTTACTATCACTATTCCATTTAAATAATATTTTTTCATATTTCTTTATTATTTTTCTATTTAATCTTTTTACAAAAAATCCTTCGTGTTCATGAAATAAGGACTTTATCGTGTGAGAGAGATGGGAGATGGGAAAAGAAAATGAGAGAAAAAAAAAAGAAAAAAGTGTGCTGATCATGTGAGAGAGAAATGTGAAACAAAATTAGTGAGTGGGTTGGTGAGTGAATATTACTCATCAGAATTGGTGAGTAATTTCACTCATCAAAACTTTTTAGTTAAAATGGTGAGGCAACTGATAGTGATTTTTTAGTATTTTTATCAAATTGACTCACCAAAATAACTAAAAAACTATTTTCATGAGGCTATTAGGAATGCTCTAAGGGACTTTTTTCTTTTGTATATCTAAGACCTCCCAATTAAAAGTTCAAAGCATAGCCTTTCCCCACTTTTTTTTTTTGGAAGGGGGGGGGGAGAGAAGTCTTTGTCAACTTTCTTTTTTAAAAAAATTAAAAATTAAAAATTTTCTCTTTTGTTTTATATATATATTTTTTTAAAAAATTAATAAACAACAGAAAATATAAAACACGAAAATCTACTTTCACCGTTATGTCTATGTCGCATCAAAATACTTTTAAAGCATAATAAATAAATAAATAAAAACTCATAAAAAGCATTAACAAACTGAGTTTAACATTCCTTACTCAAACTCAAGATGATCTAGATGGGTCTAGGTCAGTTCAATTTGCCCAAATTTAGGCTAAAAGTTTAGGCCCAAAATCCACTTTGGGCCAAGTGCAGCCAGGAAGAGTTACTTCATTATCTATATTTGTAAGTTATTTTAAATTTTGCGGCCCATATTTCATTCAACATAAAATTCTTAAATCCAACTAATTCATTCAAAACTGTTGTTTTGAAATAATCGAAATAATAGGCCACGTTGATCATGTCATACTAAAACTGGTTTCATCACTCACTCAGCTTTGGTTCATTAAATTGAAAAGTCACACACCACATTTTTGTTTTTTTTTTTGTTTTTTTTTCTAGGTCTTACTAATAATTTATTCAATTTCTGCATATACATATATTTTTATTATGCAGATTCCATCAATAAACAATGAGAGCGTAACGAGTAATTCTATTAGTTTCTCTTGTGTCCTTCTAATAATGATGTGGCTTTTAAAATTACCATTTGATCAAAATTTAATATTGATCGATCACAATTTCAACGGTAATTCTAAAAGCCACATCATTATTGGAAGGGACACAAAAAGAACTTCTAGTATTACTTGATCGAGCATTAAATGTATAAAATACAACATTTTCTGTTGGATGCAATGCATCAGAACTTTGCATAGACGATCTCCCGCATGAACTCTTCAGGTGCTGCAAAACAGAGGAAGCCAAAAGGAGTTAGATGAATCAATTATATTAGGAAATCTGAAAATCCAGATTAACATTGAGGGTTCTCTCCACTTCAAATCTGGAAACCAATTTGAGGAATAATGATTCTCTCAATAGGGCTTTTGAAATTGACTAGTGGTTAAAACTTTGGGATAAATGTAAAATCAGTCAATGTGGTGAGCTTAAATTATAAATCACTCCCTACGATATAAAAAATAATTTAGAGGTTATCGAGGTAGGCCAAAATGATACTTAGTCATTGCAGTTAAATTCCGTCAAAACAGTTCACGAATTCCGTTAGTGTACCATGCTAACACCAATAGAATAATGACACGTGACACGTGTTACTGTTATATATATATAAAACCTAAAAGTTTAAAACTTGAAAAAAGAAAAAAAAAAAAAAAGAAAAAAGAAAAAAAGAAACCCCAACCAATGGGAGTGACCACGTGCCACCTTTGCGGGTAGCTTGTGAGCTACCCTTTTCTTTTTTTATTAAAAAAAATGATTCATGTCATCGTTTTATTAATAATGACGTGACACATTAATAGAATCTGTCAAGTGTTTTGACGAAATTTGACTGCAGTGACTTAATTGTTATTTTAGTTTACCCTGAGAACCTTTGAATTATTTTTTTATATCGTAAAGAGTGATTTGTAATTTAGGCCAACCACAACCACATAGATTGATTTTTTCATTTATCCCTAAAACTTTTAGACTATCATACAAATTTATAGGATTGATTTTAGCAGATTAGACTGGAAAAGACTTCAATATGTCAAGTAGGTGGCATGCCATTTTTCCTCAAAGATTTTTTCACCATGATCCCATAGAATGGCAATTAGCTTTTGCTCCCAACTATGGTTAAGCTACATGCTAGAGCTTCAATTATTTCAGCAGTCACAGTGCAGTTAATACCATTAATTTGAGAAGTTTCAAAAACCTTTATGCATGAATATTCAAATTTTTCAGTAGCAAGTCCAGGAAGTTGAAGGTACCTTCTCTGCCAGTGAAGAGATTGAACTGGCCAATGGCTTGCCGGAGGAACATTTCAACTCCGCTCACAATGATGGCTCCTGCAGCCTCAGATTCTTTCAATAGCCTGGTCTTTCTAGGTATGTAAACAGAATCAAAGACAAGCTGGTAATCTGCCAAGGTCGCCTTGAAAAAGCAAACAAATAGTTTTAATGGCGAAAACCGAAACAGGATGTTGTTCAATTTGTTCTAGTAGGGATAGAGTATAGACCTCAGATACAGGAATTCGATCTGTATTTGGATGCATTCCCAAAGGTGTTGCATTTGCAAGGATTGCTCCTTTATTTGGCTGGAAGTTAACTATGTCTTCGAAAGACCGAGCTTCACCAGATACAGCACAAGCAAGAGACTTTGCTCTGTCTTTTGGACAAACGATAAGAAATAGGACAGTGGGTTCAGAAGCAATATACAATCAGCTTGTTAGATACCAATCATTGTGCTGCAGTTATGCAGGTGAAAGAAATCAATAAGATTCAAACTAGTGACCTCCATTTTATGAGGCGTGGTCCCTAACCGATCGAGCTACCCGTCGGGAAAAATGGCAATCATATATATTAGTATAGAAGAAAAAAACTATTTGTTTAGCATTCTGGAGTTTAGAGTTATGGTTAATTTACCAAAATCAATGTCAAAAATAAGCACCCGAGCTCCTCTACTTTTGGCACCAAATGCTAAGGCTCTTCCTGCACCTCCAGCACCAACTAGCACAAATTGTTTCCCAGCAAGAGGAGAACTGAAAGGTGCTTCCCCATTAGTGCATCCCTGTTCTGTGATATTTCGAATGTACAATTGTTGGCATGTCACTTTCTATGATTGAGTAACTATCAATGAAGAAAATAAGTTTTGCAAGGAATTAAAAGACACCATTCTGAAAGTACAAGTATATAGTTTGGTATTTCAGTACCTTTAAGAGCATCTTCAATTGCAGTTATTGAAGCCTCACAGTCTGTGTTATAACCAATGAGCTTCCCATCGCTAGGTCTCCTTACAATAGTATTAACAGCACCTATGGTCTGATAAAGCATGTGTGAATGAATCTTTCATCAACCACCCATATACTCATGCCTTAGGAATGGGATATATACAATAAGAAAGTGACCAAAATTCTACAAAACTACAATACCACGGCATAATATAAAAGATGAAACGTCTTGAATTAAGCCAACCTGAGCAAGTGGGTGGACCTCATCGCAAAACCCAAATATAGCTTCTTTGTATGGAAACCCAACACTGTATTCACATGAATCAGGAAAATGAGAAGTCAATGTTATTAGCAAAAAACAAACCAAAAACCAACACACACACACACACACACAAACACACATATATGTATATATATATAATTGGATAATGTGACTCTGAAAACTCAAAAGGAGCAAACACCTTAATTGACCCAAACAATCCTATCAAACAGTAATGAGAATAAATCATCTTAGGCACACTAATTGAATCATTGTAGCTCAGCTAAAAATAAATTTTATTTTAGTAAACTTTCAAGTGTAACATACTCTCACAAATGGCATACCTGAATCCAGCAAAGTCAGCGGTTGAATAGACACTAAAGAAATCCCTGAGGTCATCGACAAACATTGGGACATATATTCCATTATAGTTCACATGCCTGAAAGTAGGGTTATGCAATAGGGGGCCCTTGCTGTGGCCAACTGGTTTGGAGATGAGCCCAAAAACTTTAGTTTCTTCATTTACATACTCAACTTTGTAAGCCTGTCTAAGGCTGTCTAAAGTAGGCAGACCAGGAACTGAATTTCCTTCGATAGATCCATAGGTTAGAAAACCACCAAATTTTCGGCACAATATCTGGCTTATAAGACCTCTTTCGCCCACAGAGTATGCAATTAGTGGCACCTACAGGTAGCAGCAAGAGGGGATGTCATACTACAAAAAATGGAGCAATTTAAATACTTGGAATGTTCATTTGATAATCACATTATATACATCTTGCAGAGAAATAAAAAAAAAAAAAAAATGGTATTATTTTTTTATCATATTCTTGAAAAGTACACCCTTCTCTTCGATTTCCCTTTCTTTTTTTATTAATTTGCTTTTACTTTTCAATGTTTCTATAAAATCTGCATCCTTCATTTTCAGTTTGAATTGCCAAATCACTTGAATGAAAGTTGAAACAAGACAAACTTTTATCACAAAAGCTCAAACCTGGCAATGTGAGAGCAGATGAAAAATTCTTGATATTTCTGTAATACTAGTTGCATTTGCAACAAGTTTGATAATATTTGCACCAGTTGTTTGTATGCTTGCGACAAGATGGCTCAGGTCTTCTTCTAAAGAGGCCATACTATTCACATAGCATGAAACAATAATTTTGCTACCACTGTGACGGTTCTTTCTCAGCTCTCCCATAAGATCAGAAGCCACCTGCACAATCATGACAGAAGTCAGATGAGACCCTGGACTCCATGAAACGCTTAGATCTATATAAAACTGATGAAAAAGCTAGATCTCAATGTCCTTCAAATTTCTACTCCTGAAAGATGAAGATGACAGGCCACTGAGAGGGAGGGCAATGCGACCATTTAACTGGATGGTTCCCCGGCTCTCATTTCTCACCTTCAAATATTCTCTTGCTTTAAGACAGAGTAAATGGAATACTAGCATTATTTATAGAACATAACAAAAGTCATTTGATTTCAAACCAAAAAGAAAAAACAATGTTTTTGCTGTGTGTCTAAGTGGGTTTCCTTCCAGTACTGGTTAAATATGGAATTGAGATCCCCAAGGAAGCAGCTAGGTGCATGTGTGGCAAGAGAAGCAATCACATTAGAAACAGAAGGTGCTCCACTTAACACACAATCTCAAATTCCATAATCAAGTTTGAGTAACTCCTGTTCTCACTTACAATCTTGAATATTGATTTCAAAGCACTACCTTGAGCTCAAAATCGATGTAATCAGCTCCCAGTTCTTTGGCCAACTGAAGTGTTTCCACCCGCGTGTGCTCATCGCCTTCATACAGACCACCTTCCCACTTTGGCCTGGAAAAGAATCATATAATTATTGGAATAGATAGCTGTTGAAGACTAACATACATCTAGTAAGAAAATGATCTATATATATAAGGCTTTCTCTAGTTTGATGAAGATATCCTTGGTTATTTACAAGGGGGAGAGAAGAAACAATGAGGATGCTCCAATAATACCAATACATTCATGGCAGTCCTGATGAAGATATCCTGCAACAATTATTCCTTCTTTCCTTCCAGGTTTAGGATTTCACACCATACATAATCTTGCAAAATCACAGTGGATAGTGCAGTTTATCTTACATACACATACTCGGGGAACAAGTCATTGAATTTTTTAGATCTTCTTGAATGGGTGATCCTGCTGTTTTTTACTTCCCTGTTAAACAACTCCCTGAATATTTTTCTGCAACATAACTACTAATCCGCCATCTAACAGGCTCAATGTCCAAGCTGCTTTCAGAACTAAAGAAGAACTTAACATAGCAGAGGATCTACACGAATATTAGCATAAAAAATATATATATCCGCGTGATATATATAAAGCAAAATTCCCAAGAATCGAGCGAGGCTTGTCCTTTCCATATGGCAGTAATACGAGACTTTTGGGACTTGATTAGGATTACACCATATCAATCTTGAGTTACCAGATGAAAGTAGTTGTTTTAAATCACTCTTTATCTTAAAAGCGGATAAAAAATAGTAAATTTAATTATTTAATTAATACTTTAATATTTCTATTAGATGAACTATTTTAATTAAAATGGAAAAAAATGGCAATGTTAAGATCTAAATTAAGAACATGATACCATGTTAAATAATCATTCATTTCAAAAGCTTAAACAGATAAAAAAATGATAAATTAATTTACACTTTAACCCTTGTCACGGACAATATTAGTTTTCTATGTGCCTTTTACATATTTACGAATGTAACTTTTTAGCTAGAAAACAGAAATAAAATCAGTTGGGATTTATGAATATTACCGATAGACGATGATGACTGGCAATGGCTTATTTCTGAGGATAATTTCAAGGTCTTGGCGAGGCTGGAAATTCTTTATATAATCCAACCTGACTTCAACCACGTCCGCACCCTCTGCTTTCGCCTGCTTCATGTCAATCACCATTTGCTCAACGGATTGAGCCACTAATGGAGCACAAATCAGAGTCGAATTCTCCAATATTCCAACACTTCCCATTTGAGCAAACGATCAAGAGAACGAGAGTCAAGCGGTGTTGGTGAGACAGATTGAGTTTTGGAGTATATATATAGTAAAATGGGTAGTAATGTGGGAAAAAAAAAAAAAAAAAAATCAACGGTACCCCATAGCGAAAGGGAAAGAGAAATGCTGACCAAATATGCTCAGTTATGGACTGTTCATTATATTCAAAGCAGCAGTCTTTGAAGGAATGGGAGAAAAAGAGAAGAAAACCCAATACCAACTATGAAACAACAGATTGAGGAACAGAGTATATATAGCATCTAATTCAGGGTTGGTGAGTGGCGTAGGGAGAGGAAGATAATTGCAGATAAAAAGTTTGGTGGGGCTTTACAGACAGCAGTAAAAAATTCTTAAAAATCCAAGAGGACCCACGAGGAGGAGGAGGTTTGCATGAGTTGTAAAGCTATTTGTCCAACAGTTGAGGAAGCCGCCGAGGCCTTGATAGCGCTGGCTCTGGTTTGGTTTGGTTGGTGGGTTAGGTGGGGGACTGAGTCATGCTCGTTGCTCTGTGTCTCTTCTGCGCGCCTCTGAGTTTCTTTCTTTCCAATGAGTGGGGGATTCAAACGAGTTATTCTCCACAACGTGCGTCTAAAGAGTAATAATATTGTAATCAATGAAGAGTCGGCTTTGGGCTTCAACGAGATTATAGAGGGGGATTCGGGATTCCGTAAAGATAACTACAAATCTTTGTATTGATTTTACATCTATTGATGTGATTCGTTAAATTATCATCGCTTTATCAACTACCGAAAAAATAAAATATTAATGTCTTTCTTAATGGTAAAAGTATTGTTCAAAAGCCGTAATCGATTTGAGCTGAACCGAATTTTAAGATTTTAAGATTAATTCTTTTATGAGTCAAGCTTAAAAAATAAAATTCAAACTCGAGCCGAGCTATAAAATATTATTTAAGATCGGCTCGATTAAAACTCAGACGAATTCAAGCTTAACTTCGAACTCATTGAGAATATTATTCGAGCCAAATCGAATTACTCAATAAACTTAGTTTAACTAAAACTCGAATTAAGCTATTAAATTTTTTAATATGTGATTAAAGCGGAGTTTAAGCTCGAATTTGTAAATGTTAAATTATTATTTATTTTTAAAAGATTAAGTTCATAAGAATAGATAAATTTAATCATTTAATTAATATTTTAACACTTATTTTTATGTGTAAGTCCAAACTCTATTTCAATAAATGAAGCATAATATATGAAAAAAAAAAAAAAAAATTAATTAAAATGAGAAGTAAATTATAGGGTTAAGTTTCCAACCAACATCGTTTACCTCTAATATTACGTTAACCTTGACTTTGACCCTTACCCCTGATTGGACCGCCGCCACCCTGGTACACTGGTTGTTCTACCGACTGGCTGGCATCTTTTTTACAGACCCTATAAAACTTGAAAGCCATTTACAAGGGAGCGGCAAATATTTGCTTCTATTAATAAAAGAAAAAAAAAAAACTTGAATTAATAAATTAAAGAAGAAGGAAAAAATAACGTTATCTTTGCTGAATAGCTTTTTCTTTTACGTGATTGCTTTCATTATTTTTGAGATTTTGTGAATCTTTTTAATTACTAGTTTATTATTTTTATTATTTTTTAATAGATTTTAATTACTAGTTTATTGTCTTAGAAGTGTTGTGTTTGGTTCGAATAATATTCAGAATAATAATTTTTTTTTAAATAAATCATATTTTATTTAACTTTTTTTAAAATTTTATTTCATAAAGTAATTTTCGTAATTCACGCAATAAATTTAAAAAATATTCGAATTTGAATAATATTTTTAAGATTCACTGGTTTTTGTCATTTTGTGAATATTTTTATCTTTTTCTCTTGTTAGTGTTTTACCTATTTTTATAGGGACGGCCAAACCAATTTCTTGCAAGACAAAAAAAAAAGAATGAGATTTGTACCAAATGGTATGTACTATAAGTAGATTCCCTCATGGCCGACCGGTTATATTTTGAGGCTTAAGATAACAAATCTAAGTATTTTTTTTTTTATAAATTTGTAATATTAATTAAATAATATTTATTTTAATATTAATATTATATTTTTATTTAAAATTATTTTTCTAATTTTTTGGGAAGCAAATTACAGATTATTCAATTGGTACTTGAGATCAAAATTTATTGTTATCCCTTTAAATTCTAATAGGAATTTTGGATGTTCAAGGCCCAAAAATCTTCCTAAGAATAGAACGTTTCAAGTTGGAAAATAAGTTTTATTTAAAAATGTCTTTAATATTATTTGACTTTCTTATTTAATACTATCAATTTTTTAAAACTTATTTCAAGAATTGAATGTTGAAGAATTAAATAATATTAATGCATTTTTAATTACTTATTGCTATAATTAGGGACCTTAATTAAATAATATGAACTATAATTGCCTTAAAATATTTTTATTTTATTTTATTTTTATTAATATTCATTAATTAAGGACTTTATTAAATTAAGAGTCTTAGACGATGTCCTAATTTTTCAATGGTAAAGCCGCCCTGGATTCACCTCATCTCATGGAAACATTATTTCTTAATTCACATTCCTTTTCCCTCTTTTCTTTTCTTTTCTTTTTTCTTTCTTTCTTTTATTTTTTTATTTTTTATTTTCCCTGGTGTCTCCCATTACTTTTGCTTTGGTTTATTTAATTTTATATTTGTTAAGAAAACGAAAAAAAAATTAAAAAAAAAAAAGAAAAAGAAAAGAAGAAGAAGCAAGCCCCCAGTTACCTTGATATGGATGATCAATAGTAATAGTGTTCGCACTTTTACCCCAAATCACGAAGATCAACGGCTACGGGTAACCTATCCGTCTAAAATGGTCATTCTTGTCTAACCGTTGACGAATATTGGTAGATGTTACATCACAACCAATCAATGATTATAGATAAGATATCAGATGACTCACCACATGACGTCATTTGAATATTATATGATATGTATGAGAAAAGCACACGTACCAACTTAAACTGCCGAGTAATATTAAAAGTTTTTATTAGGTCATTTGAATGTCTTTTTAAAAATAAAGTAATTTTTAAAATTATTATTAAACTTATGATTAATTGTTATTAAATTTTCATCGAACGATGATTTTAAAAGTTGTTTTATTTTTTAAGAAACACAAAAATTATACTTGAGAGACTTCTAAAATTACTCTAAACTACCACCTAATCGTGACAATATCCTCCCCTAAATTACTAAATAATGTTAATATATAATTTTTTTTCCTTACATTTAAAATAATTAATCTAAATCAGAGCCATTTAACATATTTATCACTTTATTTTCTTTACTTGTCAAATTTTTCTTTAAAAATCTAACATAGAAAAAGATTTGTTAGTTTTTTACCTTATCCAAAAAACTAAAAAGTCCTTTTCTATATTAGATTTAAAAGAAACCCGATAGCTAAGATAATAAACAATAACAACTAGGGCAGTAAACAAGTAGTAGTGGTCGTTTGAGCTCGGCCCGTTTAGAGTGTTCACTAGCTCGAGCTTGTGACAAGTATTGAATAAAGTAAAAAAAATTAATAATAATAATAAAATTTAGATAAGTGAAAACAATGATAATAAAAATATAAAAAATGATTTACCACTTACAAGACATATTTTTACAATTACAAACAAAATTATGCAAAATAAATTAAAACAATCACAAATCAAATACAAATGGTCAAATGCAAATACCAATCAAAATTATCTTTAACTTCTCCAGCTTTGCTGAATTGCTATCTTCAGAAGTTGGTTTTTTAACAACCAATATCTTAATAGTTTTAGATGGAGTTGATTACAAACTCATCATTACCAGGAGTCCTGAACCACTTGGATTTTTTGTCGAAAAGCAAACTTTATACATAAATGTTAGTACTCTAATGAGAAATATTGCAATTAATCCAAACTAATGTATGCCATATTTTAGAAACAGAAAGAAGTTTAACAAACTATAATTTGCTTTGCAATCAAAAATATTACTAAGAAATAATATATCGACTTGTGCTCAGCGTATACTTTCTCATAATAAGGAGTATACCTTTTGCTTCTTTATGGTTTTACCTACCCACACAAACAAAGGTATTGCCAATGGTATGGAGTAGGGAGTGGTCATACCATCCCTAGAATGCCTCGTGGTAGACCCCTGAGGTGTTCCAAGGGTGTTGTGACCACCCCCGGAGACCAATTTAAAAAAAAAAAAAAATTTATTTATTTATTTATTTTATTTTATAATTTGATTTTTTTTTTAAAAAAAAAAAACTTTTCTAAAAAAAAAATAATGTGAGGATTTATTATTATTTTTTATTGGATTCCAATTAAAATATATGAATTTTTACCAAAATAAAGAGTAGGAATAGCCATTCCATTCCATTCTTTTTTTTTTTTTTTTTTTTTCCTGATAATAACTATTTTATTTTCTAATGGAATACTCATTCTGCAAATTAATTTATCACCTAACTTATAAGATCTAGTATCATATAAATTGTTCTATTAGTTATAACTTATAACCTAATCTTTATATTTTATATAATTATATTACTATGAATTGTATACTTAGAGTTAGGAAACTTAAGATTTGGGAATTATATGACATTATGTGAATATAGTTCATAGTTATAACCTAATAAGCTTATATATATATATATATATATATATATATATATATATATCGTATAAATTAGATCTTATCACATATGAATTGTTAAATCATACTTAGGGTGCGTTTGTGATTGCGATTTCGTATATAAAAAGTGCGATTTTAAACCAAATTGCAGAAAATGAACTGTTTGGGAATTGTGTTTTTAAAAAATTACAATTTGAAAACGTAGAAAACTGTTTTTTCAAATCGCAGGTAATTGTGTGCTTTTTTGAAAATGCAAAATTTTAAAAGAATAACCTACGATTTTAAAGGCCAAACTGCGATTTTACCAAATGCTTAACTGCGTTTTTAAAAATCACTTTTTCAAATTGCACATTTTAAAAATTGCTATTTTGAAATCGCAAATCCAAACGGACCCATAGTCAATAGTCATACAAAATAAAAGTTGTTTACTTGTTAATATGAATCATATGATATTACATAATTTATATTATATAATGAAAATACATTGTACCATATCAGTATATCACCTAACTTTTAAGATTTAGTATTATATAAATTTTTATATAACTTATATTTTATATGCTGATTCAACTACCATTAGATACTTAGTTAGATCATTTAAGATATGACCATACGATTAACCTTTATCATTAAATTATATATTATATAGATACTTATAGACATAATTATATGTTGTATACCAATCAATTATTGTTAATAATTAAAATTCAATATATACATATACATATATATTATATAAAATCACAATGACTACCGTTAAATTGTTACTTAATAAGTAATATACTATATAAGTTATTCTTAATAATTAATATATATACATTTATTTTTTAATTAATATGTATACATTAAATATATACGAGCTGCGTTAATAAGCAAGCTGAGCCCTCAAACGAGTATGTTCGCGAATTTTAAATAAGAGAGCCGAGTTTTATATTGGTATGTATTGTTTAATAATCAAGTATCGTTTTATGTCTACAAATAATTTATTTAATAACTGAGTTGCGGATGACTTGAGTTTAATCGAGCCGAGCCCGAATGAGCTCACGAATAACTTTGTTTGTTTACATTCTTGTCAATAACCAATACCTTAGATAATCAAGATGCTTATTCTAAATTAATCGAAGTCAAACAAAATTTTTCCCTTCTTATGTAAATGGGTGAAAAACCAAAGTCAAGGATCAGGCAAGTTGAAGGACTAGGTCAAATATTAAAATTAAGATCACGGTCAAACCAAGTCCAAAACTTGGATCATTCATGAATCAGGGCAATGAGGGTGAAGTTGTATTTTCAATTGGGATAAGAATATGCGGTAGTTATTTGTTCAAATTAATAAGTAATTTGAACAAATAATATGAGAAATTTTATATGAGATTCACATGTTTGCTCATCATTTTGTCTCGACGAGTGTAGGACCACATTTTAGTTTGTGAAACCATGGGGTGCTCCCTCTTCCTTCACTCTCCTTTCTTTATATGAACCTTGAGTCATTAAAACCTTTTTGAGTCAGTTAATTTGGGCCAATCGCCCCACGTGATTGGCCCTTCAAAAGGCGAAACTCCCATTGTAGTTTGGTGGCCTAAGGGGTTGATACTTTTGTTATCTAAAGGTAAAAGCTCTAAAGTGGGCGAACATGCTGGGCTCCAGCTTCGTGCACTTGCTAACACCTATTGAAGCATTTTCTAGTGTGCACTTTAGTTTTAGAATGTGTCATTTAGTGTTACGAGTCTACAAGCCTTTCTCATTTCGGTGCTCATCTTTTGAATTTTCAGTAGGCCGGAGCCTTCAGTCTTTTGATTAGAGTAGGGGTCACGAGAGAGAGCACTGCGTACCGCCCTGCCATAGTCACAACTGTTGTCATGGTTAATCCAAATAAATTCAGGACCTTCCGATTACGTACCTACTCAGGCATAAGATCTTATATGAAATTTCTCATATTATCTATTCAAATGACTAGCAACTAATTTAGATGTATAATTGCAGTGGATTCCTGTCCGTTTGGATCCTGATAAGATTGTAGCATGAATCATGTTCGTGGTTGGTGGGGTGTAGTAGGTAGGAATAGCTAGGTGACATCCCAGGAAGGATCGATCTGTCTCTTTCTTTTCAAGAATAAATGATTGCTTTCGTAGCAACTTCTTGCAACTTGCAACTTGCAACTTGCAACTTGCAGAGGGAAATCTGATTTAAGCAAAATTGTTCCCAAAAGGTGAACATATATAACAAGATAAAAACCAAAACAAAATGTTGAAAAATTTATAGAAAAATTAGATTAATCCTAAAGAAGATAATTTATTTTGAAAAGCAAAAATCCAGGAAAGAACTCGATCCCTTCTCGTTTATAAAATTGTCTAACATATTCTATCTATTAAAGCTAAATTTTGCAGTATAGGAGATTATCCAAATGATCAGGGGTGGACCTACCTTAACAGTTGGAGGGGTCCTTGGCATCCCCCCAAAAAAATTAAAGTCCTGATAAAAATTTGATTTTCTATACTATGACACGGGCAATTATCACTTTTTCACGGCGCCCTTAGTTGTAGCTTTTTTAAGGAAATTGCTAAAGATTGAGAAAGAAATCACTAAAGATTTCACTATTGAGATGATGCTGGATGAATTTTATTCTATGAAAAACCGTTGTCGAGCATAATTTCAAGGAGATGCCAACTCTTTCTTTCTCTCTTTTTTTATTTATTTTTTTTATTTTTTTTTTATTTTTATAATTTTATTTTATAGCAAACTAGAAAACTTTTATATTTAAAACAAAACTTCATTTTAAAAATGATTTTATTGACATGTAACTTTTGTATACATTTATGACCTACGACTTAATATGAAATTGAGTTTAAGACTTGCCGTTTCCTTTTATTTTACATAAACACGTGCACATAAATATAGATGGACTATAAGTATTTATGTATTTATTGATTTATGTAAGTTTGGACTCCACTTTGCAACTCGAACTCAAAAAAACCTTTGGCAAAGATGCAAATATATTAAATCCTAATTCTATCCTTTTTAGAGGGGGTTACATGTTGAAAGAATACAATCACACCAATATCGCTATGATTAACAAAGTGGATAACCCTTCTCACATGAATCATTTTCCGCTAATCAGCCTCACAAACTTCAATTACAAAATTATCTCTAAGATATTGTCCAACAGATTCAAACCCCTTCTTAAAAAAATTATCTCCCCCACTCGATCTACCTTTCTTTAAGGGTACGTAGATCCATTCATGACAACGCTGTAATGACCAAGAAAAAAATGCAAGTCACATATGCACTATCACCTTAAAAGAATTAGTAAATTTTGTTAAGAAATTTATCTTATTTTCCAAGACCTGTGATATGTGAAAAATAAGAAGACGACAAATTTAAATAAATCACACACGACACTAAGATTTAAGTGGTTCTCTCAAACTAAGGTACGTCCGCTGGTAGAGACAATCCCAGAGAAAATTCACTATCAAAAGGTGAGTACAAGAAAGTAAAAGGTCGAGAAAACCATTCCAACCCAAAACCTTTCCTTTTTATGGAGTTCTCATCTTTTTTTTCTTTTCTCACAATTTTTGCTCACTCCTCACATAAACACAGCAGCCCACACTTCACCGTGTGGCTCTTGTTCTACCCTCCTTGTTTGCACACTCCTCATTTTCTAGTAGTCAAGGTTGGCAACTTCTCCTTTTCCTTTTTTGTAGAAGAGAACCCAAAAAAATTAAAGTGCCCCACCGCCTTGTGACACCACGCTGAAAAGGAGAGGACTCCAATTCCATAGGGACTTCAAAACGTGTTGGCTGACGTACCCACACGTTTGTTTGATTTAAGGCACCAAACTTTAACAAATTTGACGCCTTCCTATAATCATTTAGTAAATAAGTAATGCGAGACTTAATACTCATAAACATTTCTTATAAACTACCCGATCACTATATTAGCTACTCATCTTTTTTGAAAGATTGCTTAGAGTCTCTTGCCCGTCCGAGCTAATATTAATTGCTCGGTTTGTTGCTAGTGTGGTGGATCAATCTGATTGGGTTTGCCTTTTTTTAAATAATGTTCAAGAAACATCCTCACATACTTTTCTTGAATGCTCTTTCGCGAGGATTTTTTCTGTTGTTGCTATGGTTCTTAGACATACTCTAGTGGTAACATTCTCCATGCTGCAACCAAACGACTCTCCACGTACTACTCATGCTGCTGCTGTTGGTGGAACCCAAGTAGCCATTCTTGCCACACATTTTGCTTTTTCACATGGGATCTACTCTCTACAGATTGAAGGTGATGCTATGATCAATATCATCATTGCAGTTGATCAACAGCTGGATCTCTTTAAGGATTGGCTTTGGCTTCTATCATTTATGCAATATTCATTTTCACTTGCTCTCTTTTCGTAACCGGATGGCTTATAAAGTGTCTAGAGTACAAATTAGCGTGCATAAATATTCTTTAGTTAAATAAGTCGTTTTCAACCTTATATTTGGAGGCATTTTCAGGACTCTTCTTTATAACCCTTTCCTACTATCTTTTTGTTGAGTAATGCTAAAGATATCGTTTGGATGGCTAGGAATCAGCTGTAAGTACGTACATGAGCACATGCAAATTGATGCAATAGCTAGCTGTCAAGTCGATCTGTACTGGTTAGCATGGTCGGATGCCTTGATTCTTGGAATAAAGCCGTAAATTAATGAGCACATGCAAATTGATGCAATAAATTTGGCCTATCAAATCTGGCACCAGTTATCATGGGTCCTCCGATCCATAGTATTCACTCCTCACCGACCTTTTTTAAGCATCAGGCTTTCAAGGAGCATTTGCTAGCGGGATGTGAAGGATTTTTTTGCTAGCTATTTTTTTGCTACAAAAATGTGTTGAAATATAAAACAGAATAATAAAGATAGACGCAAGAGAGAGAAGAGAACACAAAGAATTACGGGTGGTTTAGTGTTATACACCTACGTCCACCATTATGAATTAACTCTAAAGGCTACATTGTACTCATTGACTTGTTTGTTTATAATACAAATGTTCATATTTATAGGGTTTAGAGTAAATATAAAGTACGGTAATCAAATTTCTATGATTTGATTACAATGCTAATATTTAATTACAATTAATTACAATTAACCCGTAAATAGAAAATATTTCTATATCAACCAAATATAGAATATACAGAAAATATAATATATTTTCTATATATTTTAATAAAATCTGGCAACAATTAGCATGGGTCCTCCATACTCACTACTCACCCACCTTTTTTAAGCACTAGGCTTTCAAATGGACCCCACGACTAGCGTTTGAAAATGGGTAATGCTACAATTACTCTTACTTCTTCATTCTTATTATTTACGGGGCAATCAAGGAGCATTCGCTAGCGGGATCTGAAGGGGGTTTTTTTGCTATTTTTTGCTACAAAATGTGAATCTATTCTTAATAAGTGAGGCTTAACGCATAAAATATTAATTGAAATAAAGGGAATGATTGAGACAAGTTTGAAATCAAGACATTTGGCTTAAGCTAATAGGAAGATGTGAATTTAATCATTTAATTTATATTTTAACATATTCTACATGCTTTGGTCTTGTTTGGGATTGCATTATGGAGCTTGAAAATGTACTTTTAATACTTAAAATGTTTTTTAAAACAAAAAAAATGTAGGTTTGGTGCAAAACTTAAAAAAAAAAAAAACAACATTTTTTTACTCTATAAAAAGCTCAGGGAAAGCTTAAAAATGAGATTTTTATTTTTTTTTATTTTAATTAAAAAAATAAAACTCTTTCTGACTTTTTCTATAAACAAAAACTGTATTTCTCAATTCAATCCAAATCAAGCTTCTTCTTCTTTCTTTTTTTTTTTTTTTTTTTCATCTCATCAGTTAAATTCTCAAGACTTCAAAATGCAATCCTTATTCCTTCCTACATCACAAAATAATCTCAATAGACACCATCTACAATAACATTGATCACTCTGATTGGGATTCATCCACCCTATCATCTCAAATATTGATTTTCCAACACGTATCTTGGTGGATTTGTGTCATAGTGTAACATTGTACCAAGCCTTGTGCCCATTGCTTCCCTGCCCCCCACTGTTTTTGAGTCTCCTAAATGGGTGGGAACCACCTTTATGTTTTCATGCTTTACTTGAATTTGGCTCAAAAAAAGCCAAATCCAACGTGAGCATTGTCTGGTTTGTTGTGTTGTCATATCAATCTATTTAGGTATCGGTCCCGGATTGAGGTCGAGAGACAACACATGGTGCGAGAGTTCATATAAAACTCATTTATCTTAATAAATTTTAAACTGTTCAGTCATCTACTCAAATAAATTTTGAACTGTTCGGCCTCCTTTTGTTTCTTATTCTACTCGTGCCCAACGTGAGTTTAGTTTGGTTTCTTATTGTTGTTTTATTTGAAATCTCATTTAATTATAATATTGTAATTTAGTCTAATAATTTATGAAATCTCTTAACTATTTTTAGATCTAGTTGTAAGTTGCTCAGACTTAGTTGAAACCAAATTCTAAACACATTGACCAAACAACATGAATTTCAACTCGATCTGAATCAAATTTTGGGCCAAGTTGAAGTCAAATCCACTAAAATAGCAAGCAATTAGGATAACATCTTTCTCTGGAAATTGGTTTCAACTCTTCATCCTTCCATATGCACAAAGGATCGATTAATCTGGGTCTTCCATACATTATATTACAAGTTAAAACAAAACTTTTGGATGTAAAAATCAAAATAAAACAAAATGCTAAGGCTGTTAGATGTATTAATATACGAGTAATGTTACTATTCACATATGTTTTAAGTGGTTGATATGAAAAGTCATTCAAAACACGTCATATTAATTAATGTGAAATGAGTGTAATACACAGGTGTAAAGAGTAAAATTACTTGACATAATGACAACAACACAAAAAAATCAATCATTTCAATTTGAATAAATGGTGATACATTGAAAATGACCTAAAATATTGTCTACAGTGTAAGCCAGTACTGCACCCAAAACAACTCAAAACTGAATTTGAGAAAGAAACCGTACGTGTATGCAATTGCCAAAAAGTCCCAAATAATAATTGATATTTAAAAATCACTTTTCACATCTTCATTTTTTTTTTTAGATATTATCCAATTGAAGCAACAATAGTAAAGCATCTATAGTTGAAAAAATAAAAAAATGCAGTTCAACAAACATAGCAAGAGTTATTCATTTTCACGAATTTCTTAGCTTCTTCTGTTTTGTAATTCAACAAACATAGCAAGAGTAACTAAACATAGCAAGTACAAAGATCATCCCCCTTTGATAGAAATAAGTCAGCCATGCTTGGAGTTTTCACAGCCCTTGATTTTGAGATGATCAACATTATTCTAGAAGGTGACTTTTTAACAGTGATCTTTATCCTATTCAACACAACCACCTAACCTCATATTTAGTGGTGGAATCGGAATATCAGCAGGGCAAAACTAAAACTAAAACTTTGGGAAGGGGAAACATAATTTTAAAAGATTTATTCCATAAAAACCTATAATTTTGAGAGGTTTATTTATTTATTTTAAGGAAATAAGCATACAAATCAAAGGTTAAAAAGAGCTCTAGATGCATTTTTTAGAGTAGAGCAATAAAATTAATCAGAAAAATATGACAAAATGACTTTCCAGTAGTGTCAGACAGTTAACATATCCTGAAGTTGATTTGTCAATGGTGTTAGAAGGGACATGATTCTTGCACACAGGAATCAAGAGACATGGGTAATTCCCACATGGTAGGTCCCACCACATGGGTCCCACGTGGGACCCAACCCATGTCTCTTGTCTCTTGCACAACTGTTATGCAAGAGACATTTCTACAAAACAAAAGGCCACAGTCAGATGTTGAAACAACAGCGACAAATAAGAAACATAACAAATTCTGAATCCAGCAATTAAAAAGAGGAAGTTTTTGGAAATGTATTGATGTAAAGTAAATTTTCATTTGTCACTAGATCACTTCCGTAGATGGTCCTTTTTTTGTTTTTCGTATGCACTTCCTGAAGTAATTATTCAAAGGCAGGCATAATAGGAGACTTTAGGGAAGGATGAGAAATCATTCAATTTAGTTCCCTCACTCTTACCATGTTGAGTGAAATCTAATGACAATTTCAATCATATATCATATACAATATTGATGGACACCATCCCCTTATGCCCTCATATATAAGAGATGCAGAGAGTTGACAACAGGTGCAAGTAACAAGAGTTAATGCTAGAACGATACAGGATTTTCCAAGAAACGAAACGTGTGCAAAGGCCTCCAACAATATACATGTGTAATATGTCAAGATAGTTAAGCCAGAACTTTAAAAATTAAGTTATTCAATTTTTTAATTAATGGATTTGGATAAGATACTATAGGAGAGTCTGAGAAATTACACCAAAAGGAAGGGGCAAAGGACAAGAAGGATTAGTGAGGGTTAGCATATAATGAGAAAAGTTGATATCAAATGCCACAGTCAGGAAGATGAGATAATTTACCTTACAGCATTTAACAAACAATTGACTTTTCAAAAAACCAAAACATAAATAAAACAAAAAAAAAAAAACAAAAAAAAAAACACAACATACTTCTTAGAAAACTTTCCACCCCTTCTTTTAGGAATATTTTAAGAAAACAAGTGCTTAATTTTACAGATGTAGGGACTGAATTATTATTCATAAAAATAATTTTTTTTTTTTTTTTTTTTTTTTTTTTTTTAAAAAAAAAAAAAAAAAAGAGAAGTGGCCGTACAACCACCACCAAAGAGATGGGTGGCTGTGAGACCACCCATTTTTCAGAAAACTTTTTATACCTTCTTATAGGAATATTTTGAGAAAAAACCGGTATGGTGCTTATTTTATTAGGTGTAAGGGCTGACTTATTATTTATAAAAAGATTAACAAAATGAAAAAAGAAAAAAAAGAGAGAAGTGGCTGCGCATCCACCCTTCTCCTCTGCTAAGAGTGGCAGTATGGCCACTCTCTATCTGCCTTCTTCTTTTTTTTTTTTTTAACAAAAAAAAAAATTGTATAAGCCTGCTCCACATCTATTTGTATTTTTTCAAAAGCATATTTCATATTTGTTCCTTCGAAAAATACAAAACACTTTTCAAAAAGTTTATCAAACAATTTTCTTAAAGGAACCCCACAAAAAACATTGGTCTAGTTTGACAACACTTTTTGGAAAAACTTTTTTCTTAAACAACTCAAAATACAAAACATTCAAAATTATTTTTACTTTTATCTCACATCAGAACACTTTTTCAACCAAAAAACAAAGAAGGTACACTATCTAAAATTTTTTACCAAACGAAAATTTTTGAACCAATTGTCTCCAATGTGGACCCCACCAAAAAACTTCTCAACATTATATCACATAAAACCCTTTTCAAATCAAAACACTAAAAACAATTTTGAAAACCTTAACAAACATACCCAAGAATATAGTGAAGGAAGAAAATTCACTTTTCAAAAGATAGTAAATGAAATAGACTGCAGGAAGCTGGCCTGCACAAGGAGTGAATCAACCCAAAAAGGTGAAAAAATAGTCTACGGAATTGCTAGACTAAAAATCAAGTACCTAAACAAATATCAAGTTGAATGCATATAGCGATGGCAGGAGGCATAAAAAAACTAACATAGAAAGAAAGATGGTAGTCAACAAGTACTTGAGGGAGACCAAAGGGACGACTTATAATCAAAAGATTAGAATATCATATCTCAAAGAACGTTATGTAAAATACAAAGACATGAAGAGACTAGATGTTTATATATATGTGGGAGGACTAGGAATGATTTGCTCCAATAGGTAATCAACAAACAAAGCCTAACATGATAAACAGATAAATGGAGGAAACAAAAGGCAAAAGATGGGAAAACCCAGTATTCAATTACCAAGTTTACCTGAACAAAGAGTGAGTCAGCAAAGCTTCAATTGCAAACAAGGGAATCATGAAGCATGTTTCACTTCATGCATAGATGATAAATAATAATTAGAGATAACTTCGCATAAGAGTATTGAAGTATCGGTCGTTTTGATTTAGGAGTACTGAACTTCCAAACGTTTCAAACTAGGGTATTCAAGCTTCCAAACGTCTCAATAAAGGGTAATCCGTTAAGATTAACCGTTAAATCCTGCCAAAATTTTCAAAATATTCCCGTGTATATTTTTTCAAAAAAAATTTATAAAAATTTTCAAAGATTTATAAAAATTTATAAAAATTGCCAAAATTCCCAATCACACCAATATTGCTATGATTCCCAAAGTGGATAACCCTTCTCAGATGAATCATTTTTCGCCAATCATCCTCACAAACTTCAACTACAAAATTATCTCCAAGATATTGCATGTCCAACAGATTCAAACTCCTTAAAAAAATTATCTCCCTCACTCAATCTACCTTTCTTAAGGGTAGATCCATTCATGGCAACATTGCAACGACCTAGGAAAAACGCAAGTCACATATGCGCTATCACCTCAAAAGGACTAGTCAATTTGACGCTTTCCTAGAATCATCTAGTAAATAAGTGATGTAAGACTTAGTACCCATGAACATCTCTTATAAACCACCCAATTTCTATATGAGCTACTCATCTTCTTTGAAAGATTGCTTGGAGTCTCTTGCCTGTCCGAGCTAATATTACTCGGTTTGTTACTAGTGTGGATCAATCTGATTGGGTTTGCCCTTTTTTGTAATAATGTTCAAGAAATTAAAATCCTCACATATTTTCTTGAATGTTCTTTCGCCCTATGGTTTGTGAGAAATCAGCTAGTGCATAATGTGGCCCAACCTGTCCTAAGCAAGTATTTTTAGCAGATTCCTCTCCTTGGCACCATCCTTTGCCAGGTACTATCAAAAATTAATTTTGATGTGGCCTGTCAAGATAAATTTTTTCTGTTGTTGCTATGGTTCTTAGACTCTAGTGGTAATATTCTCCATGCTGCAACCAAACGACTCTCCACTACTCATGCTGCTGTTGTTGGTGAAGCCCAAGTAGCCCTTCTTGCCACACATTTTGCCTTTTCACTTGGGATCTACACTACCAACAACAACAACAACAACTAAAAACAGGAAAAAAAGAAAAGAAAAGAAAAGATTTTAGTAACAACCATTTAGTGATGTGTCAGGGAGTCTGACACGTCACTAAATTATAGTGACGTATCATTAATGACGTGTCTTCAACATGAATAATTAATCACTACATCACTACTGGAATTTAGTGACCTGTCAATGTTTGACACTTCACTAAATCTAGTGACGTGTCATATTTTGACACGGCATTAAATCTGACAAAAATTGATTTTTTTAATTTTGCTCTCTCGAATATATATATATATATATTAATTTTTGACGGTTAACCTGATAAACAATTTACATTTCCATCAATCCATCAACAATCATAACAATTTACATTTCTATCGATAATCAACAATCACAATTATTCATAATCAAAATACTAACTAGTTTCAACAAACATACAATCAATCTCTGTCATAGATATAAACAAAGTATACATATTACAAAACACAATCTATATATAGATTACAAAACATGAATAAAGATACCGATCGTTTGGATGGCTAGTAATAAAGCTGTACATGAGCACATGCAAATTGATGCAATAGTTATCAAGTCTGTACTGGTTAGCAATAATTAGCATGGTCGGATGCCTTGGAATAAACCCGTAAATGAGCACATGCAAATTGATGCAATAAATTTGGCCAATCAAATCTGGCACCAGTTAGCATGTCCACCTTTTTTAAGCACCAAACTTTCAAATGGACCCTACGAGTAGCGTTTGAAAATGAGTAATGCTATATACACTCTTATTTCTCTATTCTTATTATTTTCAAGGCAATCAAGGAGCATTCGCTAGTGGGATGTGAAGAGTTTTATTTTGCTATTTTTCACTACAAAATGTGGATGTACTCTTAATAAGTGTGGCTTAATATGTGAAATATTTAATTGAAATAGAGTGATATATTAATAATTGAGACAATGTTTGAACTCAGAATATTTAGTTTAAGCTAATAAGAATATGTGAATTTAATCATTTAACTTATATTTTATCAAATTCTACATGCTTTGGTCCTGTTTGGGATTGCATTGAGGAGCTTGAAAATGTACTTTTAGTACTAAAAAGTTTTTTAAACAAAAAAATGTTCGTTTGTTGTTCAAAAAAAAAAAAAAAAAAATGTTGGTTTGGCGCAAAACTTACAAAACACTTTTTTACTCTAAAAAAAGCCTAGAGGAAGCTTGAAAATGAGAGATTTTTTTTTATTTTTATTTTTATTTTTTTTTTTTTAAAAAAAAAAAAAAAAGCTCTTTCTAACTTTTTCTATAGACAAAAACTGTATTTCTCAGTACAATCCCAATCAATCTCTTATATATAATCCCACCAGTTCATCCTATATAAATAACATGAGAGACGACAGCATGCAGCTCTTTTTTTAATTTTAATTTTTTTTTTTTTTTCATATCAGAAGTTAAATTCTCAAGACTTCAAATTGCCATCCTTATTCCTTCCTACATCACAAAATAATCTCAATAGACACCATCTACAATAACATTGATCAATCTGATTGGGATTCATCCACCCTATCATCTCAAATATTGATTTTCCAACACGTATCTTGGTGGATTTGTGTCGTAGTGTAACATTGTACCAAGCCTTGTGCCCATTACATCCTTGCCCCCCCGGCCCACTGTTTTTGAGTCTCTTAAATGGGTGGGAACCACCTTTATGTTTTCAAGCTTTACTTGAATTTGGCTCAAAAAGCAATCCAACGTGAGCATTGTTTGGTTTGTTGTTCTGTCATATCAATCTATTTAGGTATCAATCCCGAATTGGGTTGTGAGACAGCACATGGTGCAAGAGTTCATATGAAACTTACTTATTTTAATAAATTTTAAACTGTTCGTCCATTTACTCGGATAAGTTCCTTCTTCTCCCTCCTTTTGTTTCTAATTCTACTCATGCCCAACGTGAATTTAGTTTGGTTTCTTATTGTTGTTTTATTTGTAATTTCATTTAATTATAGTATAGTCATTTAATCTAATAATTTATGAGATCTCTTAACTATTTTTAGACCTAGTTGTAAGTTGCTCAGACTTATGCTCTGTTTGTTTCGACGTAAAATGGTTTCCGTCGTAAAATATTTTCGACGAAATCAATTTCAAAAGAAATTATTTTCTCGAAAATATTTTTCGGCGTTTGGTTCGCACGAAAAAATTACGAAAAGTGAAAATGCAACTGTCGCCGGAATCCGGCGACGACCGGTCGCCGTCGCCGGAATCCGGCGAACATGTTTGGCCGGATCCGGCCAAAATTGCCGGATTCCGGCAGGACACCTCCTGGCCCGGTCAGATCCGGCCTGATCCGGTCATTTTGGCCGGATCTCGGCAGGATCAGTGGCCGGATCCGGTCAGATCCCGCCGGATTCCGGCCATTTTGGCCGGATTCGGCGGGGTCAGTGGCCGGATCCCGGCCATTTCGGCCAGATCCGGCCGGATCAGTGGCCGGATCCGGTCAGAAAAGGCCGGGTTCCGGCAGGTTTCTGTCCATGGCCGGATTCCGGCGGCCGGCGGTGTTCCGGCAACCGGATTCCGGCGGCTGGATGTATTTCGGCGGCCGGATTCCGGCAGCCGCCAGGATTCCGGTGGTCGGATTCCGACGCCGGCATTATTCCAGTGACTTGATGATGCCGGATTCCGGTGCTGCCTATTTTCGAACGATTGACTATTGTAGGATTTGGACAGTCAGATATCAAACGTGCGTGTAAGGACGAAGAATATAATTTTGGAAAACGATTTACGGTTTTAAAAACCGTAAATCGTTTTCAAAAAATTAAAGAAGGTTTTACGGTCAAACCGAAAATGATTTTCGTTGACCATTATTTTCGCCCCTACCAAACACCGTAAAATACCGAAATCATTTTCCGGAAATTATTTTACGCCGAAACAAACGGAGCATTAGTTGAAACCAAAATCTAAACACATTGACCAACCAACATGAATTTCAACTCGATTTGAATCAAATTTTGGGCCAAGTTGAAGTCAAATCCAATAAAATAGCAAGTAATTATGATAACATCTTTCTCTGGAAATTGGTTTCAACTCTTCATCCTTCCATATGTACAAAGGATCGATTAATCTGGGTCTTCCATAAATTACAAGTTAAAACAAAAACTTTTGGATCTTAAAATCAAAATAAAACAAAATGCTAAGGCTGTTAGATGTATTGATAGAAGAGTAACTGAGTAAGTAATGCTATCTTCGCATATGTTTTAAGTGGTTGATATAGAAAGTTACTTAAAACACGTCAAGTCAACTAATGTGAAATGAGTATAATAAATAAGTATGAAGAGTAATTCGAATTACTCTTGATATATTAATGACAACAACACTATATATATATATATATATATATATATATATATATATATATATATATATATATATATATATATATATATATCAACACCTTTATAATGTCCTCGTCATGGAAAGAATGGACATTAAAAATGTGGGTGGAAGTAGGAAAACCATTTGGAGCATGACAGACATCAATCATTTCAATTTGAATAAATGGTGATACATTGAAAATGACCTAAAATATTGCCTATAGTGTAAGCCATTACTGCAACCAAAACAACTCAAACCTGAATTTGAGAAAGAAACCGTGTATGCAATGGCCAAAAAGTCCCAAATAATAATTGATATTTAAAAATCACTTTTCACACCTTCATTTTTTTTTTTTTAAAAAAAAGATTTTATCCAATTGAAGCAACAATAGTAAAGCATATATGTTTTTTTTTTTTTTTTTTAAAAAAATAAAGTTCATTTTCACGAATTTCTTAGCTTCTTCTGTTTTGTAATTCAACAAACATAGCAAGAGTAACTAAACATAGCAAGTACAAAGATCATCCCCCTGTGATAGAAATAAGGCAGCCATGCTTGGAGTTTTCACGGCCCTTGATTTCAAAGATTGACAACATTATTTTAGAAGGTGACTCTTTAACAGCGATCCTTATCCTATTCAACACAACCACCTAACCTTATATTTAGGGGTGGAATTGGAATATCAGCAGGGCAAAACTAAATTAAAACTTTGAGGATGGGGAACATAATTTTAAAGGATTTATTCCATAAAGACATATAATTTTGAGAGTTATTTTTCTTTTTATTTTTATTTTGTGTGTGCAAGGCTGTAGTTTCATCCCTGCTCAAAATGGAAAATCTCTGCTTTTGTGTCAAACATCGATCCTTGATTTGCTTACTTCCTTTCAGAAATGGTCAGCCTCTAAGGTTCACAATAGTGCTTTACCCTTTAACGAAATGGGCCACTTTAACTAGGTTTTTTTATAGCATTTCCTATTGGGACATGTTAAACATCCATCCTCTAACCATCTCCATGTAAGCAAGTTTCAAATCCACCATTGAATTTAAAAATGAGATGGATAGAAAATGAATTTATATCATGTTTCTTTTTTCTCTTATAGTTTTCTTTTATTAGATCCATCTTTGAAAAAAAAAATTTCCCCCTTTATATTCTCATCTACATAGGGAAGGGTAAAAAAGAAAAAGAAGCAATGGCTAGTAAGCATCAACACTAATTTTTTTTTTCCCCCTTTCTATTCTCATCTATATAGAGAAGAAAAAGAGAAAAAGAAAAAGAAGCAATGTCGAGTGAACATAATAACATTAAAAAAGGAGATGCCGAGAAAGCTTCTCCATCGATCCATTTAAAATCTTGACTTGGTATGAAATTTCTTACAAATAAACCTCTAAAAGTGACATGTCCTTAGCATCTAAGTTCATTCTCATGTGATTTTTTAATAACATTTAATAAAAAAGAACATGCTTTTCGCATGTTTAAACAACACATCACTTTTGGAGATTAATTTGTAAAATATTTTTACAAACTAATTTGTAAGAAATTTCTGTCATACTCATTATTTCATTAGTGAAATGGAGAGGATACTTATCCTTGAATTATAGCCAAAAGGCTATTCTGCCCTTGTCAGGATTAAAAGGTTCATCAGCATTCAAAGGTGTTAACGAGTCTTGGACTTTCTCAAGAGTTGTAGTATTTGTAAATAAAAATTGGTTCCTTAATGGATCGATAAACATTCGATTCCTTCAATAGCATAATTAAGGAAATTCGGATAGAAGTACATCACACTACGAAGGCTAATCCAATCCATAAAAATTCCAAATCAATGCGAAATAATTCACAGTACAACTCAATCGTCATAATTAAGTACATGGTAAACAACTAGATAAAGCATGCTCCTTTCATATGTTAAAATATCACAATATGCATATGGATAATAATTGGATCATTTCATACCTCGCCAGGCCCAGTTGATGATTTATTATTACATCACATCCTAGCCTTCTAATCATGGCGATCACCTTCTTGTACTACAGCGAGTGAATTTCTAATCACTTTAAAAAACAATCTCTCAATCATCCTAGCCTCTATAATGTCTCTGCATCTGAAATTCAAAGCCATAACAGGTAACAGAGGTTCCTCCCAAAATATTCCTGAGTTTGAATTGGGGGACAGAAATTCTCACATCAAGCAACTAATGTGCAAAAGGAAAACGGGAAGATGTGCATGCCCTAATTTATGCAGTAAGCTGATACTTCAAACTGCAGTCTTAAGCCGGAGCTTCTAAGTGCTCATCAGGCCTTTATGCGAACTACAAATGAACCTGTTCATAATTTCCAACTAGCATGATTACTTGAAGCGTGCCAAAGACATAGCATAATAACAAAACAGGACTTCATAAGGAAATAAGCATACAAATCAAAGGTTAAAAAGAGCTCTAGATGCATTTTTTAGAGTAGAGCAATAAAATTAATCAGAAAACTATGACAAAATGACTTTCCAGTAGTACCAGTAGTACCAGACAGTTAAAATATCCTGCAGCTGATTTATCAATGATGTTAGAGATATCTGTCACATCAAATGGCATATCAAGAAAATTGATTTATAGTTTTATACCACATTCAGTGGTCAAAACAAAAGGCCACAGTCAGATGTCGAAACAACATCAAAAGAGAAGAAACCATAACAAATTCTGAATCCAACAATTAAAAAGAGGAAGTTTTTGGAAATGTATTGATGTAAAGTACATTTTCATTTGTCACTAGATCACTTCCGTAGATTGTCCTTTTTTTGTTTTTTCGTATGCAATTCCTGAAGTAATTATTCAAAGGCAGGCATAATAGGAGACTTTAGGGAAGGATGAGAAATCATTCAATTTAGTTCCCTCACTCTTACCATGTTGAGTGAAATCTAATGACAATTTCAAGCATATATCATATAAAATATTGATGGACACCATCCCCTCATGCCCTCATAAAGGATGCAGAAAGTTGACAACAGGTGCAAGTAACAAGAGTTGTATACTAGAACTATACAGGATTTTCCAACAAACGAAACGTGTGCAAAGGCCTCCACCAATGAAGGAAACACACAGGAAGTGCATACACCAATATACATGTGTAATACGTCAAGATAGTTAAGCCAGAACTTTAAAAATTAAGTTATTCAATTTTTAAATTAATGGATTTGGATAAGATACTATCGGAGAGTCTGAGAAATTACACCAAAAGGAAGGGGCAAAGGACAAGAAGTATTAGTGAGGGTTAGCATTAAGATATAATGAGAAAAGTTGATATCAAATGCCACAGTCAAGAAGATGAGATAATTTACCTTACAGCATTTAACAAACATTTAACTGTTCAAAAAACCAAAACATAAATAAAACTTAAAGACAAAAATAAATAAATAAATACATAAAACACTACATACTTCTCAGAAAACTTTCCACCCCTTCTTATAGGAATATTTTGAGAAAACAAGTGCTTAATTTTTCAGGTGTAGGGACTGAATTATTATTCATAAAAAGACCTTTTTTATTTTTGAAGAGAGGCGGCCGCACAACCACCACCAAGGAGAGGGGTGGCTATGAGACCACCCATTTTTTAGAAAACTTTTTATACCTTCTTATAGGAATATTTTGAGAAAAAAAGGGTGCTTATTTTTTCAGGTGTAGGGGCTGACTTATAATTTATAAAAAGATTAACAAAATGAAAAAACAAATAAAAAAATAGAGAGGTGTCTGCGCAGCTGCCCTTCTCCTCTGCTAAGGGTGGCAGTATGGCCACTCTCTCTCTCTACCTTTTTTTTTTTAAGAAAAAAAAAAAAAACAGAAGTCGGCTCCACATCTATTTGTGTTTTCTCAAAAGAAGCATATTCAATATTTGTTCCTTTGAAAATACAAAACACTTTTCAAAAGTTTATCAAACAATTTTCTTAAAGGAACCCCACAAAAAACATTGGTCTAGTTTGAGAACGCTTTTTGGAAAAGCTTTTTGCTTAAACAACTCAAAACACAAAACATTCAAAACTATTTTTCACTTTTATGTCACATCATAACACTTTTTCAACCAAAAAACAAAAGCACTATCTAAAATTTTTTACCAAACAAACCCATTATCTCCAATGTGGACCCCCACCAAAATACTTCTCAACTTTATATCACATAAAAACCTTTTCAAATCAAAACACTAAAAACAATTTTCAAAACCTTAACAAATGTACCCAATAATATTGTGGAGGAAGAAAATTCACTTTTCAAAAGATAGTAAATGAAATAGACTGCAGGAAGCTGGCCTGCACAAGGAATGAATCAACCCAAAAAGGTGAAAAATAGTTTCCGGAATTGCTAGACTAAAAATCAAGTACCTAAACAAATATCAAGTTGAATGCATATAGCGATGGCAGGAGGCATAACAAAACTAGCATAGAAAGAAAGATTGTAGTCAACAACTAGAGGGAGACCAAAGGGATGACTTATAATCAAAAGATTAGAATATCATAACTCAAAGAACCTTATGTAAAATACAAAGACACGAAGAGACTAGATGTTTAAATATATGTGGGAGGACTAGGAATGATTTGCTCCAATAGGTAATCGACAAACAAAGCCTAATATGATAAACAGATAAATGGAGGAAACAAAAGGCAAAAGATATACATGGGAAAAGCGAAACCATGAAATTGAAAAAATCATGGTGTGCCCAGTAGTCAATTACCAAGTTTACCTGAACAAAGATTGAGTCAGCAAAGCTTCAATTCCAAACAAGGGAATCATGAAGCATGTTTCACTTCATGCTTAGATGATAGATAATAATTATCATACAACAAAACCTTAATTGACCAAAAGAAAGCATATCATGGAGTGCTTATAAAAGTAATACAATGTGCGCAAAAAAGTAATCACAATCTGATGCACTCAAGAACCAGTTACTCACATGCAGGAAGATTAGATATATCCGCAGAAACTGCACAAGGAATTCCAAGATTTGAAAGAGCCCCCCTTATAATTCCACATGGGAAATAGAGATGCATGCTTGTAGCTTGTGCTGCCTTGTTTTCGGGCGTACCTGCAGAATTATCCTGAGATAAATCTCCATCCTCAGATGATGGATCAACTGACATGCGTGCAAGCCAACGAAACCGATCATCTTGCAATACAAAGGTACCCTACAAGACAAACAAGAGCCATTTTTCTAAAATTCACACAACAGCGTATAATCTATATCGACTTTAGATACTTGAACTAACTCTATGATTGGTCTTCAAGTTGTCAATTTGCTTCTTGAAAAGCTCGGACCAGAAGTCCTTGCAGATAAACTTGATTGCCTCTAGATGATCACTGAACCGAGGCCGCTCCATTGTATACCTAAAAAAGAAGCAGAACTTCACTCTTATAGGCAGCATTTCAAACCCAAATGTATAGAATTATGAGATAACCAAATCATGCGAACTATAATAAGTATTAAATAAACTTTTCATACTTCAACAATTTTCTTCTGTGGCACTCCTATTGTGGTGTTACATTCAATGTTTGCCCAACAAAATAGAGAGCCAGAAATACACAATAACAGTGTAAGAGCAAGGTTGAGTAAGAGGAACTAAATGATGTCCAAATTGCGATCACATTTATATATTCATATACCATGTTGTTGTTACTAGTTTGAGTAGATCCCAGAATTAGTAATTGAAAGGCTAAGTAGACACTACCCACGCTTCACCTTTAAAATGGACCGTATTGAATCACAGTCTGTATGCAATGCATGTAAAGTACTTTAAGACAAACACCGAAGTAGATCACTTTAGCTTTGCTTTCAATAAGAATTTGTATAATGTTTCCAGTGCTAATGCTCCGAAAAGAATTAAGTCAATGATCTCTAGTTCAAATGCTAGTTCCTACCTATAAAAAAGAGATGAGTGAAGGCATGGATTCAAGACTCACCGCGTGTCCAACCCATCAACAAAAAAAAGAAAAAGAAAAATAAAAGTAAAGAAGTCATTTTTGATCGATTAAATTTAGAGTAGTATGATATCAACATATATGCCATTTTGCAAATCCATGCCACATACAAGCATTTTTCCATTAGGGTTTTTCTCTTTTTCTTTTTTTTAAGTCCCACAGGCCTAATTCATAAATTCTATTTTCTTGCGCGGAAACTGAGGGAAGAGGTAATAAAATCAAAATCCTTATAATATGAACTAATAAAAAATAATACTAAAATTAAGCTACTTAGTTCTATTAGACCAAGTAGAGAAAGGATTAAACTTTCTCAGGTCCCAAACAACAAAATAATTAAGAGATTCAAATTCATTATTATTTACCTTCCCACACTTTCTCAGCAACCAAACAGCTAATTAACAATTTGATAGCAAAGAAGCAATTTTTTTTTTTTTTTTAAAAAAAAAAAAATTCTCACAAGCCACACAATTCACATGACTCGTTCAGATCTAAAGCCCAGACTTCAAATTACAATAAAGCCCTAAATCAAGAAATGAGAAGAAGAAAAAAATGTGCTTCATAAGTTTGGATAAGGTGTGGGGGGAAGTGTACCGTTCGGATAGCTGGTGGCCGACCTGGAAGCCAATGGCCTCGATCCGACGGGCGGCGAGCTCTGGCTTGTTGGCATAGAACCGATCGCAATAAGCGGACACCATTTCCGTTAGTAGACTGTCCACGCAGCTCTCCGAGACCTCCCTTCCCATTTCTCTCTCTCTCTCAATTTGCTCTTCGATTTTACTCTCTCTTCTAAATTTATGAAATGCTTTCGGTCACATTTCTGATCCACCGCTATCTTATTACGCGGACTGGCATTAAAAAATAAAAAAAAATACTAAATTTAATAATAGATTAACAATGCTAATAATGCCCTTAAAAAAATGCTAATAGGGAAATAGTGGTATGATATATAAAATTGCTTATATCTAATATTAACACATTATTTTTAATTTTTTCATAAATAACGCTATATACTATATTTCTATCTTATCTCATTCCTAAAAAAAAAATAAAAAATCAATAACTTATAAACACGGTCATTGTCAATTCAATTTAATGACAGTGAAACCAGGGTACAAATTGTCATTACTGTTCTTCGTACTACCATGTAGATGTCAATGAAAATATATAGAACTTAATTAGTTTTAATCTTAGCGTAAATCATAATCTTAAATTATCAATTTTTATTTATTTATTTTTGTTTATCTCACGCATGAAAGCTCAAAAATTAATGTTATATTTTGTGTAAAAGAATTTGGTATACTTGGGACCCTAACAAGTAAGGGTGTAAAAGGGACAATTATGTCTAGGATTAACAATTTTTAACATGACTTGTTAACTCGACACAAAGTTAAAGGGTTAGGGTTAAGTTTAAAAGAGTTCGAGTCATAAAAGGATTTACCATTAGACCCGTTTAATAAATGAGTCAATCCGTTTGACCCGTATACTAAAACTTTTTTTTTTTTCAACACTAAAAAAAAGTCTTTTTTTATTATTTTATTATTTTTATTTTATTTTATTGAGTTAGAACTTGAACAAAAAAGATAAGACTAAAAAAATTTAGCCAAAGTGTTTATTTATTTATTTTTTAAAGTTTTCGAACATGAAGTTAAACCAAAACAAGTAAACAATAAAAAAACTCAACGTTGTATGATTATTCAAACAATATGATTTTTTTTTTAGTTTATATTTGTGTTTATATTTATATTTATATTTTTATAGACTTTATTGTATAATGGGTCAAACAAGTCATGTCGACTCTTGTCAACCCAACATGACCCGTTTAATAAACGGGTCATAAGAGTTGTGTCGTGTCAACTCATTATTTAAGTGAGTCGTGTTACATGACCCGTTTAATAAACGGGTCATAAGAGTTGTGTCGTGTCAACTCATTATTTAAGTGAGTCGTGTTAGGGTCGAAGGGTTTGACCCTTTTAACTAAACGGGTCGTGTTAACATGTGAATCGTTTTGCCAACCCTAGTTACGCCTATAACTACCAACCGCATAATTGCTTTTGTAAGTAGTTGAAAAAAATTGATGATCGCTTAAGAACGGGACAATTAGTGATTTTAAGAGTAGGCGGAAGTGGTTGTAACTGCTAAGTGCCAACCACTATATATATATATCAAACGGATTTGGTTTCCACGTTTTGACATAAAGTCTCACTCTCTCATTTTCATCTGGTCATCCTTACGAGGCATATGCCTTCCTAGTTCCTGAGTAATTCTACATGTACATTAAATGTCTATCAAGTGTCCATAAAAAAATAAGGTGGCATTTAAAATCCCCATTTGACATGTGACTGATCAAATTGTGATTTTGATCAAATAGTAATTTTAAACGTTACTTCATTTTTTGATAGACATTTAATATACTATTAGAATTACTCCTAGCCCCTATATTGGGTCCATTGCACATTGTACTCATCAACAAAATTGATTGGCTCCAATAATGAGTGATGGATAATGCGGAATAGATGGCTTGATAAGTAAACAAATATTCGATCGGAATACTATCGATCAAGGAAATCTTTTATAAAAGAAGGATAGCATAGGATCTGCTTTGTCCTATTTGTGGGTTGGAGGCGGAGACCATTAGCTATATTTGTGGTGATGCACTAATGCCCGTCTTCCATAGTTAGACGAAATGCAGCAAAAAGATTCTAAAGTGCTCCAATGAAGAAGAAGAATTTTTTATTTTTTAGAAGGACTTATGGAGAAATTTGATGAAGAAGTTTTTAAAATATTGTAGTTTTTAGAGGTGAGTTTTCTCACCATTCCTTATTAGTTAGAAGTGCAAATGAGTCATTTCCTTATTTTTCACAACGTTGTACTTAGCATAACGAACCATAACAAGCAAAACCAAACAAGAGAAACCCCAAAATGGAAAGGACCGTCTATTGGTGGGATTAAGGTAAATTGGGATGCGGCGTTGGGTAAATCAAAAAAAAAAAAAAAGATGGGTGTAAGTGCGATTGCATGCCAAAGACCATGAAGTAGTTGAAGCTTTTGCAGCCTAGAAAGTTGTGGAATTTAACAAAGACTTGGGGTTTCAAAATGTTTTAGTGCACAAAGATGCACTAGAAATAGTGCAGGCATTGCGAAAGGAAGAACGATGTTAGATTCAGTATCAGTAACTTATTGATAATGCAAAGATTATGCTTAATAGTTTTCATTCATAGTTTATAAGGCACATCAATAGGGAAGCAAGCCAACAATGTAGCTCACCATCTAACAAAGAAAGCCATTATTCAATCCTTAGAATAAGTTTTGGAAAAGTAGGCATACCCTCCTCAAACTATTAGGCAATTTACAATGTCTTCATAAACTTTCAATTGAAATGTCCCCCAAAACTACTAGAAACTTACAATGTACCATTATTTTGGTCAAAAAAGACAAAAATATCTCTAAAAATTCTCAAAAAGTCAAATACCCTTATATATATAATGTGTGTTTTTATGATTTTTTGTAAGGATATTTTTGTCATTTTTTGGTAAAAATTGGTACATTGCAATTTATTTTTAATTTGATATTTCAATCAATATTTTAACACTCTACTCACGTTTGAGATCAAATTCCTTTTTAATAAGTGAGACAAAACACGTAGAATATTTAATTAAAATTAAAAGTAGGGTTAAATACCTTTTTAGTACCCGTGGTTTAAAAACTTTATTTTTTGGTACGTGAGTTTCATTTTTCTTCACAGATGGTACATGGATTTTTGGAAAAGACGAAATTGGTACATCCATCTATTTTTCCATTAAAATTTAACAGACATGCCACATCAGTTCGCCACGTAAGCCCACAGAACACCACATCATTTTAATGGATTAGGGGGAAAATGTATATTTTTTTTTTTGAATCATTTTTACACTGAACTAAAATCGACTATCGGAGCCCTAATTTCATCCTTCTTCCAACACTTGTGAGTTCGAAAACTATTTTCGTTGCCCCTTTGGTTTTTGTCCAGCACATTTTATTGTCTTTGTATTTGTTTATTGCACATGTCTTTGCCTTTAGCTTTGTTTATTGCATTTGTGTTTTGGGTCCAGAATAGAAAAATGTGTCCCTGTCCACAAAAGCCTATGACTTTTGATAAAGTGAAAAACACAGTTACAGCTCATCGGATATTGGTGGAACCCAAGATAGTCATCTTAGGAAATCCTAGAAAATAGTAGCTCTTTCCACCAATGTCACTTTCGGTTCTCCCTTATCCATAAGACTATTTTATCAACAGTTTTCAACACATACACAGTAACACTTATCAACAATTATCAAAACTTATTATCACTTATCGACACTTATGAACACACAATAAGGGTTAACCATTATCACTATTGTACTTTGTGCATTATATTGTGGATGTGAGTTTGATTATTCTCTTTCTTTACTTCACATGGTGCAGAAATGGTTGATCCTTTTTTGATCTCGTCATTTACCACCATGGGTCACTATCTGGACCCAGGATGACGTATATTGGAGGTGAGGCTATGATAGTAGTCGATCTGGATCCAGACCGATGGTGCTTTTGGGACCTCACCAATATACTTGAATGTTACTGTGGATACCAGTACAATGGTATTCCTTCTATGTATTACACCTATGATGACAAGAACAACGAACAAATACGTTGTCTTACTAACGATAGGGATTTCATGAATATGCTGAGAGTGGTATTAAATTTTGGCAAGAAGAAGCTGCATGTATTTGAAGTGATCCATCCAGTGTAGCTTTTATCTCATTATCCTTTAAAGGTTGAGATAAATTATGATGAAATAAATGTGTCACAACAGCAAGAAGAACAGCCAGCAGTGCAGCAACCCCAGCAGCAAGAAGAATAGCCAACAGTGTAGCAGCCCCAGTAGCAAGACGAACAACCAGCAATGCAACAACCGCAGCAGCCATAACAATAGGTTTATGAGCAGGGGGATGCGGAGGACATCAAGTTGAGTGATTTTGAAGTGACTGACGGTGATGAGGACATCTTTATAGGTAAAGCTGATGATGTTTTACACAAAGCGCGCAAACTTAGGGATGATAAAAAAAATGGTTTAACTTGTGGGATAAAGATTATAAATTGAATATTGGAGTTTGTTAGTATTTTTATTGGCTACATTCTGGTTAAAACAAAAACACTTTATGTAATGGTTGCGTTTTAATAGGATAGTCGGTTTTTCAATCTTCATGTATTTGGACAGATGGTTTTCAAACCAGAATCTTCATATATTCAGGCATCTACTGTTCACAAGCTTCTAGAAGACATCCATGAAGAGTCCTTTTGCAAAAACTAAGACAAACCAGATGGTTCCTGTGCAACTGTTCGGACGAGCCCTTGAAGGTGTCTGAATGCCCCGCAGTGTCTTACAGATAAATGTTGAAGATGTCTGGCCGATAAAGCAACACCGTCTGGACGCTAGGTCAATCAGTATTCAACAAGGAGTTGTATTTCAGAAGTTGACACTGTTTCGAAAGTCTTTGTAATCCGTCTGGACGACTCAACAACACGTACGGACGATGTCCAGTATTTACAGACCGTCCTGACGACTCGACAACATGTCCAGACGATATCCAGTAATTCAGATAACTCCAAATTTTTGTTCGAACGCGGAAATGATTTAAGCAAAGATCGTCCGGACACTTGGTCAAGCCGTCTGGACGCAAACCTGATAAGGATAGAATTGCGCTGTTTTTGAAGGATATCACAGAAATCCATCCGGACGTGGCAAACTTCCATCCAAACGCTTGTTAGATAGAGTCCGAATCTCAGCAATTTTTGAGGTCTCTTGAAGCCTATAAATTGTGACGTCTCACATTGCCTGGGAATGAGAATGTGCTTATATGTATAAATGCACTCTTTATGACAAAATACGTTTTAAAGCCGTGATGATCACGAACCTATCAGAACTCCTTAGTTAAGTGTGCTTCTGCGAGAGCAATCCCAGGATGGATGATCTTTTGGGAAGTCTGGTTTGAGGAGCCAAAAACGGACAATATTGTGTCATTGGGGGTGGGTCGTTACATAAATAGAGGGCTCTAGGTCTGTGTTTTGTACAGAATTCGATAGAGAATTCCTTATAGTTTAGAGAGGGTGTTTAGGGAGATATTGAAGATCTGCTAGCTCTCAAGCAGTTGCCAGTGTGTGCTCAAGTGTTTGTGATAAGTCTATCTTAGGGGTCGGCCCTAGGGTAAAGGAATCCATCACAAACCCTTTCAAATGGAAGATTTGGTTGGGAAGCGTTCGTGTTGGGCTATACGTCAGAGTTAAAGGTATGACTACTGCATAGAGGATTTCCTGGGTTTGGCTAGCTTTATTTTTGGATAGTAGATTTCCTGGGTTTGGCTGCCTCGGAGTGGTTTTTTCTTTTCATAGAGTTTCCACTTCGTAACAAATATTTTGTCTCATTTAAATTTCGCATTTAAGATATTTATTTGCACACAAACACACACACTTGGTTTAAATAAGAAGTCAATAAATATTTTCAGAGTTAATGAAGCAAATGACCCAGATGAGGAGTCTAATAATAGTGAGAACTTTGACCGTTTAGACAGGGAAGAAGAAGGCAGTGAAGGTGAAGGGTCATGTAGACGACCTAGGAGAAGAAATCCGAAATGGAGGAAAAAACGGGACTTGGGTGAGAAAATGGTTTTGGAAGTAAGGTTGAGGTTTGCCAACCCAATTGACTTTAAGGAAGCATTACAAGCATTCGCAGTGCAGAATTCCTTCGATTATAAGTATCTGGACAATGAGAAAAAGCGGGCATCTGCCTACTGCAAGAAACAATGTGGATGGAAAATACATGCGTCTTGGTCTAATTGCAGAAAATATTTTCAGATCAAGACTTTCGAGTCAAAGCATAACTGTGGTAGCCACTACCACAAAAAGAGGGCAAAGTAAGTTGGGCTGCACATAGATATGTTGATCTCTTTCGGGACCAAAGAAATTTTAAAGCGAAGGTGTTGAAGGAAATGATACGAAGGGATTATAATGTGGAGCTATCATTGTTGAGTTGCCATAGTGTGAAGACGATGGCAAACCAACTTCTCGATGGAATGGATGGTGAGCAGTATAGGCACATCAAACAGTATGTCAGTGCAATACTTAAGTGGAATCTAAGTAGCTCGGCCTACATTCAAAGGGATGGAGTGTTCTTCCAACAGATGTATGTTTCGTTGGCAGCATGTAAACAAAGCTTCTTGGTAGGATGCAAGCCGATGATATGTGTGGATGACTGTTTCATGAAGGGAAGATGGAGTGGCCAGTTGCATGCAGTCATCACCTGAGATGGTAATGATGATATTTACCCTCTCGCACATGCGATATAAGAGACCGAGAACAGGGACACATGAGCCTAGTTTTTGGGACTACTGTTAGATGATATTGGTTATCTGCGTGAACATATGTGGTCATTTATGTCCGACAGACAAAAGGTAAATAACTTAATGCAATTGTCCTATGAACATTTACATATTACAAACATTTATTTAACATGTATCTTTTTTTTTGAAAAAAAAAAAAACAGGGCCTCCCCGATGCTTTGGAGTATCTAATGTCTAGTTTCGAGCATCGATATTGTGTCAGTCACTTGCATGTGAATTTTAAGACAAAGGGATTTAAGGGGAAGGAGATCAAGGACGCCTTGTGGGGTGCAGCTAGGGCACCCAATGAAATTCAGTTCAAGTACTACCTCTCTGTGATTAGAGGTATGGATAGAAAAGCAGGAAATTACATTGAGAAAGTAGACCCTTGCATGTGGTCAGGGCATGCATTGTGAACCGGAAGCTGCAGTGACATTATTAAACAACATTGCTGAGAGCTTCAATGCATGGGTGTTAGAAGTAAGAGAGTAGCCGATACTGACTTGTTTAGAGACTATAAGGCGACAAATTATGAACTAGTTCAATTAGAAAAGGGTTGGAGCAACAATTTCAACAAACGTAGTTTGCCCTAAGATTGTAAAAAAGTTGGAGAGAAACCGGTTAGATGCAAAGAATTATATTTGTCACTGGAGCAATGAAATGTGGTTTGAGGTTGACCATAGCCACGAGGCTTGGAGGGTCGTAGATCTTACTCAGAGAACATGTGAATGTGGGAGGTGGCAACTTAATGGAATTCCATGCCCCCATGTAGTATGTGCAATATGCCTAAATAACGGGTCCCCGAGGAATATGTCAATAAATGGTACATAATGGACACATACAGATAGTCCTATGCCGCCGGTATTAATCTTATGCTTGGAGCGGAAGAGTGGCTTATTGATCTCGAGGTGGATCCTATAGAACCACCTCAGCCAAGGAAACAATACGGGAGGCCAAAAAAACAAAGAAAAAGAGGAGTTGATAAGCAAGAGCCAGATGAGAGTACTAAGGTTTGTCGCAAGGGGTATGATGTATGCTGCGGAAACTGTGGTCAAAAGGGCCACAATGCTAGGAGTTGCCACCAACTTAAAAATCCCAATAGGAAGAAGTATTCCAAAAGGGTTAGGAAGCCGAAGGCAAGTATTGTGAGTTTAATGAATAACCATAATTTAATTTATGGTTGATTGTTAACATTTTGATACATTGATGTGTTTATTAGATATGTGGCATGGAGGACCGTCAGGGACAATGTCACCTCCTAGATCAACCGAAGCTACAAATATGGTTGGTCAACAACCGGATGACATCACACAGTTGGCAAGTGAACTGAGAAGACCGAGACAAAGGCGAGTCTCTTCGGTATACAAGATGAATACAAAGGTGAGCCTGATATTAACTTTGTAATTGACCTACTGTCCTTGTTATCATAAATTAATACTTGTTGTTTATTTCTTGATGGTTGTTGCAGTCTAAGGGATCATAGCTAGAATAGCCGAGTACAACTCAGTAGGGATTCAGTTGTAATTTTTTTGATATATTAAAACACCCTTAATGTAATGTGTTTTGTGATGGTGTAAATAGAGTTGGATGGTTGTCAATTGTTAGTTATTTTTTTGAACAGGACACCTTGCGAATTGCTTTGTTAAACCGATTATTGTGATGATAATCTAGGTTGTTATGATACCAAGTTTGGATAGCATTACTTGGATACAAAACTGTGTTGTTGTGATACCAAGTTAAGATACCAATATGATTTGCTTGTCAATTTTAGTTTATATTTGGTTGGTTTTGATACACAACATGCATACAGGTTACTTGGATAGTAATCATATTACTTGGATTCAAAACTGGGTTGTTGTGATACCAAGTTGAGTTACCAATATGATTTGCTTGTCATTTTGAGTTTTGGTCAATTTTAGTTTATGATTTGGTTGGTTTTCGATACACAACATGCATACAGGTTGCTTGGATACAAAACTGGCATACCAAATAAGCAAAATATTTGATTTAGTAATAATATAGGTACCAATTGTGAAAAAACCATAAAACTTAGGTACCAACTGTGTTAAACTTTTAAAACTGAGGTACCAATTGTGAATAAACTAAAAAACTTGGGTACCAATTGTGGTACTTATGTACACCGCATGTAACTTACATTAAAAACACGGTATATATGTAGGGGAATAAATTAGTGCACAACCTAGATGTTTCGACATGTTTGGCTTACCAAATAAGCCAAATAGTAATACAAGTACCAATTGTGAAAAAACCATAAAACTTAGGTACCAATTATGGTAAAAGTTTAAAACTTAGGTAACAATTGTGAATTAAAAAAAAAAAACTGGGGTACCAATTGTGGTATTTATGTAAACCGCATGTAACTTATATTAAAAACACGGGCATATACGCAGGGGAATAAATTAGTACACGACCTAGATGTTTGGACATGTCTGGCCTACCAAATAAGCTAAATAGTAATACATGTACCAATGAAAAACCCATAAAACTTAGGTACCAACTATGTTAAAAGTACAAAACCGAGGTACCAATTGTGATAATACTATAAAACTTAGGTATCAATTGTGGTACTTATGTAAATCTTATGTAACTTACATTAAAAACCTCAAAATAATATATATATATATATATATATATATATATACGTGTCGCAATTTTAATGGAGTCACGTATCGCTGATGTGAAAATCCGCCACGTATCGCAGATGTGGAAATCCATCAGTTTTGGACGGAAAAATTGACGGATGTACCATCTCCGTTTTTTTTCCATAGCACATGTACCACTTACGAAAAAAAGGAAAGTTGAAGGGGCAATATATATATATATACGTGTCGCAATTTTAATGGTGTCACGTATCGCTGATGTGGAAATCCATCAGTTTTGGACAGAAAATTTGACGGATGTACCATCTCCGTCTTTTTCCATAGCACATGTACCACCTATGAAAAAAAAAGAAAATTGAAGAGGCAAAACATAAAAATTTTAAACCACAGAGAGCAAAAAGATATTTAACCCGATCTTTTAACATGTCAAACTTTACCATCAAAGTAGTTGCTAGTTTAGATAAAAATAACTACTCATTTTATGTTCATTCATGGGTGAAAATATATGAGTAAGTCAACAACAAAAATATTGAAAATGATAAGCAACAAGAAAGTTTCATCATAAATTATTACACACTCAAAAACTTCGACACTTATGATAAACAAATTGAATGTATGTAGAAATTCATGTAGATAGTCATAATATCCTTTTACCACCAATTAGAAAGTAGCAGTTCACACTTCAGGAAGGAATATTGTATCGTGCAAAATACATATTATACTCCATTTTTTTTTAATACATCGCAAAACAAGAAAATAAACAAGCAATATCAAACAAGTAACCAAATATTATCCCCGTCTAATGTCCATTTGGCCAACTTCAAAGAAAGAACGCATGATCCTTAGTGCCACAAACTAAACATAAAAAAGCCACATTCCAGGTTTTAGATATTAAGAATGATCTTCGTCTTCTTTAGAATCCTGAACCTTTGCCTGACAGAAACACCATATTGAAGATAAAAGCAAAAAAAAAGAAAAGTGTAATTCCATCTATTTTCTTCTTTTACTTGCAATAAGGACAATAAAAAATAATCACAAAATAATAATAATAAAAAAAAATTAGTTTAGGGTGTGTTTAGGATGCATATGGGCATAATAGTACGTATATTACGAGAAATCATTGTGTGATTTATGAGGATTGTACTTTTGCTAAAAATGGTAAAGTTCAAATTCATAATAATATGTTTCCACTATGATAAGTGCCATTATCCTAATGCAATACATAGTCTTCAATTTTCTCGAAGAAGTTAAAGATCAAAGAGCTAGCACTCTACTTTGAGTACATTCGAAAGAGTCTACACAAAATGATGTGACAGATAGCAAGCTCTGCGAATGAATTGAAATAAAAGGATGTGTAAGAGCGGTTTAATTTGTAAAAAAAAAAAGAAATTTCCAAAACTACAATCATTAAGTAGATCTTGTTGGTTAGCCTCTTACCTGTTCAACCAAGAATAAATGGTGTTAAATGGAGGTCTCAAGTTGGCTCTGTTGAACTGTTTCTTGAAAGCTCAAAAACTTTGAAGCAAATTGAAAAATAATTTAGACTCCTATAAGCCTCAACCAAACAGTTAACCAAATATGTAAAGCAATAAAAGTAAATAACATAAATATTTGGTTACGAAGTGGAAACTCTTTGCACCAAAGAGAAAAATCACTCTAGGCAGCCAAACCCAGAAAATCAATTATTCAAGAAGTTCGTACTCACAACCGTTTGCAGTAGTTACACTCTTGAATTCTAACAAGCGCTTACTTGTCTTCCTTTCTCCTAGACCCTTCTGAAGAGTTCTTCTATTGACTTTCTTAACGGGAGCTCCTCTCCAGTTAGACTTCAATGGTTAAACGGTTGAACAACAAAATACATCAAAGACTCTAAAAGAAATACATAAATCTATTTAAGCCTAAACAATCTTCTCTTAGCACAATGTAATTCTCTATTGAAATTCTTGAAGAAACACTGCCTAAAAGCCCATTTAAATAGGCTCTAGAAACCCTAAAATAAGTTAGGAATTGATTTCTAGGCGACAGTGTCTAAACATGTAATTGTGTGTCCAGACATGTATCAGAAAGTAAACTTTCTGTGAAGCCTGTCTGGACATGTTGCCTTAGTGTCCAGACATGTTGCCCTAGTGTCCGGACATCTGCAAGAAATTTTTTTCTGTGTCTGTTTTCTTGTCTTGAGTGTCCGAACATCTTGCAGAACAATGACTTTTTGAAAGTTGCATCTGCTAGGTTGTCCAGACACGTGAGAGAACACGACCTTACTGTGACATGCGTCTATTGGACTGTTTGGACATGTTGAGAACATAGCTAATTGTGTCCGGACATGGCTTGAGGATGTCCAGACATCTTGCTGAAGATAAACTTTTTGTAACTTGTGTTCGGACATGGCTTCTGGCTGTCTGGACACTGTGTAGGAAATCCAGATTTTTAAGAACAATTAATTATGCATAATATTTTCCAAATTACAGCTCTTTTCTTTTCTGGATAAATATTATACAATATCTCCTTGTTTGGCTCTTTCATTTCTTGAATAAAACAAATAAGTTTTGGCACTAAATTTGTCAATACTAAAAACCCAACACAAATATCTCAACTTGATAACATTAGTAAAGGTCCAATTCTTTCAATAATGGCCATTCTGAAGTGTGCACGTACTCTTGGGGAAAACACTCGAGTTTTAGTTCCCCAAAACAAATATCCTCAACCCCATGCTCGTTGAACAGAACTTCCTCAATTGCAGGAAAGTCATAATGTACTTCAATTGGATTTTGAAAGTTGGAAATTTGTAGGGGGTCCTTATTCCATATATGCTCCAGTTTCGGCAAATAAAGAAGATGCAATTCTCTTAATTGAGTGGCTGGAACACCATATGTTTCTACAACAAGAAGATTTTCACAAGACCTAACAGTGAATATTGCCTGAGGGTTGAAATTGGAATTTGAAGTGACATATTTGTTATGCCATATAATCTTCAAGTCAGCCATGCAGCATGATGTGTTTTAAAATAGTTACTCGCAAGTGCACGAATCGTTTTGCAATATAGCGTTATGCAAGTGCGAGGTCGATCCCACAGGGAATTGTGTTGCGAAAATTAATCTCTATTCAAACTAATCCTATTTTAACCTAGTTCCAAATTTAGGGGTTTTTGATAAAAGAAAAAATGAACAAAAATAATGAAGATAAAGGGGTCTAGGGTTTTGGAATCCACACTCACCAAATCATATCAACCTAATCTCATGCTCATCACACTTATTCGAGGTTGTCACGTATAAATCTTAGGTATGCTCTACATTGCTTCAAAAATCATTTAGATCATTCAATGATTTCGTTCATAGCACAAATCACAAAGAGTACCAATTGAAATCCAAACATCCAATGTATCATTCAATCACAATGGATATCTTCATTCTAACCGATAAAACAATGTATTAGTCAAACGACGCACAATGAATGTCCAATGTTTTGATAGATGAAAAACCAAGCAACCGATTTAATGAAACTTATTCCACATCATCACTTGTATCCGGAAATCACAAGAGATATCAAAACATCATTTCAAGAAAATCGAAGTAGAACAATGAGAAATCAAACCCATAAACTCAAATAGCATGAACAAGCAAGAAACTCGGTTTCTCTTCAATGGTGAGGTTTCATCCTCAACCCCAAACGAAAATATTAGCTACACATGATAAAATAACTACAACTTAAAACATTAAAAGCATAAAAATCAAAGAGTTGCAAAAGGAAAGAAATAAGCTACAAGAAGAAGATAAGCAAGAAGTTATGTACAAAGAGGCTCATGCCTCTTCTTCCCTTTGATTTTCAGCCTTGGTCTCCTTTTATAGCCAAGTGGTTTGTGTGGAATGGGTGAGTGGGTGTATGAGTGGAGAGATGAGTGATGAGTGTTTTATGGAATGAGTGGTGAGTGTTTTATGGAATGAGTGGTGAGTGTTTTATGGAATGATGTTGAGTGGAAAAAAAGTGATTAAGTGGCTGAGAATGTGGAGAAAAACGTGTATTGGCTCTAGCTTTGGGGAGACAAGGGATGAAGCAAAAGAAAAATAATAAGAGAGATGGTTCCGGATTTTCGGGATGATCCGATGACTGAAATTCAAACAGCCATATCTTTTTTCACGCATCTCCAAATTGGCTGAAACTTGTTGCGTTGGAAAGCTGACATCTTGAACTTCAATTTAGACCTAAGAAACTCCCAAAAAGGATATCTTTTGGTCCTGTTATGATCAGTCTAAATGTACTGGTCTGCTGCATCCGAATTTCCTTGTATTTTGCTTGAATTGTATCATTTCTCTCTTATTGTCCTACAAAATATAAAAACACTAAAACTAACCAAAGCATTAGAAAATAACAAAGCTAAAGGTTTAACTAATGTAAATTAAGGGGTCCAAATACACAATATTTGGTACTCATCACAGCAGTCTGTCAATTTTTCCAAACTAGGGAATGGGACCTACAGAATTCATCCGGTGTGTGTTAATGATATATATATATATATCCAACCATCATATTGAAGATAAGATACCAAGTAAAGATGACAAAGATTTGTAAGTTTGTAATCTGACCAAGCACAAGCAGTGTAGCGCCCCAGATTTTAAGACATAAATTATAATGGTTTAAATTAATTTTAAAACATTTTTAATAAGGAAAAAGAATAACTACGATTATTTATGAAAATAAATGTGTATTTTTGTTTGTAGAAACGTTTATAGTTGCAATTTGATAAAAACTCAAAACAGACCTTAAACTTTGGAATAACGGAAACAGGGTCAAACGAACTCCATTTTGGTCGATTCAAAAACTGAGACGCTCGTTTTAAAGTCCTCTAGCTTCCCTCCAAATTTCATGATGTTTGGACGTTGTTAAGGCCATGAAAACACCGGTGAAAAATACAACCCCTGTTCTGAACGGAAATTCACATTATTCATTAATGGGCCATCTTTGAACTTAACCCAACCCATTCCAATTGCTATCCATAAACCCAACCCACTTATCACATGTCATCTGCCCATAGCCATGATTACTACATGTGTTATCACCCAACTCAACATGTGGAAGACCTATATTTTATGCTTTAAGAATGTCATTAAATATATCATCCTAGTTAGATTTGATTAAATAGGATAGTGTAAGATATGATGATTCAACACCTAGTGCAACCTTCCACTACATTTATTCCCTCCCCCTCTTATGATGAAAGAATAAAAGATGTCTAGAATAGAATCTAGAGTAATCATAAAATGAAAGTAGTCTAAACAATATCTTGGTTTAACTTGTCAAAGTAAACCAGAAACTTTGATTGACCAAAACTAAGTCATAACGAACTCGGATTGAGTTGAACCAAAAATAGAAAGTGTTCTTCTTGACGTCATCTATCTACCCTCAAAATTTTACAGCGATCGGAGTAGATTTGACCATCAAAACGTTACTTGGAGTAAGATGGCCTCTATTTAGACGAAAATTCATATATAGCATTATTTAATACTTCCTTTGATTGAACAACTCATCACCCACTTCCTCTAATGTGTGCACTCATCACCACAAGTGTTGCCCACATCCCACATCTAGAATGCACCACCTTAGTAATGATGAAACCCACGTGCCTTGGAGATAAGGCTAAGATGCACCAATTCCCATCCATTGGATCACAATGTGTCTACTTGATCCTAACCATTCATTCTCTTATAAATAGAACCATGGTGGAAGATGCAATACTCATTAAGCTTCACTCACTCACACACCTACAACCAAGAGAGAAAATTGTGAGATTTGTGTAGTTTTATGTGGTTCAAGACTTGAAGTGTGTGCTAAGAAGTATTTTGGTAAGCTTCCAATCATTAATTTCATTAATTTGATGATATAGGTTTTGATTTCATTACTTGTTTTATGAGTTGTTTAAAGACCCAATAAGCTTATGAGATAAAAAGAATTAAAATAAAAAGTAATATAAACTACTTTTATATTTCAATGCATGTCCTCATGACTTTCATGAGTTGATCGTATTTATAAACTGCTTTTATATTTCATTGTCCTTATGACTTCATGAGTTGATCGTATTTATATTTCCTTTTTACATTTCATTGTCCTCATGACTTCATGAGTTAATCGTATTTATATTTACTTTTATATTTCATTGTCCTCATGACTTTCATGAGTTGATCGTATTTATATTTCCTTTTATATTTCATTGTCCTCATGACTTCCATGAGTTGATCGTATTTATATTCCCTTTACATTTCATTGTCCTCATGATTCTCATGAGTTGATCGTATTTATTCCTTATTGTCCTTATGATATATTTTAATCCTTCAAGTTCATATTTGGTAGCATTGGTCATATAGCCTCGTCACCAAATCATGAACCAAGGTTTTAAGATTTATTATGAGTGATCGTCTCAAACATAATGAAGTGATGAATAATAAATATAAAAAGATGAGGGTCTATAAACAATGATTTGTTTGATAGATGATTGATAAATATATTATTGTATGGATGGATTTATATGCAGGAAAGAAGTTTAAAGGAACTACACGAAGAAGAGTGTAAGTATGGATGTACTTACTGAGGAATGATTCTATGTTTCATTAGGACTGTGTGGTGTGTGTTTATTGCATGTGTTTGTTCATGCATTGCATGTCGTGTCCAATTAATAAAATGGCTGAGGAGATAGCCATCAACAAGCTGATGTAGTAGCAACTGGAAGGAAGGCTAATCAGTGGACCCAGGGGGTTCAGAGTGACCCAGGGGTGTCCAAAGTCCTAATATATAACTAATGCTGGGACCGGTAGGATTCCAGTAAAAACAGGTAAGACTTTAAGTGGGAGGCAAAGGACGTGAACGGGTTCAGATAACCTAGAACGAGAGGTCTAAAGAAAGATGATCATAAAACATCAAACTAAATGGTTACTACGATGCATATTCATACAACCCTCGCATTTGCATTCTTTATGAACTGTTATTTGTTTGATGGTAACTTAGATATGAAAATGGATGACTCACTTGTTTGTCTATGCAAATATGATAACGCCATATTTGCATAGTTACTGATGCAGATCTAGAAGAGGAAGGCATGGATTCATATGCCAGTTTTAATGGTTTTTGAAACCATTACTAAAGTAATATGTGCTAGCTTAGAAATCACTAGGCATATTTATGTGTGCTTTATTTCAAAGCTTGTAATAATTATGACGATGTTTTGTTTGGTGTATTTTTATGTTGTATGTTTATGTGCCGTTTGTGGCACTTATTTTTAATGCACCTAGTGTGCAAATAGCGTGTAATGATAACCTAAGCAACTTTTAATTAATGTTTCGAGGTATTTCAGTCAGCTCTAACGTGTTATGCTATCAATTCCTAAGTCTTTAGAAGAACAAAAAATATATTCCGCTGCGAGAGTTATCTCTGATGTAGTAACGTCACGTGGGAACCGGAGGTTTCTGCTTACGAATTTGCTGGCTCAAATTCGGGGCGTTACAAGCAGGCTGTCAAGGGAATGAGTACAAGGAAAAATAATAAGACACAAATTAGATAAAAGAAGAGATTGAGTTATTAGATCAAAATGCTACATTAATTTACCAATTAAGTTTGTAAAAATGAAAGTAGAAAGAATGGAAACAAATACTTTGATAGGATTAAGTATTGGGATATATAGTTCGCAAAAATTGACTAAATATTGGTAATTAAAGATAGTTGTGAATTCCTCCACCATATCTGATAAGGACTGGTAGCTTAAATGGTTCTCCGCCAGTTTAAATTAGAATATGATCAATAATTAAAAAAAATAAGGCAGAAAATTTTGTTGTGAGAATAAGCAAGCAAAGCACCATCTGTCAAAAATCTTGCAATGTGTTTGCATGGTACACCCAAAAAGTTTTTTACAGAATTCGGCACACAGGCCTCTAAACTACATTGCAAGCATGCAAATAGCAACGTGTAGTTTGTCTTTAACTAGAGACCAGAAATTAATTTATGTAGCAACTAGACGTGGCCTTTAAACTTAATTAAATAGCAATTTAGAGACCAGAAATTAAAATATTTATGTAGCAAGAAAATCTAATGATAAAATGGTACACTCAGAACATTAAGGAATTAATGCTAGAAATGAAATAAAGAAACTAAATTAAAATTTAAGAAGAAGAATTAACATTCCTCCACACGCATTGCAAATTATTCTAAGCAAAAGCAATAATATGTATTCAATATTTACAAATATTATTTCATGGTGGGCAAATTAATTACAAAATATTTACTCTCCGATTGGTGTTCTCCCACCAAAATTTTCACTCCTCCTTCACCCATTCGGTCGTAGTTCACAAAACCCATATCCCATTTGGCCATTCCTCTTAGAGCAAATACAATATTCATATAAATCATAAGCAAAATATATTGAGATAAAAGTTACAAGAACTCAAGAGACAAGATCACAAGAGTTACAAGCACTCAAGAGACAAGAGTTACAAGATGATAAAGTAGATTTATTGTTGTTAATTTAGAAGTAGAATAGACTTGTAACGTTTAGACTCTTTCTCTATAAATAGAATATTGTATACAATCAAATAGATCAAGAAAAGATGTAGCCAAAAAAAGGCTTGGAGTAATTACCTTTTCCCCACATGAACTTACAAAAAATGCGCGATGCCCCTATGAACTACCAACTCGACCAAAATAGAGCATTCAACTACCAAAGACAACCACTTTTCCCTTTTCCGTCAGTCAGAAGGGTTAAATAAATGGTCAACGGGTCACGTGTCGAATTACATGGGGGCATGTTGGAAAATGGTGGTAGTTCATGTGGGGGAAAATAAGAAGAAAATGAAAATAAAACAGTATTTTTTTTTATCAATTGAGGGTATTTTTGTCTTTTAATAAAAATTAACATCCAAAATCAGCATATTTCGTCCATGTTAACAGGTCTGACTGACGGAAGGAGGCAAAATGTGTAAAGTTGGTAGTTGGATGCTCTATTTTGGTCGAGTTGGTAGTTCATGGGGGCATCACGCATTTTTTGGTAGTTCGTGTAGACGTTAGGCCATAGGCCGAACCACCTTAATTCTCTCTACCTCTTTTTCTTGTTCTCATCTCTTTCCTAAATTATGTGATCTTACATGGTACTAGAGCCTTCTAAAGGCACCACTGCTGTGACGACCCTTTTTTTTTTTTTTTTTTGAAAACGTACAAACGGATCTTCACAGTGGCACGACTATTTGCCACTCAGCCAACATACGTACACATTCTATAATATGTACCTGATATTCAGAATTACATCTAACACAGCGGAATATAAATATCAATGTGCAGCGGAACACATATCAATAGCGGAAATACATCTAATATATAACTGTTATCAACAACAAGAGCCATTTACATGTCTAACTGATTAAAGCTTATAAAACATATTATACTAATTACATACTAAAATACAGGCTCAACAAATACATATGTCACGTATGACACGAGCCATAAATAAAATACCCAAATGCAGACTACCCATGAGTCTGTGACTTATGACTGTCACGATGTACTCCAATCATAGCATCTCATAAGCTAGGTGGGTGAGTCATTATCTATATCCGCAGAACCTGCAACCAAAGCATCAATGTCTGCACGGTTGCGGGGGTTGCCGCATCCGTACAGGTGGAATTATGAGCCCACCGCCTTAGCATAAATAAATACACTAAGACCTCAGAGGTATACTATTCACTGAGTTTTCGCAAAGAACCAACTTTTCATTTCTAGTCATGCGTACACTATAACAGCCACCAATTTTATAAGATTTTGTTTGAAAACTTCCATAGTTGATATAGCAGACACCGACTACTAGAAAACATTTAAACATACTAGGCAGCTAGGATTATACGTAGAAGTTCTGTTATAGAAAACAATGGCATTTAAATCATGCAACCATCCGATAGAAATATACATAAGTTCTTTTCCATTGAGACTCTTATGCATACCAATACGTCTAGCATAAAACTACTATATATCATAACATGAAAACAATTCAATTATTATGAAACAAATGCTATGCATGCTTGTCGTTTGTTTGCCTAAGGAAATTGAACCCCGGTCTTGTTTGTATGCCTAAGGGAATTGAACCCCGGTCTTGCTCGATGCCTAAGGGAATTGAACCCCGGTCTTATTCGTTTGCCTAAGGGAATTGAACCCCGGTCTTATTCGTATGCCTAAGGGAATTGAACCTCAGTCTTGTTCGTGTCATGCTTAATGCTCATGCTCAAGTACTATACATTTAATTTCATGGACTCACCTTTAACTCATGCTTTATTCATAAGACATAAACAGTTCAACATATCATTTTCTCAAACAATTTGCATAACTTAAGTTTCCAACTGCAGCAGACTATAAAACACTTCAAATCAAATCTCAATACGTCAAACATATTTCATACTCATATCTTAAATCATCTTAAATCACATAACCATTATTGTCATATTTCAACATAATTAAAACTACTCAAAACATCAAAAACATATAATTAACATATTGTCGGTTCGATATGAAAAACAATTATTTGCATTTCTATAAAATACATAAAAAGTAACTTTTCTCAGTGAGTAGAATACTCACCTTGGCTGCGCGGATTTAATCACTAGGTCTCCTAGACACCACCTTGCAATGTATCACTGTGAAATAACACATTGCACTATTTAGCACTTTAAATAATTAACACTCTAATTAGCACTTGAATTGCTTAGTCTTGTTCTATTTCATCTCATTTTTCATCTGATTCTCTTTTCCTTTTAATCACTCTTTTATTTAGTTTTTATTATTTCATTTATCTTTTCTAGCATTTCTATTTTTTTATATTTGTATTTCTTATTTCATTTTATTCACCTATATTTATTTTTATTTATTTATTTTTTTTTCTATTCTTTTCTTTAGACTTTAAAATAGGGATAATTGCACCGTTGGTCCCTGTGGTATACCATAATTATTTTTCACTCCCTATGGTTTAAAAAGTTCATGGAAGGTCCTCGTGATATGCAATAATTACAAATCGATCCCTGGCGTCAAGTTCTGTTAAAATTATTAACAGATTCCGTTAAATGTTACGTCAGCGACACGTGTCGCCAATAAGATGGCGACACGTGCCCACCATAATAAAAAAATAAAAATTTATTAAAAAAAATAAAAATACTTATTTTTTTAAAAAAAAATTCAAAAAAAAAATCAAAAAAAAATAAAAAACAAAAAAAAAAAAAAAATGCTGAAGGGCCAGGCCACCCCTTTGGGGGTGGCCGGGCCGCCCCCAGCCACTGGTGGTGGCCGCAGGGGTGGCCCGATGGCCACCCCAGGCCACTGGGGGTGGCCGCGCGCCACCTCCAGACAACTCTGGGGTGGCGCGCGGCCACCCCGAGTGGCTGGGGCGGCCAGGCCACCCCCAAAGGGGTGGCCGGCCCCTTCAGCCTTTTTTTTTTTGTTTTTTTATTTTTTTTGAATTTTTATTTTGATTTTTTTTTTAAAAATAAGTATTTTTATTTTTTTAATAATTTTTTATTTTTTTATTACGGTGGACACGTGTCGCCATCTTATTGGCGACACGTGTCGCTGACGTGGCATTTGACGGAATCTGTTAAAAATTTTAACAGAATTTGACGCCAGGGATCGATTTGTAATTATTGCATATCATGAGGACCTCCCATGAACTTTTTAAACCATAGGGAGTGAAAAATAATTATGGTATACCACAGGGACCAACGGTGCAATTATCCCATAAAAATATTTTCTTACATTTTATTTTCTTGGCTACCATTTACTAGTCTATAGGATAAAAATAAAACATTTTGTTTTATTTTACCACACCAAATAGATTTATTTTTATTTAAACCTAATAAACTCATTAAATATTTTCTTGGACATTACAACTACTATTTTTCATCGATCCTCTATTTTGTTTTCTTCTCAATGGCTATCCCACCTTTTTCTACAGTTATCTCCTCTTTGTCAACCATTGATGAGTTCAAATAGTCAAATTCTTTATCTAAAGTTTCTGCTCATTGATAACCACTTCTTCTTTACTATTCCTATCATCAGTAGAATGACACACCAATGATGTGCAGTGTTCTTCACCATCCTCAATGCCCGTTTTGAATCAATGTATATCGTTTCTATTTTAGCCATCAAATCATCAATTTTTCTTATGACTTCAACAAGGTTCTTCTATATCAAATCTTTTTCTCACCAAATCTTCCACTCGACATTTTCTTTTTTGGGTTCACTCATCCTTTTACTTCTTATATCATAAACAAAATCAACATGCCCACAAATATCCATCTTGCGCCATTTTTTTTTTCCTTGGGTTTTCTCATCTTGTGCTGAAGCTATTTCTCTTCCCATACCCATGTGAGTCCCTCTTTGTCAAGATTACATGCCGTACTACCATTATTTCCTCTAATAGCAAATACCATCCACCCAATTCTCTCTTGTTGAAAAAGAAAAGAAAAGAAAAATGTCCAAAGAGGTTGTGTGCCCATAGTTGGCCCAATTCTGGCCATAGTAGCCGTTTCTGGCCAAAGTTGTCGATGTCCAAATTCCGGCCAAAGTAGCCGATGCTGGCCAAAGTCGCCGATATCCAAGTCCCCCGACCATAGTAGTCAATGCCGACCAGAGTCGCCGCAATCCAAGTTTTGGTCATAGAAATTGATGTTCAAATTCAGGCCATAGTAGCCTTTTTTTTTTTCTTTTTTTTTTTTTCTAGCCCTTCGATATTCAAGATCAAACTTCAACGTCTGTGATCTACCGATGGGTTTGCGGGGGCGTATTGAGACAGGAATTACAAGAACTCAAGAGAAGGTCACAAGAGTTACAAGCACTCAAGAGACAAGAGTTACAAGATGATAAAGTAGTTTTATTGTTGTTAATTTAGAAGTAGAGATTTGTAACGTTCAGACTCTTTATCTATAAATAGAATATTGTATACAATCAAATGGATCAAGAAAAGATGTAGCCAAGAAAAGGCTCTGACGTGTGGACATAGGCCATAGGCCGAACCACCTTAATTTTCTCTACCTCTCTTTCTTGTTCTCATCTCTTTCCTAAATTATGTGATGTTACAAAATATATAAAATTCTAGATATATGGTTAAGAAGATTAATTAATGAGATTAGTTAAGGCTCTTACGTACCTCATCATCAACCAAGAAAAGGGGTTGTTTAATGGAGATCCCAAGTTGCCTCTCTCCAAGTATATCTTGAAACCTTAAAAGTTCAGAAGCGAATATCTCAACCTTTGGACACCATCCCACCAACATATCTTTTAGCTTTGGCCATTCTGAAGCATGAACTCCTCGGTAAAACCACTTGAGTCTTGGTAGTAGTACAAGATTCAAGACTGTTACTTAGGGAAAGACAAATCTAGCTATTCGTTGCGTCGCTTCTTCTCTTGCAACAATTTCCTCCAGTTCGTAACAACCAACTATCACAAGTTGCTCCAATTGCGCGAGACATGTAGCCACGGAGGCTGGAAGTAAACTTTTCAAACTCGTACATCCCACAAAACGTACTCTTTGTAGATTTTGAAAGTTGAAAATTGGTTCGGGGTCATTACTCCATACATGCCTCATATTGGGCAGACGATACAAATACAATTCGTTCAACTGAATGGCTGTTATAGCATGCGTTTTTGTAACATTTAGCCCTTGCAGTTCAAACACTTCTTGCAGTGAGCCACAATCACTTACGAAAAGTGTTTCTAGACTTTGAAATCTTGTCAGCGTATTAGATTGAAAGATGTTCACAAAATTGAACATCAATACGCTGGAGCTTGTAAAAGGAATCCACGGCCAAATGAGTGTGCCATAAGATTTTCAAGTTATCCATGTGGGAGATTGACAAATATTCCAAACAAGGGAAGGCAACCTGCAAGGTTTATCACATGTGCTAATTACACACTTATCCGTAAGAAGTCTTTTTTTTTTTTTTTCAAAAAAAAATTATAACAAAAAAAGAGGAGGCTAAAACAGGGAGAACAAGTAAAAAAGATTTACCTCTTCATTGAAGAGAGGTTGCATAGAAGTATGAGGGCTCTCATCTGCATTCATTTCCTCAAGTTCTTTATTACTCGTCATGCCCAAACTAATAGGTTTTGATATGAATGTCTTCAATTTAGGGCAATGGTCTATCACTAAACGCGTCAAGGATGAAAATTTGATATTACTTCTTTTGCAAAATCTTTTTAGAATTGGAAGCTCTTTTAGGATCAGGAATTTGAGCTGAGGTAACAACACCTTAAGAATTATTTCTTCTACTGCTCCTAATTCTTCTGTGACAAGTATCTCTTCCATGATGCTACATTCTCTTATCTCCAATTCTTCCAGTTGAGAAAGGCCCCTTGCTATGGATGACGAGAAGACAAATTTTAATTTATCACAATGTTCAACTTTTACAATTCTCAAGTTACCAAAGGATCTCAAGCTAGGAAGTTGGCCATGACATATTTCTTCCAAGCCCGTCATATTTTTGAGAAGAATTGTCTCCAAGGCAGGAAAGGCAATGGAGATGCTTCAGTTGTTGAAAACCTTCTCTATCGAATTCGTTAAGAACACTCTTAACACCCTTTAACTCATCTAAGTAGAGATTTTCTGTTCTCTTGATCAATAGCATTAATTTAATCCCAACCGTGGATTGGAAGCTTGTATTGAACTTGAGTTTTAATATTCTTGAGGCTTCTCCTTAGTTATCAAGCCAGTCCCATACATCTCCTACCAATATTACATATCTTTCTAACTTCTCAAACAACAGATCTTTTGGCACACTACAAAAAACCTTGCAATTGGACACGTGTCTACAGTAACCGGTACTGTAAACACGCGTCCAATTAGCCACGTGTCTACAGTAACCGGTACTGTAGACACGTGTCCAATTAGCCACGTGTCTTTTTGACATCGTGGCTAACTGTATAAACACCCCAATTGGACGCGTGTATTAAATACACGCGTCCAATTGGACGCGTGTATTTTGCACATGTGTCCATTTTTTTTTTAACAAATATATACTAAAAAAATATATTAAAAATTAAAAAATATATTAAATATTTATTAACCATATTAAATATAGTTAAATATATATTTTGTAACTATATTAAATATATATTAAAAAAAAATCAAGGTATTATCTTATTAACTATATAAATTTGTGAAATTATGGTGTACATAGCACATACACATAAGGTTAGGTTTTTAAGCTATATGCTATATATAAATTCTATACTTGAAGTTTATGTTTTTTAGGTTCCTTATTTATATATATATGGTATACTGATAAGTACATAAACCCTAATTAACCTAATTTACATATTGTACTATATGCATAATTAAACCAAATTTGGTGCTATATATATATATATATATATAATTAAACCAAATAGTTCAAATTAGGGTTTAGTTTTGTAGACCATCTACGTTTAGAAACAAAAAAAAAAAATTTGTAACATAACAAAGTTAAAAAAACCTATAATTAATACTATATATATAGATATGCATGCATGTAAACGGTTTAGGAACTATATATAATATTTACACTTAGGGTTTATAGCTATATATAGTATATACACTTAATTAGGTTTATAGCTATATATATAGTATATACACTTAATTGGGTTTATATCTATATATATAGTACATACACTTAGGGTTAGGATTTATGGCTATATATAGTATATACACTTAGGGTTAGGATTTATAGTTATATATAGTATATATACTTAGAGTTAGGGTTTATCGATATATATAGTATATACACTTAAGATTATGATTTTTTTTTTCAATATATATACTATATAGTACATACACTTAGGGTTATGGTTTATAGCTATATATAGGGTTAGGGTTTATGACTATATATAGTACGTACTCTTAGGATTATAGTTTATAGCTATATATAATATACATACTTAGTGTTAGAGTTTAATTTTAGGGTTAGGGTTTAGTTTTAATTTATAGTTTACGGTTTAGTTTTAGGACTTAGGGTTTAGCAATGTGTACAGTACATACACTTAGAGCTTCATGGGTTTGTATTTGTATTTACGTGAATAAATTATATATATATATATATATATATATATATATATATATAATTATAATATATTTTTTTATTAAAAAAAAACTACAATTGGTATATGTAGTTACGGTTAGAGTTTAATTTTATGGTTAAGTTTTAGTTTTTATTTAGGTTTTAATATAGTATATATACTTAGTGTTAGAGTTTAATTTTAGGGTTAGGGTTTAGTTTTAATTTATAGTTTACGGTTTAGTTTTAGGACTTAGGGTTTAGCAATGTGTACAGTACATACACTTAGAGCTTCATGGGTTTGTATTTGTATTTACGTGAATAAATTATATATATATATATATATATATATATATATATATATATATATATATATAATATTTTATATATAATTATAATATATTTTTTTTATTAAAAAAAATCTACAATTGGAGACGTGTATTGAAATACACGTCTCCAATCAATTGTTTGGCCAGGTGGCGCGCGGGAGAAGTACACGTGTCCAATTGTTTGGCCAGGTCTGCTGCGCGGGACTTCTCCCGTGCACCACCTGGCCAAACAAAGGCCTTAGTTTTTTGAAATATTAGATTTTTTAAATTAATATATTATTTTATATAAATATAAATATATATATATATATATATATATATATATATATATATATATATATATATTATAGAAATGAGGAAGCTACCCATTTCTCTCTTACGATCTCTCTCTCTCTCTCTCTCTCTCTCTCTCCGTACGTTGAGCTCAGCCGGCCAGCGACAGCCCGTTCCACGGCCTCGTCGCCTTGTCTCTGGCGTGGTGACCGTTAGCGCACGAGCACCTCTCTCTCTCACCGACTGTCTCTCTCTCTCTCTCTCTCTCTCTCTCTCTCTCTCTCTCTCTCTCTTTCTCTCTCTACTGGGACTACTCTCCGGCAGCTGGGCACGGCCGTGCGTGGATTTGCTCCGATAATGGTCATTTGCTCTCTCTGTTTACCGGTTTCTACATATATACATGTAGATATTTTGCTAACTTTTTTTTCTTCTTTGTTCCTCCAAATATGCAGGTATATATATAAGCAACCCTAAATCCATAGACCTAATTTGGCAGTGAGTATTTTGTCCCTCATTTTTTGTATTTAATTTTTTCTTCTACATGTATATCCGGCCGGGTGATTTTTTCTTCTACATGATTTTTTCTTCTCATTGTTTGGGGTATATACTGGGCAAACAATAGCTAGATCGAGTGATTAATTTTTGTAATAATTTTTTTATTTGTTCTATTTTTTTATTCCAATGTTACTGAATTTTTATACATATAATTTTGTTTTTTCTTTTGTTTTTATGGACTCCTGAATCTCGGTTTTGCTGTTTTTTTTTTTAATATATATATATATTTTTTAACAATGCTGCATGTATTTGGTTAGTACATATTTGATGAAATTTTTGTGTACTCCTTTGTATTTTTGTGTCATTTAGGGTTTTATTTATTTAATTTTTTTTTTTTTGGAAGCCATGTACTTTTACACTATGTTGTTGTGTTTTTATTGTTTTTAATTTTTTTGTTCTAATTGTTGATTGAGAGGTTTTATATATATATTTGGGATAACTACACTTCACCCCCCCTGATTTATCCACGGTGTGGCGATTTACCCCCCAATGTACGAAAATTGGTACATGACCTCCCCGAACTTGCCAACGTGTAACGAAATGGACCTTCCGTCCAGTTGCCCGTTCGTTTGGATGGCAAGTTGGTCACGTGCATTGCATGTGACCATTTAATGATTTTTTCCTTCCAAAAATACCCCCACCCCATCAGCCTGTGTGAAAGCTTCTGCAAACTCTCTCTCTATCTCTCTCACTCTCTCTCTAAACTTGCGAGACAGATTGGATGAGCCGTTGAACCACTAGTTGATGATCACCTGAAGCAGATTGGATGAGCAGCGTGGCTAACGACACAAAATGGCCGGGCATGAGAGTTCTTACGAGCTGGCGAGCGGAACAGAGGCAATTGACCAGGCCTTTACTGCACAGGAACTCCTCCGCGTACATGTTCTCCACCGTCCAATCACCATCATGCAAGAAAACGTGAGTCTCATCACTTGTTTAACTTGCTTTTTCACATGCCGATTCTTTCTTGGATTCTTCCTTGTTTGACTGTGTTTCTGTCGACCATAACCTTGCAAAACCCGCTAACTTGACAAGAGACCACGCGATTAATCTACGGAAAATGATGATTCTGTATGCTCATGATTACACTATTAAATCGATCCATTCATTAGATGAATGAAATGAATGGAAGTGGGGTAGCGTGGAATCAAAAGAAGGTGGGCTCAAATGAAGAACTGACCCTTGAATATATAAATTAAGCACAAGGCCAGTATGCCTCTTACAAATTAATGTGTATATATGGGTTCCGCACGGGGTCCTTTTAGAGTTATTTAATGTAGTTATGTGGGGTTGACTGATAAAGCATGATTGTGAAACCATTATATATTGACTTGCTCATGATTGCCTTTGGAGTCTTTTGAGCGTGGAGGAGCCAGGAGTAGTACTGTGATTATTGAAAAGATGGACGGCCGGTCTCGTTTGGTAACAGTTGACACTAAAAATAATCTGTTTTTCAAAACTCAAAGTAGAACCGATCGAAAACAAATAGTTTTGAAAACCAGAGATGTCGACAAAACCAGATGCTGCTGGTGCTCTCTCTCTCTGGCCGGGCATGAGAGTTCTTACGAGCTGGCGAGCGCGAAGAGGCTAAAGAGATTTCTGAGCTAAGATTGAAACCATTGCGGGTGATTGCTAATTAAGCCAAGTAACTTCTGCTTCTTCTTCAGGTCTCGTGTGATTGTCATTGTAGAAGAGAGGAACAGAGGCAACTGAGACCACTCGATCAATGGGAGGAGATGTGGATCATTGAGATCGGTTTGTAGCAGATGTGAGATGATAGACCTAAAAATCACAAAAAATAATCAAATATATAAAAGTTTTGTTCGTGATAAAGACATGCAGTTCATGGGTGTTTATTTGTTTCTCAACTTTCTTTGAATATTCATGAAGGAGAGAGCCACCTGCGCGCGGGTTGGGAAGCCATGCAAAATGAAGAATGACAAAATATTCCCTACGCACTACTACCTCAATAACGTGAATTTCCCTCTTCAGTGCGGCGGCCCTCCAAGGCATGGTGCGTAAATGTGAAGAAACTGGACCGCCTGGGCAATTTGCATGCATTTGGGCCACGTCGGCGATGTGGCGGAAACGTGAAGCAAGTCGTGGAGAGTATGAACTACTCCAGAGTATGAACTACATCATCGCATGACTTTTTTTTTTTTTTTTTTTTTCTTTTTTTTCTTTTTATTTTTAATGCATGTGCGGGAATGAAAGCTGTGGGTGACAAGGGTATTTTTGGAAGGGAAAATTCATTAAATGGTCACATGCAATGCACGTGACCGACTTGCCATCCAAACGAACGGGCGACTGGATGGAAGGTCCATTTCGTTACACGTTGGCAAGTTCGAGGAGGTCATGTACCAATTTTCGTACATTGGGGGGTAAATCGCCACATCGTGGAATAAATCAGGGGGGTGAAATGTAGTTATCCCTATATATTTTAATGTGTTATTATGAATTCAGGAGTTTTTTTTGTTAGTTGAAAAAAAATCAAACAATATTGGATATTAGTTTAGCGTTATAAACCAACAATGACACTTTTGAAAATGATAAATGGAAACAAAAAAAACAAAAAAAATTATTGGTTTGAATAAGGAAGAAAAACAATTAAATTGACCGTCTACTTTTTAAGAAATACCTAAACTGTAACCCTAAACTTTAAATCATAAAATCATAACTGTAAAACCAACACAAACCCTTAAAAAAAATCAAAAACTTTAAACCCTAAACCCTAAACCCTAAAAAACTAAAACCCTAAACCCTTAAAAAAAAAATAAAAAATCCTACACTTTCTAAAAGACAAACCCTAACCCTAAACCCTAACAAACCCTAAACCCTAAACCCTAAACCCTTAAGAAAACAAAAAATTCCTACACTTTCTAAAAAAAAACTATAACCCTAAACCCTAACCCTAAACGCTTTACCAAAAAAAAAAATCCTACACTTTCTTAAAAAAAAATCCTAACCCTAAACCCTAAACCTTAACAAACCCTAAACCCTAAACCCTTAACCCTAAGCGACAGTTTGAGGTCTTCATGTCCTACATGGGAGTATCAGCACCATGTCTTGGTACTCAGTCTTCACCTGCACACGTAGGTAGTACGTCGTCTGTTAGTAGTGCATCTGCAGGTATGATTTATATTGTGTATAGGACAAAATTAATTTCAATTTGTTTTCATTACCCCTTTAATTTTGCAAGTAATATTGTATACTTTAATTGTCTATATTATTTGCAGGTAATTCGACAACGGTTGGTACGTTGTCGCCTGTTGGACGACGGCTGAGCCAGCACTCCATTGTCGCTACACCTTCGCCCGCCCGCTACACCATTCCTTGCGCAACAATCGCCGGTTGGCGAGAACACGCCTGAGACGGTACCTCGTGCTTCGCAGGGACGCCCTTCAGATTTGTAGATATTTTGTGTAATTATTTTTTGTTCATAAATATTTGCGTAGTTAACGAATACGTTATTAATTATTGGTTTGTGTAATATGATTTTGTACTATTTTTGGGTAAAATAAATATTGCGTTATTTGTGGTCGGAAGTAAGAAAATTTGAAAAAAAAAAATTAATTAACCCAAATAAATTTTAAAAGACAATAACAAAATTAAATTGAAAAAAAATTCCAAATTGAATTTTTTATTTAAATAAATTTTTTATTTAATTATTTAATTGTATTTTTAATTTAATTTAAAAATACAATTAAATAATTAAATAAAAAATTTATTTAAATAAAAAATTCAATTTGGAATTTTTTTTTTTTTAAAAAAAAAAAAAACGGTTTGACACGTGTATGGAAATACACGTGTCTGGCAGTTTGACACGTGTATTGAAATACACGTGCCTAACCGTCGGACACGTGTATCCAAATACACGTGTCAAACGGTTTGACACGTGTATTTTAATACATGTGTCTGACAGTTTGACACGAATATTTCAAGACACGTGTCAAACTGACAGACACGTGTATTAAAATACACGTGTCAAACCGTTTGACACGTGTATTTGGATACACGTGTTAAATCTGACACGTGTATACCAATACACGTGTCAAAATGTGCAGTTAGTGACTTCCACATCTGACACGCGTCTCACGCTTGTCAAAATGCACGTGGCAACCTGTTTGACACGTGTACAGTGTCGTACATGTGTCAAAATGCACGTGGCAATATGAACCTATTTTTGTAGTGGCAGATTGTTGGCATCTGGAATATGTATCTCTAAAGTGGTCAAATGCGACAAATTCTTTAGCTCAGCAAGGCTAGCATTGTTGAGTCCTTCAGCCTCCCATAGAACAAAACTGTTTCCTATATACAACTCTTCTAATGCGACCAAGCTTGATAAGACATTAGGTGGAATCACTTCAAGTTTGGAACAATGGCTCAAATCCAACAATCGCAAACGAGTCAACAATCTTATTTCTCTTGGCAATTGCAAAATGTGGGATTTAAGAAGGCTAAGAATTGCTAAATTTTTGAGCTCTCCAATTACAACTATGTCTCCCAACACACATTGATCCAGGCACAACGTTTGCAGGTTTCTAAGGACCAAGTGATGAAGGAAGTGATGAAAGTTGCATTTGGGTGAAATCCAAAACTTTGAGCCTCCCCATCCCTTGAAAGAAATTGTATGGGATTTGCAAAGAATGATCTCCACCACACAAATACAAGAATCTCAATTCTGGACATTCCATTTTGTTAGGAAGTTCATGGATATCTCCACTGCGAACAGAGAATGCCTTGCAATCCACATCTGCCCATTCTTTTAGCCCACCATCAGCTCTCACCACAAACATATTATGATCCCTTGACGCTATTAAAGTAGCATCACGAACAACGTCATGCATACATAAACTTTTAGAGCTATATTGTAGCAACAGACAACAATTTTTCAGAATACGAAGTGATGTATATGTTAGAAATAATATAAACAATTACTTAAACTAACATGCACAGCGGAAAACAAATATGACAGGATTCAGGCTTACCTCTAGCCATATTTGCTTAAGCTTTTCCACGATCCATCTGAAGAACAAGAAAAGATTATTTGAGGGATCTTCTAACCTATGCCTATGACTGTATTGCCGTACTGATGGTGTACACAGGCTATTAATTTATAGGCTAGGTCAGGGACCCTCAAATATGGTAAATACCGTATTGTTCCTCCCATCAAGGAAACAATATTATTAATTGATTTTAAATCAATTAAAACGATTCCATTACGGTAATTTAATTAATTAAATTACCTAACCGTAATACGGTATATACTATTTATTTATTAAATATTAATAAATACTTCTTTATGTGGCATATAGGCCATATATGGAGATAATATCTTACATTCTCTCACTTGGCCTTTATGGCACATAACCTTATGGTATTAGGTTTCTTAGTTTGGCCAATCACTTATGGAATCCTCCCACTCAAATAAGAAATGTTTCACACGAATCATGGTGGTAAAACCATTATAAAATTAGGTCGTCCCTTCCATGTATCACAATGTAAAACACTCCTTACATGAGTACCTTATGGATAATCAAGCTTTATGAATGAACTTCCTATAAGTCATTCGGGTCCAACTTTATTTATCCTCATGGACAAAATAACAAATGTGCACAAAATCTTTATTATAATAACTTTATGTCTATAGACCAAAAAGAGACAAACCAAGCAAAAATTGAATTAATGAGTTTCATATACTCCGCATGACTTTATTCTTTCTTTACCGGTAAACTTTAAGTCATGGGATCCGTAATCATTAATTTAGTACTTATATGCTCAATAGACCCTTTATGTCTCTTAATGTTATCTCTCATACTGAGATACTTGATGTCGATTTACTTCTGCTTCTACTCTTTATTCTTATAAAAGAAGATTATAGTAGAATTACTGTAGAGTATCTTTATGGTCTAACTGAAAAATCGACAATATTGAGACTTTCAACAAAATGTCTCATCCATCATGTCTGTGTACTAAATTCATAGCACGCTAGAATTTTAGCTTTCTTGGTAGACATAGCAACCATAGTCTGCATACTGCATCTTTAAGATATATCTCTCAATAAAAAGATATATACCCTAAAGTAGACTTTCTACTATCTACACAATCAGCAAAACTCAAATCTGAACAACTAACCACCTTCAAATGAAAGTGTATCCTTAGGTTAAGTTGTACTTCTTGGTTCCTTGCATATACCGCAAGACTTTATTTGCAGCACTTTATTGACCCAATATACTTATTGTCAGTCATATGGTTATGTATAATGCAGACGCTTAAAACTTTTCATCTGCCCTTATTCCAATACCTTTTGGGACATTAATCTATATTTAATTGGTCCCTCTTAATTGCTACTGAAGGTGTAAATCCTTCATTCTAAATTTTTCCAAAACTTTTTCAATGTAGGCCTTCCGAGACAATGTTAATATTCTTTATGTCTCTGTGAATCTCTATGTCAAAAGACATAAGAGATTTCACCCAAATCCTTCATTTCAAAGTTTTTGTGAAATGAACTTTATGTAGCAAACCTAAATCGGCACTTGTAAAAATAATATCCACATATAGGACCAGAAAGATTATTGTACTCCCACTGACCTTAAGGTATATAGACTAATTAACAAGGTTTTCAATAACCAATAAAACAATAACCTTGTAAAAAGTATATTACCAGTGAGAGATCTATCACAACCCATAAATAGAATTTTTTTAATTTGCAAGCTTTCTGACTGTTATTTATAAAACCTTTTGATTGTTTCATGTAAACCTCATCTTTAAGATCCTCATTCAGAAAAGTTGTTTTCGCATCCACTTGATGCAGCTCTAGGTCAAAATGAGCTACTAATGCTATGACTATCTTGATGAACCATTCTTAAACACTGGAGAGAATGTTCCATGATAATCAATGCATTTCTTATGAGTAAAACCATTGGCTACGAGTCTAGCTTGACTTTTGAGCAATAGATTTACCTCTTACTTCATGGCACTGAATCTCAATGTGGAGTTTTCTCCACTCATAGCATGTGAAAACAATTTTGGATCATCTTTATGTCCAATGTCAACATCAGACTCTGGGAGATATACAACATGATCACTAAGAATTGTTGATCTCCTTATTCTATAGGATTTTCTTAATTCTACTTCCTCTGCATTTCGCAATGGGAGAATAGATTTTGAACCTGTTCTGTAAGAGTTGGTTGTTCTAGAAGTGATTGTGGCTTAGGATAATCAATCTGATTTTCCCCGAATACAATCAATCATCCTCTATGAGGAGGAGATTTGGCCAACTCTAGTGCTTCCTCAAATTCCAATTTGTGTGAATGAGCACTCCCACTAGGTTTCGCATCCTCTAGAAATTTTACAATCAACAACTCTAAGCTTATATGAAGGATAATAAAACATTAAAACCCCTTAAAGTTTACTAGATAGCTTATAAAAGATCCGCTGGTTGTCCTTGAATCTAATTTCCTTAGCTGAGGATTATAAATCCCCTCTTTAGCAAGGCAACCCTATATGTGTAAATAATTTAAACTTGGCTTCCATTTATTTCATAAAAGGTGTCTTAAGGACAACCTTAAATAGAATCCCGTTTAACATATACACAACGGTCTTCAAAGCTTTACTCTATGAGGGTAATAACAGTTTAGTATTACTAATCATTTCCCTTTTGTGTATACCTACCTTAATACTCTATGCCTATATTAGATCTTATGATCTTCATATTGTTTCTCTTCTTCTTCCTTATAGGTATTGAAAGCATTCAATACCCCAGCTTTAATATAGAGATACATAAACTTTATATGGTCATTACTAAAAGAGATAAAAATATCTCTGACCATTTAGGCAATGAGTATGAAAAGGTCAACACCTTTCAATGTACATGATCTCAAGAATCTCAAAAGGCTCTCGTTGGCACATCTAATGGTCTTGTTGGTATGCTTTCCCTTATGCAGTCCACACAAGCACCAAAGTCAGTAAATTACCGACTTTTATTTTCTGTATGGAGATATATTTCAATCTCCAAAGCCATAACAAGAGTATTTTTAAATTCTCAAAGACTCTACTTTACGTCAACATCAGTATGCAGAAATAAACAAATAATTTTGTTTCAAAAATTGGGATGTAGGTCAATTTTAAATTGACTTTAATTAAACCCCAACCAATATTCCACCAAAAAATAAGAAAAATTTCAAGTTTAAAATAAAATTGAAATTTTTAACAAGCCAAACTAGAAAATAAATTTCTAAGAGATTATGGAATATAAATCATTTTAAAGGTAAAAAAATATAACTGAATTTCAAAATTAACCTATAGATCCCAACAACCTCAAATTATGAACACGTGTTATTCATTTTAAAAGGACTCTGCATTTGTGTTGACAACGTGGATTGTTAAATCATAATCAATCCACAACATATTTGAATGAGTCACTAAAAGAGATTCACGACATACTAGATATATGAGATTATCTTTTTTTTTTTAAGTCATTTCTTATACTTCATGCAATCTTTCTTTATATGCCCTTAATTTTCCTTATTGCATGAGAAATAGGTATCTTGATTGCCATAATACTTTATTGGCACCTTATTCTCATGCTTTAAGTGTTGGACATGATTGCATTTATCGGTCATTCCCTTGACATGAGTAACCATGTGAACCCTTTATGAATTCTCTCATATCCTTGAACACACATGGTTAGAAATTCACTTACTAACCATTTATCCTTATGTGTGTTAAAAGATAAAATTCTACACTTAGAAGAGAGAATTCAAAAAATGAAATAGACAACAATGACTCAAAAAATCTCAATCTTTAGGGACTTAAGCTAAGCTATAATATCCTTCATTCCCATAATGAGATTATAAACACTTTAAAAACTGTAAAAGGTTTGTCTTTAAAGCTTTTTCTATTAGGGTGCTGACCAAGTTTTGTTTGAATTTACTAAATGTTCATAAACAACCTTTATAAAACTTTGGCTCTAAAACATTCAGGAATAAATCCCTGATGACTTTAGTGACATGAGATTTCATGAACATCTAACTTAAGTGATTAAATCACTCCCACCGTTCATGCTTAATAATCTCACGTGGCGTACTTAATTCCGCGGGAGTAGGTGGTTTGTCCACACGGAGCACCAAATTTTTAACACCCCAAATGAAAAAGCATATTAATATTTTTCAGTCAGAAAAAATATTACCTTAAAGTATTAGAATATAAAACTACCAAAAGTAGAGTAATACGAATAGCTGCAATGACCAAGAATATAAAAACTTTAATGCTATGAATTATCTTTATTTTAAATTAGCCAATGCCAATTTAAATAGTAAATTTCAACCTACCTGTGGGCAAAGGTTGCATCACGTATGAAATTTACTCTTTATTAATAAGACTAAAGCAAATTTAAATATTAATAAATAAAATTCTCCGTACCTGTGGGCAACCGAGAGAAATTTTACTTACAATACTAAATTTGTTATCTTATTCTAATTAAGTCATAAAAATAAAAACTTCCCTGTGGGGATAAGTAATTAAATTTATGAATTAATTACAAGACGATGTTAACTTTATTTTAAATTAGTCAATGCCAATTTAAATAGTAAATTTCAACCTACTTGTGGGCAAATGTTGCATCACGCATGAAATTTACTCTTTATTAATAAGACTAATAAATTTAAATATTGATGAATAAAATTCTTCGTACCTGTGGGCAACCGAGAGAAATTTTACTTTCAATACTAAATTTGTTATCTTATTCTAATTAAGTCATAAAAATAAAAACTTCCCTGTGGGGATAAGTAATTAAATTTATGAATTAATTACAAGACGATGTTAATTTTTCTATATGAAGTTCATGTGAATGATCTTTATGCAATTATTATAAAATCGAGAAGCTGTTGCTCTCCCAAAATCATAATAATCAATCTGCAGTTTATGAACATCTAACAAAATTCTTTATGATGTTCATATGTGTAATCCTGATGTAATTATCATTAAAAAATGGGGATGCTATGGCTCCCCAAAATCATAATGATAATTACGTGTGTGTAATCCTGATGCAATTATCATCCAAATTTGGGATGCTGTGGCTCCCCAAAATCATTATGATAATTGCGACTTCATTAACATCTAACAACTTTATAGATGCCCCCTTAATAGCCCCAGAAATATAACAAACCAATACCTAAATGGGGTAAAGAGCATTTTCCAAGGTGCAACCAGGTGAGTTCCTAGGAAAGTGAGGGGGGTCACTTGGACACACTTAAATCCCAAGACTTTCCTAGCCAGAACTTTTCTAGACATTGCATTCTTGGATATTACTGTAAACACACCAGCGTATATGGTATTGTTAATTATTCTTAGGTCTAGGCATCAAGCAATTTATATTTAAACAATATAAATTTAACAATTAAAAAATATTCCTCAATTTATGTATTAAAGAAACAATAATTTTAATACAGACCAATGCAAATCATAAGAGAAATAAAATTGCAACATGAGGACATAATAAAATACATGGCTCAATGGTTTAGTAAATGGCCTTAGCCCTTTACACTTGGTCAACCCAAGTTCTAAACCCCACATGAGCCTACTATTTTTAATTTTATTTAAAAGCTACTGTAATGGGCTACTATATTGGGTTGGGCTTTTGGGTCACAAGATTCCAAATGGGCTACTGTATTGGGCAATTAGGTCAACCCACTTAATCGGGTCGGGCCTCTGGGTCTATGTATAGTGCTGGCCCAAATTGGGTCAGCCCACTTAAATGGCCCAAAACTACATGGGTTTTAAAAAACCCTACCTGAAAATATATCCAATCCAGAAACCTTAATGGGTTGAAACCCTACCGGGTCACCAACCAACCCAACCCGTAATGTTCCAGATGGGTTGAAAATCCTAAAAATTGGAACCCTAGCCGCCACCCCTTTATGAAAATACCCATATCAAGATTACGGCAACTCAAAAATAGGCAGTATATCACAATACACAGAATAGTGATAATAATAAAAAAAAAAAAAAAATTGCCATATCAAATTTATGAGTTTTCAAACGTATGTGAACAACAAATTTAATTGTATTCACAAAACATCTACTGGATTGAACAAAAATATGTTCACAAAACTATGATTTAACAACCGAACGTGAACAATAAAAACAGACTATGTTCACATAAATTATGGATTCAACAAAAACTTATTGCTAATCAAAATAGCATAGAAGTCGGCTCTGATACCACATGTTAGAAATAATATAAACAATTACTTAAATTAACATGCGCAGCGGAAAACAAATATGACAGGATTCAGGCTTACCTCTAGCCATATTTGCTTAAGCTTTTCCACGATCCATCTGAAGAACAAGAAAAGATTATTTGAGGGATCTTCTAACCTATGCCTATGACTGTATTGCCGTACTGATGGTGTACACAGGCTATTAATTTATAGGCTAGGTCAGGGACCCTCAAATATGGTAAATACCGTATTGTTCCTCCCATCAAGGAAACAATATTATTAATTGATTTTAAATCAATTAAAACGATTCAATTACGGTAATTTAATTAATTAAATTACCTAACCGTAATACCGTATATACTATTTATTTATTAAATATTAATAAATACTTCTTTATGTGGCATATAGGCCATATATGGAGATAATATCTTACAGTATATCGTCTGTTTCTTGCATCTTCCATTGTATTAATACCATCAAATAAACCCCAACCATAACAATATCTCAACAAGTCCCTCTCAAAAATGTAGTAACCCGTTTGAGCACAAAGCAAAAAGACGTCTAGGGCCTCCTTATTGCTTTATTCAAAATGTTTATAGCTCAGCTCTATAGAAGAATATATAGTTGACTGCATTTCGTTAAGGTGTTTCGGAGTGGGTCTTCTTAGTAGAGTGGGTCTTCTTAGTAGCAGCAATGCATTATTCCATTCAAATAACTCCTTATTTTTTAATGCCTTAGAAACTGTTACAAGTGCAAGAGGCAGACCTGCACAAGCTTTAGCTACCTTAGTTGCTGTGCTTCGCATATTGGGGTCTTTACTAACACAATCGCCCGCCATCTTCTCAAATAAACTCCATGCTTCTTCTTCGGCTAAAACATCAAGTCTAAAATCCTCTTGGGTGCCCATTCCAGAAACTAATACATCTCGATTTCTGGATGTCAGCAATACTTTGCATCCCTTAGAAGGAATTCCTAGAGCCTCCAAATCAAATTTCTTCCATATGTCATCAAGGATAACAAGTATAATATTCTTGTCCTTTTTTTTTGTTAACCTTTCCCGTAGAAAAATTGCTCTTCCAGGTTCAGTCTCCTTATCAAACTTTAGATCTAGCATGTCCGCGATTTCTCCTTGAATTCGTCTAAGGTCTGGGCTCTGGGTCACATTTGCAATTGCTACCTCATCGAATAACTTTTCTTCCATTGCTTGGTTGGCAACTTCTCTTACCAGCGTAGACTTTCCCACACCAGGCATCCCCCACACCCCGATCACATGGATATTATCTTCTCTCAATGCTTCCATAAGTCTGTTCACAGTTGACATTCTTGATTCAGAGGACATGTAATCCGTACAGCTCGTAAACACTATCCCCTGTGGAGCAGGACGGTAAGAAACTCTATCAAAACTCCCATTTTTCAGGACTTCACCAATATCTTTCACTATCTTTGCTGCTTTTTGGCTTAACTGATGCCGCACCTTCAAGTTCAAGCATGCCCCATTAGAACACTTCATCTTTGCTTCTTCTTCACCTTCAAGAACTTTTCTGACCAATTCTGTAATCTCATCCACCTCTTTCAACCACTTATGAACTTCACCTTCAATTTCTTCACCGTTTCTTATAGCAGCATCAATGGAATGTTGCATGCTATCTCTAGCAAGCCGCAACTTCTCCACCTGATTCTTCACACTCCCAATGTTGCTGCTGTAGCGAAATGAGTAACATAGCCACTGTCCAACTGGTGCAACTGTGTACTCAACAATTTTGGCAGCACTCGCAAGAACAATCTCCATTCTTATTTTCAATCTTTTTTTTCCTTCGCCTCCTCCTTTTCCTTTTTTTTTTTGCTATTCTTTTCTTCTTGATTGTTGTGCAAATATGGACAAAGTGAAAACCAAGAAACAACTACAAACTGCAATGAGAATAAATCATAGTTAATTTCTTCATCAGCCCACCAATGGTGAGTCATTCTGAATATTCAAAGTGTGTAAATCAGAAATGGGAGGTGGTAAGATATTTTGTTATTTTTCTATGGAAATCACAACTCATAAACTCAGACAAGATCAAGCTTATTAGTTTGAAATCTAACAATGATCCTGGTAAAGGCCAATGAAAACAAGATTTTGCAGGTGTCTTTTATTTTTTATTCTTGGATGAATGAGTAATTCTTTCAAATATCAACAGTTAGGTACAATGCACTGTAGCTGTTTTTTTTTTTTTTTTTTGTATCAAGACACTCCAGGAAACAAAACAAGCCTCCTGAAAACAAATGACAAAACTATACAATTAGGTGTTTTTTATTTTCATGGCAGGCGTTGCTTTCATCACTGTATTAGTCCTGTTAATTTTTGAGATATCGGCCGTTAAAAGCAATATCAAGTTTATTATATTTTAGTTTTTTTCTCGTTTATTTTATTTTACATCTATATAAACGTTCACGAATATTTATTAACAGCATTTTTTCCGGTTGTCTACTCCTTTACGTCAGTATGATGGCAAGACTTTATTAGGCTGCCTAAATTTCACATGAGAGAAGGGGTGAAAGAGTAAGCAAAAAGTTAAAGAAGAAGACAAGTAATGCAGCATGAATGAAATGGTGGAGAGATGCAAAGGAATTAATTGATTCGAATAAATTTGGAAAGCAAAGATGGACAGTAGTAGAAGCAGGTACCTCTGTTTTGGGCCTCTGATCGAGTCGTGTGCAGAGCAGCAAAGATGGTGAGTAGAATGAAGATGACAAGCAAGATCAACCAGCTGTCAAAGAAATCATGGAGGAAAAAACACAACAAACGAGAAATGATGGGGTTTAGTTTTCAAAGTGCGTAAATCAGAGAATGATTGTTGATTAGATGAGAAACTGATGATGAGGTGACTGCTATGCTCTCTCCACGAAGTTTCCTACTTGAAAAATGATTTCATTATATTGAATTAATTAATGAGGATAGTGCTCTTAGTCATTGCATGCGGAAAAAAAGGGAGTCAAGGGCCAAGGCTGTCAAGGGACCAAAGTCGTACATCATTTTCAAAATCAGACCCCACATTCGAGTCCAACTACCATGTGGAATCGACTGATCTTTGGCGGTGCTATTTTGCAGCCCACTTGTTTGATAGAAAGTGCCAGAGAATTTCATATCTTGATGAGTTTCAGAAAGCCCAAGCTTCCAAAATTACTCCCCGGCAATCACGTTTAGAACTGCCAGTCAAATGGAGTAGACCACCGGAAGGATGGATTAAGGTGATGTAAGGGATATAATGTGACGACCCGTTTTTTTTTTTTTTTTTTTTTTTTTTTTTTTTTTTTTTTTAATTTTGAAACATACAAACGGATCTTCACAGTGGCACGACTACATGTCGCTTAGCCAACATATTGCACATGCCCCATAACATGCACCTGATAATCAGAGTTTTGTCTATGCAGCGGAAAACATAATGATACAATCATTAACTCGGCGGAAAAGCATATCTAAATATAAATCTATTATTTACACAAAAGAGCCATACACATGTCTAACTGTTTAAGGTTTAACATCATTACAACTATTACAAAAGAATGGCTACACAAAAGAATAAGTGACGCATTTGCCTCGAGCCATATACAAAATACCCAAAAGTATGGACAACCCACAGTCCATAGCACTACAACTGTCGCGTCATGCTCTAGTCATAGTATCCCAAATACAAAGCTACGGGGTCATCCTCCAAGTCGGGTGTACCTGTAGCCAAAGAAGCTTCATCTATACGGTTGTGGGGATAGCCACATCCGTATAGGTGAAATAATGAGTTCACCGCCTTAGCATAATTACATACACTAAGACCTTAGAGGTATACTATTCACTGAGCTTTCGCAATGAACCAACTTTCATTTTCTAGTCATGTGTACACTATAACAGCCACCAATTTATAAACTTTTATTTGAAAACACCCATAGCTGATATAGCAAACACCGACTATTAAAAAGCATTCAAAACATACTACGCAGCTGAGCTTATACGTAGAAGTTTCATTATTGAAAACAACTACATACATCCTCACCTACTATATTACTTTTGTTTTAATGAGATTTAGAACACAATGACAGTTAAATCATGCAGCCATTCGATAGGAATATACACAAGTTCTTTCCCATTGAGACTCTTATGCATACCAATACTTCTAGCAAAACTACTCATAACATAAAAACATCACTCATCAAAACCATGCTATAAATGATTATGCAATGCACATCATGGAAATTAATCCAAGCATAATGGGTTACCCCAAGCATCATGGAAATTAATCCAAGCATTATTTCCCGTGGGCTATGAACCTCACTTCGATGCTCATTTAGCGTTCATATGCATATGCATCATGCCTTAAATCAATACATTTCATTTCATGAATCATGCATTTAACACATATTTTCTTTATAAAACATAAACAATTCTACATGTCATTTCTTAAACAATTTGCATAGCTTAACTCACTCTAAAATCATATTCATGTTCCATTGCAATCATAGTTTTCAAAACTCCCAATTATAACACATAGTAACTCCATTCATTTAAACTCCACATATCATATTCATACTTCAAAACATCATCATAATTTCAATATACTTAAAAGTACTCAAATCATCCAAAACAGTTCATAATCAACATACAGTTGGTTCAAGTTTGTAAAACAATATATATTTTGCAATTCATCATATATGAAAATAATACTTCTCAGTGAGTAGAATACTCACCTCGAGCTGCTTATACTCCCAAATTCCAAAAACTCAAGATTCCACCCACAACGTGCCGCTAAAACACAACACAGTGCACCATTCAGTTTCTTAACAAATAACTACGCTAAGTAGCACTTTGAATCGCTCAAAGGCTATATCACTAAGTTACCCATAAAATTCTAAGACTTACTTTATTACCCATTAATTAACTAAACTTATACATAGAATTATTATTAGGTTCACAATTAAAATCTCCGATTATACAAATTACTAACATTATGAACTAATCCCATAAACACTTATTTTCATGAAATCCATAGATAATTTTGGGATTAATCAACACCCTAAATTCAATTAATTTCACAAATTAAAAATCTAGGTTTTAAGCACTTAAAAATCTCAAATTAATATTCACTAGCCTAATCATACTAAATACTAACCACCATTTTATATTTACTCACCCACGACATAACAATGCTGTTTTTATGCAAATAACATTAACCCATAAGGTTTACTTAGGATTAGACACAAAATCACAATTTAGATACATAACCCTAAAAGTTGGGGTTTTAGAAAGACTTACCCAAAGTCCACCAACTAATACCCAAGGTTTGGGTAGCCTCCCGAAAGTTCCAAATAGCCAAACACCTAAAGAGAACATTAAATTAAACTCACATTTACAAGATTTAATTAAAAATCTCAAAAATATGAGTTTAGTGTTTTACCTCAAAATGATCGGTCAAAACGTAGATCCACACACGTAGATCACGTTTCCAAAATTAGATTTGAGATTGGACCCTTAGATCTCCCTAGATCACAATTTTCCACTAAGAACCCTCCCCTTTTTCTGTTCTTCCTTCACGCTCTGCTCTCTGCCAGAAAAGAAAGAGGCACTCACTGCCTCTTTTCTTTTTTTCTTTTCTTTTAAGTGAGGTGCGCCTCACTAATTGATGCGCCCCGTTTTGGGGCGCAGGTGTGGGGCGCAAGCCCCACACTTTCATTTTTTTTTTTTTTTTTTAAGAGGCAGCTTGGCTGCCTTTGTAACTGAAGGGCCGTACGGTACGGCTCTTCATTCTCCTCTTTTTTTTCCTTCTTCAAGTGAGGCGCACTGTGCGCCTCACTTATATATATATATATATATATATATATATATATATATATATATATATATATATATATATATATATATATATATATATATTTTGTATTTCTTCATTTATTTTCTTATTTGTTTTCTATTTATTTTCTTTTCTATTTTCTTTAGACTTACAAATGCCACTTATATTTTCTTTTCATGACTACCCTTTACAAGTCTATAAAATAAAATAAAACACTTTATTTTATTTTACCACACTTAATAGACTTATTTTAATTAATCCTAATAAACTCATTAAATATTTTCTTGGACATTACATCATTCCCTCCTTATAAAAATTTCGTCCTCAAAATTTGGACCTTAAACCGCTATAAGCACATGTCAACTTGCACTTCAATAGAGAATTTAGCGCATAATTGATATGAATCAAAGAATCATACCTGGGTTTACTCGAATAATTGAGGATATTTATCCCGCATTTGCTGCTCAAGTTCCCATGAGGCTTACTCAACGCCATGATTCCGCCATAGAACTTTCACAAGAGGGATAGACTTGGTTCTCAATCGGTGCTCTTTATGATCCAAAATTTGCACAGGCAACTCTTCATATGTTAGATTCGGTTGACTATCAAGAGGTTCATGACTAATCACCTGTGATGGATCGTGAACACACTTTTGCAGTTGAGAGACGTGAAAAACATCGTGAACGCCCGCCAAATTAGGAGGCATCTCGATCTTGTACGCTAGTGGGCTCATTCTTTTAAGCACTTGGAACGGTCCAACATACCTTGGACTGAGCTTGCCCTTATTGCCAAAACGATACACATTTCGCATTGGCGACACTTTGAGGTATACAAGGTCACCAACTACAAACTTGAGCTCACGGCGGTGCTTATCTACATAGCACTTCTGTCGACTTTGAGCGGTGAGCATACGCTTTCGAATGAGTGCAATATTTTCCTTTGTTTCTTGCACCAATTCAGGCCGCAACAGCTATCTCCACCAACCTCATCCCAATACAAAGGTGATCGACATTTGCACCCATACAATGCCTCATACGGTGCCCTGCCAATAGTTGCTTGAAAACTGTTATTATAAGCAAATTCTACTAATGGCAAATAGCGTATCCAACTTCCTTTAAAATCTAACACGCACAACCTAAGCATATCCTCAAGAGTCTGAATGGTTCTCTCAGATTGGCCGTCGGTTTGCGGATGGTAAGCAGTGCTAAAATTCAGTTTGGTACCCATATCATTCTGCAACTTCTCCCAGAATCTCGAAGTGAATCGTGGATCACAGTCTGACACAATGGAGATAGGCACTCCATGCAGCCTCACAATCTCTCGTACATACAACTCTCCTAGCTTGTCCATTGAGTCTGTAATTTTGATGGGAAGGAAACGGGCACACTTCGTTAATCGATCAACGATGACCCATATGGCATCTTGTCCGCTTGGTGCTTTTGGAAGACCAACCACAAAATCCATAGCGATTTGGTCCCATTTCCACACTGGCACTTCAAGTGGTTTGAATAGCCCCCCAGGCCTCTGATGTTCAGCTTTCACCAACTGGCAAGAGTGACACTGTGCGACATACTCAGCAATGTCCCTCTTCATGCCACACCACCAAAACTTCTTCTTCATATCTTGATGCATCTTGTTGTTGCCCGGGTGAACCGTATAGCGTGTCTGGTGAGCTTCATCAAGAATGTCTCTTCTCAACTCAGCATCATTAGGGATAACTATTCTCCCACCACTTGTCTTCAACATCCCTTCATCTATGAGGAAAAATCCCGTTGCTTCACCACGACGGGTCCCACCAATGAGATCCTGCAGCCCAAGATCATTTTCCTGTGCGTGTCTGATTTTGTCAAGACTTAACGGATGTACTACAAGTGCAGCCATAATAGGGGAACCACCTGTCATTACCTTATCAATCTGTATGATGGCGAATTGTTGTGACAGTTGGTCCATAAGCTCTTCAGGATTAGTCTCATCAGCACGAGACTTTCTACTCAACGCGTCTGCAACTACATTGGCTTTTGCAAGATGATAGAACATCTTGCTGTCGTAGTCTTTCAAAACTTCAAGCCATCCGCGCTGTCTCATGTTTAAGTCTCTTTGAGTGAAAATGTACTTGAGACTCTGGTGATCGGTGTGAATTTCGCACTCTTCACCATAGAGGTAGTGCCTCCATATCTTCAGCGCATAAACAACTGCGGCTAACTCCAAGTCGTGAGTAGGGTAGTTCTTCTCATGTTCTTTCAACTGTCTCGAGGCATATGCCACAACTCGGCCCTGTTGCATAAGCACGCATCCCAACCCCTTCTTGGAAGCATCTGTATACACAACATACACAACGGACTCCATGGGCAGTGTAAGCACAGGTGCTGTAACTAGTCTGCGCTTCAGTTCTTGGAAGATTGCTTCGCATTTATCACTCCATATGAATGGAGCATTCTTCTTTGTGAGGGCAGTGAGTGGCCCTGACAATGAAGAGAACCCCTCAATAAATCTCCTGTAATAACCTGCTAAGCCCAAGAAACTGCGGATCTCCCGCACGCTCGTAGGCTGTTCCCACTCAACCACAGCTTGCACCTTTCCTGGATCCACTGCAAGTCCGTTCTTGTTCACAACGTGGCCCAAGAATGATACTTCTTCAAGTCAGAAGTCGCACTTCTTCAATTTGGCAAATAACTTATTTTCTCTTAACTTCTCCATCACTGTCTTCAAGTGTACCTCACGTTCTACATGATTAGTCGAGTAGACTAATATGTCATCAATGAAGACCACCACAAAAGAATCCAAGTACTCATGGAATACTCGATTCATCAAGTCCATAAACATTGAAGGTGCATTTGTTAATCCAAATGGCATCACTAAAAACTCGTAATGGCCATACCGTGTTCGGATTACAGTCTTCGGAATGTCTTCTTCTCGTACCCTGAGCTGATGGTACCCCGAAAGTAGATCTATCTTTGAAAACACCGAAGCTCCCTTGAGTTGATCGAACAAGTCGTCAATCCTTGGTAAGGGATACTTATTTTTAACTGTCACCCTGTTCAACTCACGGTAAACTATGCACATCCGCATAGACCCGTCCTTTTTCTTCACAAACAACACTGGTGCTCCCCACGACAACACACTTGGCCGAATAAAACCCCGATCAAGCAACTCTTGAAGCTGCTATTTCAACTCTCGTAATTCTGTCGGAGCCATGCGGTAGGGTGCCTTGTGGATAGGCTGGGTCCCCGGCATCAAATCAATGGAGAACTCAATTTCCCTATCCGGAGGTAAACCTGTGACTTCAAAGAAAACATCCGGATAATTGCATACAACCGGGATATCCTCCAACTTTGTTCTAACCTCAGGCTTGGCTTGAACATAAGCTAAATAAGCTTGTGCACCTTCTCTGACATTTTTGATTGCTTGAATGGCAGAGAGAAGCGGCGGGGTAGACCCTACATTAGACCCGTAAAATGTGAATTCCCCCATGCGTGAGGTCGAAAAGTAACTTCCTTCTTATGACAGTCAATGTTAGACTTGAACTTCGATAGCCAATCCATACCCAGAATGACATCGAATCCTAGCATGCCAAATACCGCTAGCTTCACTGGTAAAACTCTCCCTTCGATCTCTATAGGGCAGTTGCCCACATATTTTTTACAGGTGATGGTGTCACCCGTAGGAGTGGCTACGCATATATTTTGTTCTAACGACTCTGTACTCAATCTACACGGCTTCACATAGGATGAGGAGATAAACGAGTGCGTGGCACCCGCATCAAACAACACACAAGCAATACTACCAAACAATGGAATTGTACTTGTAACCACATCGGTGGTGTTCTCCTTGGCGTGGACATTCTCTGGTGTTAGTGAAAACACCTTTGCTGGAGCTGCTTGCCTTGGCTGATTGACGCTTGTTTGCGACCATTGTTCTCTTCCCATACTTGCTTGTGTGCATTCTCTAACAAAGTGGCCAATTTTGCCACACTTGAAGCATGTATTTGTCCCCAATCTGCACTCTCCCCTGTGCGACTTCCCACATTTGCTACACTGTGGGCAGTTGTCACTACCTAGGCTAGCAGTAGTGTTATTTCTTCCCTGGGGCCCAGTATTACTGCTTGAAGCATGCCTCTTGGATGGTGGAGGGGAAGTGTATGTCCCAGCGGATGACCGCTTCCTGTTTACATAGTCTGCAGTTGCCTCACGAATCCCATTTTCAGCCATGGTAGCAGTGTGCACCATCTTGTCATCAGGAATAAGGTGAGGAGCAAACCTTGACAGCTTCAGAAATTCAGCTGAGTATTGTTCAACTGTCATGCTCCCCTGCTTTAGGTCTTGGAAGTCTCATGCACATTGTTGTCTATGTGCCCGTGGGAAGAAGCGATTGTTGAACTCCATCTTGAATCGCTCCCATGGAATGGGAACTCCGTGCCCTAACTCTTCGGCGATGAGTTCTTTTCTGGCCTTCCACCAGAGTCGGGCTTCTCCGTCTAACTTCAGCCCTGCAAAGTCGACCTTTTGGCTATCAGTGCACCTGAAGGTATCAGAAAGGTCTTGGAAATTGGAGACCCAATTGTCAGCAGCCATAGGTCCTTCACTCCCATCAAACCAAGGTGAGTTATGCTTGAAGAAAGTGGTCGATGAACAACCAACCACCTCATTTCTCTCAGCTCGTCTTGGTATGGCATCCATCAAGGCTGCCACGAACTGTCCCAAGTCAGGCATGGGTGGAGGAGGGGCTGGTGGAGGAGGAGGTGGAGGTGGAGGTGGAGGTGCTTCACCGCCACTTCCATGTATCGATCCCTCATCTCTATAGCGACGTGGAGGCTTACATTGCCTAGGCAGCATACTCTTGTCTGCAAAACGAAATGCAACGTAAATACCACTAAGCAAGGAAGATAAAATGCATCATAGGATCCATGAAATGCACACAAGAATCCTAAAAATTTTATTTTATCTGTGTTAAAGCTTTTGAATCCTTAGGCTCTTTCATTACACTTAGACTCTAACACAACCCTGAGTTTCCGCTTATCCGCTTTTCTATCAAACCCTAGAACAAAACTGTTCTGATACCATTATCTGTGACGACCCGTTTTTTTTTTGAAACATACAAACGGATCTTCACAGTGGCACGACTACTTGTCGCTTAGCCAACATATGGCACATGCCCCATAACATGCACCTGATAATCAGAGTTCTGTCTATGCAGCGGAAAACATAATGATACAATCATTAACTCGGCGGAAAAGCATATTGATGAGTGCCAAAAAGTGTATGTTTAGACCCCTTAATTTACATTAGTTAAACTTTTAGTTTTGTTATGTTCTAATACTTTTGGTTAGTTTTGGTGTTCTAGTATTTTTGCAGGTGATTGATAAAAAAATGATAATATTTTGGTGGAATTGCGAATTAATTGGACAAGTGGGGCATCTCGTAAATGAAGTGAGAAAAAGCAAGAGTTAAATATATATATATATATATAAAGGCAAAAGAGAGACCTGAAGGACAGCACCAAATGGACAAAAGCTGGAATTGTGCACACCTGGACAGCACTTGCAGCTGCTGGACAGCTTCTCCATGCATGGGCAGCACCTTCCTCCACGCCTGGACAGCACTCTGCAGCACTTGACAGCATGGACAGCAACAACACCCTGCAGCAACAGCAGCACCTTCTGCACTTGGACAGCAGCATCTGCAGCACTTGGACACGCCTGGTAGCTTCCTCCACGCCAACCAGCACCTTGACCAGCTGCTGGACAGCACTACACCTAACGCCTGCAGCACCTCCATGCCAGACAGCACTCTGCAGCACTAGCAGCTCCCATGGACAGCAGCTCATGCACGCCCAGCAACTCCCAAAGACCAGCACCGAATTGTCCAAGGCAAGGACAGCACACCCAGCAGACACACACACGGACCAGCAGATTTTTCCTCTTCTTGGTTTCATGTTAGACCAACATATTTAAACTTTGAAAGATGTGTGTGCTGGATGAACTAAAGTGTGGAGAATCACGTGAAAGGGTAGCAGAAAAAGAGACAACCTGCAGGGCATAAGCGTCATTTTCCTAGCAACACCAAAATGGAAAGGGGTAGCTCCGTCACTTGTTTTCTTTTGAGGTGCCAGATTAAACTCTTAAGACTTGGCACTATATATATGTTTGTTTTGCCTTTGTAAAGGGTGTGTGGAGTGGGGCACAACCCTCACGCACCAAGTCTCTCTTCTAGAGGATTTTGTTTTTCCATTTTTTATTTGTAAGTGTTTAATTTTTATGCTTTTAATTTAATGTTTTAGGTTGTAGTTATTTTATCATGTGTAGCTAAATTTCATCTAGGGTTGAGGATGAAACCTCACCATTGTAGAGATACTATGTTTTCTTGCTTGTTCATGTTATTTGATTTTATGGGCTTTTGATTTCTCATTGTTTTACTTCTATTTGATTTTTGAGATGATTTTTGGATATCTCTTGTGATTTCCGGAAACAAGTGATGATTTGAAATAGTTTCATTAAATTGATGGCTTGGTTTTTCATCTATCAAAACATTGAATATTCATTCTGTTTCGTTCTACGGATACATTTGATGATTTGGTTTAAACCTGATATCTTTTGTGATTTGTGCAATGAACGGATTCATTGAATGATTTAAATGATTTTTGAAGCAAAGTAGAGCATACCTAAGATTTGTATGTGAGAACTTCAAATATGTGTGATGAGCATGAGAATAGGTTGCTATGATTTGGTGAGTGTGGATTCCAAAACCCTAGACCCCTTTATTTTCATTATTTTTGTTTATGTTTTCTTTTGTTAAAAATCACTAAACATGGAACTAGGTTAAAATAGGGTTAGTTTAAATAGAGATTAATTTCCGCAACTCAATTTCCTGTGGGATCGACCTCGCACTTGCAAAACGCTATATTGCAAAACGATTCGTGCACTTGCGAGTAACAATTTAAAATTTGCACAACAAGTTTTTGGCGTCGTTGCCGGGGAATTGTTTTGTTTGTGGAAATTGATTTTTGTTTGAATTGATTCTTTTTTTCTACTAGTTTCGATAGATTTTTCTTTCATATATTTGTTGTTTTGTTTCTATTTTCGTTAAAAAAAATAAAATAAAATTGTGTTCCCGGTTCTGTTTCTGCTGTTTCTGCACTTTCTGAGTGCCCTGCGAAGTCGATCGATAGAGTATCAATTCGATCGATCGATTTTCGATCGATCGAGAAAGCATTCGCCCTATATAAAGTCGATCGATCTAGAAGTAATTCGATCGATCGAACTTTACTTCGATCGTGCGAATTTTCTAAGCAGCAGAAAACCAAAAAAAAAAAAAAAATAGTTGTTTTTAGTTTATTTTGTTAATATTCTGTTTCTGTTTTATATTATTTTATTGTTTGTTTTTCTTTGATTAATTTATTTTAAAAAAAAAATATATTGGTTAATATCTTTGGTGGGATATTTTCTTGTTATATGCTGTAAGTGAAACATGAGTTTTTACTTTGATAATTATTGTGATTCTTCTGCACAACATGCTTCACCTAGTGGTAGGACACTTGCTCCAACCAACTACCCTTACAGTTTCAACCCACATGAACCATGTTCATATTGCTCTAATCCTTATCATAGTGCCAGTAGTTGTCCCTTCTGGGGACAATTCTGCAATCTTTCTTATGAGCAAATGAACCCCAATTTCTCTAGTCCAGAATTTGATGCAAATCCCAATTTTTACAACCCGAACTGGAGTAATCATCCTGATTTCTCGTGGCAAGCTCAAGCCATGGGAAATTGTGCTCCCCAATTTCAAGAACTGCACCATCCTGATTATCCGCAGTTCGATAACCAATCTTCCCATCCTTCATCCTACAATTATCCAGCTTCTTCTTCACATTCCACTTTGGAAGACACTCTCAAGGTCTTCATAGAGCTCACAGGCCGGGCTATTAGTGATATGAAGAATGCTACTATGGAAACACTCAAGCGATTGCTAGGATAGAAGGACAGATAGAATATTTGGTTGCTGAAGTCACCAGAATAGAGGAAGAAGCGCTTCATGAGCATGTCCCTGCCATCACCATAGTGGAGAGTGAAGAAACTGTGGATAGCATCAGAGGGGAAGGAAGAGAGGAGCACTTTGAGCACACAGCGCCCCCGTTAAATCCAAATTCGTCCAACGACAAGGAAATGAGTACTGAAGCTCATTCCTTCATCATTCCTCCCGAGGGATATCAATTCTTAAAGAAGAAAGGGTGGAAGGGATTGGTTGGACATCCACATGATCGGGGAAGGCGCTGTAAATTTTCTTTTACCTTTTTGTACAGTTGATTTCTTTCATTTTTATTTCTTTTCATTTTACTTTTATTTCTAACAGCAATTAACCTTTTGATGTGTGTTTCTTGTGAGAAAATATTGCTGTTAGTTTTTGTTGACAGGTGTTTTGGTGTTTAAGTTTGGGGGACACCTTGACCTTTCACACCTCGATGTTTCCTTACTTCTGGTAATGTATTTCTACACTACACATTGAGGACAATGTGTAATTCAAGTTTGGGAGTATGGAAAAACATGCCCCATAACATGCACCTGATAATCAGAGTTCTGTCTATGCAGCGAAAAACATAATGATACAATCATTAACTCGGCGGAAAAGCATATCTAAATATAAATCTATCGTTTACACAAAAGAGCCATACACATGTCTAATTGTTTAAGGTTTAACATCATTACAACTATTACAAAAGAATGGCTACACAAAAGAATAAGTGACGCATTTGCCTTGAGCCATATATAAAATACCCAAAAGTATGGACAACCCGCGGTCCATAGCACTACAACTGTCGCGTCATGCTCTAGTCATAGTATCCCAAATACAAAGCTACGGGGTCATCCTCCAAGTTGGGTGTACCTGTAGCCAAAGAAGCTTCATCTATACGGTTGTGGGGGTAGCCACATCCGTATAGGTGAAATAATGAGTTCACCGCCTTAGCATAATTACATACACTAAGACCTCAGAGGTATACTATTCACTGAGCTTTCGCAAGGAACCAACTTTCATTTTCTAGTCATGTGTACACTATAATAGCCACTAATTTATAAACTTTTATTTGAAAACACCCATAGCTGATATAGCAAACACCGACTATTAAAAAGCATTCAAAACATACTACGCAGCTGAGCTTATACGTAGAAGTTTCATTATTGAAAACAACTACATACATCCTCACCTACTATATTACTTTTGTTTCAATGAGATTTAGAACATAATGACATTTAAATCATGCAGCCATCCGATAGGAATATACACAAGTTCTTTCCCATTGAGACTCTTATGCATACTAATACGTCTAGCAAAACTACTCATAAAATAAAAACATCACTCATCAAAACCATGCTATAAATGATTATGTAATGCATATCATGGAAATTAATCCAAGCATCATGGGTTACCCTAAGCATCATGGAAATTAATCCAAGCATCATGGGTTACCCCAAGCATCATGGAAATTAATCCAAGCATTGTTTCCCGTGGGCTATGAACCTCACTTCGATGCACGTTTAGCGTTCATATGCATATGCATCTTGCCTTAAATCAATACATTTCATTTCATGAATCATGCCTTTAACACATATTTTCTTTATAAAACATAAACAATTCTACATGTCATTTCTTAAACAATTTGCATAGCTTACTCACTCTAAAATCATATTCATGTTCCATTGCAATCATAGTTTTCAAAACTCCCAACTATAACACATAATAACTCCATTCATTTAAACTCCACATATCATATTCATACTTCAAAACATCATCATAATTTCAATATACTTAAAAGTACTCAAATCATCCAAAACAGTTCATAATCAACATACAGTTGGTTCAAGTTTGTAAAACAATATATATTTTGCAATTTATCATATATGAAAATAATACTTCTCAGTGAGTAGAATACTCACCTCGAGCTGCTTATACTCCCAAATTCCAAAAACTCAAGATTCCACCCACAACGTGCCGCTAAAACACAACACAGTGCACTATTCAGTTTCTTAACAAATAACTACGCTAAGTAGCACTTTGAATCGCTCAAAGGCTATATCACTAAGTTACCCATAAAATTCTAAGACTTACTTTATTACCCATTAATTAACTAAACTTATACATAGAATTATTATTAGGTTCACAATTAAAATCTCCGATTATACAAATTACTAACATTATGACCTAATCCCATAAACACTTATTTTCATGAAATCCATAGATAATTTTGGGATTAATCAACACCCTAAATTCAATTAATTTCACAAATTAAAAATCTAGGGTTTAAGCACTTCAAAATCCCAAATTAATATTCACTAGCCTAATCATACTAAATACTAACCACCATTTTATATTTACTAACCCACGACATAACAATGCTGTTTTTACGCAAATAACATTTATCCATATGGTTTACTTAGGATTAGACACAAAATCACAATTTAGATACATAACCCCAAAAGTTAGGGTTTTAGAAAGACTTACCCAAAGTCCACCAACTAATACCCAAGGTTTGAGTAGCCTCCCGAAAATTCCAAATAGCCAAACACATAAAGAGAACATTAAATTAAACTTGCATTTACAAGATTTAATTAAAAATCTAAAAAATATGAGTTTAGTGTTTTACCTCAAAATGATCGGTCAAAACGTAGATCCACACGCGTAGATCACGTTTCCAAAATTAGATTTGAGATTGGACCCTTAGATCTCCCTAGATCACAATTTTCCACTAAGAACCCTCCCATTTTTCTGTTCTTCCTTCACGCTCTACTCTCTACCAGAAAAGAAAGAGGCACTCACTGCCTTTTTTTTTCTTTTTTTTCTTTTTTTTCTTTTTCTTTTAAGTGAGGTGCGCCTCACTAATTGATGCGCCCCATTTTGGGGCGCAGGTGTGGGGCGCAAGCCCCACACTTTCATTTCTTTTAAGAGGCAGCTTGGCTGCCTCTGTAACTGAAGGGCCGTACGGTACGGCCCTTCATTCTCCTCTTTTTTTTCCTTCTTCAAGTGAGGCGCACTGTGCGCCTCACTTATATATATATTTTGTATTTCTTCATTTTTTTATTTATTTTCTTATTTGTTTTCTATTTATTTTCTTTTTTATTTTCTTCAGACTTACAAATGCCACTTATATTTTCTTTTCATGACTACCCTTTACAATTCTATAGAATAAAATAAAACACTTTATTTATTTTACCACACTTATAGACTTATTTTAATTAATCCTAATAAACTCATTAAATATTTTCTTGGACATTACATATAAGGGGTATTCTAGAAGGTAGTGAGCTGGAGGTGTCTAGGAGCTAACAATATTCGGTTGGCAAGAAGGCTCTAGAAGGGGATGAGGTGGCGGAAGGCACTCTCCTATAAAATCCCATAGAATGGAGAAGAATGGTATAAAAAGAGAGAATATTGAGTCTAGCTAGTAGTTAGTCCTGGAGAGCTCGGGCCTCTCGAAGAGCCCATGATTTGTAAGAGAGATAGGCCTCTCCAAGAGCCTTAATCCATTGTTTTATCATCTACTTCCTTGCATTTTCCCTTTCATACAAGAAGGCACATAACAAGTGGTATCAAAGCCATTCCTTCCTCACCCACAACTTCCATCGTCTCTATTTCCTCACTTTTTTTTTTCGCTTCTACTGTCTCTGTTTTACCGAGAAAATTTTTTTTCCTAGCTTTTGTTATCCACCATTTTTTTTCCTTCTCGTATTACATTCCACATTCTCTACCATGGCACCTCTATGGCAATATCATGACGCCCATCTTTCTCGACAAAATCGCTATGTAGGAATGAGCCAAGATCTACTCTTGCAAAAGATGTTTGAGTTAGTAGATCAAATGCAAGAAACCATGAAGGCTTCGGTGGAGAACACACGTCAATTTGGGTGTCACTTGCACAATCTTCTTGAGATTGTACCAGACCTCGAGAACGAAGATGCAACCAAGGAGGATATCAAATTGGAAAAACTGGATCTGCGTCTTTGTGCCACGGAAGTCCAGAGCAAAATCATACCAAACCCATTCGGTGGAGTCGACGATCCACAACCCAAGAGCTTCTTAGCTCTCAAACCGACCATCATCCTCAACGAAACTGTAGCAGAATCCATTTCAGCTGAGAGTCTCGATCTGTCCACGCTGACAAGGGGAAAGGACGAGTGGCATCCAATGGTGAAGCCGAATCAGATAGAGCCACTGGAATACAGCGAAGATGCCACGGCTGATGACTTAGCTGGCGAGGTCAACGGAAGCCATGGCACAACTCGGGTGTTTTTCTCTGGTAAAAGTTGCAAGTCATTGCCCTTGAACAGAGCAATGACCCTGAACAAAGCAATGGCCATGAAGAGCTTGGACGCTACGTATCCAGAGGGTCCACCTAGCTACGTGGTAGTTCAATACCTCAGCACTCAACAACAACGGCTGAGCACCGGTGCAATTATGGTGCTCGTGGAAATGCCTGACCTGTGTTGTGAATGGGTCTTTGACAGGGGGAGATCAACGTGGCAGACGCTGGTGGTTTTTTGGACTATGCAAATTTTCTTTGCATGTGTAAGAATTTCTGGAACTTCTACAGATCACAGCTCGGGCATAAGCGATGATTGGGTTCCCTTTGCCCCGGACAGCCGAGTTGCCCGGGCTTCGCTTGACCGAACAGCCGAGGCTGGGAACACTTCAATCCGACCAGACGCATTGGCCTTGGCCAGAGGCATCCGCCTCCATGATAAAGGTTTCGACCCAGCCACGGTGATGGAACCGAAGGTGGCGGTTCAGCTTTGGAACGTCAAATCAAGGGCTATGATCGAGCCGCCTCTTCCGTTGGAAACAAAAGTGACAGCACCGATTCAGCTCTGGAACTCATTTGTGTTCCAGCTTTCGAACAAACACATTGAGGATTTTGGGCGCAAAGTGTTTGAGGAAATGGCTGATCGGGCTGTGCTTTTGGTCATCTTCAAACACCGATGGCGTTGGAAGTTTTCTTGTTGGTGGCTGCCGTGGATGCCGATACTGGGTGGCAGGGACCTAAGGCATTTTTTACGGACGCAGATGACGTTGGCATTACCGATGTTTCTCGAGCTCCATATGGCCATGGATGCTACTGTGTTTTGCATGGGGAAGACATTTTCGTTTCTTGGTGTATGTTTTTGAAGCTTCGGCAATGGAGGGGCATGATTCGAAGCCATACGAGCTTCAACACAGAGCTGTTTGCAGGGCCACGAACATTCCGTTACTACAAGATGATGACAACCATATTTCATGACTGCAGATTCCATGATGGACGACAATGGGTGCCAACGTGGCCATGGCTGCAAAATTGTTTTGCATAGGTAAGAATTTCTTGAAGGTTCAAGGATAACAGTATTGAGCTTGGATCTTGGCCATTGTGGAGGTCCACGTGGCAGAAGTTGATGGCACTTGGGCATGCATCATGTGGCAATGGATGCCAAAAACGTTATATATGGTGGCAATGGATCCTAGAAGGTTCACGGTGCTTGGAAGTGTGAGGACAGCTGGATTTTCTTTGCACATTCCCACAAAACTGAATGGGCTAGCGTATGGTTGCTGTTTGGCGCCCAAAACATTTTTAACTATGGCTTTTTATTTGCTTTGGGTAGCATATTTTGTTTGCTATGTTTAGTTGGTTTATTTTCCTTTTCTTTGTAATTTTCCAAAACGCACCTCGAGGGCGAGGTGCTTTAAAGGGTGGGGCAATGTAAGGGATATAATGGGTATGTAAGGGATATAAGAGGTATTCTAGAAGGTAGTGAGCTGGAGGTATCTAGGAGCTAACAATATTCGGTTGGCAAGAAGGCTCTAGAAGGGGATGAGGTGGAGGAAGGCACTCTCCTATAAAATCCCATAGAATGGAGAAGGAAGGTATGAAAAGAGAGAATATTGAGTCTAGCTAGTAGTTAGTCCTGGAGAGCTCAGGCCTCTCCAAGAGCCTTAATCCATTGTTTTATCATCTTCTTCCTTGCATTTTCCCTTTCATACAAGAAGGCACATAACAGGTGAACTAGGATGCGGCGGTGGATAGAAGGAAGAAAATCATGGGAGTGGGTTTAATAATCAGGGACCATACTAGACGTGTTCGAGTGTCAGTAAGCACGTTTCAACAACACATACTCGATCCAGTAATAGCTCAGGCTTACGCGGCTCGACAGAGGGTCATGTTCTGCAAAGATTTGGGGTATCAATTCCACCAGCTAGAGGGCGATTCACAAGTGGTGGTCAAAGCCATCCGCTCCGGAAACAAAGGGTTAGTTTGGCAAACTACTCCAACTTTACCTCTATTTTTTTTTCACTTTTCCTAAAACAAAAACATTCTAACTTTTTCACATTTTTTATATCGCATCAATAATTTTTTATTATTATTCAAATAAAAAAACTCACTACAAAACAAAACTTTTTTCTTTTCTGTAAAACATTCTCAAATTTTATATCACATCAATCACTTTTTACTACACAACATACAAATATTCCACAACAAAATTATTTACTAAACAGGCCCAAAGGATCGGGACTCTCATTGAAGACACCCGGTTTCAGCTCAATTTGTTTCAGAACTGGGAGGTTAAGTTTGTGGGGAGGGAGAGAGCATTCCTCGCAGGTTTCCTTCCCTTCCCCTTCATTTTCCCTAAATGTAGGGAATAAAACTATTTTTCGCTTCCCTATCAAAAAACACCCTGCAACAGCTTTTCTTCATTTTTCCCTATATCATTAAAATATTATTTTGTTACTTTTACTTTAATTTAAAGTAAGAAAAAAAAAATAAGAGAGAGATTATATTTTTAGATTAAACAATTGAATGAGAAGTGAATAGTGGTTCCCAATGCATTGGGAAGTACTGTTCACTTCCCAGGGAATAGAAAATTATAGGGAAACTGATGTAGGATGATTTTTATAACTTTCTTGAAATTTTCCTTAAATTTTAGGGAACAACTCCCCTTTAAGAAAGCGGTTTTTATGATTTTTTTTAAATTTTCCCTAAACTTTAAGGAACAACTCCCCTTTAAGAAAGCTGCTTTTTATGACTTTCTTAAATTTTTTTCTAAATTTTAAGGAATAACTCTCCTTTAAGAAAGCTGCCGTGAATGCTCATCGCTGCCCATAACTTGGCACGCATGGCTGTAAATCAAAAGCACTCACAAGTCTGGTTTGAGTCCTATCCGGACTCACTCACATCTACTGTACGACAAAAAAAGTTGAAAAAATTATGATTCGTTTTCGAAAAAGTTTAATAAAATATAATTTATTTTTGAAAAAAGTAGAATTGAAATTATATTTTATTTTCAAAATTTCGTATCTTGAAAAACAGAGAGAGAGAGTGATAAGAGACTTTGGTATTGAGAGGGTTGGGGCTTTTGGACAAAAGACAAATTTTATTTACCCACAGGAAAAGAATAGGTATTCTACTCCTTTTTGAGTGGAATACCTATTCCTCTTCGTAAGGAAATAGCTATTCTGAGCGAATAGTTATTCCCTTAAGTAATATACAAATGAGTCTAATCCGCGGACCAAACGATGCCCTAAAGTCTTCCGGACTAACGTGTATATATATATATAAATTATTATTCAATTGGACTAAATTATTAGTAAAAATTTATCATTAATTCTTCTTTTTACATTACCTTGTTAATAGTTTCAGTTTTACTCTTACATTATTTTAATTGTGTAATTTCCGTATAAAATTCTAGCTATTATATTACATTAATTTCTTTTATTAAAAAAGAAAAGAAAAGAAAGGATGTTAGTGTAATTCCAGTGGGTTTTATTGATTGGAAAATTATAAATTTAATTATTCGGGTTCTATACTATTCCAATTCAGTAGATGAATATTTAATTTTGATAATTAACTTATTGAAATCGTCTAATTTTCTTATCAATCTATATGTCATTTTTTTTCCATCAAATTTTTTTTACCTAAACACAGTATGAGTGCACAAAACCACATTAAAAACTCTTTTGGCATCTTGTTCGTGCTTCTCTCTCTCTCTAAGCTCTCATTAAAACCTCAGTGTTTTCCAGGACCCTTTGTGGTGCTTCACCGCCTCCTTGTGAGTGCCTCTTGGGAAGGAGGTATGACCTTCATCCTCATCCCCTCATTCCTTTTCTAGTTTTTGTATTTTTTTTTCCTTGTGTTTTTCTCTCATTTTTGCCACCCACACTACCGCCTACTTGTAGCCTCCTCGCCAACCACCATCCATGCTCTCCTCCACCCTAGATCTGTTGTACCACCCAATGCACCCATCCCCCAACGTCTCCAGCTCACAGTTTTTGTAGCAATTTTTCATTCTTCCTCAACATATCCTTTTCAGTTTTCAACAACATCCTTCCCGAAACAACCAGTTTTTACCGATTAGGGCTCTTCGTCGAGTCCTTTTACTATTTGTTAGCGCATTGTGTGGCCCTTGAAAATGTCCAACTCATTTATGGTTCCTTTTAAATCATAGACGAATCATTATTTACTATTTGTGCTTGTCTCCTTATTGTCTTTTAGATTTGGGATAATGGGATATGTTGTTCGGGTGCCCACTTCTTTTTGTTGTACGATCCCCTGTAACCCTTTTCCCATATTTGAATAATAATAAAAAAATTCATATTAAAACTCTACCTTACTACCATGTAAACCAACCAACAAAATCATGTAATTTTTTATTTTTATTTTTTTTAAAAATGAATTGTTTTATTTTATCCATTAAACAATTAGTTTAAAAAATAAAGAAAAAGTAGAATGTGTGGTATAGGACCGAATCTCAACAATTGCTTATTTAGCAGTGATACATAGGGGACGGTTTTCCGTCCCCATCACCCCCTTTTTTATTTAAAAAATCAAAAAAGGGTGATGGGTGACGATTGTTTGTCCCCTATCTATCATTTTCCTTTGTCAAAAATGCTACTACTGAAAAGTGGTTTACTTGTTTCAGTTGTTTGGGAGGGGAAACAGTGCTTTGTTAAAAGATACCCAAACGGCCATTTTTTCACTGAAAGCACTTTATGGAGTCTAAAACAATGTTACGCGAGGTATTGAACCATATATAACTTTTAATATGAGTATTAGAATTATGCATATAATTCCAATTCGAAAAGCTCCTTTCACCGGCACAAATTGTACATGGCCTGCTAGGATGCATCGCATGGCATGGAGGAGCGCGTGCGCAACACTAAGCGATGCTCCATTGTGGTGACCACAGTGGTGTGGGTGGTTCACCACTGAGTGTGGCAAAGGAACATTTTCGCACCCTAACTTTTAATTCCAATTGAATGGGAAAACCTAAGGATATGACCTATAAATGCATTAATTCCACGGCATAAAATAGTAGGCATTTCGCAAGACTAGAGCAGCGAAAAAATTTAAAAGTCACCTTGTACAGCATACCACTAATCCTCAATTATAATATATAATTTCCAACTGTATTAACTTTACCTTATCGCTTACATCTATCGAGCACAGGATTCGAATTTATGTTCTCACGCCGCTTCCTAACCTTGCTGATTTCCACCTATAAATAAAAACTTGCTGGTGGAATGATGAGTTTAAATCTCAGTAAGTAAACAAAAAAAGAAAAAGAAAAAAAGAAGACAACAGTTAAAATAATATTAGCATGATAAATAAACAAGTTAATTGATTCGGAGAATGTAAAGGATAATCCCATTTCAAATCTATCAACTGATTTGAACTGATCAAGTGATAAGCTGAACATTCAAAACTCAAACACTTGTTAGATATAGATAAGAGATAACCATTTGTATGAGATCAGCTCTCGAAGTAATTGAATATTACTCAAACTGTATTTACATTCTTTATCTCTAGAAGTGATGTATATCACTCAAACTGTATATACGTTCAAGTTTATTATATATGCAACCAACCTCTACTCAATTGAGTAAGGTAGCAAGAAATATATTCTGAATTTCTATATGGTATCAGAGCTATAGTGACTAACATCAATTTTTTTTTTTTTTTTCCTTCAGCACTTCTCTTCCACTCTCTCTCTTTGGCAACCCCAACCACTACCCCTTATACAACCCCATCTCTTGTCTACTTGGCTTCCTCATATTGTTCCTCACCTTAAAGGTGGCAATCTTTTTGGCTATTTTGATAGCTCTCTTCATTGCCCAACTCTAGTTATTATCACATCCAAAGATGGTGCCTGTCTCACACAAGCAAACCCAACATTCTTACAGTGGACTATGCAGGATCAAATCCTCCTTGGGGCAATCAACTCAGCCCTCTCCGAGAAAATGCTCTTGCATGTCACCCAATGCACTACGTTCAGAGAGGCTTGGACAACCTTGGAGACTCTATTTGCGTCCCGTTCCAAGGCACGCACCATGTAGGTTCATTTTCAGCTCGCTACATTAAAGAAAGGCAACTCTTCTATTGCTGATTATTATCATAAATTTCAGACCCTCACTGATTCCTTGGTTGTTGTTGATCAACCTATCAAAGAATTTGAGAACACAAGCTTTCTTGCTTGCAGGGCTTGGATCATGATTATGATCCATTTGTGACTGTTGTCACTACAAGAGTTGAACCACTCTCTATTGAGGAGCTCTACGAGCACTTAGTCACCCATGAGTCATGCCTTGAACACAATCAACCTATTCTTGATCTTTCTATTGTAGGTGCTCACCTTGCATCTCGTTAATCCAGCCATCGTGGAGGCAGAGGCACTTGTGGCTCCTTCCCCAACAACTTTCCTAGTCGCACCCACTTCACCGGCTCCTCCTCTAGATTCCACCGTAGCAGGGGTGTGGCTCTCCCTTTGCAAGTCGTGGGTCTTCTAGTCGTGGTCCTTCCCAATGCCCAATGTGCCAGATCTGCAACAGGATGGACCATCGTGCTTCTGATTGCTACCAACGCTATGATGTTTCTGAACCCAAGGACTCTACAGTGCAAGCTTACTTCTCTACTCCATTCAGCACACTAGATTCCGCTTGGTACCCAGATTCAAGTGCAACCCATCACTTAACTTATGATTTTGCCAATCTCAACTTCCATTCAGAGGATTACAATGGTCCTGACAAGGTTCACATGGGTAATGGCATTGGTTTGTCTATTGAACATATTGGTGATTCACTCTTCTTCTCCCTTACTATATCTTTTCTTTTACATAATGTTCTTCATGTTCATTCCATAACCAAAAATCTTCTCTCTGTTCACAAATTTACTCTTGAAACGAAAACTTACATCAAGTTTCATCCATGACTTTTTTTTTTGTAAAGGAAGAGGGGTCAGGGAAATTTCTTCTTCGCGGCCTGAATGAGAACGGGCTCTACAAGCTACCTCCCACGGTCTTTCCTCGCCCTTCTCTCTCCTCGCCATCCAGCTCCCAATCGTTTCTGTGTCATATCTAGTCCAGCATCTCTCCACATGTTCCCTCTAGTCAAGCTTCAACTTTATTTAGGGAGAGCACTTCTCTTCAAACTTGGCCATCCAGCTTTTTGTCTTTGTTCCAGTGTTCTCTTCAAATTTAATTTACTTGTTTTTAATAATAAAGAGCCTTTGACTTGTCCTGCGTGTCATATGTCAAAGAGCCACCAACTTCCTTTTTCTCAATCTTCTACACATGTTCATCATCCTCTTGAGTTGATTTACACTGATGTATAGGAACCCTGTCCTTTGTGTACTACTGTTGGCAATAAAAATTATGTTTCGTTTTTAAATGCCCATATTCTACACATGCTCATCATCTTCTTGAGTTGATTTACACTAATGTATGGGGACCCTCTCCTTTGTATTCTACTGCTGGTAATAAAAATTATGTTTCGTTTTTAAATGCCCATAGTCGATGCACGTGGTTATTTCCCATATCACTTAAAAGAGATGTCTGCACTATATTCCTGCAATTCCAAAAATATGTTGAAAAATATTTGAATCCTAAAATTAAAATAATTCAATGGGTGAATATCGTTCCCTCAACAAAATACATCAAAATATGGGCATCTCTCATCGACTCTCCTGTCCTCACACACACCAACAAAATTGTGTTGTGGAGTGCGAACATCATCACATATTTGAAACGAGCTTAGCTCTTCTCTCTCATGCACATGTTCTCACTCAATATTTGGGATGATGCCTTCCAAACGACATGTTTTCTTCTAAATCACATGCCTACACCCACTCTAAAAAATTCTTCCCCGTGCGAAATTCTTTTTTGTATTTCTCTGTGTTAGTATTTGTGTTGGCTGCATTTTGTTTGACAAAATCACTATTATGTAATGTTGCTATTTTTACAGGGATGACATATATTTCAGAATCTTCACAATAATTAGAGTTTATGTCTCTAATACAGAAAGAGCCTCATTATGACAAGTTGCAAGTGTCACAAGCTTCAAGAAGGCTATTTAAGGTGTCAAAGAAGATTCTGTGCAGATTCTAACTCGTTGGATCCCATGTTTTTCGTCCGGACGACTTAGTGAAGCGTCCAGATGCTCATCGGTCCGGACGACGTGGCGATACTGTCCGGACACCCATCAGTGTCGAGAGCTTCGAACAACTCAAGCTTGCATCTGTCTGGACGTCATGGCAATACGTCCGGACATTTTTTAGAGTTTGAAAAGATTTCAGTGTTCCAATGCATCCATCAGGACGCCAGTCAAAGCTCGAGGAGAATTAGGTTTTCCTTCGCAGACACAAATATGGGAAGACAGCTACATACGTACGGACGTCAGGTCTACACCATCCGGATGCCATCCTTGATAAGGTAAGACGTGGAGCAGATTTGCAACCGTCTGGACGTCAAGTCTACACCGTCCAGATATCAATCCTTATTCTGAAAATTGCGTGCAAATAAAGTGCAATCGTCTAGACGATAGGGCAACACCATCCAGACGTGACCTTATTCAAGAAAGAAAATCAGCACTTTATGGAAAGCCAGTTGCACAATTCACCATCCGGACAGCCTTAGCTTGCGCCTGGACGCCGCCTAGAGAAAATCTAATTAGAGTTGATTTAGATCTTCTGTAGCCTATAAATAGAGGCCTCTAGGCATGTATTATTTACATAATTTGGTATTGAATTCTCTATAGCTTAGAGAGGGTGTTTAGGGAGATTTGAAGATTTGCTACCTCTCCAGCTATTGCTAGTGTGTGATTTGATCAGCTATGAAGTCTATCTTAGGGAGGAGCCCTAAGGTAAAGGATTCCATTGAAGACCCCTTTAGGTAGGAAGCCTAGTTGGGAGGCGTTCGTGTTGTGTTGCATGTCAGAGTTCAATGTACGACCACTACATCAGGGGTATGTGAGTGCATCTGCTTTGTAACCACTCATTGCTTTGTAACTAGCTTTGTCTTCTGAATAATGGATATCTTGGGTTTGGCTGCGCCGAAGTAGTTTTTCTCATAACTAAATTTTTACTTTTTCAACAAAATATTTGTCTCCTTTAAATTCCGCATTTAATATTTTGTTGCACATTGTTCACACATACATAATAAATTACAAGTCACTTTATTTTTCACTCCGTATTATTCCCTATTATGCGTGTTTGGGTGTGCCTGTTGGCCCAATCTACGTCCTTACAATTCCCATAAGCTTCAATCTCGTTCTGTTCAATGTGTGTTCTTATGTTACGGTATGCGTCACAAGGGGCATTGGTGTCTCAACACAACCACGGGACGTATCTACATATGAAGAGATGTTGTATTTGAAGAAAACATCTTCCCTTTTTCTTTTGTATTCTCAACCACAAATTCTTCTATTCAAAACAATAACTATAATGCGCCCCAATTCCAACTCTGTTCCCCACAAATCAACACGTCTAACCCACCTACTCACCGACTAGTCCACACTCAATCCCATTCTCATACATCACACTCATCAAGTCCTCCTACAGTCTCCCACTCTCCAAGACTTCCGTCACCCCCTGCATCACCCCTTATGTCCCCACCTGTGTCATGCCTTGCGTCATGTCTTGAGTCATCCCTCATCAAAGACTTCTTGAATCTTCCCCACTCACCGATAACTAGGGCTGGTAAAACGGGTACCCGACACGACCTGTTAAGACCCGCGACCCGTTCAGGATAGACTCAGACAGGACCCATTTATGTTAACGGATCAGGGCTCCAGATACGACACGACATGGCTATTTCACGGGTCACCCGACATGACCTGTGAAACCTGTTTAGCATAACGGGGCATATCGGGTCGACACAACCCGACACGACCCGTTTAGCTCATCCTGACTCTAAAACTATATGTAGTATGCACGAATCAGTCTCAATATTAAAATGAATATTAAAATTTCTTGATTATATGTACCTGATTGTAGGCGGTAATTCAGTAAATAGGTGGGGATCCAAATTATTACATAAATGAATGAATCTACTTGTTGACAGAAAGGTGGACTCTAAAGCAACTCCAATATATCCTCTGGAGTCCATGGACCCTGCATTTTATAAGCAGTAAAACTCGTAAATTGGAGTATGAGGTAAAGTACTAATGGAAACAGAAACTCCAGACTATTGTATACCTCAGGTAAGTATGATGCTAAACACTGCTATAATGGCAATGTATGGATCAATGGCATTATCAAATCAGGTTTCAAAATATCTCTTAGTCCCAAGCCTAGCCAACAAAAGCAAAGACAAAATCAAATCCATATGTTAACAAAAAGTAAAAATGTATGCAGTATGAGTACCTGTACAACCAACTGAACCATGTACCCATATTAAATTAATCACAGATCCTAGATGCTGATTTTCCAGAAAATTTAACCTAATTACACTACCAGAACAACAAAACAGGAGCTTGACAAGCTTGATATATCGTGCTAGAGATAATTTCTCTAAATTGACAAGCAAAAAACATGAGAACAGTTTCCAAGTGAATACAAGAGTTATAGAAAGAAAAGTGATAGTAAATGCATCAATCTCCCATGTATAAATATCAACAACCCAACCCCACAAAAAGAAATGTTGAGAAACCCAGGAATAGGTTTCTATAGTAACGCATCTTGTAAATCACACATTACTAAGCCTAAAGCAATGACACAAATAAAATGAGTTAACATGCATTTAACACACATCATAATCATATTGCAGTCTAAAGCACACAAGTTAGACAAGCCGACAAGGCTTGATGTTTAAGCTTATAAATGCAACTGATATAAGAAACAAAATACAAATTCCTGCTTGCATGAAACGCAGGAAAATCAGATATTTTATCAACCCTCCTTATGCTCAAGAAAGGAGAAAATACACAATTTCATTATTAAAAACACTACAACCTGCAACGCTGAATATCTTCTCTTACACACACACACACACACAAACAAAAATTAAAAAAATAATAATAAATAAAATTTGGACAAAGAGTGATCAATTAGAAACGAAATAATATGCTGCCAACTCAATGATAAGGCTTTGAACCCCAATGATCTTATTTGTAGCCCAAAACCAACTTAAAAGATAAGCAAACATGCAAAATCACAAAACAGAAAGCAAGATAGAAGGGACATTAAGAATAGCCAACTATGAAGTATCACTTCTTGCTCACCCAATTCAGTAACAGATTCTGACTTCAATCCTGTAGCCACAAGCTCAGCTGGAATATATTGTTAAGTAAACTGCAATAACCTAAATAAATCTTTTCCATAACTTACCTAAAGAAAAAGAAAAAGAAAATAATAATCTTTTACATGAAGCTCGCAAAAATGAAATTGAATTGGTCCTGGCATGCAATGAATTCCAATAATCAAACCCATTCAACCGATTCAAAAAATCAAATTCACCGACTGTGGTTAATTTAATATCTCAAAACTAATCACTAATCCGCATTAACTCCTGACTGGTTATTAACACTCAAAATATCAACAGATTTTACTATGGGCTGGGGAGGGAGGTTGGGGGTGATTCTTTCAGTTATTAGGGTCATAAAGTTGACGTAATTTTCAATCTACATATCAAAAGGTTCAATACTTCAGCACAAGTGAAACAGAATTGGGATGACAAAGCCAATGCTATTGCAGTATCAAAAACCCAAATCACATTCATTATTTATTTCACACAAATATGCAGACTTAAAAACTATTGCTTCTGCAGACACTTTAAAAAGAGCACAACAGAACAACCAGATTCTACTTTACACTTGGAAACTTTGTCAAGAATAATGTCTCATAATCAATTCCGCCAAAAAAGAAAGGTTTAAAAAAGATGACACGGTGGGAAAGTCCATAAAAAATTCCATACATGCATCGTGAAGAGCTTTCATCATTTACATGAGATAGTGCAGCAATAACGAAGTGATTAACTCGGTTTTGAAAATTGTAATGAAAATAATTAATGTCATCTTCCAGTGCTATAGAAAATGAAATTTAACTTTGCAGGCAAGCAGATACTCAAAATGCTGATAGCAAATTAACAAGTTTTAATTATTTTTACTTAAACTATTGGGGAATTATCATGGACCTCAAAGTAGAAACCACCTGGTGGAGACTCATAATTCTCAGGGAATGCACCAGCAACAATGCAAAGGCAACAGAGAAACAAGACTAACATCACCAAATCCCGAGTTTGCAAGGCCCTGCAATATATCCCGAGTTTGAGAAATTATCTCTGCTAGTGATTGTTTACACTTTACACCAATTATTCTATAACTCTGGGGTTTATCATTACAAGAATTGCTACTATGATATTCATTTCAGTCAGTTCAGCTTCAAAATTAGGGTTGTGTCACACTTCCATTGTAGATGCATTATAAACATTTAACTTAAGAAGTTGCTACAAAAATTAAGTCATGAACAAGAAGGGGGGTGGGGGTCACAAGTTCAAGATATTGATAGAATCTAAGTTAATCTCTTGCAATGTACCTGAGAGCTGAGACAACATATTGAATAATGTTTCTGTGTAGCCCGTCAATATTCCCACACATATAATTAGAGATGAACCTTGACCTGAAATATGCATTGCGGGTCAGAATAGAAGAGAAGAAAGCCCATAAAAGATCAGACAATTGAATGAATATTAAAATTTCTTGATTATATGTACCTATTTGTAGGCAGCCATCCCAACTGTCTACTTATTTATTTATTATTCTTTTGGAATGAATACACTCAACCTCTTTTGGAATGGAAGGAAAACAAAAAACAAAAAAAATTATTCTGTCAACTTTAGAAGGAATAGACTCAACCAGAGAGGTGTAACGTACTAAATCACCCAGAACTAGCAATACCAGCATCTCTAGTTGACTATACAAACACTTCTAATGATGAAAGAAGTAACCTTTCTAGAGTAGTAATAAGTAATGAACTATCAAAGAACTATCAATAATGGTTGACCCCATTGAAGGAAAGAACTATCAATAATTTCTAAAGTAGCATTAACATTTAACAATTAATCTTTTGGCAATAGAGAACTTCTTCGATAGTTCAAAATTTGGAGGTTAGAAAGAGTTCTAATAAGTAATAAGTAATAACATAGAGCCCTTTCTATGGAAAAAAATTCTCAAATACAAAAAACCACATCATAATTGTCCACTCTTGAGTCTTGATCCCTTGAATGAATATGCTCATTGTCCATCAGATTGGGTCCAACGCAAGTTAGTTTGTCATGTCCATCTTTGTCATTCAACTCCAATACCTAAAGGAAAAAAAAAAAATAATTACATTGGGATGTGAAAAAGTTTGGCCATTCTACCTTAAATGCTAAAACACAAACAATAACATAAGAACAAAAGAAAGAACATGGGATCTCACAAGAACTGCTACTATCCAATGTCAACACATCCTCTTCTTCGTTATCCACACTCATTGAAGTTTGTTCTATATCAAAAGATAAAAGAAATTAATGTCATTAAAGTAAGATAAAAAAATACAAGTAAATGAAGAAATTAAATATGCAAATAACTAACATTACCTTGCTCTCCATATAACCAATCTCTAGTGCAACCAATGCCTCAACAATATCAGGCTTGAGTGAACTCCTATACTGATTAATCACACGTCCACCAATACTGAAAGTGGATTCTGAAGCAATAGTAGAAATATGAATACTCAAAACATCACGAGCCATGGCAGCTACCTCAGGATAACGAAATTCATTTCCTTTCCAAAATGAAAGGATGTCAAATGGTGTATTCTTCTACATATACTTGGGTTCATCCAAATAAAGTTTCAATTGAGTCTTTTGTGCATCAGGATCGACTCCATCAAATGCTAGAAAATCCTACATAAAAAGAGATAATATTAATATAAACATAAAATTAATAAGGGATTATGAGTATATATACTAAGTTACTACTTACTAACAAGCTAAGAAAGTAAGAAACTTGTGATATTATTTACCTTTTCCCAATCTGAGCCTTTTTGAGGTTGAACAATTGTGGAGCTTGAAGTTGCAGGAGCACTAGCCGCACTATACTCCATAAAAAGTTTGGTTAACGTTTTGGTCACATTCTCATACTCTTGAGATTCAGCTCCATAAATCTTATTACTTTACAAGGCCCAGCTTGTAACGAGGATCTAAAACAATTGCAATGGCCAACACTAAACTGACTTCTGACCAATATTTCTCAAATTTAGAGATCATTTGACCTGCCATTAATCTCTTATATCCATCTTCACTCACAAGCTCTTGCTTCAAATTCACATAAATCAATGCTACCACGGGAAAATATAGATTGGCTGTGGGATATTTGGTACCAGAAAAAGCACATGTAGCACGATAAAAGCATCCCAAGAAACTACTAATATCAATCACTTTTTCCCACTCAAGTGCATTAGGACAAAGCATATAATTTTTTTCAATCATCTCCAAATAAGCAAAAGCACGCCTATAATGAATTGCACTCTCAAGCAATAGATATGTCGAATTCCATCTAGTTGGCACATCTTGTTTTAATCCATTGTTACTATCCAATGACATTTGATTGACAGCTTGAAGAAAACTTTGTTTTTTCATTTGTGATCTTCTAAAATACTTAACACTATCTCAAACCTTTTGGATAGCACCAATAATCTCTTTCAATCCATCTTGCACAATCAAGTTAAGAATATGGGCACAACAACGCATATGAAACAACTCACCATCACAAGGAAGGGCTTTCTTCATGTTTAATTTGGGTTTGAGATTCACAACACACAAATCATTCGCAGAATGTTATAGAGAAAACCTTTTTATCAATCCCCCACTCTTCTAGCAAACTACATATCTTTTCAGCCAAAGATACACCATTATGTGGTGGAGGCATAAATGAAAAGTTTAACACCCTTTTAAATAATGCCCAATTCTTGTCAATAAAATGTGCAGTGAGGCAAATATACCCATCGGTTGTCAAAGAAGTCCACAAATCTGATGTCAAACTAATCCTCCCTTGACAAACATTTAATAAAGACTTAACCTTTTGTTTGTCCAACATATGCATCTTAATCAAATCAGCCTTGGCAGTATTTCTACAAATTAATGGTATATCACTACGCAAGTATCTATGCACTTCTCTTACACCATCATATTCAACATATGAGAAAGGCAAGTCATGCTTTATAATTGTACCAACCAACAATTCTCTATATTTTTTAAGACAAAATTTTGAGCCACTTACAGACAGAGTTCCTTGATCTCTAGATAGGAGCATCAGCTGAATATCATGATCAGTTTTCCCTCCACAAACCTTCATATGCTTCTGTAGATTTCTAGTTCCATGTGAACTGTTAGCTATATACTTATGGTCACAAAACTTGCATTTTGCCCATATTCTTGTGTCATTTGGATCTGTAGAAGGAACTTCATCAAAATGGGTCCAAATAGTTGAGGTCTTCCTACGCTTCTTCGGGACCTTTTTTGTCGATATCGGATTTGTATGAATAGAAGGATCCTCCCTTGTATCTATTTCAACCACATCGTCATCGAATTTAACCGAATTTTCGTTAATCACCTACACACATATGACATATCGTTAGTAAATTAGAATGAAGAAAAAAAAAGAACCCTTTTAACCAAACTGAGCTTAATATATAGGCAGTTAAAATAAAGGGGGGAAAAGTGGAAAACAAGATGTACTTAATTACAATTTACAAGACAATGGAAACAAGAATCCCAAACTTAGTATAGCAATAGAAAGAAGATATTCAAATGTAGGCACTCACTTCAACAGTGACAATCATTTCCAAAAAAAAAAAAAAAAAGAGGTTCCTTTCAAGTTGAAACAAAAATAACTTATAAAGAGCCTACTTTTTAAAATTTGTACTTGTTATAAACCAACTTAAACTAGAGTGCTAACCCAAATTCAGTTTTTTCAGAATTGCTTATATGTTACAACCAAATTACGACATCTCTCGGAAGATGACCTTTACTTGTTAACTACTAAACTCAACTAAACTAAAATACTTGAGACCCACTAAAACACTACTCAACCAAAGACTCCAGAAAAAGGCAGAGCTATTTTCCAACCAAATGGTGCTAGACCCACCATTTTCGAATAGAACCCTCACAAAAACCCATGACAGAACTGAGGAGCTATTTTCCATATCACGCAAATAATCCCCACCCATATTCCATGGGAAAAACCTCATTTTGTTTATTTAGCATTGATATGTGGGTCTTCAGTCCTTCACAGTAAGCAAATCAATTCAAATGCCATCATCATAGAAAACTCCTCAAGAATAATTATTTTCAATCACAAACAAAACCAATTTCAGATAATGAAATAAAAAATATCTTCACAAAAAAATTCTAAACAGATTTTGAACAAGCAGGCAAGCATCACAATTCACAGATTGTCGGACTATGATTTTATACCACAATAATCATGGCTATAAGAAATTAAAAATAGAAATCAACTAACATACCGGCAAACCCGGCGGTACTGGATGCGACATCGGTTGGAGAGATGGCAGAGAGACGGGGAGAGCAGAGTCATTCACTGCAGAGACTTGAGAGAGAAAGAGCGTTGAGCGCGGCGACTCGGCGAAGCTGAAGGAGAAGAGAAAGGCGGCGGCGCAGAACTAAAGAAGATGAGAAGGACGGCGGCGCGGCGACTCGGCGAGGCAGAAGGAGAAGAGAGGGGGCAGCGCGGCGACTCGGCGAGGCAGAAGGAGAAGAGAGGGGGCGGCGCAGCGAGCTGAAGGAAAAATCCAAAAAGAAAAGGCTAGGGTTTTCATTTTTCACCGTTTTTTACTTTTTTACTTTTCTTTTACTTTTCTGAGTTTTCTCACTTTTTTCCAGTTTTGTTTATTTTTCAATTTTCACTGTTTTGAATTTTGATTCTTTGATTTTTCAACTTTTCTGTTTTCAGTTTCACTATGTTTATTGTTTTCACTTTTCAAATAATTCCCCCCCCCCCCCCCCCATTTCCCGGTTTTCCCCCCAAGGCAATTTCCCATTCGGCCATTCTGCGCCATTCTCCCTTTTTTCTTTTTTTTTTTAGAAAAAAAAAGCTAATCGTGTCTGGCGGGTGACCCGCGACCCGACCCGCCGGACCAATATAAATGGGTCGACCCATTTATGACCCAAACCTGTTAATTTCATGTTGGGTTGTCGGGTCATGTCAAAATTGTCAGCCCTACCGAAAACACCTCATCTCTTTCAATTTCCCACCAGTCATCTTCACCCCAAGTGTCTACAACTCCTTCAAACACACATCCAATGGTTACAAGAGCAAAAAATAACATAACTAAACCATCAACAAGATATCCACTTCCAAGTGCCTTGTTGGTTGTAGTTGATCTAATTATCACTAAACCCACTTGTTATACATAAGCTACTACAAATGCAAACCGGTGTCATGCCATGAACTCCGAGTTCAATGCTTTACTGGATAATACTACCTAGCGACTAGTTCCTTTGACTGAAGCTAAGAACCTAGTAGGGTGCAAATGGGTCGAAAGGCGGATGGCTCTATTGATCGGTATAAGGCCCGATTGATAGCAAAAGATTTTCATCAACAAACTATTGTTGATTATTCCGAAACATATAGCCTAGTTGGCCGGCCTGGGTTGGCCGAACCACCCCCATGGGGGGTGGTTCGGCCACTCGTATGGCCTTTAGAGAAAAAATAGAAAAAAAAAAAAAAAAAAAAAAAAAAAAAAAAAAAAAAAAAAAATTAGAGGGTTTTGGCCCTTGGGGGTAGCCGAACCATCCCATGGGCCATCCCCAAGGACCAAAACCCTCCAATTTTTTATTTTTTTTTTATTTTTTCTATGAAGGCCATAGGAATGGCCGAACCACCTCAAACCACCCTAGACCGGCCAAGGGGATGGCTAAGCCACCTTTTTTTTTTTAATATTTTTATTTTTTAAAGTTTTATTAATTTTTAATTTTTTAATTAATTTTTAAAGATTTTTTTAAAATTTTTTTATACTATGCCAAGTGTCAACCCTCATTGGTTGACACATGGCAATCAGTTAAAATTTGGACAGAAAAACAGACGAAGGTATCAAATTAGTCTTTTTCTCAAAATTTAGGTACCATCTGTAAAGCGAAATAAAATTGAAGTACCAAAAAATAAAGTTTTTAAGCCACACGTACCAAGTATGTTTTTAATCCTAAAAAAATAAAGAAAAAAATAAAATGTGTGGGCATAGGACCGAATTGATCTCAACACCTGCTCATTTATTTATTTCTACTCTCCACCTACTCATAATTAAGATATAGGAAAAGTAAAAAAATAAATAAATAAATAAAAAATAAAAAATAAAAAAGATATAGGAAAAGTAGAATGACAGTTGATTAGAAACTAGAAATGTCGCTTCGAATACTAAAACTAAATTCATGGTTTTGGAATCATGATAGAGAAGATTAGTACAAAAATAGCAAAAAATCAATAGCATCTACTATGTCATTGCAACAATGTTGCACGTTAAGTACTAAACCATATATAACTTTTATTATGAGTATTAAAACTGCGCATGACCCTAATTCAAAAAGCTTTTTTTAGCAGCACATGTATAATATTTGTACGTGGCCCTTTGGGATGCGTCGCATGGTGTGGAGGAGCGCGAACACAGCACTGAGAGGTGCTCCATGGCGGTGACTGCGATGGTGTGGACGGTTCATCGCTGAGTGTGACAGAAAAACATTGTCAAAAATTTTTTAATTCCAATTGAATGGAAAACCCTAAGGATATGACCTATAATTACATTAATTCCACAGCAGAAAATAGTATTACGTAGAGGCATTTCACAAAACTATAGCAGTACGTGAAAAAAATTTAAACTTTTGTCACCTTTGTACAGCATACTAGAGCACTTATCCTCGATTATAATATATAATTTCCAATCGTATTAACTTTACCTTATCGCCTACGTACATCTATCAAACACGTGAATTTGAATTTATGTTCTCATGCCGCTTCCTAACATAGTTAATTTCCACCTGTAAAAAAAAAAATTACAGATGGAATGATGAGTTCAAAGCTTAGTAGGTAAACATATAAAAAAACCGACAAAAATTAAAATAATATTAGCATGATAAATAGATCAACACGTCAGCCCTATGACCAAAATAAGCATTTCTTCATGTAAAGGAACCATCAATTTTTTTGAAAGAAAATTCATTTTCTCTTTTATTTTATAAATAATTCCTTCTTTGTTTAATTCTCATGGCAATTGTGCTCTTATCCCCGGCCTCCCTGGTATATCGCTATCATAACTCTTGCACTCTGTGACAATTACTACTACCGCTATTTTTTGCGCTCCCTGATTTACTGCTATCATATTTTTCATACTCCCAGGTAGTTATCGTTGCTGCTTTTTTGAACTTCCTAGTATATAACGTTGTCATAATTTTCGCACTCCCCGGTAGCTATCGCTATCATTATTTAACTCTTTGGTATACCGTACCGCTATCATAATTGTTGCATTTCCCAACTCTCCCTCTCTCGAAAAACCTCTCCAAAAGTCAGTGCTTGCTCGCCGGGGGAGGAGGGCCTAGAGCCCCCCTCTTTCCGGTCTTTTGTTTTGTCCTCTTAGCCCTTTAGGGCTATAAAGGTTTTGATTCCTTCTTGGGTTGGTCCAGTGAAAGTTAAAGTCTCCCAACCAATAGAGTTGTGGAGTTTTTGTCCCCCGGACTTAATCCGGTGGTGGTTTTAGTCTCCTAACCCGTTTGGACTACGGTGGTTTGTTCTTTATTTGTTTTTCGTCGTTTTTCTGTTTTGTTTGGTAGGAAACACCCAATCAGAGGTTCCAGAAGTGAAAAAGCTGCCTTTGGTGCCGCCAGTTGGTAGATCTGGAAGTGGTTTAATTTCTCAACATTCTTTGGAGCCAGATTTGCTCAAATCCACCTATGTACAGACAACACGAGCCCTCCAACCGTTCCCGTTGCCGTCCTCTGATCCAAACGCCGTCTTTTCCGGCTGAAACGCTCACAGGTCACCAGCGCGTGGTTTGCATGTGCTTGGGGTTTTCCACCCTTTCGGATGTGCATGTGTGCCACGCCCGTATCATTTGCCGGTTCAGGAGGTGGCCAAGGACTTCTGGCGATCTTCTGCTGCTGCAGTTCTTCCGTCAACGGCCCGTGTGCTTCACGCACCGTCGCCGGCAGTTTTTTTCCTCTGGCGGCTGCCTCTTTTTTTGGGTGCTCTATGGTATTTTGTGCATCTTTTGGCGGCTTTGCTTTGTTCGTTAGCTTAACCCTAGTCATTGCTTTTTAGCCCAGAATGTGTAGCCTACTCCCAGATCAAGTAAAGGTTTTTATGCTGACGTAGAGGCATCATTCTGTTGGCTAGGTTTCTTTGATACAACTGTCTATGATGGTCTGAGAATTTTCATCCCCAGTTTGCTCTGTATTCGATCAACCTGGTCATTGGTTTCTCGCCCAAATTGTGTGGCCTACTCCCAGATCAAATAAAGTTTTTATGCTGACGTAGAGGTATTTTTCTGTTGGCTAGGTTTCTTTTGTTAGCAACTGTTTGTAGACTCATGATGTGTGTACACCTATACGGTGGCTGATTATGTACACCAAACTTTGGTGAGATCTTACTAGTCATTAATGAAAAGCCTAAACTCTCTTAAAAAAAAAAAAAAAAAAAAAAAAATTGTTGCATTTCCCAATAGCTACTGTTACGCTAATTTTGCACTCCCTTTTTATACCGCTATTAAAATTTTTCGCTGCCAGTAGCTAGTAGCTACAGCTATATTTGTACTCTCCGATATGTTGCGATCATAATTTTTGCTTTTCCCGGCAGCTACTGCTATGTTATTTTTGCACTCCTTGATATACCCCTATTAAAATTTTCGCTACTGCTATTTTTACACTCTGGATATACTCTTATTTAGGGGAGGAAACTATGAAAAATGTTTTTTTTGGGAGGGGGAAATAATTAAATATTGTAAATTTACCTTAACAAAAAATAAATTATAAGGAAATTTCTTAAATTTGAGAAAACTGAACCCCCACAAAGCTATATACATGGGTCCACTCTTACCGCTATTATGATTCCCAAACTCCTTGATAGCTACTGTTACAACTATTTTTGCACTCCGATCCCTTGTATACCGCTGTTAAAATTTTAGCACTTCCTTGTAGCTACTGCTACTGCTATTTTGCACTTCCCATTATACATGAAACGACATAAGGAAAAACGTTAGCTAGATTTGGTTATTAACTCAAAAGAACCGGTCAATTTAATTTTTTTTAAAATTTCTCATAAAGTTTAGTTTCATTAAATAAAACGCTTATTTTATGTATTTATTTATTTATTTAAAAAAATAAAATAAAACTTTAGTTTTTTTTTTTTTAAAAAAAATTGATATTATTATTAAAAAATAACACGTGACAAAGGTATTCTAGGCATATTTCAACAAAATTGACATTTTTTAAAACTTTTTAGTAGTTTGGAGGGTCAGAGCCCAAATGTTGGCAGTTTGTGAGTCTACTTGCAAAACGGCGGACAGTTTGAAGGGATACATTATAATTTTTCTTAAAAACAATTTTTAAAACTAATTGTCACGATTTCGAGATAATTTACTTATTTGGTGTAAAAATTTTCTAAAACTCACCTTCCAAAACAATAGTTTACTTACTGGCATTTTTATCTTTTGGATGACTTTAAAAAAATTCTGAACACAATTATTAGTTTAACGGAGCTACAGAAACATTAACAATAAAATAATAAATTGAAGAGTTTTATTAATTTTTTTTTTGTAAGTATAAGTTGAAGAGTACCTGTGTACTTTTTCGTAATTCCATCTTCTAATTCTACAACACATATGCTAACCTCGATCGTCTCTGCATATATATTCTATGAGAAAACCTACCATCCGAACTTACTACAAAACAACACTTTTATAGCCTCCAACAAAACACTAACACGTTGGCTAAAAAACACCAAATAAAATGGTGAGGAAAACACAAGATCTTTAAGCCTAAAAACTTTCTTTCTCTCTCTCTCTCTCTCTCATTCTTCCCACTGGTTGCCGTCCCTCAGTATGAAAGTTTTCGGAAGTCTAACTCTGTTATCTCGGCTCATATCATCTCTGGCATTTCAGCTTCAAGCAAGTTTGTTCCTACTTCCAAAAGAGTGTTTAAAGGGATAAAGGACTATGGAAGGAAACTCGTTAAGTTATAACTTTTCACAGAGAGTCTTGAGGATATGGTTCTTGAGAATTCATGTGCAGATTCAGCCAATGATGAGCAGTTTTTCAATTGTCCCTTTCTGATTGATGAACCATGTCGTGCAAGCTTGATTTAGTGTTGGAGAGGGTTTTATTTTAGCAGTTGTTCCGCATGAATCTCTCTGTGTTGTTGGTCTCTCTTTCCCACGTCGGATGGGTATCAACAGTGGCTATGATTTGTGGTTCGGGTATCAACGGTTTGTAGGTTTTCTGGTTTGGGTATCAACGGTGGCTGTGATTTGGGTATTGGAAGTGGTTGCCGGATGGGTCATATGAGGTTGGGTATGACAATGAAGGCAGCCCGACAGGGTGGTTTGATGGATTGATGGATCGGTGCGACTAAGTGTTCGCCAGAGGATCGGTTGAGGCGAAGTGGGGATGAAAAAAGTGAGATGGGTTGGTTTGGCAGAAAGATATGGTGTTTTCATCTTATTATTAAGTATAGTGTTTTTTTTTGTTTTTTCTGAGGTGTCGGATTTTTATTGGAGCTGTAAAAGTGGTGTTTTACACCCCATCCTTATAGCAGGGGCTCTCATATTTTAATTATGATGTGTGATTTTATTTTTTATCATTGGTAAAAGAGCAAAATTGTTGTTCTCAAGGGCAGTTTCTTTTTCGTTGGAATATAGTGGTTGTGTGTCTTAAGATTTATTTATTTTTTTTTTTGAAAAATCAGTGAATGTTTGTGATAACCCATCAAGTGAGTCGTGATTAATAAATAAGATGAGTTTTTTTTCGGGTAGACAAATTAGGCGATTAAATCATTGGGGCCTATAATTAATTATGTGAGAGATATGAATTGGTTAGTGAAGTAAATTCTTGGCCTATTTAGGATTGGACTTGTATAATTGGACAAATAAGCCTACAAACAAATTTAATTGACTCCATGAAAAACAGTGGATTTTGAACTTATTAAATTTTCTAGAGTTGATATTAGGGCAAGTGAACATAAATCTTAAACAAGTGGGATTTGGGATCATTAATTATACATTTTAGTATGATATATGTAGATTCTTTATATTGTTAGAAAGTACACAAAGAAGAGCTCTTTAGATTAGGTTGACACCTTAATTCGAATGTGTTAAGCTTCACGTGGTGGCATGTAGCATCACCAATTCACCATCACCTATAAATTTAAGGAGCCTTTCTTGGCAACAGCAAGTTTAAGGCTCATAAGAGAGAGAGAGAGAGAGAGAGAGAGAGAGAGAGAGAGAGAGAGAGAGAGAGAGAGAGAGAGAGAGAGAGAGAGAGAGAGAGAGAGAGAGAGAGAGAGATTTTGCTTCTTTTCACCCACTGAGAACCATGGGGAAGGTAGAGAGTGAAAAATAAAGTCCATACATATAGAATATAAGAGCCCCAACTATAAGGATGGGATGTAAAACACCACTTTTACAGCTCCAATAAAAATTCGACACCTCAGAAAAAAAACAAAAAAACACTATACTTAAAAATAAGATGAAAACCCCATATCTTTCTGCCAAACCAACCCATCAGCACTTTTCTCATCCCCACTTCGCCTCAACCGGTCCTCTAGCGAACACTCAGTAGCGCCTATCCATCAATCCATCAAACCACCTTGTCGGGCTGCCTTCATTGTGATACCCAACCTCATACAAACCATCCGGCAACCACTGCCAACACCCAAGTCACAGCCACCGTTGATACCCAAACCGGAAAACCCACAAACCGTTGATACCCGAACCACAAATCATAGCCACTGTTGATACCCATCCGACGAGGGAAAGAGAGACCAACGACAGAGAAAAATTCATGCGGAACAACTGCTAAAATAAAACCCCCTCCAACACTAAATCAAGCTTGCACGACATGGTTCATCAATCAGAAAGGGACAGCTAAAAAACTGCTCATCATTGGCTGAATTTGCACATGAATTCTCAAGAACCCAATCATCAAGACTCTCTGTGAAAAGTTATAACATAACGAGTTTCCTTCCGTAGTCCTTTAGCCCTTTAAACATTCTTTTGGAAGTAGGAACAAACTTGCTTGAAGCTGAAATGCCAAAGATGATATGAGTCGAGATAACAGAGTTAGACTTTCGGAAACTTTCATACTGAGGGACGGCAAACAGTGAGAAGAATGAGAGAGAGAGGGAGAGATTTTTAGGCTTAAAAATCCTGTGTTTTCCTCACCATTTTATTTGGTGATTTTTAGCCAACGTGTTAGTGTTTTATTGGAGGCTGTAAAAGTTTTGTTTTGCAGTAGGTCCGGATGGTAGGTTTTCTCATAGAGAGAGCTCCTACTATAAGGATGGGCTGTAAAACACCACTTTTAAAGCTCCAATAAAAATTTGACACGTCAGAAAAAACAAAAAAACACTATACTTAAAAATAAGATGAAAACCCCATATCTTTCTGCCAAACCAACCCATCATCACTTTTCTCATCCCCACTTCGCCTCAATCGGTCCTCTGGCAAACACTCAGTCGCGCCGATCCATCAATCCATCAAACCACCCTATCGGGCTGCCTTCATTGTGATACCAAACCTCATACGACCCATTCGGCAACCACTGCCAATACCAAAATCACAGCCACCGTTGATACCCAAACCGGAAAACCCACAAACAGTTGATACTCGAACAACAAATCATAGCCACCGTTGATACCCATCCGACGAGGGAAACAGAGATCGATGACAGAGAGAGATTCATGCGGAACAACTGCTAAAATAAAACCCCCTCCAACACTAAATCAAGCTTGCAAGGCATGGTTCATCAATCAGAAAGGGACAGTTCAAAAACTGCTCATCATTGGCTGAATCTGCACATTAAATCTCAAGAACCCAATGCTCAAGACTCTCTGTGAAAAGTTATAACTTAACGAGTTTCCTTCCATAGTCCTTTAGCCCTTTAAACATTCTTTTGGAAGTAGGAACAAACTTGCTTGAAGCTGAAAAGCCAGAGATGATATAAGCCGAGTTAACAGAGTTAGACTTTCGGAAACTTTCATACTAAAGGACAGCAACCAGTGAGAAGAATGAGAGAGAGAGAGAGAGAGTTTTTAGGCTTAAAAATCCTGTGTTTTCCTCACCATTTTATTTGGTGATTTTTAGCCAACGGGTTAGTGTTTTATTGGAGGCTGTAAAAGTGTTGTTTTGCAGTAGGTGCGGATGGTAGGTTTTCTCATAGAGAGAGCCCCTACTATAAGGATGGGCAGTAAAACACCACTTTTACGGCTCCAATAAAAATTCGACACCTCAGAAAAAAACAAAAAAACACTATACTTAAAAATAAGATGAAAACCCCATATCTTTCTGCCAAACCAACCCATCAGCACTTTTCTCATCCCCACTTCGCCTCAACCGGTCCTCTGTCAAACACTCAGTCGCGCCGATCCATCAATCCATCAAACCACCTTGTCGAGCTACCTTCATTGTAATACCCAACCTCATACGACCCATTCGGCAACCACTATGAATACCCAAATCATAGCCACCGTTGATACCCAAACCGAAAAACCCACAAACCGTTGATACCCGAACCACAAATCATAGCCTCTATTGATACCCATCCGACGAGGGAAAGAGAGACCGACGACAGAGAAAAATTCATGCGGAACAACTGCTAAAATAAAACCCCCTCCAACACTAAATCAAGCTTGCACGACATGGTTCATGAATCAGAAAGGGACAGTTGAAAAACTGCACATCATTGGCTGAATTTGCACATGAATTCTCAAGAACCCAATCCTCAAGACTCTCTGTGAAAATTTATAACTTAACGAGTTTCCTTCCATATGCTTTTAGCCCTTGAAACACTCTTTTGGAAGTAGAAACAAACTTGCTTGAAGCTGAAAAGCCAGAGATGATATTAGCCGAGTTAACAGAGTTAGACTTACGAAAACTTTCATACTGAGGGACGGCAACCAGTAAGAAGAATGAGAGAGAGAGAGCTTCTAGGCTTAAAGATCCTGTATTTTGCTCACCATTTTATTTGGTGTTTTCTAGCCAACGTGTTAGTGTTTTATTGGAGACTGTAAAAGTGTTGTTTCGCAGTAGGTCTGTAGGGTAAGTTTTGTCATAGAGAGAGCCCCTACTATAAGAATGGGCTGTAAAACACAACTTTTACAGCTCCAATAAAAATTTGCCACGTCAAAAAAAACAAAAAAAGAAACACAATATTAAATAATAATATGAAAACACCATATCTTTCTGCCAAACCAACCCATCATCACTTTTCTAATCCCCACTTCGCCTCAACCGGTCCTCTGGCGAACACTCAGTCGCGCCGATCCATCAATCCTTCAAACCACCCTTTCAGGCTGCCTTCATTTTGATAACCAACCACATACGATCCATCCGGCAGCCACTGCCAATACCCAAATCACAGCCACCGTTGATACCCAAACCGGAAAACCCACAATCCGTTGATACCCGAACCACAAATCATAGCCACAGTTAATACCCATCCGACGAGGGAAAGAGAGATCGACGACAGAGAGAGATTCATGCGGAACAACTGCTAAAATAAAACCTCCTCCAACAATAAATCAAGCTTGCACGACATGGTTCTCAATCATAAAGGGACAATTGAAAAATTGCTCAACATTTGCTGAATCTGCACATGAATTCTCAAGAACCCAAACCTCAAGACTCTCTGTGAAAAGTTATAACTTAACGAGTTTCCTTCCATAGTCCTTTAGCCCTTTAAACACTCTTTTGGAAGTAGGAACAAACTTGCTTGAAGCTGAAATGCCAAAGATGATATGAGCCAAGTTAACAGAGTTAGACTTCCGGAAACTTTCATACTGAGGGACGGCAACCAGTAAGAAGAATGAGAGAGAGAGAGAGAGAGAGAGAGAGAGAGAGAGAGAGAGAGAGAAAGAGAGAGAGAGAGAGAGAGAGAGAGAGAGAGAGAGAGAGAGAGAGAGAGAGAGAGAGAGAGAGAGAGAGAGAGAGAGAGAGAGAGAGAGAGAGAGAGTTTTTAGGCTTAAAGATCCTGTGTTTTGCTCACCATTTTATTTGGTGTCTTTTAGCCAACGTGTTTGTGTTTTATTGGAGGCTGTAAAAGTGTTGTTTCGCAGTAGGTCCGTAGGGTAAGTTTTCTCATAGAGAGAGCCCCTACTATAAGGATGGGCTGTAAAAGACCACTTTTACAGCTCCAATAAAAATCCGACACCTCAGAAAAAACAAAAAAACACTATACTTAATAATAAGATGAAAACACCATATCTTTCTACCAAACCAACGCATCATCACTTTTCTCATCCCCACTTCGCCTCAACCGGTCCTCTGTCAAACACTCAGTTCCGCCGATCCATCAATCAATCAAGCCACCCTGTCGGGCTGCCTTCATTTTGATACCCAACCACATACGACCCATCTGTCAACCACTATGAATACCCAAATCACAGCCCACGTTGATACCCAAACCGGAAAACCCACAAACCGTTGATACCTGAAACACAAATCATAGCCATTGTTGATACCCATCCGACGAGGGAAAGAGAGACCGACGACATAGAAAAATTCATGTAGAACAACTGCTAAAATAAAACCCCCTCCAACAATAAATCAAGCTTGCTCGACATGGTTCATCAATCAAAAAGGGACAATTGAAAATTTGCTCATCATTTACTGAATCTGCACATAAATTCTCAAGGACCCAATCCTGAAGACTCTCTGTGAAAAGTTATAACTTAACGAGTTTCCTTCCATAGTCCTTTAGCCCTTTAAATACTCTTTTGGAAGTAGGAACAAACTTGCTTGAAGCTGAAAAGCCAGAGATGATATGAGCCGAGTTAACAGAGTTAGATTTCCGGAAACTTTCATACGGAGGGACGGCAACCAATAAGAAGAATGAGAGAGAGAGAGAGAGTTTTTAGGATTAAAGATCCTGTGTTTTGCGCACCATTTTATTTGGTGTTTTTTAGCCAACGTGTTAATGTTTTATTGGAAGCTGTAAAAGTGTTGTTTCGCAGTAGGTCCGTCGGGTAAGTTTTCTCATAAAGAGAGCCCCTACTATAAGAATGGGCTATAAAACACAAGTTTTACAGCTCCAATAAAAATTCGACAAGTCAGAAAAAACAAAAAAAACACTATACTAAATAATAAGAAGAAAACACCATATCTTTCTGCCAAACCAACCCATCATCACTTTTCTAATCCCCACTTCGCCTCAACAGGTCCTCTGGCGAACACTTAGTCGCGCCGATCGATCAATCCATCAAACCACCCTGTCGGGCTGACTTCATTGTGTTACCCAACCTCATACGACCCATTCAGCAACCACTGCCAATACCAAAATCACAGCCACCGTTGATACCCAAACCGGAAAACCCATAAACAGTTGATACCCGAACCATAAATCATAGCCACTGTTGATACCCATCCGACGAGGGAAGGAGAGATCGACGACATAGAGAGATTCATGCGAAACAACTACTAAAATAAAACCCCCTCAAACACTAAATCAAGCTTGCACGACATGGTGCATCAATCAAAAAGGGACAGTTGAAAAACTGCTAATCATTGGCTGAATTTAAACATGAATTCTCAAGAACCCAATCCTCAAGACTCTCTGTGAAAAGTTATAACTTAACGAGTTTCCTTCCATAGTCCTTTAGCCCTTTAAACACTCTTTTGGAAGTAGGAACAAACTTGCTTGAAGCTGAAATGCCAAAGTTGATATGAGCCGAGATAACAGAGTTAGACTTTCGGAAACTTTCATACTGAGGGACGGTAACCGTGGGAAGAATGAGAGAGAGAGAGAGAGAGAGAGAGAGAGAGAGAGAGAGAGAGAGAGAGAGAGAGAGAGAGAGAGAGAGAGAGAGAGAGAGAGAGAGAGAGAGAGAGTGTTTAGGCTTAAAGAACCATTGTTTTGCTCACCATTTTATTTTGTGTTTTTTAGCCAACATGTTAGTGTTTTATTGGAGGCTTTAAAAGAGTTGTTTCAAAGTAGGTCCGTAGGGTAAGTTTTCTCATAGAGAGAGCCCCTACTTTAAAAATGGGTTGTAAAACACAACTTTTACAGCTCCAATAAAAATTCGACACAACAGAAAAAAAAAAAAAAAAAAAAAAAAAAAAAAAAAAACTATACTAAATAATAAGATGAAAACACCATATCTTTCTGCCAAACCAACCCATCATCACTTTTCTAATCCCCACTTCACCACAACCAGTCCTCTGGCGAACACTTAGTCGCGCCGATCCATCAATCCATCACACCACCCTGTCGGGCTGCCTTCATTGTGATACCCAACCTCATACGACCCATTCGGCAACCACTGCCAATACCAAAATCACAGCCACCGTTGATACCCAAACCGGAAAACCCATAAAAAGTTGATACCCGAACCACAAATCATAGCCTCTGTTGTTTCCCATCCAACGAGGGAAAGAGAGACCGACGACAGAGAGAGATTCATGCAGAACAACAGCTAAAATAAAACCCCCTCCAACACTAAATCAAGCTGGCACGGCATGGTTCATCAATTAGAATGGGACAGTTGAAAAACTGGTCATCATTGGCTGAATCTGCACATGAATTCTCAAGAACCCAATCCTCAAGACTCTCTGTGAAAAGTTATAACTTAACGAGTTTCCTTCCATAGTCTTTTAGCCCTTTAAACACTCTTTTGGAAGTAGGAACAAACTTGCTTGAAGCGGAAATCCCAGAGATGATATGAGCTGAGATAACAGAGTTAGACTTCCATAAACTTTCATAATGAGGGATGACAACTAGTGAGAAGAATGAGAGAGAGAGAGAGAGAGAGAGAGAGAGAGAGAGAGAGAGAGAGAGAGAGAGTTTTTAGGCTTAAAGATCTTGTGTTTTCCTCACCATTTTATTTGGTATTTTTTAGCCAACGTGTTATTGTTTTATTTATAGCCTCACTCCCATTGATGGGGAGGAGCAACCACTGGAGCGTTACTCCATATTTACTGTCAGAGATAATGTCTGTCAGTCATTAAGCCAAAGATTATAAACAATTGGCTTTTAAGCTTTGTAACATTCTTTTCTAAGGCATGTAGAGGGGAGCTCTCCTCCATTTAACATTAGGAGTGGGAAAGACCCACTTTACCATTAAAGTAGTTGGTAGTTTAGATAAAAATAATTACTCGTTTATTGTGCATGGGTCCCAATATATAACAGAATAACACTGTACAGTTTGAATAAAGATTTTCCCACACTTTTCATTGATGTATAATCAGAGTTACATACATAACATTACAAGACTATTCTAGGAAACAGTTATAATGACAACCGCTACAAAAAATTTGAATATACAATCGTTACAAATAATGTGAATATCTAACCGTTACTGATAAGTCTTGAATTATTCGATTCAAGACCCCTTAATTTGCATTTGTTAAACCTAATTTGTATTGTATATATAACGTTTTGTTGTAGTTTTTTCTTATGTCTTATTTTCAGGTCTTAGTTTAAATATAGTTCAAAATACTTGAATTAGACCTGAAAAATACATCAAGGGCAATTTGATCATTTCCAGAGTTTAAGGTTGATCCTGAAAAGATAAAAATCATCTAAGGCGTTTCGATCAATCGATTATTTGTACAGCCAATAATTCGATCGATCGACTTTTAGTCGAACCAACTTCGATCAATCGAGATGCGATCAATCGATTCTCGGAGCACTATAAAATCGATTGATCGAAATTCGATCGATCGACATTATATTCGATCAATCGACTTCGTGTCTTCCAGAAGGTTCAGATATTTCTAAATCTTTGTGCGATTCACATCAAAATTTAAGTTCTATGGACAGAAATTGACGCCGACCAGCTCTGAATACTTGGCTAGAATTAACTCCTGTAGTCCTTTTGTAAATCCAATTCTCTATGAATATGAGGATTATGATTTATGTTTAATTATGCACTTTTTGGGGGTTTCAATTTTATCAGGCGTATTACTTTAATTTCTTGTGTTTTTAGTTTCCTTTGATGCACGTTTTCTGGGCCAAAATCTAGAGAGCAACTTCTTCTTCTTTGTTCTTCATGTTCTAGCTTAGGTTTTATTTTCTTTTTGTAATCCGAATTTTATAATTTTAATATAGTTGTTTTTTTTATTCATTTTCTTCTTGTTTCTTTATTGTTTTTCATAGAACTAATGTCTAGATTAGTTTATTTTATGTCTAGCTAAACCTTTCCTTAGGGTTTTAATCAAATCTCTTCCAAAACCATGAAGTGTTCTTGATGTTCTTGAGAATTTCTTGATATATGTGATGATTGTATAAGACTGGAGGATATCAAAACTCATGCTAAAAGGTTTTGTTATCAATATTCCAACCTATTTATTCATGAAAAAGGGATTTACTTGTCTATGAGTTTCTTGGATTCTTGAGTAAAACCAACGTTCTTGAAATAGAACGATGTCTTTTGCAATGATTATAATTTGACATGATATATATTTACCTATTAGAGTTACCTTATAGGGTATGCTAGGGAACACTGGTCGTTTCACACATTTGGTAGTCTAAAACATTTTTCAATTGTAGTGTAACTTTTATGTGGAATAGATCAGTGTAAAACTAGATACATTATAATTGTAGCCTAATTAGGGTTTTCATGTATTGTGTATGCTTATTAGGATGTTTTATAGAGTAGTAAGCTAGGGAGTTGTTTAATGTGAAACTAGGTGCTTTACTATTACGTCTTAACGAAAGTGTTTTTATGTCGAGGTCGTCGTAATGGTTGACACCCATTACGCGCTCATATTATGCATGTTAGGAAGATCCATGTAGACTTTAAGCATTTCATTACTTGAAGATTTGATACGATCATTACCTTAAGTTTCTTTTAAGTTTGTTTCATTTTCTAGTTTTAAATCTCTTGATTCGTTGTACATTCAATTCTACAACTTTACTTTTGTTTTTAATTCAAGGTTAAGTTAAATACCTTCTTTTGAATATCCCATTACTCAAAACAACCACCTAATCCTTGTGGTTCGATAACCTTTACTATAGTACAATTGATTCGTACTATTGCGAGTGGTAAAACATAAAAATTTCAAATCCATGTACGTAGTCGTCTAGACTTGACGTACCAATTTTTTGTGCCGATGCGTGGAATTGTTTAATGTGAAACTAGGTGCTTTATTATTACATCTTAAAGAAAGTGTTTTCATGTTGAGGCCGTCGTAATGGTTGACGCCCATTATGCCCTCATATCATGCATGCTAGGAAGATTCATATAGACTTTAAGGATTTCATTGGAAGAGGATTTGATGCGATCATTACCTTAAGTTTCTTTTAAGTTTGTTTCATTTTCTAGTTTTAAATCTCTTGATTCGTTGTACCTTCAATTCTACAACTTTACTTTTGTTTTTAATTCAAGGTTAAGTTAAATAAGTTCTTTTGAATATCCCATTACTCAAAACAACCCCTTAATCCTTATGGTTCGATAACCCTTACTATAGTACAATTGATTCGTACTATTGCGAGTGGTAAAACATATAAATTTAAAATCCACATACATAGTTGTCTAGACTTGACGTACCAGTTACAAATAATTTGAATATGCAACCGTTACAAATAATTTGAATCTGTAACAGTTACAAATAATTTGAATCTGCAACTGTTACAAATCAAATCAAGGATAGATAGCTTGGCCTTGATTTTTGCAATCTCCCTTTATACGCCCCTGCAAGATTGGGCTTCCATCGGCAAGACCAATCTTGTGACGTAAAATTTCTGTACGTTGTCGTGACAAGGGCTTGGTCAATAAATCTGCAAGCTGATCTTGAGTGTGAACATGTCGAACACGGAGATTCCCACATTGAACTAGGTCTCGTACAAAATGAAGATCAATTTGAATATGTTTAATTCTGGAATGCTGAACAAGATTAAAACTGAGATGAGTGGCTCTAAGATTATCACATAAGAGTAGAGGTGGGGCCTTGAGTGGAAAACCAAGCTCATTGAAAATGGCAATAAGCCATATGGTCTCATATGCTGCATTTGCAAGGGCTCGATATTCAGCTTCGGTAGAGGATCGGGCAACTGCGCTTTGTTTCTTTGAACTCCAAGAGATTAGATTAGATCCAAGAAAGCTAATGTAAGCCGAGGTGGTCGTATGATCATCCAAATTTCCCGCCCAATTTGCATCGGAGTAAGTGGTTAAGGCAGAAGCTCCAATAACGTATGAGCCTTTTGGTTGCTGTCCAATGAGTGCTGGTTGGTTTGTGCATAAATTGGGACAACTTGTTGACAACAAATGAAATATCTGGCCATGTCAAGAAAAGATACTGAAGGCTGCCAATAATACGAAGAAATTCTGAATTGTCCACAGGAGAGGCGCCATTAACCAGTTGAAGAGAAATGCTAGTGGAGAGAGGAGTGGAGACATCCTTTGCACCAATCATATTGGTGCTAGTCAATAAATCACGAACATATTTATGTTGTGATAAAAAGAGACTTGTTCGAGTAGGTTTGACCTCCACGCCAAGGAAAAAAATGAAGAAACCCCATGTCTTTGAGAGAAAACTTGTTGCCCAGTTGCTTAATGGTGGATGCCACAAACTTAGAATATTTTCCCGTAATCACAAAATCATCAGCATAGACCAAGAAATAACAAGTGATAGAGCCTTTTCTGTATATAAATAAGGATGAGTCAACTTTGGAGTTATGAAAACCAATCTCAAGAAAAACATTTTTCAAAGCGGTATACCAAGCCCGAAGGACTTGTTTAAGCCCATAGATGGCTTTTATTAATCTGCACACATGATTAGGCTTGGATAGATCTTTAAAACCAAGGGGTTGCATCATATAAACGGTTTCAGATAAGTCCCCATGTAGGAAAGCATTGTTAACGTCCATTTGCCATAGCTCCCACCCATTCATGACAGCAATAGTCAAAACAGATTGTATGGTAGCAAGTTTAACTACTAGGCTAAAGGTTTCTTTGTAGTCAAGATCGGGATGTTGATTATACCCCTTTGCAACAAAAGAGACTTTGAATCTATCCACAGAGCCATCAAATTTTCTTTTCACTCTGAATACCCATTTACAGCCCACAGGTGTACAATTTGGAGGAGGAGGAACTAGATCCCAAGTTCCATGCTTCATGAGGGTAGTGAGCTCATTGGACATAGCATCACGGCGCTGAGAGTGAGACACGACTTGACTCACATATGTTGGTTCAAATGGTCTGTGGGAGGGGATGTTTTGTCATTCTATGAATTTGTTTGGGTTTAAGGATTTGATTCATGGACCTTGTTGTCATTTTGTGAAGGCGTTGAGGTTGAACTGGCTGATTTGGGAAATTTTGGTGAGTGTGTGGGGGTTTGGTTTGACCTAGGTTGGAAAAGGTAGGGGAATTGGGAAGGCATGAAGGATTTGATGATGGAAAATTACTAGGAATAGAAATGTAAATAAACCAGTCCGTTCGACAACCCACTCAATACCAGCTCGGTTTAGCCTAATTCGAACTCGAGCTCAATACTGTAGAAACTCGCTCAATTAGTAAGTGATACATACCCGACTCACTTGACAAAATTCGATAGGGGCTTGCGAGCTCAGCTCATTTAAAGCTCGACTGGATTGCTCTCCCGGCTCGTCAGTACGACTCGTTAGCTTGTTCATATCTCTTACATATTACTAAAAATGAGTTATATAAATTTAAGCATGTACATTAGTAATTAAGTAATATATGCTATATATGTTACTTAATATTAAGTTATTAATAGTTAGTATGGGGATTGTTCACATAATCGGGCTTGAACTCCGCTTTGATCATATATTATTTTGGGGTAATTACCTTTTCCTCCCATGAACTACCAACTTTTGCCCAAAGCCCCCACAAACTACCAACTCGACCAAAATAGAGCATTCAACTACCACAGACAACCATTTCCCCCCCTTCCGTCAGTCAGAAGGTTAAAACAAACGGTCAACGGGCCACGTGACCGTCATGTGCCGTTTTACATGGGGGCATGTTGGAAAATGGTGGGGCCATGTTAAAAAACGGTGGTAATTCATGTGGGGAAAAAGAGGAAGAAAATGCGAGTAAAACGGCATGTGATGGTCACGTGACTCGTTGACCGTTTGTTTTAACCCCTCTAACTGACGGAAGGGGGAAAAATGGTTGTCTTTGGTAGTTGAATGCTCTATTTTGGTCGAGTTGGTAGTTTGTGGGGGCTTTGCGCAAAAGTTGGTAGTTCATGGGGGGAAAAGGTAATTACCCCTAAAAAATTTAATAGCCTACCTTGAGCTCCAGTTGAGATGAGCTTATCGAGTAACCCGACTTGACTCGGCTCAGCTCGAATATCATTCTCAACGAGCTTGAGCTGGCTCGAGTTTTAAACGAGCCGAGCTTGAACACACATTTTATAGCTCGACTCGAATTTGAGCTTAACTATTTAAGCTCGACTCATAAACAAGCCAGTCTTAAAATCTTAAAACTCGACTTGGCTTGGCTCGATTACATCCCTAACTAGGAACTTCATTTTCTGGGAAAGATAAGCTTACAGAAGAGAGAGGATTACTGAGATTACCTGAGGATGATGCGACAACGGCAGGAACACCTTCCGAAAGCATTGGTGAAGGCAACGTGTGTGGCGATAGCGCTGGCACTGGGTGCGGCTGTGCATCAAGAAAAAGAGGATGGTGAAGTTGCTTCTTGGCTGTTGGTAGGGCTTGAGAGTAAGAAGAAGACTTAAGTGGGTGTTGGGTTTCATCAAACAACACATGTCGGGATAGATAGATTTTTTGGGTTTTGGGATCCAAGCGTTTGTAAACGTTTTGGGTTTGGGAATATCCAAGAAAGAGGCAAGCTGTGGATTTGGGCTGCATTTTATGGGTATTGTAGGGCCGTGTGAGTGGGTAATAGAGACACCCAAATTTTCTCAACTTGAGATAATTGGGTTTTTGACCAAAGAGAGCCTCATTAGGGGATTTGTTTTGGAGAAGGGGTGTGGGGTGTCTATGTATGAGGTATGAGGCTGTTTGAAACGCATGGGGCCAATATGAGAGTGGCAATGAGGCATCATGAAGCAATGTAAGACCAGTTTCAACAAGATGGCGATGCCTACGTTCAGAGACCATTTTATTGTGGGGTGTGGGGAGCAGTGGTGTAGTGACTAATGCCATGAAGTGATAAATATGATTTTAGAGCAATAAATTCGCCACCATTATCAGAGTACATATTTTTTATTTTGGTTTGGAAATGTGTTTCAACAAGGTTTTTGAAATGCGGAAAAATACTAGACACACCAAATTTGGTAGCCATAGGATAAAACCACATGTATTTGGTATAATGATCAACAAAAAGAAGGTAATAACGAGATCCATCAATTCCGGTATAATGAGTTGGTCCCCAAACATCGGTGTAAATAATTTCAAAAGGAGCATGACTTTGAAAACTAGTGACATGTAAAGGTTGTTGATGGGCTTTATTGATAGAACAAGAACTACATAACGAAGACAATTTATTTGGTGCAACTGGAAGAGAAAAATTGCGAACAAGATTTTGAACTATTTTGAGTGATGGATGTCCTAGACGCTTGTGCCACCCGTCAATGGAAGTCCGTTCATGCACATTAGCAACCATTTTTTAAGGAGGCCCCACCAGTGATTGTGGAAAGGTGTAGACGCCGTTTTCACATGCACCTCTTAGTAGAATCACCCTCGTGATCTTGTCCTTCACAAAAAAATAAAAGAGATGAAACTCAACAAAAACATTATTTTGTTTGGTAAGGTGGTGGACAGAAATTAAATTTTTACAAAGGTTGGGAACACAAAGAGTATCACGAAAGATAAATGTTCGTGTAGGTGAGTGTAAGACCAAAGAACCAATGTGTAAGACAGCCAAACCTGAACCATCACCAAGAAAAACTTCATCAGTGCCATCATATTCAAAGTAAATAGATAGATTTGCGAGATCACCAGTGATATGATGAGAAGCATCCGAATCAATAAGTCATTTTTTATCTTTTGTCGCAGAGGTAGTGGTACAATTCACGATTGCATCATTGGAATTGAATTAAGGACATGACTTGGCTATGGGCCCAGCTGATCATAGATTTGGCATTTAGGCTGATAACGCCTATTATAGTTGTTGGGCTTACCAGACCCATTGTTGAAACGACGCCCGTCACGAGGGGTTCCATGATATCGGCCTGTCTTGGGCCCTTGAGACCTTTGAAACCTAGGCTTGTAAAAGCCTTTGAAAGGGGCTCCTCCATGCGAACCAGACTTTGTCTTGTTGGTGTAATTTGTAGCAACTACAAGATGATGTGTTGCAGCCTCCAAATGCCGCAGGTAGCTCTCATGTCCAAACAACAGATCATGAAGCTCTTCAAACGCAAATGGAGTCTCCCTCGCTCTGATTGGCGCAACAATCTCCCGAAAATCAGCCCCTAATCCATTCAAAACATAAAGGGTTAGATCATCATCTGAAATTGGGTGGTCAATAATGGCGATTTCATCAGCCAAGGTCTTCACAGTGTCCAAGTATTCAGAAATCGACCGATTCCCACGCTGAATCAAGGCAAGTTCCTCCTTAAGGTACAAAGCCCGTGTTCGCGATCGGTTAGCATATAGGGTGTTGAGTTTTTTCCAAGCCTCATGAGAGGTTTTTGCACTAGCAATAAGGGGAGTAATGGTGGGAGATGTGGAGGCTAAGATGGCACTGAGGATAAGTTTATCATGCCTAACCCAATGGGTTTTTATTTAAGGCAGCAGTAGAGGTACCAACAGGGGAGGGACATAGGGAGACACCGTTGACATAATCTAGCAAATCGTAGCCTATGAGAAGGGCTTCAAATTGTGCACGCCATTGAGGAAAAGTGAAGGGTGTCAATTTCTCATTGATTTGTGCAGTGATATTGAGAGCAATGAGAGGTGTGTCGGTGGATGAGGGGGGTTGGGTATTGAGATTGAGGGTTGGGATTTGATCTGTGGAAGAAGACATTGTGGAGATTGGGATCGTTTGCTCGTTAGAGACTGGTAGCTCTGATACCATATAACAGTGTACAGTTTGAATAAAGATTTACCCACACTTTTCATTGTTGTATAATCAAAGTTATATACATAACATTACAAGACTATTCTAATTTGACAACCGCTACAAATAATTTGAATATGCAACCATTACAAATAACTTGAATCTGCAACGGTTACAAATCAAATCAAGGCTAGCTTGGCCTTGATTTTTGCAATATGCCTTTATACAATATGTGTGCTAGTCAACTACAGAAATATGGAAGAGAATAAGCAACAAGAAAATTTCATCATTTTATTATACACTCCGAAACTTCAACACTTATAAACAAATTGAAATTCATGTAGATAGTCATATTATCCTATTGCCACTTATTAGAAAGTAGCAGTTTACACTTCAGGAAGGAATAATATTGTATCATGCAAAATACATATTATACTTTTTTTTTAATTCTATTTTTAATACATCACAAAACAAGAAAATAAAAAAGCAATATAAACAAATAACCAAAGATTATCCCCGTTTAATGTCCCTCTGATCGACTTCAAAGAGAGAACACTTGATCCTTAATTAGTGCCACAAACTAAACATAGAAAAGCCACATTCTAGGTGTTGCATATTAAGAATGATCTTCGTCTTCTTTAGAATTCTGAACATTTGCCTGAAGAAAACACCATATTGAAGATAAAAGTATTAATCATTAGAACCGTTGATATCATCAAGGAAAACTTTTCATAAAAGAATCAAGAATGAAATACAAGATGGTGTAAGAGCTGTTTGTAAGCAAAGAAATTTTTGAAACTACAATCATTAAGCAGTTCTTGTGGATTAAATTGTTCGGCTTGTACTCTAATGTTTTCAGACGCCAATGGAAAAACTATGGTACGCACTATAGCTACTATAACGTAAGCGTAGGTTTACTGTCATGAGAAATTCACACTATAGGAACCATTTTTCTTGTGTGACAGTGTGAGGGATGAACATTACTCATGAACTATACAGTACTCATTGTAAACCTGTATATCTCAAAAGAGTAGTTGATTAATTAGCCTCTTACCTCTCAACCAAGAATAGAAGGTGTTAAATGCAGGTCTCTAGTTTGCTCAGTTGTTGAACTTGATAACATTAATACAGGTCCAATCCTTTCAACAACTGCCAATCTGACGTATGAACTCCTGGGCCTGGGGGAAACCACTCGAGTTTAGGCCCCTCACAACAATTTTCTTAACCCCATAATTGTCCATCTCAAATTCCTGAATTTCAGGAAAGTCTTCCTCAGCACCAGGAAAGAGACTTTCCATCCTCTCACATCCCGTAGCATGTACTGCAAGTGAATTTTGAAAGCTGAAAATTTCTTGGGGGTCCTTATTCCATATATGCTTCAGTTTTGGCAGATGCTCCAGATACAATTCTTTTAATTGAGTGGCTGTAAAAACACATGTTTCTTGAACAGTAAGATTTTCACAAAACTCGAATTTTATAATCTGAGGACGTTTGGAAAAGGAAACTGTAGTGAATTGGTTATGCCATAGAATCTTCAAGTCAGCCATGTAGGAGATTCTCAACTTCTCCAAACTAGGGAATGGAACCTACAAAATTCATCCAGTATGTGTTAGTGATATATCGATCCAACGATCACATTGAAGATAAGATACCAAGTAAAGATGACAAACATTTGTAAGTTTGTAATCGTAACAAGCACAAAGCAAGTTGTAAAAAAAAAAAAAAAAAATGGTGCTCTTTGTAGAAGAGCGGTTGCACAAATAGTATATACGAGGATTGTCCTTTTAGTTCATTTTGTCAACTTTTTCATCTACAAGGTCACGTTCTAAATGCATGCAATATCACTTCTACCTTAATGCTGGACATCTTAAAAAAGGAGTTAAAGCTCTCACCTCTTCAACCAAGAAAAAGGTGTGCCGAATTGAATCACCACCAATGTGTATATATATATATAAAATATAATATATTGCATGCTATCATGAACCAAGGAAGAGACTTCAATTTGGGTAATGTAGCACACACCGTACATAAGAGCTTTTCTTCTAAGGTTCTAGGTAGCCACCCAAAAAAGTAAAGCAAATTTATGTGTTTTGAGGATGTGATATGGATTCTAAATTAATCATAAATCGGTTACAGAGTATTTCAGAATAGAGCTGTTACACATCCATCATTAGCCCCTTTCTTTTGCAAATCTACCATTGAATACAAATTAAATGGTGGATTTACCCATCTTTTGTATGGAGATGGACAAAAAAGATAAAGACCAAATATTTCTCATTTCATAAACCCAATTGTAAAATTCTAGATATGGTGAAGAAGACTGTACTTTGTTCCATTTATAAGCAATATCAGTTCTATCACTTGTCCCTGAACTGCTGGACATTTAACGAGATTAGTTATAAGGCTCTTACGTACCTCACCAACCAAGAAAAAGGGTTGCTGAATGGGGATCTCAAGTTGGCTCTCTTGAAAGCTTGAAAGTTCTGACGCAAATATCTCAACTTTTGGACACCAAGCCACCAACATATCTTTCAGCATTGGCCATTCTGAAGTATGAACTCCCGGGTAAAACCACTTTAGTCTTGGTAGCACTGCAAGATGCAGGACAACTACTCGGGGGAAGACAAACTTATTTATTGGTTGTGCCGTTTCTTCCCCTGCAACAATTTCCTCAACCCCACAATCAGTTATCATAAGTTGCTCCAATTGCGTGGGACATGTGGCCACGGATGCCGGAAATAAACTTTTCAAACTCCTACATCTCACGACCTGCACTATTTTTAGATTTTGAAAGCTGAAATTTGGTTTGGGGTCTTTACTCCATACATGCCTCATATTGGGGAGACGAGCCAAATGCAGCAGTTTCAATGGAATGGCTGTGACAGCATGCGTTTCTTTAACATTTAGCCCTTGCAGTTCAAATACATCCCCCAGTGAGCCACAATCACTTACGACAAGTTCCTCTAGATTCTGAAATCTTGCTAGCATATCAGATTGAAAGACGTTCGTAAGATTTTCACAAAATTCAACTTTTATACTTTGAAGCTTGCAAAAGGAATCTATGGCAAATTGGTTCTGCCATAATATTTTCAAGTCATCCATGTGGGAGATAATCAAGTTTTCCAAACGAGGGAAGTTAACCTGCAGGGTTTATCCATGTGCTAATTATACACCTATCCGTACTAACTCACATAACAGTTTTTTTAAAAAGTTTAGAATAAACAAGAGAGGCTACAACAGTGGGAAAAACTTAAAAAAAAAAAGAAAAAAAAAAAAAAAAGATTTACCTCTTCATTGAAGAGAGGTTGCACAGTGGTAGAATGGCTCTCCTCTACGTTCATTTCCTTGACTTCTTTGCTACTTGTCATGCCCAAACTAACATGTTTAGATATGAATGTCTTTAATTTGGGGCAATTGTCTATCACTAGCTGCTTCAAGTATGAAAATTTGATATTACTTCCTTCACAAAATCTTTTTAGGATTGGAAGCATTTTTAGGACTAGGCATTCTAGTCGTGGAAACAACTCCTTAGGAATTATTTCTCCTACTACTCCTAAATCTTCAGTGAGTAGTATCTCTTCCATGACCTTACATTCGACTATGTGAAGGTGTTTGAGTTGCACCATACGTCTGGCTGTAGAGAATGATAGTAGACATTTTATATTACCACAGCCCTTCACATCCAACTGTAACAAATTGTCAAACCTCGATGTTGATTGTATGTTTTCTAATCTGCAAGAGAACCTTGTTGCCTGATGTTGGTTGTGCTGTATGTCTTCCAAGCCTATTGAGAATAGTTCCAATTTTTCCAAGTTGGGGAACACAACAACCTACAGCAGCAGTTAAAATTATGCGCAATTAGGGTATTAGCATTAGCGTATGTAGAAGAAACTATGCACAATTAGGGTATTTGTATCATTCCAAATCTTTATCCTTCAACAACCTAAAATCTATTTTCCCCATTAATTAATTTTGGTTGTTTTTCATGGACCTGGAAATCTATTACTTGATACACTACTAAAACGGTGTGCTCCATACATCAGTGTTGCCATGTGGGCCTGTGATGTGTGTGAGATCATATTATTTGATGAAGTAGACTTTCATATATATACCTGTTCATGTAGAATTGGCATGTGAAAATCAAGCGGCTTGCCTTCCGAGATAATTTCTCCAGCATCACTTACGAGTGAATTTTGTGTGCTTAAGAAGCCCAAGAGCTTTGGAAGACGATCTAGTGCCAAGTGACGCAGTTGAGGGAACAAGGATGTATGTTGGTCTTCTATTCCACCGTCTTCTTTCATGACTATTGCACCCATGATGCTGCATTCTCTTATCTCCAACTCTTCAAGTTGAGGAAGGCCCCTAGCTATGGATGATGAGAAGACAAATTTTAATTTATCACAATGTTCAACTTTTACAACTCTCAACTTACCAAAGGATCTCAAGCTGGGAAGTTGGCCATGACATATTTCTTCCAAGCTAGTCATATTTTTGAGAAGAAAAGTCTCCAAAGCAGGAAAGGCAACAACCGACATCATCAAGTTAATAATATACTTAATCTCAGGATTATTTTGGATATGGAGATGCTTCAATTGTCGAAAGCCTTCCCAATCCAATTCATGTAGAACACTCTGAACACCCTTTAGCTCATCTAAATAAAGATTTTCTAATCTCTTCAATAGCATTTTAATCTCAACCTCTGATTGAAAGCTTGTATTCAGCTTGAGTTTTAATGTTCTTGAGGCTTCTCCTCGCCTACCAGACCAGTCCCATACATCTCCTACCAATATTACGTATCTTTCTAACTTGTCAAAAGCCAAACCTTTTGGCAGATTGCTGGCATCTGGAATATGTATATGTAAAGTGCTCAAATGGCACAAATGATTTAGCTCAACAAGACTAGCATTTCCTTCAGCCTCCCACTGGACACAAGTGTTTCCCATATACAACTCTTCTAATGCGACCAAGCTTGATATGACATTAGGTGGAATCACTTCAAGTTTGGAACAATTGTTCAAATCCAACAACTGCAAATGAGTCAACAACCCTATTTCTCTTGGCAAATGTGAAAATTTGGAATCCATAAGGCTAAGAATCACTAAATTTTTGAGCTCTCCAATTACAGCTATGTCTCCTAACACACAACCATCCAGGCACAATGTTTGTAGGTTTCTAAGGAGACGAATTGATGAAGGAAGTGATGAAAGTTGCATTCTGGTGAAATCCAAAACTTTGAGCCTCCCCATCCCTTGAAAGAAAGTGTCTGGGATTTCCAAAGAACGATTTCCACCATACACAAAAAGGAGTCTTAATTCTGGACATTCCAATATTTCGTTAGGAAGTTCATGGAAATCTCCACCACTAACAGAGAGCTCCTTGCAACTTTTGAGTACATCCACATCTAGCCTTTCTTTTAGCCGATCAGCATCTCTCACGATGATCGTATTATGCTCCTTTGTTGCAATTAGCATAGCAACATCACGAACAACATCATGCATATGCATATGAAACTCCTTAGAACTATGAGGACAATCCAGCAACAGACAAGAGTATTTCAGATTTTGAACTATTGTATATACTCTGTTTCTCGCTTCTCCCAATGTATTAATGCTATGAAATGAACCCAAACCGTAACAATATTTCAACAAGTCCCGATAGTCAATGAGGAAATCCATTTCAGCACAACGCAAAAAGACGTGTTGGACCTCTTCACTTACAAGATGTTTATAACTCAGCTCTATAGAAGAATATATCTTTGACAGCATTTCGTTAAGGTGTTCGGGAGCAGGTCTTCTTAGTAGCTGCAAGGCATCCTCCCATTCAAATGACTCCTTATTTTTTAATGCCTTAGAGACCGTTACAAGTGCAAGAGGCAGACCAGCACACTCTTTAGCTACCTCAGCTGCTATGCTCTGCAAATTAGGGTCTTTAACACAATCGCCGGCCATCTTCTCAAATAAACTCCATGCTTCTTCTTCAGGTAAAACTTTAAGCACAAAATCCTTTTGGACGTGTATATCTTCAGATAATACTTTTTGAATTCTGGAGGTTAGTAATACTTTGCATCCCTCAGAAGGAATTCCTATTTCCTTCAAATTAATAGTCTCCCATATGTCATCAAGGATAACAAGTATCTTCTTGCCTCTTGTTAACCTATCCCAAAGACGAGTTGCTCTTCCGGGTACAGAACTCTCCACATCAAACTTTAGATGTAGGCAGTCTGCGATTTCTCTTTGAATTTCTGTCAGGTTGGGGCTCCGGGTCACAGTTGCCATAGCCATCTCATCGAACAACTTTTTTCCAATGGCTTGCTTGGCAACTTCTCTAACCAGCGTAGACTTTCCCACACCAGCCATCCCCCACACCCCAATCATGTGGATATTATCATCTCTCAATGCCTCCATAAGTCTATTCACTGTTGTCATTCTTGATTCAGAGTCCACGTAATCCATAGATCCGATAGTCTCTATCCCCTGTGTAGCAGGACGGTGGGAAACGCTCACAAATTTGCCATTTTCCTGCGCTTCAACAATATCTTTCACTATCTTCTCTGATTTCTGGCTTAGTTGATGCCGCAGCTTCAAGTTCATGCATGCCCCGTTAGAACACCTTGTCTTCGCTTCTTCTTCACCTTCAAGAACTTTCCTGGTCTCTTCTGTAATCTCATCCACCTTTTTCAACCATGTGTTAACATCATCTTCAATTTCTTCACCGTTTCTTATAGCTTCATCAACGGAATGTTGCACTCTCTTTCTAGCATTCTGCAACTTCTCTACCTGCTTCTTCATACTCTCAATGTTGCTGCTGTAGTGAATCGAGTAACATAGCCACTTTGTGACTGGTTCAACCGTGTAATCAATGATTTTTTCACCGATCGCAATGAGAATCTCCATTCTTGTTCCTCTTTGTGCAAGTAGACAAAAACTCAAAACCAAGAAAACGAGAACTAGAAACTATATACAATGAGAATAAATCGTACATAAAAAATTAAAAAAAAAAAAAAAAAAAAAAAAAAAAAAAAGAAAAAAAGAAGAGGGTGGGGGGGGGGGGGGGGGGGGGGGGGGTTTCATCTTAAACTCATAATACGTAAAACTTAATTTGATTTCAAACCTGCTTTTCTTCGCGCTTAGTTCTTGACTTTCACACCTAATTAATATCTTTATCAGCCCCTCCAGTCGAGCTTTTGTTCTAAAAATTCAAAATGCGTAAATCAGAAAACGTGATAATATTGAAATTTCATATATATACCCAAAATATACTGAAAGACATAAGAAGTGGTAAAAACAGGTCGTTAATTATTTTTTAGGATGAAGCGCAGGATCAGGTAGAGCCAAAGACATGAGAAAATTACTTACATAATCCATGGGTTTGTAATTCTACTAAATTGATCCTGTGGTACTAAAAATATTTTGAAGATCCCTATGGTTAATTTGTCTAAAATAATCTCTGAATCCCACATATTAAATGTACACGTACATGAGTCCACGTCACAATTAACCAACAATTGCAAATTGATACATAGCATAGTTCTGGACTCACCATGGTTCTAACTCAATTGTGGTATGATTTATGTTTCGTTTGTTTTGGCATAAAAAATTTTATGTTGTAATATGTTTCCAAGAAAATAATTAGAAAACATTTTCTAGCATTTGACACATACGGAGAATCACATATATTTTTTAAACTTTCTTTCAATCATATTAACCTATAAAAATCAATTTTTATTCACAATATAAAAATATTAATATAAAATAATTGCATGGAGGTGGTTTGAGGGTGATTCAGGAGTGTCTGAGTGGTGGTTTGGGGGGGCTCGACAGTGGTCTGATAGTGGCTAGCTTGATCGATGATTGTCTAGGGTGACTCAGTGGTGGTCATGTAACGACCCACCCACAATGGCACAATATTGTCCGCTTTTGGCTCTCCAAACCAGACTTTCCAGGAGGTCACCCATCATGGGATTGCTCTCACAGAAGCACGCTTAACTGCGGAGTTCTGATAGGTTCATAACCATCACGGCTTTAAAATGCGTTGTGTCATAATGGGTGCATTTATACATATAAGCACATCCTCATTCCCAGGCGATGTGGGACGTCACAATCACCCCCTCTTTGGACCAAGCGTCCCCATTGGCGTCCCTCATTGGGCTTGTGCACGCTCCCACCATCTCAGGCTGGGCAATGGCTCTGATACCATTTGTAACGACCCACCCCCAATGACACAATATTGTCCGTTTTTTGCTCCCCAAACCAGACTTCCCAAGAGGTCACCCATCCTGGGATTGCTCTCGCAGAAGCACGCTTAACTGCGGAGTTCTGATAGGTTCATAATCATCATGGCTTTAAAACGCGTTGTGTCATAAGGGTGCATTTATACATATAAGCACATCCTCATTCCCAGGCGATTTGGAACGTCACAGGTCAGGGGGGTGGCTCAATGGTGGTTTGAAGGTGGCTCAGCGATGGTCCGAGGGTGGCTCGGTAGTGGTTTGGGGGTGGCTTGGTGGTGGTCCAGAGGTGGCTCGATAGTGGTCTAGAGTGGTTCACGGTGGTTCAATCATGGCTCAGCGGTAGTCCGGGGATGGCTCGGTGATGGTCTGGGAGTGGCTTGATGGTGGTCCAACAATAGCCCCAAGGTGGTTCAGTTATGGTTTTTGGTGGTTTGGTGGTGACCCAGCGGTGGCCAGAGTTCGTCTTGCTGGTGGTCCAACGATGGTCTAGTGGTCTGAAAAAAAAAATCTCAAACTCAGAGAATGATTTATGGAATTTGAAAATGTTAATCATTTTTTGAAACTAAAAAAGTCTTTTTGGTCAAATCGAAAAATATTATCGATTTGACTATTATTTTTGGTCACACCAAACACCGAAAAATGCGAAAAACATTTTACAGAAAGTATTTTACGTCGAAACAAACGGATCATTAGATAATCCTCTTCATGATTCATTTTTTAAATTTCTTTGAGGTAACTATTGGGTTTATTGTAATCATTTGGTAATTCTAGACTCTTCGCTAGGTCTCAAGTTGTTTTGAGAGGTTTAGTTTTGGTTTGTAATAATTTATGTTTGACTTGGTGACTGGTGTATGAGAGCAAGACAGGTTTTTTATTCTTACCTTTATGTTATGATGCTTTATTAGTTGCTCTGGTATTGTTATTATTATGATAATGTTCATAGTTATCTTGATGTATTAGAAAAGTCTTCGATCTGCTCTAGGTTCTCTGATGAGAGCTCTTTGTCTTATTCCTTTGGGGAATTTAAAGGGAAGGCGTATCGAGATAATTACCAGTTAATTATTTCTTGGGGCGTTATAGTGTCCATCACCTTTGTTAAAAAAAAAATAAAAAATAAAAAAATAAAAGACTGTTGGGCACAATAACATTAGTCTAGTAAAATAGAAATGAGATGTGGTATAGTATTTAACATTTATCTTGTATATAAACAAATACCCAACAAAAATATATTTAAAGTGAGGATCAAACTTGTGTCACAAAGGAAAGCGGATATGAGCATAAGATATGTCGGTGGAACGGTAAGTTAATGCCTCAGGTTGGGATATTTTTCCATAGAGAGTAGTGAGAGTAGTTTATTAAGTACAAAAATTTTCGCAAACTCGGATTTCACCCTATATGGATCAATTGGATTCGATTATGTATCTCCACATCTTCATTCTCGGTTTTACTCAATGGCAACCCCTTTGGATCATTTTCCCCTTCTCGGGGTCTCAAGCAAGGTGATCCCCTTTCACATTTTCTTTTCATTATTGGTTCAGAGGTTATTTCTTGCCTACTTTATAGTAGTCTTCGTGGTTTCAAAATAGCTCGATCATATACTCCTTTAAAGTTTAAACCATCTCCTGTTTGCTAATGATCTGGTTATTTAATCCCATGTCACATCTGGAGAAGCTACTATTATTAAGGATTGTTTGGACAAACATGAATATAAATAAATCCTCTATTTTGTTTAGTAAAAATACAGTTCCCTCCACTATTACTGCTACTCAGAATATTCCCCCATATACCATTACACCTGCTACAGCTAAGCATCTTGGTCTTCCTATTTAGTTTGATAAATCAAGAACAACTGCTTTCTCTGATACATTGGAAAAGATTCAAGGTAAAATCGAGGGTTGGTGATCTAAAACATTGTCTCAAGTAGGTAAATCGACTTTGATTAAGTTAGTGGTTTCTACTATTCCTTCCTATGCAATGAGTTATCTCTCTTATTTCAAAGCTTGGATGGAAACTACTTTCTAATCATGACAGTTTATGGGTTTCTCCTTTCCGAACTAAGTATATCAAGTATGGTAATTTATCATCCTCTTCTCTTAAGTCTGGGTCTTGGATATGGAATGGTATTAAGGCTACTTTACTTATACTAGCTGCTAGTGCTTGTTTTATTCCACACATCTACTCGACACTTCCAATCTGGTCTTCCCCTTGAATTCCCACTATCCCTTACTTCTTTCCACCCCTAGACTTACATCTTTTCCATCCACCACTTCTTTAGTTATTTCAGATCTTATTCACCCTTCCATTTATTCTTGGAATCATAACCTATTGAATTATCTTTTTGATCCCACCACTATCTCTGAGATTCTTAAGATTATTATTACTCCCAATCCATCTAATCTTCTTATGTGGACCTCATCTACCTCTGGTTCTTTCTCTACCAAATATGCTCATCACCTTATCAGCTCTTCCTCCCTCTCCAACCCTTCTCCTCTTTCCAAATCTTCTTGGAAAGCTCTTTGGATGCTCAATCTCAATCACCGCTTAAAACTTTTTCTTTGGAAAATGGTTTGGAACATCATCCCAACCAAATCCAGGATTTCTCAAGCTATCCTTTCTTCCATCAAAAACACTAGTTGTTCTCTTTGCTCCTTTTCCACATATTCTCTTTCACATCTTTTCTGTAATTGTCTTATTGCTTGGGTGGTTTGGCGTCAATCTTTTTGGCCTTTAGATACTATGTCACTACATATGACTAATATAACTGATTGGCTACTTATTATCCTCAATCCACATAATCTACTTGATATTCCTCAAGCTGAGGTTCATCTGTTTCAAATTTTTGCTACCGTTGCTTATGATTATCTCTTATTTGTCAGGAATAAAACTCATCATGAAGGTCTTGTCCCAAATGCTCTTGTCATTTCTTCTACTATCAACAAGACTGTTTTGGAACATCATGCTGCTTGGAAGAGTTCATTGGCCATCTCTCGTGAATTATGGCAGCCCCCTTCACCCCATTTTTTCAAGATTAATTATGATATGACTATCAGAGATACTTTTTCTGCTAAAGCTGCTATTTGTATAGATTCTAGAGGAACAATTATCAACAACATCTCCCTTATTATTTTGGAAGGTGATTCGATTGTGGTTACTTAAGCCCTCCAATTGCCTACCATTACATAAGACTGGACAATTATATCCACTATTTCAATTATTCATTCCATCATTCCACATTCTACCAACTGGACAGCTTGTAAAATCAACTGAAGTACAAACTTCTGTACCCATCATGTGGCAAATTGGGCGGCAACCAGATTGTTTTTGATTGCATTCTCATCCTCCCCCCTCTATCTAGTTCATCTCTCCCTTGTATTGGAACAGACCCCCTCTCCTTTTATGTTCCCTAGCTTTGTAATCTTCGCTCCTTGTACTTATAAAAAAAAAATAGTAATAATAATTAAAAAAAAGTAAGTAAAGAAATTTTCTCCAAATCCACTCTAATAAATGTCAATTGTCCTTTAACATGTTTGAGTTCCTCAAAACCCAACATTTGGGTTCCTAGCTAGGTTAGTAGAAAGGGAGTTGATGACTACTAAGAATGTTAAAGAAAATAGGTCTCTCGCATATTAAAGAACACTTGACATTTATTAGAGGAAATTTATGTCCGTTAATTAATAAGGACATACAATCCACAAGAGGACAATAATGGAACATATACGTGCAAGTCAACTCTTAGATCACTAATCCATTAATTTTAGGGAAAATTACAATTTAACCCCCTAAACTATCAGCTATTTTACGGATAGCCCCCCGAACTACCAACGCTTGAACTCTGGCCCTCCAAACTACTAAAAAGTTTCAAAAAGGCTAAATTTGATGAAAATGCATATAATACCCCTGCCATGTGTCATTTATCAATTAAAAAAATAGTTTTTTTTAAAAAAAAAAATTGAAAAACAAAAAAATAAAAGGAAATTAGAAAATTAGAAAACTTAATGAAAAAAAAAACGAAAATTTTATTTATTTTTTTTTTAAATTGAGAATAATCTAAGTTGATTAAATTTTGTTTTTTTTTTTTTTATCTTTTCTAAAAATAAAAATATGAACTACTTTTTTTTCAAAAAAAAAAATAGATTTAATCATTTTAAAAAATACTCTTTTTCTAAGTTTTTTCTTTTCTTTTCTTTTTTTTAAAAAAAAATTATTAACAAAATTTGTCATATCAGCGAGTCAACAAATCGCCCTCTTAAAACAAATTTTATTTAATAAATATTGCATATTGAATCTATCGACTAATTTTAATAAAATCTTTATTCAAAATTTGTGATCCAAATTACGTTTTCATTCGGTCTAATCAAGGTTTTTATAAAATAAACTAAAAGAGTTCTACTTTTAGATATCTAAAATGGTAGGGAAAAAAAAAATTATATCATAAACATGGGGCATTTTTTTTTTGGATTTACTAACCGATAAATTCATACTAATTTATAATCTTATCAATCCAATGACTTACAACAAATAATTGTGAAGGTGGACGGCCAAGATTTGTCAAAAAAAAGAAAAAATGGTGTACGTTTAGAGCCACCTCAAAGGTGGCACCGGCCACATCTGGGGGTGGCTCGCAGGCCACCCCCTCCCCAAGGGGTTGCAAAAAAATTTTTTATTTTATTTTTTAAACAAAATAAAAAATAAAATTTTAGTTTTAATGTTTTTTATTTAATTATTTTTTTTATTTTTTTAATTGAAAAATGACATGTGGTAGGGGTATTATAGGCATTTTTTTGTCAAATTGGGCCTTTTTGAAACTTTTTGGTAGTTTGGGGGTTAGAGTCCAAACGTTAGTAGTTCGGGGGTTATTCGTAGGATGATTGGTAGTTTGAGGGGCAAAATTATAATTTTTCCTTAATTTAAACTATAAGAAAATGTGGAATATATATATATTTTTTTAATGAAAGAAAATATGCAGCTTAATCTAAAATTAAGTTATTGATACAAAAATTTATAATTTGGAGAACATTACCAATATTCCAATTTATAGTAAATAACAACAATTAAACCTTATTAATTTAGACCATAAAAAATATCACAAATTATATCAGATTAAGTTATTAATACAAAAATTTATAATTTCGAAGACAGCACAAAGACTCTAATTTATGATAAATAACAGCAAATCTACAATTAATCTTTGTAGTTGTGTACGAGGAAATTAAAGCAAGCAGATAATTGAAAAGATAAATGTTTGTTTTCATTCTCTTCTACATCTCTTGTTGATCATTTCCATACTAGAAGATGGATAAATTCGGTATTGAATCTGTGAAACTCATCTAGGACCCAACTGTGAGTTCTATAAATTCAATAGTGATTTTTTTTTTTTTTTAGAAAAAAAAAAAATGAAGACAAAGAAAGAAGATAGAGAAGAGATACTTGGGATAATGACACCAAACGCATACATCTCAATTGAAAATTGCATTTGACCGTTTGGGTTTTTGGTCACTTCTCCACTTGTATATGTTAAAAAAAGAAAAAAAGAGACTTTTTAACTAAATCATTTAAACCAAAAAAAATAAAGACACGAAAAAGACTTTTTTAAGGTAATATCAATATGTGTTATGGGTAAAATTCGAAAAGCCAAGAAAATTTGTTTTACGATTGGAACCTGTGTGCACTTAACCATAGCCGATCCAGCATCACACAAGAGAACTTTAGTTTTATACTATTACTATATATCCAACCAAGGAGAAAAATGTAAAAATATATGTTTGGAAAATAATTATATGAAAGCGAGAAGAGAGCGCGCGGAAGTTGAGCGATAAACTGATGAAGCGTTAGGGATATATGATAAACTGTATTACAATGTTCTTTATTTATAGAAAGATTAGGAGTGGTGAATAAGAAACTCTAGTATGATAAGGAAAAGATCGAATAAACATTAATATAGATAATATAAAGTTCTTCTAATAAAATAATAATAATATATAATATATAATAATAATAATAATAAAGGAATAGAGAAGAGAAAGTAGAAGAAAACAAAAAAAAACAAAAAAAAGAATGGAGAAAGTTTCTCCCTCCTAGCTCCATTTGCTTCAGTGATGGAGGGTTCAGATCGAGGAGGCCAGGAGCGGACGCAAACTTAAAACAAAGAAGAAAACAACCAAAGCAATCCAATGGAATAAAAGAACTTGGAAACTCATATAATAAATTAAACCAAAGAAAAGATGGACAGTGGAAGCATGCACGTACCTCACCTTGACTCCTCCAAATCGAGATTGCAATTCAAAGATGCTCACCGAGATGGATATGAAAATCAAGATCAGAGTTTAATTGGTAATGAAACTTTAGTGTAATGAAGATGGTAATTAAATGAGTTAAGAGCGTGAAGACTTTAAAAGGGACTTTAAAAGGGAGGAAAAAGCGTAAAACTAATATTTAATTGGAGGATAAATTAGGCACGGACAACGAATCAAGCATCTCGTCACTAACCAATGCGTGCAAGTTGTGTGAACAGTACTGGAACAGTTTGGAATAATATGAAGAGAAATCGATCTACAAACATGCACCCACTAACATGAAATCCCTCCCTCTCATCATATCATCCAGAGGTATATATATATTTGATCATAAAACAATCGTACAAGAAGAGTCTGTTAGATATATAGTTTTTTTTTTTTTTTTTTTTGTTAAATCACCACTTATCCTAAAATTTTAAGCTAATAAGAACATCTAAATTTAATTATTTAATCAATATTTTAACACTTTTCCTCACGTCTAGGCTCAAATTCTCTTTTAATAAATGAGGCCTAATACGTGATATATTAGGTAAATGAAGGAGTCAAGATTCGAAATCAGGACTTTTGACTTTGAAACCATGTTAAATAACTAATTTTCTTAAAAGCTTAATTAAGCTGATTGTAAGATGTAAATTTAATCACTTTATCAATACTTTAACATTTTTCATTAAAAAATTAGGAAGAAACATCTTGCTTAGTAAGTACAACATTACTAATGAATAGAGGAAAATCCTCCATCCAAACCTGGTTTAAAGACTAAGAAATACCTTCCTTTACTAATCTATTTGGTGCTTCGTTTGCAATTCTTCTTATATGATCCACAGACCATGACTGGAATTCATTAAGTAGAATTTTTGCATCATCAATCAAATGCCCCTACCTAATTCAACAACGCATCTCCCTCCGAATGCATGAACTATTTTCAGGGCATCCCCCTCCATAATATTTTGGAATCTCAAATCTCTACTAAATCTCACTACCTAATTTCAAGCCACCACAACCTTAGTCCTACGCAACATCATAGGCTGCCAGAACATTCTTAGTCCTGCTCAATGTCAATATTCATTATTTCAGGTTATTATCTCTAAATTTCTATAGCTTCTATTTTTCTGGGTATTACGCTTACCGATCGAAAGATAAGACTTCCCCTTCTCCTCGATCTTTTGTGTCCCTACGAGAGAAGACTTATTAGAGAGAAATCGTAAGGGAGATTACTTATAATTACGCGTTTTAGTGTATTGTGTTTAATTTTTGTCACAAAGGTACTGTCTAAAAGTGTTGCTTGCATATAGATGCTTCTTAATGGTCACTGAGAAAATTGTTTTTGTTGTGTTTGAAATTACTGAACCATATAGAATATTAGTTTTATAATATTATTATTAATTCCACCAAATTAAGTCAACCACATTATATTTTATTATTATTATTATTATTATTTTGTGGGGGGAAGAGTACCAAGCAAAAAAGTTAAACGAATAAGATTAAAAGAACATAAGTGCAGCACGAATCAAATAGTAGAGAGATGCAAAGGGAAACTCATTTGATTCTGATAACAATATTCTTGGAAAGCTGGTCACTAGGATAAATTTGAAAAGCAAATTAGATTGATACTAGAAGCATATATGCACCTCTATTTAATTTTACGCCTCTTGACTCTTGTGTTCATATTCATTCTGGTGACCATCTTTGCTGTTGTGCACACGAGTGGAAGGCGTAAAAGAGAGGTGCATGCTTTTAGTGTCCATCCTTGCTTTGCTTTTCAAATTTATTCTAGTGACCAGCTTTCCAACTCCAAGAATATTGTTATCCCAATCAATAATATCAATTCCCTTGCATATATCTCTATACCATTTGATTCGTTCTGCACTTATCCGAATATGGTTAAGTGATTTCAAAAACAACAAAAACGATTTAGATCTTTTCTCAGTAACCATTAATGCTTTATTCTATATGCTTTATACCAGTTTTGTATTAGAATCTCCTGCTAGCTGCAAGCTTTCCCCACAATGCACCCAGACTCTGGATATTGAAATCACGCACGCAAACACAAACGTCTAAGTACCACATGATGCCCATATACGCATATAGATTAAAACCAATAATCACTATATAATAAAACGGGAAGATGCCTTGTGGGATCTCTTCAGCGTGATAGCTAGAGACTCTTGTGTATGTCCATGGTGTAGTCGACCAAGATACCAATATAATCACTTACCTTTAATGCTCCGTTTGTTTCGGCGTAAAATGATTTCTGGAAAATGGTTTCGGTATTTTACGGTGTTTGGTAAGGGCGAAAATAATGGTCAACGAAAATCATTTTCGATTTGACCGAAAAAGCTTCTTTAATTTTTGGAAAACGATTTACAGTTTTAAAAACCATAAATCGTTTTCCGAAATTATACACTTCATCATTGCACGCACGTTTGATATCTGATTGCCGGAATCCGGCAATAGTCGGTCTTTGGAATGTAGACGGCACCGGAATCAAGCAATATCTGGCTACCGGAATCCGGCCAACGGAATACTGGTGCCGGAACCCGGCCACCGGAATATTGCCTTGCCGGAATCCGGTCGCCGGAATTCTGCCGGTGCCGGATGCCAGCACCCTAGATTTCGGCGGAATCTGGCCAGAATCCGGCCATAGTCAGAGCCGGCCGGATCTAGCAAAAATAGCCGGAATCTGGCCGGATCTGACCGGATCTGTCCACTGAGCCTGCCGGATTTGGCCAAAATGGCCGGGATCCGGCCGGAAATGACCGGATCGGGCCACTAAGCCGGCCGGATCTGGCCAAATGGCCGGGATTCGACCGGATCTGGCCACTGATCTGGTCGGATCTGGCCAAAATTGCCGGGATCCGGCCACTGAGCCGGGCGGATCTAGTCAAATTGTGACGACCCGTTTTTTTTTTTTTTTTTTTTTTTTTTTTTTTTTTTTTTTTTATACAAAACGTAAAACGAGTCATCACAGAGGCACGACTACGTGTCGCTCAGCCAACATATGGCACATGCCCCATAACATGTACCTGATAATCAGAGTATGACATATATCTATCTATGCAGCGGAAAACATAAATCTGAATAGCGGAAATTACAACTTATACATCTATCACAAATTAATTACATCAAAGAGCCATTTAACGTCTATCTGTATGAGTCTTATTAACACAATATTTACAAAACAACTATGGCTTTACAAAGAATATGTGACACAAACGTCACAAGTTATACCAAACCTATAAAACAGTGGACAGCCCGTGGTCCGACAATTACAATCGTCGCGGTGAGCTTCAGTCATAATTTTCCAAGCATACTGCTACCGACCCATCGACTATATCGAAGTACCTACAGCCAAAGAAACATCATCTACACGGTTGTGGTGGTATCCACATCCGCATAGGTGAAAGAATGAGTTCACCGCCTTAGTATACCTCATACTAAGACCTCAGTGGTATAAGACTAACTGAGTTTTCACAAAGAACCAACCTTTATTTTATTTCTAGTCGTGCGAGCACTATATTAGCCACAATTTACCAATAGCTAATGCAGCAAACACCGACTATTTAAAAACATTTAAAACATACTATATAGTTGGAAACATATGTAGAAGTTCCAATCTACCGCTTGGAATATTCTACATATAGACCCCTCTATAATAATACTTTTCATCGGTCGCTTGGACATATGTGCACACGATCACTCCATCACAGATATCACGTATACACATAAGTCTTAAGCAAAGAACATGGCATCTTACTCTTCCATACTAGGATAACATCCTTCAACAAAACACTTGCAACACCATCTCTAATCGTATTTCAGTTTCATGCCTTGAACGTCAGTAGATCATGAGAGCACTAGAGCTAAACTCAATCATGCTAACATGTCTTTCCTGAAGAACAATGACAGTCAACCTTCTTACTCATAGACATGTCATTACTCGCGCCTGATCAGTCATGTATCCATGTACTTTCAAGTTCAATGTATGCTATTAACACATGACTATCCGACAGAAATATACATAAGCTCTTTTCCATTCAAACTCTTATGCATACTAATACGTCTAGCAAAACTACTCATAGCATAAAACATCACTCATAAAACAATGCTATATATGATATGCATGCCTCAATGTGTTGCTGATACTGCCTCAATGTGCTGATACTGTTACTCTGATATGTATGCTCTATACTACATGCTTAATGTTCCGTGCTTGACCAGTATATATTTCACTACTGTATCATGCTGAAATCATGCAGTTGCTAAATCACGTTCCCTTAAAACTAAACAAATCCAACATTTTATGCAACACTTTGAAGACATTCAAAACATAGTTTCTTCATAAAACTTGAACAGTTTCAACATAACATGTTCTCAAACTCAAAACATAGTTTCATAAAACATAAACAGTTTCAACATGACATGTTCTCAAACAATTTTACATAATTTAAATCTCAACCGTAGAACTTAACACTTTAAATCTATTCAATACTTTTCACTCATACACTATCTCTTTAACATCATTGATATAGTTTAAACGTAATCGAAACTAAACAAATCATCTTAAAGCATATACATTTCATCATATGGTTGGTTCGGTTTCATAAACAATATATATTTTTATCAATCCAATACATATAAAAATATATATTTTCTCAGTGAGTGGAACACCCACCTCGGCTGCATTAGACTCCTGACTTGAACTCCCACTGGATTCCAATTACTCGAACTCTACCTTGGAGAACCCATTGAAGTCTCCAATTACAACACAATCCTGCAAACATTGGTATCGTTAGACTACACTATTGAATCTCATACTCTATGACATCCTAACTACCCGCATAGCTCACACGTCGCATTACTCTATCTCTAGAACCAATTAAGTTCCTTTAACTACTCTTAGGTCATTCCTCGCTTGTAGGTTCATATTTTATCACTTATTTATCTTTAAGATACTTCTATTATTTTACTTGTCTATTTATTATATTAACAATGTATATTTGATTCATATACATTTATATGTATACACATACAATGCTTAAACCTAATCCGATGATACACATAAGTACCGTGTGCATATAGGTAGGTGGATTGGTTACTAGGTTGCTACATAATTGATTTATATCATATTTATATGTTCTATAAGTCTATTAGCTTATACATATTAACTTAGGGTTATTTGGGTAGTTTACATCACAATATTTGTCTCCTATGATATTAGTCTTAGACTCTAGATTTATATCTTAATTTATTTCTTATCCTATAAATACAATTACTAATACATTTAATACTTCTATCTTTATTAGTTCCTAGCCATCCAAGTAACTTAGGTTATGGGACCCTAATCTTACTAACACATTAACCTAACAATTCATATTAGATTAGGTTATAATCCTCTTTTATAACATATCCGTTTACTAAAGGAAGTTTAAAGCACAAACATGAACTCCTAACATCAAAACTAGCCCATTGACTGCCCTCTTTAACCAAAAGAATCCAAATATACCAACCTCAAGCCATACACCAAATCATGAATCAATATACCCATACAAGCATAACAAGAAATCTAACCATCAATCATAGCTACCCTTCAAATTAAGCTCTGAAATAAACACTATTCTTAATCGGTTAACTTATCAAAACAATCCCTTAAAATTCATACAACATTAATCATAATTATCACAATCTCTATTCCAACAATAATCCAAGATTCTCCTACGACCAAACCTTCAACATCTATGGCCATTCATCAAACTCAAAGCTCTCCAATATTAACACATATCATCCATAGGCAACATAACTAAAAATCAAAGAGACCAACTCCAACATCAATAACTCATTCGGTCAACAACAAAATACATCCATAAACATTATACTCATTCTCTATCAAGTAACCATAACCCAACGTTACCACTCAATTTAAAACTCCCAAACCAATCCATCAAAATTACACTAATCAGCCCATCCTCATAACAAAAGCCCTAAAATTCACAAACATAACCCTAAATTCAAATTTAACAAAAGCCATAGCAATCCACCAAATTTCTTCCCAAAAGTTAACCTAATTCTGAAAATCATCAACCATAACCGAGGAAATAAATTAAAGCTTCAACACCCACAGAAATCACAGCCACTGAACACACCACAAATACTAACTGGCCGGAACAACACACAATCCAACCCCATAGACAATCAACTAACAAGGAGAACACCAAAACAGGGGGATCAACAATCAAAAATACCCTATCATTAATCAATGGCAAATCCTCTAACCAACCAATAGAGAATCCCCCAAAAATCATTAAACCTTAATCTAACAATCAACAAATTAATCCACAAAATAAATCATCATAGGTTACAAGAATTTACCCCAAGGATTTTCATAGCCAAACCACCGAAAAAACGCCACTAATTCCGTCGGAAAAGTCGCCGGAAATCACTTTGAAGAACTGGGTCTTCTTCTCGGGTTACGGGTCGCATGGGTCTGGGTCATGGGTCTCTCTCTCGGGTTCAATGGGCTTCAAGTCTCCATGGGTTCTTGGGTCAACGAGCTCGCCGGAAATCGCTGCTAGGTCCGCCAGAAAACTCGCTGGAAATCGCTGCTGGGGGACCGGGTCTTCCACACGGTTCAACGGGTCATGGGTCGGGTTGCTCGGGTTCTCTCTTCCGGGTCTTCACGGATCGGCGGTTGCACTGGGTCTACGGGTCGCTGGCTCACCGGAGATCGCTTCGCCGGCGTCCTCTGGTCTCGTCGGCGCCACCCACCGATGGACCGGGCTCCATCTCCCTCAACTCTCCCGATCCCATCTCTCTCTCTCAGCATCTCTCGATCTCTCCCTCTGAAACTCTCTCTCGATCTCTCGTCTCAATCTCTCGATCTCACTCTCTGTGAGTTGCTCGAGCATGCGAGGAAAAAGAACAAAGAAAGAAGAAGAAAAGAGAAGGAAGAAGGAAAAGAAAAGGAAGAAGAAGGATTCGGTGATGCAGGGGATAAGGGAGAAAATGAGGGGAAAATTACTGAAATGCCCCTCACTTTATACCCTTTATTTCTCAATTATATAAATATAATCATTTAAAATCTATTATTAATCCCATCTATTTATAAACACCAATTTATTAATTGCTAAACCCACTATTTATTTTCTTGGTCTTCACACAAATGGCCGGGATTCGGCCGGATCTGGCCACTGATCCGGCCAGATCTGGCCAAAATAGCCGGGATCCTGTCGGATCTAACCGGATCCGGAGGAGTCCGCCGAAATCTGGCCATTTTGGCCGGATCCGGCCAAACATGCTCGCCGGAATCCGGCAACAGCTACCGGACGTTGCCGGAATTCCGGCAAAAATTGCATTTTCCTTATTCGTAATTTTTTCGTGCAAACCAAACACCGAAAAATATTTTCGAGAAAATTATTTTTTCTGAAAATGATTTCATCGAAAATATTTTACGACGGAAACCATTTTACGTTGAAACAAACGGAGCATAAGTGAAATTATTTGGATTTAGCTTCGGTTTTGTAAAAATAATTACAATAGCTAGGTGTAATTTTTTAAGGGTCTAGATTTGATTTGACTTTCTCTTTCTGGAACACTAGAAATTTGAACTTTGTTCCAATTGAGACCACAAATATTATAAAAACAAATCCGGATCCCCTCAAATTCTTCTTAAATTTGAGATTTTCAAATCTTATAATTTTGGCCGTCCATTAAATCCAAAGGTAAAAAACATGTCACGATTTTTGAGATATCAAGGAAACAAAATTCGTTTCCCTCCAAAGCCAAAAAAGACGGTCCTTCTTCCTCTGGGTTGAGTCACCTCTTCGATCTTCCTCACGTGAAGCCCAAGGTGAGAAAAAAGACTAGTTTTTGCAAAACTTACTTCTTCTTCCTCGCGTGAAGGTGAGAAAAAAAATCCAAGCTTTGGAGAAAATTACTATGTTTAATACATTAAAAAAAGAAAAAGAAAAAAAAAGATATACAGATCTTCTTCACCCAAGTCAACAAAAAAATGGAACTGGAACTGGTTCAAAACGTAGGCTAGGTGAACAAGAATTTGCAGTCTTTCAAAGCATTCATGTCTTTCAAAGCATAGGGTCAGGTTTCATTAGAAAGAAAAACAGATTCTCAGTAATTTATTTGTTCAAACTTCAAAAGGAGATGCGCATATGACATTCAAAATTCAGAAAATCACTATGTTTAATACATAAAAAAAACAAACAGATGTGCATATTGAAGACACCCAAGTCCCCAAACAAATCTATTCAAAAAAAAAAAAAGTCCCCAAACAAATCAGAATTTGTTCCCACATGCACAACTAGAACTGGTTCATTTAACGGACATAGTGACAGGCGAGTAATTCTAAAAATCTTTCAATTATTACCATTGTGTCATTCAAAAAATGATATGACTTTTAAAATCACAATTTGATCATAATTCAATAGTGATCAATCACAAGCCCAATGGTAATTTTAAAAATCACCTCATTTTTTAAAGGACACAAAATGAACTTTTAGCATTACCCATGACATATCAACTTCCATTCTTGGGTTAAGCTATCTCCCTATCTGATTCATGGAGTGATACTAAAAGTCCATTTTGTGTCACTCCAAAAATTAGGTACTTTTAAAATCACCATTGAATTTGTGATTGATCGTTAATGAATTTTAATCAAATGGTGATTTTAAAAGTCACCTTATTTTTGGAAGGGCACAAGAGTAACACATGAAGGACTTCTAGAATTACTACTTAGAATCATTCCTGATTCATATAATATGCGTAAGTCAATTGCAAAAACATTTAAGATATAACAAACCATAAAATTTCATCATATATTATCGTAATTGTACTCTTCAACTCTTTAACACTTGATGATAATTGATAAACAAATTCAACATATGCAGAAATTCAACAATATCTCAGGGAGGAGTGCATCAAACAAATGCATTGTACCCTTTTTTTTTCTTCTTTTTTTCTTTTTTTTTTTGGTTCTTTTTTAATTTTTAATAAACATATCAAGACAGGAAAACAAATGCATTGTACACTTGAAATTCGAACCTTGTTCGAATTGAGATCACAAATATTATATAAACGGATCCAGATCCTTTCAAATGCTTCTAAAATTTGAGATTTTCAAATTTTATAATCTTGGCGTCTATTAGATCCAAAAGTAGAAAACGTTCCACGATTTTTGAGATATCGAGAAAGCAAAATTCGTTTTCCTCCAAAGCCAAAAAAGACGGTCCTTTTTCCTCTGGCTTGAGTCACCTCTTCTTCTTCACGTGAAGCCGAAGGTGAGAAAAAAAAGACTAGTTTTTGCAAAACTCACTACTTCTTCCTCGCGTGAAGGTGAGAAAAAAAATCCAAGCTTTGGAGAAAATTACAATGTTTAATAAAAAAACAAAAAAAAAAAAAAGATATACAGATCTTCACCCAAGTCACCAAAAAAATGGAACTGGAACTGGTTCAAAACGTAGGCTAGGTGAACAAGAATTTGCAGTCTTACAAAGCATTAATTGTCTTTCAAAGCACAGGGTCAAGTTTCATTAGAAAGAAAAACAGATTTTCAGTAATGTATTTGTTCAAACTTCAAAAGGAGATGTACATATGACATTCAAAATCCAGAAAATTTCTATGTTTAATACATAAAAAAACAAACAGTAGTGCAGATCGAATACACCCAAGTCCCCAAACAAATATGTGACGACCCATTTTTTTTTATTATTATTTTTTTTTTTTATACAAAACATTTACATAAATATTAGTCCTTTAAAATATAAACGGATATTCACAGTGGCACGACGATATGTCGCAAAGCCAACATATGGTACATTTCCCATAATATGAACTTGGTATATCAAAGTATAACATCAATTCATCTATGCAACGGAAAACATAAACCTAAATAGCGGAAATCATAACATAACTTCTATTACAAATAATTATAAACAAAGAGCTATATTACATCTATCTGTTTAAGTCTTTTCTCAATATAATTACATAACGGAAATGGCTTTACAAGAACAAGTGACACAAACGTCACAAGCCATAAACTAAACCTATAAACAAGTGGACAACTTGTGGTCCACCCATTACGACCGTTGCGGCATGCTTCAGTCATAATATCCAAAGTAACCTTCTACAACATCATCAACTACGATCAGAATACCTGTAGCCAAAGAAACTACATCTATACGGTTGTGGGGGTTTACCACATCCGTATAGGTGGAATTATGAGCCCACCGTCTTAGCGAAAATAAATACACTAAGACCTCAGAGGTATACCATTCACTGAGTTTTCACAAAGAACCAACTTTTCCTTTTTAGTCATGCGTACACTATAACAGCTACCAATTTTATAAACTTCTGCTTTGAAAATCCTCATAGCTGATATAGCATACACTGACAAATAAAAAGCATTTTAACATACTAGGCAGCTAATATTATTCGTATGAGATTCATTATAGAAAACAAGGGCATTTAAATCATGCAACCATCCGATACCAATATACATAAGTTCTTTTCCATTGAGACTCTTATGCATACTAATACGTCTAGCAAAACTACTCATAGTATAAAAACATCACACTCATGAAAACAATGCTATACATGCTCATGTAAGTTTCTGTTGTATTCCTATGGGGCGTTGGTCCCCCCAATACTAGTTCATGCGTATGTTCCTAAGGGGCGTAAATCTCCCAATACTAGTTCATGTGTACGTTCGTATGGGGCGTAAATCCCCCTGGGGCGTCGGTCCCCCCATAGTTCATGCGTGTGTTCGTATGGGGCGTATGTCCCCCTACTAGTTCATACGTAAGGGGTGTATATCCCCCACTAGTTCATGTGTTTGGGGTGTAGATCCCCCTGGGGCGTATGTCCCCCTTCTAGTTCATGCGTTTGGAGCGTAGATCCCCCTAGGGCGTAGATCCCCCTGGGGCGTATGTCCCCCTTCTAGTTCATGCCTATGGGGCATAGATCCCCCTAATAGTTTGTTTATGCGTTCATGTTTCATGCTCAATGCTCATGCTTAAATACTATACATTTAATTTCATAATCATGCTTTTAACACATGCTTTCTTTATAAAACATAAACAGTTCTATATGTCATTTCTTAGACAATTTTCATAACTTAAATTCCCAACTTATACTTGCTCTAAAATCACATATCATATTCATATTTCAAAACATCATCATAATTTCAATATACTCAAAAGTACTCAAAGTATCCAAAACAGATCATAATCAACATACAGTTGGTTCAGGTTTGTAAAACACTATACATTTTACAATTCATCATATATGAAAATAATACTTCTCGGTGAGTAGAATACTCACCTGGGCTGCATTGGACTCTGGACTCGAACATCCCACTGGGTTCTCGTCACTTGGACACAACATTGGAGAACCAATTAAAATCTCCAATAATGACACAAGCCTGTAAACATTCATGACGTTAGACTATGCTATTGAACTCTAGACCTAATGACACATAAGCTACCCGCGTGCTCACGCGTCGCATTACCCACTTCTAAGTCTAGCCAAGTATCTTAACTATTATTAAATTAACGCTTAGGTTTAGGTTCCTATTATGTCATGTTTATTAACACTAAGGTGAGTTTATTATTTTATTAGGTTATCAATTGTTGTTGCATTACATTATCATTGCTAACCCCCATTTTATAACATTTTATTTATCTACTAGGTTAGTAATATACATCTAACTTACATACTTGTATATGTACATGTATATACATGTGTGTGTATATACACGTATAAAATGCTCACCAATCTAAAACCTAATCCAAATACGTATAAAGATGCCGCTTAGTGATTCCTTGTATATAGGCTATGACTCCAACGCTATATAATCCTTATGTATTCCATTTATTTATTATACCCATTTCACCTACACTATTTACTCATTTCCTTAATTTATTTCGAGTTTGGTAAATGTTCCGACCATTAACTCATAAGGCTTAACGTTTAACACTTGCCCATTCATCATATTGTTCTAATACTCGTATACATTAATTCTTCCTCATGCCTTTTCTAAAATCCAACCCAATCTAAGCTCATGAACATAACCAAATACCCGACTAGCACAAAAACCACATAACTATACCTACATAATATTTCATTTCTATTTCCATCATCTTTGCTATTTACACCGAAAGATATCACATTAACTTTTAACATCAAACATCAACTCCTCATCGGCTTCCCACACTAAGAAACCATCCAACCCAAAGCATACCAAAACAGAATTTTCCACCAACTATAGCCAAGTAAAAATGCCCTACAAAATGCCTCTAGTTTCCATTAACATAATCTCCCTAAACAATCTTCTTAAAAAAAATCGCTCAACTATTAACAATCCATATCACCCATTCGGCCTAGCTAGGAAAATACTCATAAAACATTACAATCAAAACTAAGAACACACTCATCAACTAGCATTTCAACTCACACGGCCACAACAAAGAGACTAACTAAACCCTTTAAAAATTCAAACATTAAAACACCAACAATCCATCATTTTAATACAACAACCATGATAGAGAAATTAATCAAACCTTATTCCATCAAGAACTCAATCCATAATTTCAACCAACATCATCAATCACAACAAAATATCCATCCACATATAGTCATTTAGCTCATACGAGTCTCAACTTATCAAAACAACTCCAACAAACTAACCTAACCAGTTTCCTTAATTGGAGCACTCCTAATACAAGAATCAGCCCGAGAACCACCCTTCCAAACACTCCTAGCATTTCCACAATCCACCTAACGCTCAAGAACCTAACCAATCCAAGCAAACTCAAACACTCAATAAGAATCAAAGAACCAAAGCACCATACATCAATACTGCCGTGACCCACAAAACAGCAACCACCAGCCCACAAAACCAAGCCAATCAACTCACAAAACCCAATTATTAACCTACTAAAATTTACTCCAAAGCATCCCATGAATTTCCCCCAATTTAACTAACCCAATCAACTACAATTTCCACCAAACATCAACTAAATCCAGAATTTCCAGTACCCAATCAACAATTCTAAAATACAAATCCAAAACCTATTTTAGAATCATCAAATACCAATATGGAATCACAAAACCAAAATCCCAAAAGACATGCACAATTCGGCTAACACCTCAAAATCAAACCTTTATTAACCAATCAATCCAACCACCATGGAACTCAACCAAAACTTTAACAACACTATAAATCCACCATTCAAGCACAATACCATAGGCCATACATGGAAGACACAAGAAATTAACAAAACACTACAAAACCTAGAAGTTCCACAATACCCAATCGATTCCAACAAAAAGAAATCAAAACACCCAAAAATCACAAAATCTAGAAATTTCCCAATGCGCATTCGGTATTTTCCCCAAAATTAACCTAAATTCGCATATAACAAAAGTCATAGCAATCTACACTATTATCTAGCTCTATACTCCATGGGTATTATGAAAATCATAATAAAAAGGTTAGAGATTTACCTCAAAAATCTCTCTAGGCCGGAACTCTCCTTTTGTCCCATCATTTATTTCATCTCCCACTTGAATTCGATCTCGGTAGCTCCCTCCATCACTGCATCTCTCACTCGTTCTCACTGTGTTTTCTTCTTTTTGGGCGTGCGTGTGTGTGATGAAGCGAGATGAAGAGAAGAAGGGGAAGGGCTGGTCGTGTGGGTGAGAAGAGAGGAGGAGAAAGAGAGGAAAAGAATGAAAGGGAGAGGGTGAGAATTGACGTGCAAGAGAGGAAAGGGAGAGAAAAGAAAGAGAAAAGGGAAAGAGATAATTAGTGGGACACTTGTCCCATTATGGGTGGTTGGGAGGAGATAATGTTATCTCTTCTTAGCCAACTGTGTATTGACACGTGGCAAGGGAAATTTCCCTTTTTATTTTAAAGAGTAATGTTTCTTGCACAATTTTTATACAATTTTTACACAACTCTAACAACTTTATTTTAAAATCAGCCATTGAATATTTATGACCCACATGTTGAAAAACAAACCCAATGGTTGATCATAACAAAAAGTAGTTAGAGTTGTGCAAAAGTTGTGTGAGAATTGTGTAAGAAACATTACTCTATTTTAAAACACCAACTTTTATTAATGGGATTTGATTCTTGTACAATACCAATACAACAACTGTACAACAACCCCTCACACGAGGGTGGGCCCCAGTATGTGGGACCTACCCTCATGTGAGGGATTGTTGTACGGTTGTTGTATTGGTGTTGTAAATCTAACATTTTCCTTTATTAATTACCTCAGGACCTTCTTTCTAATAATTTTATCTTTTAACAATTAGGATCCGTTTGGGTTTGCGATTTCAAAAAGTGCGATTTAAAATAACGATTTTAAAATGTGCGATTTGAAAAAAGTGATTTTTAAAAACGCAGTTAAGCGTTTGGCGAAATCACAGTTTAGCCTTTAAAATCGCGAATTTACCTTTTAAAATTCTGCGTTTTCAAAAAAGCACTATCTTATCTGCGATTTGAAAAAGCAGATTTTCTGCGTTTTCAAATCGCAATTTTTAAAAACGCAGTTCCCAAACGATCTATGTTCTGCGATTTGGTTTAAAATCGCACTTATTGTCTACAAAATCGCAATCTCAAACGCACCCTTAGTACACAACATCACATTTAATTTAATTACTCACCACCCATTTAATTAATTATTTATTCCATTATGACTCGTTATTATTATTGTAATTCTATTATTTCATCTAAGACTTATTTTATTTTCAATAACATAAATATTATTACCTAGAATATCATTATTTGTCCCATCTATTTAATAAATGTAATTTATTAATTACTGAATTTCTTATTTATTTTCTCAGTCTTTACAAAATCATAATTTGTTCCCACATGCACAACTAGAACTGGTTCATTTAAACGGACATAGTGACAGGCGAGTAACTCTAAAAGTCTTTCAACTGTCACTCTTGTGTCATTGAAAAAATGATATGGCTTTTAAAATTACCATTTTATCATAATTCAATAGTAATCAATCACAAGTCAATAGTGATTTTAAAAGCCATCTCATTTTTGGAGTGACACAAGAGGGACTTCTAGTATTACTCTATGAATCAAATAGGGAGACAGCTTGACCCAGGAATGGAATGCTAGAAGTTCATCTTGTGTCCCTAAAAAAATGAGGTGACTTTTAAAATCACCATTGAATTTGCAATTGATTGTTATTAAATTTTAATCAAATGGTCATTTTAAAAGTCACCTTATTTTTGGAGGGATACAAGAATGACACATGAAGGACTTCTAGAATTACAACTCAGAATTATTCCTGATTCATATAATGTGCGTAAGTCAATTGAAAAATCATTTAAGAGATAACAAGCCATAACATTTCATAATATATTATCGTAATTGTACTCTTCAACTCTTTAACACTTGATGATAATTGATAAACAAATTCAACATATGCAGAAATTCTAGTAGACCGTCGTATATAATGACGTCAGGGAGGATCGGAGTGCATCAAACAATGCATTGTACCTTTTTATTTTTTTTTATTATTATTATTTCTTTATAAACATATCAAGACAAGAAAATAAAGAAGCAATAGTATAACAAGGAACCTTAGACACGCTCTATTTATTTCAACAAACATGTAAATCGACATCCCTCTGACTAACTGACTTCAAAAGAAAGAAAAAAAATTAAGGGTTGATGATCTTCTTCTTCTTCAGAATTCTGAACCTTGCTTCACAGAAAACAACATATTGAATATAAAAACATCAATAATTAGACATCAAAAAATCATGTAGGAAACTGTTTATAAAAGAATCAAGGAAAGCCACCATATATATAGCATTAATGCACAGAAATAATTAAACTACATGGTGTGGCCGGGAAATTAGGAGACGTGTTGAATAATATGCTTACCCTTTCTCTGAACAACCATATATAGCATGGTGATATCACAGTTTGCCCTCCCAAAGCCAATGTATGGTGGAATTCAGGTCATCCTTCCAATGCCATTCATCTTCCTTTGTTGCTTGTACTCTTTGTAGCTTTGGTGTGCTCAAGTCTCCATAAGTGAAAATCTTCATCTCTTGGCATTGTCTCACAATTACTTCTTCCAAAGATGGGAACTCCAAGTAATAACTTCCCGAGCAAAAGTTTATGAGCCTTGGCAAGCAATCAAGTTTTAAGTAAGTCAATTTGCTGAAAGTAATGACCACCTGATCATTCGCTTCACCTCCCTCCCTTGTTACAATTTCAGTTATACTTTCGCATTCGCTTAGGCTCATTTTTTTGAGCTGCACCAGAGTTTTGGCTGTTGGGGATGTAACTAAATTAATCAATCCATGACACTTTGAAATTTCCAGTTCTGACAAATTTTGGAAAGATACTGAGGATGGCACTAAGTTTTTCAATTTGCCACATTCTGTCACCTCCAGTTTTTTCAGATTATGAAGAACTTGGCATGGTTGGGTGTCTTCTTTCCACAAATGTGTCAGCATTGGTAGTTCAGTTAGAAATAGTTCTGTTAATTTTGGGAGTATCCTAGCATGTTCTTCTTGACCAAGAGCTTCTTCATATGGGAATACTTCTTCCCAACGAGTACGAAGCACAACAAGAAACTCCAGATTGTGTAATCCTTTAAGAAACTTAGACAGAGAAACAGCTGAATTATTATGATCGTTGATCAACCCAAGAGCTTTTAATTTGCAAAAGCACCCCCCCAAATCCTGGCCACGCCATATTGTGCCACAATGCACCAATTTCAAATACAGCAAATTGGGGAACGTAGCCTATAAATGAATTATATCAATAAACAAAAGAAAGTTGGATTAGTATGCAATTCCTTCAAGAAGTTTGGGTTAGTTCATTAAATTTATTGTAGGTACTAGAAAATGGAATGCGTCCGTGAATGTGTTGCAATTGACGGTAGAAACATAGTCCCAACATGTTACAAGAATATGTCAAAATGAAAAATAAAAAAGAAAATCGAAAGTAAATATTTAAGAGCAATACAAAGAATATTTCCTGTTGATATAATTCGGGATTCCATAAAATTATGTGGGCAGAATCCTTTTCCTCTTTTCCAAGTTGGTCTTGAAGAATAACTCACAAAACAAAGAGTGTCATTAACCACACAAGTAAAACTCTAAGGATACGTTTGGTATGTGAAATGACTATTCCATTAAAAAAATAAATAACTTTTATTGGAAATAGAGTAGACTGGAATAGGCATCCTTAATTTAACAAACAGTACTCATTCCCATGGGAATGACTATTTCAACTGCTAGAGTATATGAAAAGGTAAAGGTGTGACGTCCCACGTCGCCTGAGAATGGGATGTGCTTATATGTATAAATGCATCATTCTTGACACAACGCGTTTTAAAGCCGTAATGCCATGAACCTATCAGAACTTCACAGTTAAGCGTGCTTCTGCGAGAATAGTACCAGGATGGGTGACCTCCTGAAAAATCTGGTTCGGGGAAGATAAAAGAGGACAATATTGTGTCATTGAGGATGAGTCATTACAAAAGGTGTACATGTAAGCGGATATTAACCACCTACATCTACTATCCGCAATTATTCACTATCCATTATCTCCTATCCGCATATACGGATGCGGATAGTGGTTTTAGGGTATGTGGATGCGATTAATAACAACATCCGCATACCCTTTATATATATAATAAATTCACCAAAACATTATGTTTACATTAGTTTGGTTGGCTGTGTTGATTTCTTGTATAACACTTAAGCGAAAAGGCAAAAGTAATTAATGTCAAATCAATATATTTTCAAAAGATTAGGGCTTTAAAAAATTAAAACAAGTTCAAAACTCTAAAAACCGGCCTAAATTAGTTTTAAAATCGTTTAAAATAGGCTCTAATAGAGGCTCATTACCTAATATGCGGTAGCGGATAATAACCGCTATAACCGTGTGGATGCGGGTATCTAAAGGTAATCTCCGCATGTAACCCTAGATAAGGATTGATCGTTATCATATATACTAACACTAAGGTTACGTTTGGTACGCGTAATGGCTATTCCTTTAGGAAAATGAATAACTTCTATTGAAAATGAAAGAATGTGAAATGACATAGCCTTGGAATAGCCATTTTCATGGCCCATGAGGGAATGTCAATTCTTTAAATTGAGGAACAGTTATTCCTCTCAAAATGAGAGCAATAGATATTCCTCAATTTAAGGAATAGTCATTCCATCATGGGCAATGAGAATGGCTAACACCAAGACTATTTTATTCCACCTTTTTTCATTCCTAATAAAATCTATTCTTTTTTTTAATGGAATGTCATTCTACGTACCAAACGAAATCTAAGGCTATTCTATTCTACCTTCTTCAATTCATAATAAAAACTATTTATTTTTCTCAATAGAATAGTCATTCTACGTATCAAACGTACCCTAAGTCTTACTTCACAGCTGTACTACAAGCTTAAGTGCCACGACCCAAGTTTAAGGAAACTATCGTGTTAAAAGAAGATTGAATGAAGAGTTTGGGCGCACACAACAAAAAGATCAAAGAGAAAAATTTCACTATTATAAAGGATTTTTTTTATTTTTTTTGGTTCTTTAGAATGTGAGACATTAAGTGTATTAGGTATTGAGTTTAAGGTTTTTTTTTTTCTTCACTAGTTTGTATATCTTCTTTAATTGGTAGATTTCTTCTTCATCATCTACACTCGTGGATGTTCCCACATTGTGAGAATAGAAATTTTTGTGCTCTCATGTGTGAATGTTTTGTATTTTTTACTATTACTATGATCCATTACTTAACAAGTAGTATTAAAGCCAAGGTTCGGGATTTAGATCAACGATTATAGTATATATGGCAAGTATCTAAATATGAGGTAGGGAAGTTTAATGGCTACTAGTGCAATCTGTTTCAACTTATTGAATGAAGTCATCCATAATGTGATTGATGAAGAGAAAGCGATATGGTAGAAATTAGAGTCCATATATGACAAAAAATATAATGAATAAGTGATACATGAAGAAGCAACTATATGGTCTATAGATGGTTGGAAGTACTCATACGTTTGAACACCTCAATAAGTTGAACATGTTTAATATGTAACTGTTATACTTTGGAATGAAAATTTAAAAGGAAGACAAAGAGATACTTCTTATAGCATCGCTTCCCTCTTTGTTTGATCACCTAGTTACAACATTGTTGTATAGAAAAGATACTCTAGAACTTGAAGAGGTAATTCGAGGTCTCTGATCATAGAAAAAGAGGGGAAAACTATTCAGTGTTGATGGGATTGTGATGAGGTTTGAGCCAAGGAGTGGAAGAGATGAATCTAAAGACAAGATTGGTAAATGAGGTAGTCTTAGTCTTGATCAACAATTAACGAAGGATGAACATTCACATTCAGTAAAAGATGTGAAATACTACTATTGTCATTAGAAATGCTACTACAGAGGATTTTGAAAGGCGCTAAAACAGGATCTGAAGGATAAAAACAACCAGAAAAATTCAGCAAATTCAGTTAAGGTTTAGCATTGCTAAAGACAATTATGACAATGCAGATCTCCTCTTAGTCTCTCCATGTACGAATTATTGGATTTTGGATTTCACAACTTCTGTTTCAGGGAAAACAAAGCGCTCAAGCTCCGAGGGTTGTAGTAAACTCCTCTTACCGATAAAAAATATGATATTTTTAGACACATTTGATTCATTAGGTTATGGCTATTCGGTTAGAGGTGACATTATGAAAATAACCAAAGGTGCCTTGATGGTAATAAAAAGTTAGAAATTTCGTAATTTATATAAGCTGCTTGGGAACATAGTTACATGTAGAGTAGTAATATCTATTCTGGGAGAATCAAGTTTTGATGATACAATTTTATGACATATGCAGCCTGGCTATTTAATTAGGTGAGTATGACATGTTTAGCTTCAGAAACAGAATTTGTTGAATAGTGTAAAATCATGTGAACTAGGTTTTAAGAAATGCAAACAAGGGTATTCTTGACTATGTTCATTCAAAAGTTTGGAAATTAGTGTCAATGACTTCAATTGAGGCGCGTGATATTTTATTAGGTCTATTAATAGTTTTCAAGAAATGCCTAGCTAGGTTTATTTTATAAAGCACAAGTTAAATGCTTTTATGATCTTCAAGCAATAGAAAGTATAGATTGATAATTAAACGTGAAAAGAGTAAAGTACCTCGGAGCAAATAATATATTGAAAGTATAGGGATTTTGAGTTCTAGAAGTTTTTTTAAACAGAAGGCATCACTCGTCACTTCATAGTTGATAGAACTCTATAACAAAATGGACTTTCTAAAATGTTAAACAAAACCTTGTTGGAAAAGGCAATATGCATAAGGGATTGTTAAGGGCATCCTATAAGATTATAAGTTAAGGCTCTTACCTCATCAACCAAGAAAAGGGATTGTTTACCGGAGATCTGAAGTTGGCTCTCCTGAAGTGTTTCGCTCGAAAGTTCAGAAGCAAATGTATCAACTTGGCATCCACTCACCACCATATCTTTCAGCATTGGCCATTCTGAAGAATGCCTTCCAGGGTAAAAACACTTGAGTCTTGGTACGCGATCGAGACATATATGACCTACTTGAGGGAACACAAACCTACTTATCGCTTCTGCTCCTTCGCCTTCTTCTCCTGCAATAATCTCCTCCACCCCACAATCAACTATATGAAGCTCCTCCAATCGCATGAGACATCTTGCCACTGAGGCTGGAAATAAACTTTTCAAACTCTCACATTCCATAGCACGTACAACTTTTAGATTTTGAAAGCTGAAAATTTCTTGGGGGTCTTTATTCCATACATGCTTCATTTTGGGTAGACGAACCAAATACAATTTTTCCAACTGAATGACTGTTACAGCATGTGTTCCTTCAACATTTGGCCCTTGCAATTCAAATACTTCTTGCAGTGAGCCACAATCACTTATGGTTAGTTCAACTAGACTCTGAAATCTTGCCAGCATATTAGATTGAAAGACGTAATTCGTAAGATTTTCACAAAATTCAACTTTTAGAGTCTGAAGCTTGCAAAAGGAATCTATGGCAAATTGGTTATGCCATATGATTTCCAAGTCATCCAGATGGGAAATTCCCAACTCTCCCAAACTAGGGAAGGCAACCTGCAGGGTTCATACCGTGTGTTAATTACATACCGAACTGTCATAACTCACGTAACGGAAGATGAGATATATACAAAGTAACGATGCTAGAGATTTTTATTTTAAAAGTTTAGAATAAAATTAAAAAAAAAAAAAAAAAAAAAAAGAGAGAGAGAGAGATAAGTAAAAAAAGATTTACCTCTTCATTGAAGAAAGGTTGCATGGCGGTATGAGGGTTGTCCTTTGCATTCATTTCCACAAGTTCTTTGTCGAAGGTCATGCCTGAACTGACAGGTTTACATATGAACGTCTTTAATTTAGGGCAACGTTCAATCCACAGTTGCTTCAAGGATGGAAATTCGATATTACTTCCTATGCAAAATCTTTTGAGCATTGGAAGATCTTTTAGAATCAAGCATTCAAGTTGACTGAACAACACCAACTTAGGAATTCTTTCTTCTACTACTCCTGATTCTTCTGTGACTATTATCTCTTCCATAACCTTACATTCGAATATGTGAAGGTGTTTGAGCTGCCCCATAAACCTGGCTGTAGAGAATGACAATAGATATTTTATATTACTAGAGCCCTGCACTTCCAAGCGTGACAAATTTTGAAACCTTGACGTGGATTGCATGTTCTCTAATCTGCAAGAGGAGTTTGTTGCCCGATGTTGATTGTGTTGTACGTCTTCCAAGTCTATTGTGGACAATTCCAACCTTTCCAAGTTGGGGAACACAACCTGCAACAACAGCAAATGTTTATCCTTCAACAACTTAAAAGATGCACAAGCTAGGGTATCAGGGTATGCATATTATTTTTCTTTTAAAGAAGGAAAATACAATTTTATTTGAGCATAGTGACTAGCAAGCTATGGGGAAAGAGTCAACAAAAAGATACTTAGGTTCATTCCAACATTGCCGTGCAATCCTGGCACATGTTTGGCCTGCATTAGTCGTGGGGTAGGGTGAGAACACAATGTATAAATTTCATCTCTTTTATTTTTAAAATCCATGGATGCAAACGAACTTGTACTTGCTGATAAAACGTAGCCATTACTCATTATTAGCTTTTTAAAATTCTCTATTGTTCTAAAATCTAATTTTTAGCTTTTTATTCATTATAACTGTAACGCTACAACATTTTTACCCTTTTTTCCAACTGTAAATACCTTTAGGCGCTACAACTACGACTTAAATTTAGACTTGCAGCTGAAGAATAATTGAATTGTAAATGTAAGAATAATACAAGAGCACTAATTGAAAACATAATTACATTTATTTACACATCACTTACAATTTTGTTCCAAATATAAACTTACTATATAATTTACACTATTTTACACCTACTAGAAACTATACATAGTCAAAAGAATGTAATTAACTACCAAACCCAAACCTGATCAGTCTTTAGCCAAAAGTCTCGTCTAGGTGACCAAAACAAAGTCTTCCCCAAATTTTACGGATCAAAGTCCAAGATGTTGTTGGGCATTCCTCTATCTCTGGCCTCTATAGCTATAAATTTTGACAAATTTAAGAGTGGAACTGTGAGTCCACAGTTCTATAATTAAATACAGTCAACCATGCTGTGGGTGTAACGTGAACCCTCTTTGTAAAATTTCTCTCTTTTGTTTAATAGAAAACATACAAGACTATCGTTTATTGTAGTAATGTTGAAAATCCTTTTAGAGAGACTTTTCTATTTCCTCAAAACTTTAACATGTTATTAACTTCAATACTGACACTTTCAAATCATTTGTTGGCAGTTAATACTAAAAACAACACATGCTTATAGACACAATTCATTTACAAAATTGAATACTGAAACTATCATTTTATTTGAACTAGTCCTTTTCCTTGGCCTATGTCGATTTTACTACGTACCCTGTTCGACCACAAGTTACTAATATAGGTGAGAGGAGGTTGGCGGCTCCTATAAGTAAGGGTGGTGGGCCACCCCCTATAATTCCACAATAGGCTAAGTCATCTATTATGCCACGTGCCAATCAATTGGTTGCGACATAGATCCACATGTGCATCTCATAGTTCTGTCAAACAGCTAATGGTACGACCATATTAAACAAATAGCATACCTTGAGGATTAGTTTCGTACAACTAGAATCCCAAAAACTAAATAAGTAATTTTTTTCTTTTTTTAATTAATTAAATTTCTATGTAAATTTAGCTTCATAAAATCCTCGCTTGAGACACACATGCCTCTCAAATATGCTCATGGATTCTTTGGGTGAAGATAAGGTCCTGTTTTTCTCACAAAGGATGTAGTGATCACAATAATTTTAGAATCCCAAAGAAGCTGAAAAAGACAAAATACAAATAACCGAATCATACATGACACAAAGATTTAACGTGGTTTGGCTTAATAAGCTTACATCCACAAATAAAGAGGATTAGAAGGAAATTCATTATCAAAAGATAGAGCACAAAGAGTAGTAGGAAGAAAAGCACTCAAAACTTAAAAGTTTCAATACAACAAAATTTCACTCTCACACAAAAGAGTAAAGTAACAAAAATAGACAACTCTCTTTCTCTTAGTGCCTGTGTAGCAAAACAAGGCTGGTGAGAAAACATACCGAGCAACTCAAGTCTCTTTCTCTCGTGATGTGTATCAAGTTGTTGAAGCCACGTGGTAAGTCGGTCAAAACTTTCCCAAATTGAGTATAAGAGCACTCTCAACAGCTTCTTTTAATTTTTTTTTAAATTTAAAGAACCAAGTTACTTTTTGTTTTCCTATTCAAATACATCCTTTAATAGCTTCCTTTATCATTTTCCTATACTATTTAAATATTCTCTCAATCAATGCTAGGGGAAAGAGAGAGGAAAGGGAGCCTTTTTTTTTTTTTAATAAAATAAGGATAAGAAAAGCTAAAGTGTTTTCTAGAACTTGGATAGCATTGTAGCTTTCCCTAGGTTTAGGGAAGGAAAGGGCAATCTACTGCAGGTGGGTTTTTGGAGATTTTTCCTACATTTAAGGAAGGGAAGGTGGTTTAAGAAGTATGTTGATAGTGCTCTAGGAGTCCAAAACCAATTGGGAAAAGAAACACCGCAAGGCGGCTACAAAATTGAATTCCAAATTGAAGTAGGTAAAAAACCAGCTAGGCCCCACACACTCAAGACTTGATTATTCAAGTCACTCACGCAACAAACGAGATAGTCATGTTACTTGACATTCACTTCAATAAACAACTGGTTAGTGATCGGTAAGAAATTATATATGTGTCCTTCAGCTACATTTAATTCGTTGTAACAATTAGAATTTAAATAATTATCATAACGGTAATTATTTAATATAAAGATTGAATATGATTTATTCTATATTAAGTTATATGAAATTATAACGGTTTAAAACGGTTTTTTATATTAATTTTTTGATTTATTCTTTTTGATGGGAGGAGAATAATCAAACATCTAATTAATAACGATGGTTCTTTATCTACCTATATAAAGAGTCATGTGTATCCATCTATTAATACACTTATAGACATAGGCCAGAAGAACTCTCTAAATTTTTGTCTTTTTAGAATTCTTAGTGTTGCAGAAAATTTTTTCGTTCTTCGTTCTTCATCAAGCTTGAACAAAATATGGCTGGAGGTATTTATAATTCGACCGCTTATTTATTTTATAGCATTTTATTTTATATATTATGCTTACATGATCATGATCAGTATCTTCGTTCTAGTTATTCTAAAACTTGCAGGATTAGCATTGCTAAGTGTTAAATAACTACTTCAATAGGAAGAGATGAATTTAATCATTTAATTTATATTCTACCATTAAGGAAAGACAGCTACTTGAAAGTGAAGTTGGAAGTGTAAAGTGTGGTTAGGTTGTTAAATAATAATAATAATAATAAAAAAAAAAAGGTGCTTGAGCTGGCAACAATAATTCAAAGTACTCTAGAAGTATGACTCCTTACTGCACATAAGTAATTACTTGTGGGATCTAGAGTTATATGAGAGGGAGCAGCATTGCTCCTAGTTCTAAGTAATTACTCTGGTATATATAAACGCCTCATATTGAAATTAGTTTTGGTTGTTTTCCATGGACAAATTAATACACTACTCAAATATTTATCATTCAAACAGTGTTCTTGACACATCTATATGTGTATATGTATATATATATATATAGGTGTGTGCTGTGCGTGTAGGATTATTTTTTGGGGAATAAAAATCTCATGTACCTGTTCGTGTAGAATTGGCATGTAAAAATCAAGCTTTCCATCTGAAATGATTTCTCCAGAAGCAGTTATGAATGAATTTTGTGCGCTTAAGAAGCTGATGAGCTTTGGAAGATCTCGTAATACCAAGCAACGCAATTTAGGGAACAATATCATATCTGTGTCTTCTATTTCACCTTCTTTAACGACTATTGCACCCATGATGCTGCATTCTCTTATCTCTAATTCTTCAAGTTGCAAAAGGCCCCTAGCTATGGATGATGAGAAGATAAATTTTAATTTATCACAATGTTCCACTTTTACAACTCTCAAGTTACCAAAGGATGTCAAGGGAAGTTGGCCATGACATATTTCTTCCAAGCCTGTCATATTTTTTAGAACAAAGGTCTCCAAAGCAGAAAAGGCACTAACTGACACCCTTGAGTTAATAATATACTTAATCTCAAGATTGTTTTGGATATGGAGATGCTTCAATTGTTGAAAGCCTTCCCTATCTAATTCGTGTAGAACACTTTTAACACCCTTTAACTCATCTAAATAAAGATCCTCTGTTCCCTTCAACAGCATTTTAAACCCAACCCATGATTGAAAGCTTGTATTCATCTTAAGTTTTAATGTTCTTGAGGATTTACTCTTATCAGACCAATCCCAGACATCTCCTACAAATATTACATATCTTTCCAACTTTTCGAACAACAAATCCTTTGGCAGATTTCTGGCATCTGGAATATGTATCTCTAAAGTGGTCAAATGGGACAAATGCTTTAGCTCAGCAAGGTTAGCATTATTTCTTTCATTATTGAGTCCTTCAGCCTCCCATCGAACAAAAGAGTTTCCCATATACAACTCTTCTAATTCCACCAAGCTCGATAGGACATTAGGGGGAATCACTTCAAGTTTGGAACAATTGCTCAAATCCAACAACCGCAAATGAGTCAAGAACCCTATTTCTTTTGGCAATTTCGAAATTTGGGATCCAAGAAGGCTAAGAACTACTAAATTCCTGAGCTTTCCAATTACAGCTATGTCGTCCAACACACAACCATCCAGACACAAAGTTCGTAGGTTTCTAAGGAGAGGAAGTGATGAAGGAAGTGATGAAAGCTGCATTTGTGTAAAATCCAAAACTTTGAGCCTTCCCATCCCTTGAAAGAAAGTGTCTGGGATTTGCAAAGAATGATCTCTGCCATTCACATAAAGGAATCTTAATTCTGGGCATTCCATTTCATCAGGAAGTTCATGGAAATCTACACCACGCATAGAGAACTCCTTGCATCTTTTGAGTACATCCACATCTAGCCTTTCTTTTAGCCCATCATCATCTCTCAAGATAATCATATTATGATCCTTTGACGCAATTAATGTAGCAACATCACGAACAACATCATGCATATGACAATCCTTAGAACTATGAGGACAATCTAGCAATAGACAACAGTCTTTCAGATTACGAACTAGTCTATATAATCTGTTTCTCGTTGCCTCCAATGTATTAATGCCATGAAATGAACCCAAACCATAACAGTATTTCAATAAGTCCAGAAAGTTAATGGAGAAATGCATCTCAGCACAACGCGAAAACAAATATTGAAGCTCCTGACTTTCAAGATGACTATAACTCAATTCTATAGAAGAATATATAGTTGACTGCATTCTTGTGAGGTGTCTAGGAGCGGGGCTTCTTAGTAGCTGCAAGGCATCCTTCCATTCAGATAAGTTCTTATTTTTTAATGCCTTAGAAACTGTTACAATTGCAATAGGTAGACCTGCACACTCTTTAGCTACCTTCGTTGCTTCGCATCGAAATTTAGGGTCTTTAACACAATCACCCGCCATGTTCTCAAATAAATTCCATGCTTCTTGTTCAGGTAAAATTTCAAGTCCAAAATCCTTTTGGGTGCCCATTTCACAAAATAATACATCTCGATTTCTGGATATCAGTACTACTTTGCATCCCTCAGAAGGAATTCCAATTCTCTCCAACTCAAGTTTCCCCCAAATATCATCTAAGATTACAAGTATCTTCCTGTCTTGTGATAATCTCCCCTGTAGACGAATTGCCCTTCCGAGTACAGTCTCCTTATCAAACTTTAGATCCAGCATGTCTGCAATTTCTCCTTGAATTCGTCTAAGGTCCGGGCTCTGCGTCACATCTGCCATGGCCACCTCATCGAATAACTTTTCTTCCTTGGCTTGCCTGGCAACTACTCTCGCCAGTGTAGTCTTTCCCACACCAGGCATCCCCCACATACCAATTACGTTGATGTTAGCATCTCCCAGTGCCTCCATAAGTCCCTTCACAGTTGACTTTCTTGACTCAAAGTCCATGTAATTCATATATCTCCTAGTCATTACCTCCTGTGGAGCAGGACGGTAAGAAACTCTGTAAAATCTGTTATTTTCTTCCAGGGCTTTATCAAAATCTTGCACTATCTTCGCTGCTTTCTCGCTTAGCTGATGCCGCACCTTCAAGTTCAGGCATGCCCCAATAGAACACCTCGTCTGTCCTCTTTCTTCAACTTGAAGAACTTCTCTGGCCTCTTCTATAGTCTTACTCACCTTTCTCAACCACGTGTCAACACGAGCTTCAATTTCTTCACCATTTCTTCTAGCAGAATCAACTAAATTTTGCACACCATCTCTAGTCTCCCGCAAGATTTGCTCCTGCTTCTCCATAGCGTCAATGTTGCTGTCGTACTTAAACCAATAACATAGGCACGGTACAATCGGTCCAACAATTGGTTCAACGAATAACGCAGCGATTTTTGCTACAACCGCACTTAGAATCTCCATTCTTGTCTCAATTTTTCTTTGCCCCTTTTCCTTTTTTTTTTTTTTTTTTCTTTTTTTTTTTTTTTCGATTTTTGTTCAAGGGAAACCTGAAAATCAAGAAAAAGACAAAGGAGAATGCAAGAAGTAATTAAAAAGGAGTAGCTGGATCTCCTTGGGATACTGATGGACTATTATTTTTCTATTGAAAACACTATCATGACTGTATTAGTTCTTTTTTAGTTTTTGTGGGAGGTGTTACTTTTATCATGACTGTATTAGTTCTGTTAATTTTCGAGATATATATCGGCCATTAAAAGCAATATCAAGTTTGTTGTTTGTTATGGAGCACTTATGGTCTGAGATCGTCTTTCTTAGAAAACTAAAATCGAAATATCATATTTAGATGTCAAGTGATTAGTGGTTGTTAAAGATACAACTCACGCAAGTAATTAATGGCAAGTGTCTCATTGAAGACATTAAAGAGACATTTATAATTGAAGACAATAATAATGAGATAGTTGAAGAGATCTCACAATACATTGAATACAAAACGTTAAAAGATGTATAGTGAGATAAGAGGTGAATAGTTGTAACCATTCATAATTGTAGTAGAAGTTGAATGGTTGTATAATTGATATAAATATCAATACAATGATCCCACAATATTCATGGGGAGAAATATGTAATTCTCAAATCTTACGGTTGTGATGTTTCTGAGATCAATGGGAAACTACACTGGGTCCATTCTTTCATTAATGGCAGCATTTGGAATGGGTCAAAAATGACATTGGCTTCTCTCGGGTGATTTCAATGTAGTTTGTAGCTCCCAAGAGAAGTGGGGACACGATTAGTTGGATGGTTATATATGAATCTGATTTTGTGGAGATAAATCAAATTGAGATTGTTGATCTAGCATTCTCAGGCAGTTTCTATATATACCCCGGATAAATAAGCAAAGTGAGAGTGCTGTTGTTGCTAAAAACCTTGATCGTGTTATATATGGAAAATGAAGTATGGCTTGAAATGTTTGGGCAGACAGCTGTGGGGTTTCTAACCATTCTTCAGCTTGTAGGGATTAAGCAAAGTTTTGGCCCCAAACCTTTTAAGTTTTTCAATTATTGGGTTGGTCATCCAGATTTTCTTCGATGGGTTGCTCAAGAGTGGAATATTGAGGTGGAGGGGTGTGCCTATATATGTTCTGCTTGTATTCCAAGCTCAAGGCTGTCAAGAAAATTCTTAAGCTGGTAAATGTGGATGTTTATGGAGGGATTACTCAAAAGGTGTTAACACAAGCTAATTAAGGCTCGGCTTAGCTTGCTCAAGCTCAAAGTGATTTTATTGCTTCTACTTATGAGTACTTGTTAAGGGAAAAATAATGTTTACATGAATATACCTCAAATTGTAATGCTGAGGAATTTGAAGCAGAAAGCTAGAAAAAAGTGGCTAACACTTGGTGACCAAAATAAGGCCTACTTCCATAGGATGCTAAAGGTGCAAAACTCAAGAAATCAAAGTAATCATCTATGGGATGAAGAGGGTATGAAAGTGGAAGGAAGTCATTCAGATCAAAGAGGTTGCTGAAATTTTTTTAAAGTTATTAACAAGCTCTCTAAAACCCACTTTTAGCTAAAATCTGGAGAAATTTTACAAAAAACCTCGTACATCAAGCTTTCTAAACAAAAATTCAATAGGTTTCTCTTGTCTGGCTCTGACGTTGTCAAAGCTAGAGCTAAGGTAAGCTGGAATTTGCTATGTGTTCCAAAGAGGGGGTGGGAGTTTGGAGATTAAGAGGTTGGAGGATTGGAATTATAATGCCTCTATATTGAGGCATATATGGAATCGATTTGCAAGGGCCGGATCCTTACGGGTAAAAGAATATTTGTTAAAAGTCGAATGCTTTTTGCAAGTAAAAATTTCACAAGGGTGCTCATGGTGTTGGAGAAAGTTACTGAAGTTAGGGAATATTGCTGGAGACTTTAAAATCCTAATTTAACCTTTAAAGTCGCTCATTTTTAAAAACGCACTTCTAAATGATATAAAAAAATATTTAGTTTAGAGCGACAATCAAACTTGTGTCGCAAAGGAAAGTCATTATGAGAAAATCAAATAAAACCAAAGAATACGAAGGCGGGGGATAGTGAGTGAAACCGGATCCGGATCCAAATCAAAATAAACGTTTTTTTTTTTTTTTTTTTTTTTTGAGGTGGAGTAAGCAAAGAGTTAAACCAAGAACACAAATGCAAAAGCAAGGGAATTAATTGATTCGGATAAGAATATAAAGTAAATTTGAAAAGCAGAGCAAAGATATTGGACACGTACCTCTTCTACGCCTCTGACTCGTGTGCAGAGAAAAGATGGTGAGTAGACCAAGATCAGAGTGTGGCGATGAAACTTAATGGTGTAGCGGAGACCGGAGACGGCAAAATGACTATGTATATATATAAGCAGTGTGAAGAATGAATGATGGAGGAAGAAGCACAAAGAATCAGTCAAATAAACCATGGAGAAAAAAACAAACAAACACAAACACCAGGTCAAGAAATACCAACTCATTATTTTTTATTTTTTCTTGGCGCCCAAACCTACTCATTAAAAACATAATATATAGGTACTGTCTAAACAGGCAGGCATGAAGTCGACTTCCACACCTACTTGAAAGGTGGTGATCCGTGAAATAAGGAGTGGAAGTCACCTTCATGCCTGTTTAGACATCTCCTTATTTGAAATGTCTAAACTGTCATTTTCTGCTCCTGCCCACTTTAATTAGTTTTCAAAGCCTATTAATCAGAAAATGAGGTTACTACCCTCAACGAAGTTTCGTACTCATCTCATCTCATAATTTTCAAAGCAATTGATAGTTTTAGTACTTGGAAAATGGATTCATTATATATATACATATATATTTGTTTTGATATATAATATTCTTAAAAGATGTTCATTTATATATATATATATATATATATATGAAGACTCTAAAAATACTAGTTTAGTATTTGATTGTAGTAAAAAGAAAATTAAGGAAAATAAAAAATTAATAACTGATCAGTTATAACCATTTAGAAATTGAAACTAAGGAAAACAAGCATCATTATCTAGATTTTAAACACTTGAAAAATCACTCCCTTCATTATAATTTCTATCTAAAGTAACTTAAGCTCAGCTCAAGTGAGTGAAAGGGAGGAAAAGGGCAATCAAATTGAAACATCTGTTTGGGGTCGACGTTTCTGGTACAATTATATGTTTGTCATCTTTCAAGCAACTCCAATCCAATAGATTTTTATAACATTGTCAACACTAACGAGTTTAGTGCTTAAATAAATTATTACATGCTCCAACTGTTCATGGCCTTGCAATTTGTAAACTCCACCAAACAAAAATAGTCTTTGCAATTTGGTTGTACATAACAAGTAAACGCCTTGGACTGAAATTGTAAAGACCAAGAAAATAAATGGGGGATTTAGTAATTAATAAATTGTATTTATAAATAGATGGGACAAATAATTATATTCTAGGTGGTAATAATTATACTATGGAGATATAATATAATGGAACTAAAATAGAATAATAATAATAATAATGAGTTTATATGGATTAAATAAAAAATAAGTCTATTAGTGTGGTGAACTAAAACAAAGTGTTTTATTTTTATTTTATAAACTGGTAAATGGTAGTCATAAAAAGAAAATGGATAATTGCACCGTTGGTCCCTGTGGTATGTCATAATTATTTTTCACTCCCTATGGTTTAAAAAGTGCATGGAAGGTCCTTGTGGTATGCAATAATCACAAATCGATCACTGACATCAAATTCTGTTAAAATTTTTAACAGATTCCGTCAAATACCACGCCAGCGCCACGTGTCGCCAATAAGGGCCAAATTCTGATGAAAGGCCTAATGGCCTTTCAATAATAAAAAAATAAATAAATAAAGGAAGGGCCGAGTGGCCCTTCACTAAAACAAGGCGTTGTGCGCATTGTTGTGGAAAAGAAAAAAATAGGCCAATGGCCTTTTCTTTCTTTTTCTCCTGAATTCTATTTTTTTTCTCTCTTAAGGTTTCTCCTGATGTCGTTGTCGAAGTCGGACCAGAGGCCATTCTAATACCTGAATGAAGAAAGAAGTTACTGGAAAAGAAAGAAGCCACCAGAAAAGAGGAACGCCAGAAGTTTGTTGAAGTTTGAGAGAGTTTGAGAGAGATGAAATGAAATGAAAGGAATATGAGGGTTTATGTAGAGCCTTCCCAGAAAAACCAAAAGCCGGAGCTTTAAATGAATGGTGTGTATCGAGTCTCGGGTTTTGAAGCAACACACGGAAGCCATGCGGCAACCGGGAATCGAACTGTCATACTGAGATGACAGCTCGCACAGGGTAGCCACTCGAAATTCAAAAATTAAGTTGTTTGACCACACACAATCCGAGGCAACTGATGAATTGACTAGTCGATTGATTGACAGGCCTGAGCACAAAGCCCGAAACAACTGACAATTCGACTAATTGATTAGCAGGTCCACTCACGAAGACCGAGGTATACGACAGGTAGGTTGATTGATTGATAAAGCTTGGAGAAAATATGTTTTTATGATATTAAATTTCCTTAACTGAAGACCATCTCGGATAAGAGGAATTGGGGGGTAATTGTTGAAAAATATTCCCACTAACCAGTGAATTGTCTCGAAAGCCCAACTTGGCCCACCATTAACCAGGCCAAGTTAACCAAGCCATTGGCTCGGGCCCATCGACCGAGCCCCCCACCCGAACCCATTGGTCGGGTTATATGATCCATTGCTTGATCCAACCAAGCCCAGTCAAAAACAACCCTTGGAAAGCCATGAGAAGACTGAAATGCCAAGATATCCGAAGCGTGTCTCAAACACATCCCAACCCACGTCCTGGCCAATCATGCCCCAGAATGTGGACGCACACGATTTGGATACAAGAAGACACGCCAACCCGACACGTGGAAAACCAACTCTCCCCTTCACTATAAATACGGACTTACCATCAAGTATTCCTCTAGCTGAAATTATTGTTAATCAAGCATTTATAAATATTATTCAAAGAACTGACTTAAGCATCGGAGTGGGACCAGCTGACACTCCCAGCAAGCATCCTTATCGAGCATACTATTTTGTAGGGAAAGGACAAAATCAATTATCCTGAAGCTTGTGTAACCAGATTGGAAACTGTCTTAACACAATAAATGGCGTTCAATTCTCTCAAGAAGTTAAAGATCAAAGAGCTAGCACTCTACTTTGAGTACATTTGAAAGCGTCTACACAAAATGATGTGACAGCTAGCAAGCTCTGTGAATGAACTGAAATAAAAGGAGGTGTAAGAGCAATTTAAATTGTAAAAAAAAGAAATTTCCAAAACTACAATCATTAAGTAGATCTTGTTGATTAGCCTCTTTCCTTTTCAACCAAGAATAGAAGGCGTGAAATGGAGGTCTCAAGTTGGCTCCGTTGAACTGTTTCTTGAAAACTCAAAAACTTTGAAGCAAATACCTCAACTTGATAACATTAGTAAATGTCCAATTCTTTCAACAACGGCCATTCTGAAGTGTGAACTCTCAGAGAAAACCCTCGAGTTATAGTTCCTCTGAAATAATTTCCGCGACGCTATGCCCGTCAAACTGAACATCCTTCATTGCAGGAAAGTCATAATGTACTTCAATTGGATTTTGGAAGTTGGAAATTTGTTGGGGGTCCTTATTCCATATATGCTTCAGTTTTGGCAGATAAAGAAGATGCAATTCTTTTAATTGAGTGGCTGGAAAAACACATGTTTCTTGAACAACAAGATTTTCACAGAACTCAAATTTCAATATTGTGTGAGGGTTGCAATAGGAATTTGCAGTGAAATGTTTGTTATGCCATATAATCTTCAAGTCCGTCATGCAGGAGATTCTCAATTTTTCCAAAAGAGGGAATGGGACCTACAGCATTCATCCGGTATGTATTAATGATATATATATATATCCAACCATCATATTGAAGATAAGATACCAAGTAAAGATGACAAAGATTTGTAAGTTTGTAATCTAAACAAGCACAAAGCAGGCTGTCAAGGGAATGAGTACAATTAAGGGAAAAAAAAAATAAAAAATACACAAATTAGATAAAAGAAGAGATTGAGTTATTAGATCAAAATGGTACATCCAGGGATCAGTTTTTTATAGAATTCGGTACACGTAGGCCTTTAAACTACACTACAAGCATGCAAATAGCAATTATTCGGTACAAGTTTGTCTTTAATTAGAGAGCAGAAATTAATAAAAGCCAAAAAAAAAAAAAAAAAAACTTCTTTGAGACTCTAATAAGAGGCGCATCTCCAGCAGTAATAGCTATTTTAGTTATTTAAAATACATATTTTTCTATTTTAGCTATTAACTTTTCAATATAAACTCTAACAGATTCTCTACTCCATTCTCTACTTTCTTTAAATATTATTTTTCAATGTTTAAAAAATAAAGATAAAAGTAAAGATATAAAGAGCACACAACCCAAGAGTTCTTTCTTCAACGAGAGAAACACATATTTTTTTGTTATAGTGTGCTACAGTGAATAGCAATATATAGCTATTCACTTAGCAAAAAATGTGTAATTTGTCTTTAATTCACCTTTAGATCATGATCAATATTAATTTTTTTTTTAAAAAAATCAATGATGAATTGACAATGCCACAGGTACCATTGAATAAGTTCCACATCATTAGAGATGATCAATAATAAATACCAAAATGATATGAAGTTTATTCATTGGAAATGATCAAAACAATTAACAAAAAGAAATGCTACGAATACCATTAAATAAGCTCTACATCATTTTGGCACCCATCTTTTGGTAAAAGATTTAGTACTCTTAGTATTTCTCTTAAAAATAACGATATTAAAGCATGCAATTTGAAAACGTAATTTTTAAAATGCAGTTAAGCATTTGATAAAATCATAGTTTTGTCTTTAAAATCATGCATTTTTAAAAAAACACCTCTTTACCCGCGTTTGAAAATCTAGATTTTTCTGCATTTTTAAATCGTAATTTTTAAAAGATGCACTCTCAAACGATACATTTTCTGCGACTTGATTTAAAATCACACCTTTTTTTTTTTTTTTTGAGATATTTCAATACCATTTTAAAATTGAAGGCCTTTGCTCCTGGAAATTAGCATCATAATAAGACAAGAGAAAGAGAGTGAGAAATCATACCACATTTATCGGAGAGTAATAAGTTTCTTTTTCCTTTGTCGTTGTTATTATTATTATTAGTAGTAGTAGTAGCAGCAGTAGTAGTAGTAGTAGCAGCATTATTCGGTCTTTCCTCTTAGAGAAAATAGAAAATTTAAATTTAGGCTCCGTTTGTTCCAATATAAAATATTTATGGTCGAAAATGTTTTTAGAAAAAAAAAAATTCAGAATTTGTTTTTTCCATTTTTCAGGGTTTGGCACGTACGAAAAATTAAAAATATTTTTTATATTTTCATTCAATTATATTAACATTTAAAAATCAATTTTTATTCACAATATAAAACAATTAACCTAAAAAATTTGAGTTCTGGCAATTTTAGAATGAGAAACTCAAATTTCAGAATGAGAAACTCAAACTCAAAAAATGGTTTACAAAATTTTAAAACGAAAACCGTTTTTCGAAACTAAAGAAGTTTTTTTGGTTAGACTGAAAATGTTTTCAGTTTTACTATTATTTTCGGTCCCACCAAACTCAAAAAACATATGAAAAATATTTTTCACAAAATATTTTATACCAAAACAAACAGAGCCTTAACTGGACACTCCTCTTTCAAAATTTTCACTCTCCCTCCGTTCACCCATTCAGTCGTTGTTCCCAAAACCCATATCCCGTTCGGCCATTCCTCTTACAGCAAATAGAATATTCATATAAATCATAAGCAAAATATAAAATTCTAGATTTATGGCTAAGAAGATTAAGTAGTTCGATTGTTCCATTTATAAACAATACCAGTTCTATCACTTGTACCTAAATGTGGACGTTTAATTAATGAGATTAGTTAAGGCTTTTACGTACGTACCTTATCATCAACCAAGAAAAGGGGTTGTTTAACGGAGATCCCAACTTGCCTCTCTCCAACTATATCTTGAAAGCTTAAAAGTTCAGAAGCGAGTATCTCAATCTTTGGACACCAACCCACCAACATAACTTTCAGCTTTGGCCATTCTGAAGTATGAACTCCTCGGTAAAACCACTTGAGTCTTGGTAGATTTAAAAGATGCAGGACTCTTACTTCAGGGAAGAAGAACTTAGCTATTGGTTGTGCCACTTTTTCCCCTGCAATAATTTCCTCCAGTTCGTAACAAAAATCTATCATAAGTTGCTCCAATTGTGTGAGACATGTAGCCACGGAGGCTGGAAATAAACCTTTCAAACTCGTACATCCCAAAACACGTACTATTTTTAGATTTTGAAAGCTGAAAATTGGTTTGGGGTCTTCACTCCATACATGCTTCATATTGGGTAGACAAAACAAACCCAAAATTTTCAACTGAATGGTGGTTACAGCTTGCATTTTTGTAACATTTAGCCCTTGCAGTTCAAATACTTCTTGCAGTGAGCCACAATCTCTTACGAGAAGTTCTTCTAGACTTTGAAATCTTGTCAGTGTATCAGATTGAAAGACGTTCACAAGATTTTCACAAAGTCTAACATGTATGCGCTGGAGCTTGTAAAAGGAATCCACGGCCAATTGAGTGTGCCATAAGATTTTCAAGTCATCCATGTGGGAAATTGACAAATATTCCAAACTAGGGAAGGCAACCTGTAGGGTTTATCACATGCGCTATTTACACACTTATCCGTAAGAATTTTTTTTTTCAAAAAAAAAATTATAACCAAAAAAAAAAAGAGAGGCTAAAACAGGGAGAACAAGCAAAAAAGATTTACCTTTTCATCGAAGAGAGGTTGCACAAGAGTATGAGGGCTCTCATCTGCATTCATTTCCTCGGGTTCTTTATTGATCGTCATGCCCAAACTAACAGGTTTTGATATGAATGTCTTCAATTTAGGGCAATTGTCTATCACTAAATGCTTCAAGGATGAAAATTTGATATTAATTCCTTTGCAAAATCTTTTTAGGATTGGAAGTTCTTTTAGGATTAGGAATTTCAGCTGAGGGAATAACACCTTAAGAATTGTTTCTTCTGCTGCGCCTAATTCTTCTGTGACAAGTATCTCTTCCATGATGCTACATTCTCTTATCTCCAATTGTTCCAGTTGAGAAAGGCCCCTTGCTATGGATGATGAGAAGACAAATTTTAATTTATCACAACGTTCAACTTTTGCAATTCTCAAGTTACCAAAGGATCTCAAGCTAGGAAGTTGGCCATGACATATTTCTTCCAAGCCTGTCATATTTTCCAGAAGAATTGTCTCCAAAGCAAGAAAGGTAATATCCATTAACATGCTCGAGTTAATAATATACTTAATCTCAGAATTATTTTGAATATGGAGATGCTTCAGTTGTTGAAAACCTTCTCTATCGAATTCGTTTAGAACACTCGTAACACCCTTTAACTCATCTAAGTAAAGATTTTCCGTTCTCTTGATCAATAGCATTAATTTAATCCCAACCGCGGATTGGAAGTTTGTATTCAGCTTGAGTTTTAATATTCTTGAGGCTTCTCCTTGATTATCAGGCCAGTCCCATACGTCTCCTACCAATATTACATATCTTTCTAACTTCTCAAACAACAGATCTTTTGGAAGATTGCTCTCATCTGGAATATGTATCTCTAAAGTGATCAAATGTGACAAATTCTTTAGCTCAGCAAGGCTAGCATTGTTGAGTCCTTCAGCCTCCCATTGAACAAAACTGTTTCCCATATACAACTCTTCTAATGCGACCAAGCTTGATAGGACATTAGGTGGAATCACTTCAAGTTTGGAACAATGGCTCAAATCCAACAATCGTAAACGAGTCAACAATCCTATTTCCCTTGGCAATTGCCAAATGTGGGATTTAAGAAGGCTAAGAATTTCTAAATTTTTGAGCTCTCCAATTACAGCTATGTCTCCTAATACACAACCATCCAGACACAAAGTTCGCAGGTTTCTAAGGAGAGGAAGTGATGAAGGAAGTGGTGAAAGTTGCATTTGTGTCAAATCCAAAACTTTGAGCCTTCCCATCCCTTGAAAGAAAGTGTATGGGATTGGCAAAGAATGACCTCCCCCATTCATACAAAGGAATCTTAATTCTGGGCATTCCATTTCATCAGGAAGTCTATGGAAATCTCCACCATGCATTGAGAATTCCTTGCATCTTTTGAGTGCATCCACATCTAGCCTTTCTTTTAGCCCATCATCATCTCTCACGATAATAATATCGTGATCCTTTGATGCAATTAATGTAGCAACGTCACGAACAACGTCATGCATATGCATATGAAACTCTTTAGAACTATGAGGACAATCTAGCAACAAACAAGAGTCTTTCAGATTACGAACTAGTCTATTTAATCTGTTTCTCGCATCTTCCAATGTATTGATGCCATGAAATGAACCCAAACCATAACAGTATTTCAATAAGTCCTTATAGTGGATGAAGAAACCCATTTGAGCACAACGCAAAAAGAAATATTTAACCTCTTCACTTTCAAGATGACTATAACTCAGCTCTATAGAAGAATATATAGTTTTCTGCATTCTTGTGAGGTGTCCAGGAGCGGGACTTCTTAGTAGCTTCAAGGCATCCTTCCATTCAGATAAAGTCTTATTTTTTAATGCCTTAGAAACTGTTACAATTGCAAGAGGTAGACCTTCACACTCTTTAGCTACCTCCGTTGCCACGCATCGAAAATTAGGGTCTTTAACATAATCACCTGCCATGTTCTCAAGTAAATTCCATGCTTCTTCTTCAGGTAAAATTTCAAGTCGAAAATCCTTTTGGGTGCCCATTTCACAAAATACATCTCGATTTCTGGATATCAGTAATACCTTGCATCCCTCAGAAGGAATTCCTATCTTCTCAAAATCAAGTTTCACCCATATATCATCTAAGATTACAAGTATCTTCCTGTGTTGTGATAATCTCTCACGTAGACGAATTGCTCTTCCGAGTACAGTCTCCTTATCAAACTTTAGATCTAGCATGTCCGCAATTTCTCCTTGAATTTTTCTAAGGTCTGGGCTCTGCGTCACATCGGCCATGGCCACCTCATCAAATAACTTTTCTTCCTTGGCTTGATTGGCAACTACTCTCGCTAGTGTAGTCTTTCCAACACCAGGCATCCCCCACATACCAATCACATTGATGTTAGCATCTCCCAGTGCCTCCATAAGTCCCTTCACAGTTGACATTCTTGACTCAAAGTCCATGTAATTTACATATCTCGTAGTCACTATCCCCTGTGGAGCAGGCCGGTACGAAACTCTGTCAAAACTCCCATTTTTCAGAACTTCCCCAATATCTTTCACTATCTTTGCTGCTTTATGGCTTAACTGATGCCGCACCTTCAAGTTCAAGCATGCCCCATTAGAACACTTCATCTTTGCTTCTTCTTCACCTTCAAGAACTTTCCTGGCCAATTCTGTAATCTCATCCACCTCTTTCAACCACTTGTTAACTTCACCTTCAATTTCTTCACCGTTTCTTATCGCCACATCAATGGAATGTTGCATGCTATCTCTAGCAAGCCGCAACTTCTCTACCTGATACTTCACACTCCCAATGTTGTTGCTGTAGCGAAATGAGTAACATAGCCATTGTCCAACTGGTGCAACCGTATACTCAACAATTTTGGCAGCAATCGCAATAACAATCTCCATTCTTATCAAGAAACAACTAGAAACTGCAATGAGAATATATCATAATTAATTTCTTCATCAGAGCACCAATCGTGAGTCATTCTAAATATTCGAAGTGTGTAAATCAGAAATGGGAGGTGGTAAGATATTTTATTATTTTTTTCTATGGAAAACACAACTCAAACTCATACAATATCAAGCTTATTAGTTTGGAATCTGACAATGATCCTGGTAAAGGCTAATAAAAACGAGATTTTGCAAGTGTTTTTATTTATTTATTTATTTTTGGATGAATGAGTAATTCTTTCAAATATCAACAGTTAGGTACAATGCACTCTAGCTGTTTTTTTGTAGCCAAACACTCCAGGAAACAAAACATGCCTCCTGAACACAAAACTATACAGTAAGGTGCTTTTTATTTTCGTGGCAGGTGTTACTTTTATCACTGTATTAGTCCTGTTAATTTTTGAGATATCGGCCATTAAAAGCAATATCAAGTTTATTATATTTTAGTTTGTTTCTCGTTTATTTTATTTTACATATATATGAACATTCTAAAAGAAAAGATAATAAAAAGAAAATTAAAACGGAATAATAAAATAGAGACAAGAGATTTTACATGGTTCAGTCTATGACTTACGTTCATAAGATAAAGCTCAAAAAACTATATTATGCTCTTATTTCAAAAAAGATGAGCCAACTATGGGTCAAAATAAAAGCTAATAATGGGCTGAAATGGAAGCCAACTATAGGCTAAAATAGGCCTGGGTTTTAAACAATAGCACAAAGGCTAAGCCTAAGTCTTTAAATAATACCATAAATGCCTAAAGATAGGTTTCGGTCAACAATTAAACCAACAAGAACCAAAAAACTAGGCCAACAAAGGGCCTAAAAGTGGGCAGCTTGACCTCTTTTGATATATATATATATATATATATATATATATATAAAAGTGGTGAATGTTGCACATTCAAACCCCTTAACTTGCATATGTTAATTCTTTAGCATTATTATTTGTTTGATTTTGTGTTTTTTTATTGTTTTCAAGTTTTAAATAAAAATGTAATTATTCTATTGATTTTGGGCTTAAAACACATTTTGAGAAAACCTAAAAGATATGGTTAAGCTTAGCCAATCATAATAGAAGACCTATATGATGTGTTTAAGTTTAATCAAATCAAGGAAATGATTAAATCAGAATTTCTCCAATAAGAGTCAAAATCGGATTAAATTCAAATTTGGATTCTACATATGTCTCAGTATTTTGATCATAACTTTCTACTCAAGTTTTGGATTGCAATGAAATTAGTGTCGTTGGAAAGAAAATAAAAAAATACAACAAATATGCCTGAAATAGCGTTTTCCTAATTCGGATGTTTACTATGTCAAAATCGCCCCGAAATAAAAAATCACAAATCTGGACGAATTTGGAATCATTTTCCTACTTGGATTGAATTTTCAATCTCCTACTATACTAAGTTTCAATTTTTCTTGAATTCCTAGGGCGTTTAGGTCTTTTTTAGTCTCTATAAATAGACCCCTAAGCTTCAAGAGAAGATGTACTCAGCTTTAGACAGAAAATTTTTCTTGGAAGCTTGACAAGTTCAAGAGGAGAAGAATATGGAAGGAGGTCATCACAGCACCACGATGAACAGTTAAATTCGTAATCAAGTGTCGATGTAGCTATTTTCAAGTAATAATGATTTAATTGTATTTTAATTTAAACAGTATAGCAGAGATGGCAAAATGACTGGACACCGATCGAACATCGAATCATGGCAGAATAAATAAGCACAAACACCCGGTTTGAAAAGCAAAGACGGACAGTAGAAGCGCGTACCTCTGTTTTAGGCCTCTGATCGAGTCGTGTGCAGAGCAGCAAAGATGGTGAGTTGAATGAAGATGAAAAGCAAGATCAGAGTGTAGAGGAGATGGCAAAATGACTAGCTAGACTGCTAGGGAGTCTGAACAAAGCACAACCAGTCAAAGAAGTCACGGAGGAAAAAACAACAAACAGCAGGTCAAGATATTATACGTAGTTGATTGTATGTATATATATATATACATACAATCAAGTTGATACCTGCTGCAAGTAACATAAGTAACATATTTCTAAAATTAATTCAAGTTGATACCGGCTGTAAAGTAATATTAAAATTAAGTCAAGTTGATTCGAGCTGTAAGCCCCGTAAGAGACGTCTCTTTTTTCTTTTTGGACAGAAATTTTTTATTAATCGGTTTGTAGAAAATTTCATACAACTTACATATAAGATTGATATGTGTTCATTGTCATATGAGAATCACTTGTTGTTTTAATAATATGTGTTTCTCACATACTTTTTATAATAGCATTAATAAAAAAATATGTACTTTTTACATGCATATTTAAAAAATACATATTACAAATTATTTTGTAAGAAATTTCTGTTCAGTCTTCTTTACTTAATATAATTATTCAGCCTAACAAAGTTTAAAGCATTTGCAAACCAACCAATAAAATAATAATGTGTAGCATGGTAGTTGGACTCCGATGTGGGGTCTCCACCTTTACTACCACGTAAGCCAACCAATAAAATCACGTAAATTTGTTAAAAAATAAAAAATAGAGAAAAAGTATAATGTGTGGCAGGACCGAATTGATCTCAACACCGCTCATTTATTTCTTTTAAGGCTAATCTCTTAAATTATTTCGAATTTTAGAGAATTTCAACAAGTGTTTATGAGAGGTTATTTATATGACTTATTTGATTAAATAAGTAATTTGATAGTTTAATTTTTATTTGGTTAAGTAAATTTTTACAATTATTTATTTAAATTTTCTTAAATTTAAACAAATAATTTAAAAATATCACGATCCGTCAGTTTTTGATTGGCCCACTTTAATTAGTTTTCAAAGCGTATTAACTACTAATCATAAAATGACAGTTGACTAGAGTCCAGAAACGTGTAATTAATGAGGTTACTACCCCAACGAAGTTTCGTACTCATCTCATCTTAAAAGATATTCATTATTATTTTTTTTTTTGTATGAGGACTTCTAAAATACTATTTAATTTAGTATTTGATTGTAGTAAAAAAAATTAAGTAAAATAAAAAATTAATAACTGGTCAGTTATAAACATTTAGAAATTGCAACCAAGGAAAACAAGAATCTAGCTAGATCATTATCTAGATTTTAAACACTTTAAAAATCACTCCCTCCATTATAATTTCTATATAAAGGAACTTAAGCTCAGCTCAAGTGAGTGAAAGGGATGAAAAGGGAAAGAAAATTAAAACATCTGTGTGGGGTCGTTTCTGGTACAATTTGCCTTCTTTCAAATAACTCTAATCCAATAGATTTTTATAACATTGTCAACACTAACAAGTTTATTACTTAAAAAAAAATTATTACATGCTCCAACTAGAAGTGTATAAGTGGGACGATTATTAACCGCTAATTTAGATAATTGGTTGTCTAGCTCTGATGTTGTCAAAGCTAGAGCTAAGATAAGCTAGAATTGATTATGTGTTCCAAAGAGAGAAGGGGAGTTTGGGGATTAAGAGGTTAGAGGATTGGAATAAGGCCTCTATATGTAATTATTGTAGTCATGGACTCATTCAACTATAAATAGATCATTTTATTGTACAGTTTCTATCAAGAGAAATAAGGATATAATGTAGCCCTTTGAGTTTTATCTTGTGGACGTAGGTCACAAACTGAATCACGTAAAATCTTTTATCTACATTTTATTATTCCGCTTTATATTATTTTTTCATTCACTGACATGGCAGTTACAAACAATTCTTAGATTTTTTTTTTTTAACAAGAATTGATCAAAAAGTACATTAGAATTGACACGTCAATATTATGAGATAGTTATAAGATAAAAATGTGATTTATAACATTTCTCAAAAATAAAACATTAGTTACATTCATCCCTAATGATATGTTAATTGGTCCTCACACAAATTGGATAAGCCAAAAGAAATAAGGGAATTGACTTGACATAAGTCGCTCAAAATCGTGTTGTCCTATGAGCAGTAAAAATGAGAATATGATAAATGTTTTGAAGATGATTAAAAGTATTTCATTACTTACAGTATTTGAAAGAGCTCTCCTTAATTACTCTTGTCTTCACTCTTCACCAGATGGAAGAACAACCGAACAAGGGTGTCAGAACCACGAAACTTCTCTTATATTTCCTTCTTCCTTTTTCTAGAGCTCTTTTTTTTTTTTGGATGAATTATTTGGAAGAGCTCTCCTTACTCTTTTCTTCCTTTTTCTTGAGCTTAACCCAGATTACCAAGGCAAAAGACAATAAATACAGAGAATATAAAGGGAAAATAAAGGGAAGCCATTATGCTTGATTCTCGCAGCAAGAATCAATTTTTCTTCGAGGAGTTGTTTGCTTGCGTCAGATACCAATGAATTCTTTTTATCTTCTCTGCTTTCACTTTTGCCTCGTCAAGCTATCATGATTCTCTCTATGCAAAACACGAGTAATGCTAAAGATTTATTTTGTATCTTTTTTTGTTTTTCTAATAATGATGTGATTTTTAAAATTACTATTAGACTTGTGATTAATCACTCGCAAAACACATGTGGGTCAAATAGTACATGAACATGGGTAAGCCAACCATCGCCCACCCAGTGTCCCAACCAATGACATGGATCCAATTGCATAGTTCAACGGAATAAGTTGGAATTTTTAAATCTTACATTTTAAAATCGCTATTTTTAAATCACAAACCCCAACGGATTCTTAATCAATAGTCATACAAAATAAGTGTTGCTGAGATGAATTATGTGATTATTATATAATTTAGATTATATAATGAAGATTCATTGTGCCATATCAGTATATCACCTAACTTCTAAGATCTAGTATTATATAAATTGTTATATTAGTTATAACTTATAACCTAATCTTTATAGTTTATATAATTATATTAATATGAATTGTATACTTATGAGTTAGGAAACTTAAGATTTAGGAATTATGTGATATATATATATATAGTCATACAGTTTAGATCATATCACATATGAACTGTTAGATCATATTATATATTTTACATGATTAGATCACACTTAGCCAATAGTAACACAAAATAATTGTTGTTAACTTGTTAATACGAATCATATGATATTACATAATTTACATTAAATAATGAAGATACATAGTGCCATATCAGTGTATCACCTAACTTGTAAGATTTAGTATCATATAAATTGTTATATAACTTATATCTCATATGCTGATTCAACTACCATTAAATACTTAATTGTTAGATCATTTAAGATATGACCATGTGATTAACTTTTATCATTAAATTATATATTATACAAATTCTTATAGATATATATAATTATATGTTGTATACCAATCAAATATTGTTACTTAATAATTAATATTCAATATATACATATACATATATATTATATAAAATCACAATGACTATTGTTAAATTGTTACTTAATAAGTAATATACTATATAAGTTATTCTTAATAATTAATATATATACATGTATTTATTAATTAATATGTATATATATAAATATATACGAGCTGTGTTAATAATCGAGTTGAGCCTTTAAACGAGTATGTTCGTGAACTTCAAACGAGGGATCCGAGTTTTATATTGATATGTATCGTTTAATAATCAAGTATCGTTTCACGTCTACAAAAAGCTTATTTAATAATCGAGTCGCGCACGAGTTGAGCTTTATCGAGCTGAGCCCAACCAGCTCACGGATAGCTTTGTTCGTTTACACCCCTGTCAATAACTGATACCTTAGATAATCAAGATGCTTATTCTAAATTAATTGATCAAGTCAAACAAAATTTTTCCTATCTTATTTAAATGGGTGAAAAACCAAAGTCGAGGATCAGGCAAGTTGAAAGACTAGGTCGAATATTAAATTAAGATCACAGTCAAACCAAGTCTAAAACTTGGATCATTCATGAATTATGGTGATGAGGGTGAAGTTCTATTTTCAATCAGGATAGGAATCTACATTGCTTATTTGCTTGAATAACTAGTAATGTAGACACGTAATGTAAGAAATTCTATATGAGACTCACATGTTTGCTTGTCATTTTGTTTCGACGAGTGTAGGACCACATTTTAGTTTGTGAAACCATGGGCTACTCCCTCTTCCTTAGGGGTGTGCATGGGGCGGGGCGGGGCGGGGCGGATTTCCACCCTTTTTGCCCCCTCTCCGCACCCCTGCGGTTTGACAATTTTCAACCCGCAAACCGCACAAAAAATAGACAATCCGTGTGGGGCGGGGATTGCGGGTTTCGCGGGGTGGGGCGGGTATACACACAACAATGAAAAGTTCTTTCTCTACCCTTATTCAAATCTCTCACGCTTTTTGTCGTTTCCTTGTTCTCGTTGAAGAACACACAACGAAGAACCAAAGAGGGAGAGAGAGAGAGAGAGAGAGAGAGAGAGAGAGCATTTGCAATAGAGGAAAAAAACAGACACGAAAAATTCAGCTAAATCGGAGAGAATTGCTAGGTTTTCCAAACCTTGAATCTGAAATTCGAAGAAAAACTGAAATGGCGACGCCATTTCCGGGTCTCCAGCACCAAGGCGGAGGTGGGGGCGTGGCCGTAGACTGCTACAAGCAGTAGATCAAAAGACCAACTTCAGATGGAGATTCAATATAAACTATACATACAGATATTGCACAGGAAATAGATTAAGCACATAATACCTGCAAATGCAAACCCAAAGAAGATGGAGAGGTGAAGATTGAAGAAGGTTGATGAAGAGGCGAAGACGCAGAGAGAAGAACAGTGAAGTGCGACGCTGGAACTCGAAGATGGAAGAAAGAAAACAAAAGTAAAGGCCGAAGGGGTAGTGTGCGTGCGGCGCTAGGGCTGAATAATTGGGTAAATGGAGGACTTAGGGAGTCAGGGACTAGGGTTTTCTTTTTTGTTGTTTTCATTGATGCGGGGCGGGGATCCGAATTTTTTAAAACTCTAAACCCGCAACCCGCCCCGCCCCACACGAATATATCATTTTTGGACCCTAAACCGCAAAAAAACCTAATTTTCAGCTATTTAAGCCCGGCTTGTGAGCGTTTTTCAGCAGCTTATTGTTATTGATAATTTATCAAAATTCAGAGTTTTCTCTCTGTTTTGGAGTGAATTTCCTGTTTTCTTCCTTACAAATTGCCTGTTGATTAGCCTACAGAATAATCGCTATTTTGTTCTGGCGTCAAATTATTGACCTTTTTTTTTATACAGTTTCAAAAACCGTATAGAATTAAATTCTTATTGACGCTTTTCAAGAAGGAAAAAGTTTACAAACAGTTTTTTGAAAACAATCTGAAAAAAAATTTCGTAAACTTTTACTGACATTTTTTTAAAAAGTGTAAAAAATTAAAAAATTTACTGAAGATTTTCAAACGAGGAAAAAAAAAAAACTCTCTCTCTTTCTCTCTCTCTCAAGAAGTACTTCTGTCTGCCTGTCTCTCTCACTCCTGAGTCTCTAACCCCTCCCACTCCATCAGACCTTGTTCATGTCCTTTTTTATTTGATTTTCACTCATAACTCAAAAGAAGAAAGAAAAAAAAATAAAAAAAGGAAAGAATAAAGACTTCTCTGCCAATTTTGTTTGTCACTGAAACTCCAGCCAGGAGAATAATTTCATTCTAATTTCATCATCGAAGTTGGACGCTTCTTTATTTTTTATTTTTTAAAATTTCTTTAAAAGTTTGTGTCTTTGATCTTCGAGTTGGTTCCAAGAGAAGCAGAGCTTTCCTTTGCCCTTTTCTCTCGTCCTCGCAGGTACCCACGATTTCTCTTCGTTTGATTCTTTCAGTTCATTGGGTAAAACAGAGAGCTTTTTCTATTTATGTTTAGAACAACTTGTTATTTCGTTTCTAATTTTTTGATTTCGCTGTGTATAACCAATTTCTCGGTTTTTCTTTAATCTCTGATAGTATTTTACCTCCCTGTCTTTCCTTTTCAGCATCATCGCACGTCCCTCCCGAGTCGTTTGGACGTTTCCGTGACGCTTATGCTGCGAGACTCGCATGGAGAGATTCGTGCAAGAGGTCAGCCGTGCATGGGTTTCTCTCCCTCTCTCTTTCTCTGTCGATTTTTTTTGTGTGCGTGGGTTGGCGTGAGTTGACAGAGAGAGATCCAGCCGTTGTGCGTGGATTTCCGGCAGGATCTCTCTTCCTCTCTCTCTGTCGCTGGCCGGTGTGCGTGATTACCAGATCTCTCTTCCTAGATCTCTCTCCTTCTGTCGCCGGCCGGTTTGGGCAAAAATAAAAATAATTATTAATTCCCGGAGAAAATGAAAATAATATCATTATATTATTAATAAAAATAATATAAAAAAATTAATTATTAATTTTGGACAGTTTGAACAAAACCATCAAGAATTCTTAACGATTATGTCTAAACCGTCCAGAATTTATTTTATGGACGCTATATTCCGAACAATTTCGAACCGTCTAGAATACATTCCTACAGGTTTTTACCTATCCAGAAATGCTGGCTTCTTCTTTTTTTTTTTTATATATCTGTAGTGACGTGGGGTGTAGTACTGGGTAGAAATAGCTGGGTAACGTCTCAGCAAGGATCTCTTATCTCTCAGCAAGTAACATCCCAGGAAGGATCGATCTCTGTGTCTTTCCAAGAATAAATGATTGCTTTCGTAGCAACTTGCAACTTGCAGAGGTAAATCTGATTTAAGCAAAACCGTTCCTTGCCAAAGGTCCCGATTAAAAGTTGAATATTCTTTCTGGATCCGGCTTCAGCGCTATTATAAAAAAGAACAGCTCATCTGCTGTTAAAAAAAAAAAAAAAAAATGGCCCCAGCTCCGGCATTCGCCACATGATCTCCATGATTGAGCTTGGCAAGCTCATCCTCCACCCCAACTCGGAGCTACCCTGCTACAATGGCGTTCGAGTTTATCCGCCTCACCTGCCACTTAAGTTAACGTGAGAGCTAAAACAGACAAATCCTATCAAGATTTTCTAATGACAAATATCAAACAAAGAACACTTGAGTTTAACCAACAAGTGGAAATAGCAGACTGCGTGCTGGCCAGAACCGGAGAGGAAGCAGCTGCTTCCAGCATCAGGAGTTCGAATCTCTGTTTTCGTTGTCTTTGACAAAAGAAATATCCAACACTACAAATGGGGACTTAGAAGTAAATAAAAGAGTTTAAATTTCATAACAAATGCCATGGTAAATGCATACATTCAATGATAACTCCAGTTGTCAATGAATCTAATGGGCTATACTTGAGAGTAAATTCAACACACTGATATTGTCTTCTTCATGGACGCATGCTGTACAAGATATCAAAACGTCCCAGTGTAAAACATAAAATGCAAGTGCTAAAAGAAAACCCAATTGCTGCTATTCTTCTGGAACATTCACTGCCAAAGGTGGGCTGGGCTGCTGCTCTGGTGCTGGGCCCATAACAACCTCTAAAAGCAACATGTCCTGAATGTAAGAAGTTCATTCTCACGTGATTTTTTTAATAACATTTAATAAAAAAGTAAATGCTTTTCACATGTTGAAGTTCGTTTGTAAATTTTTTTTTTTTACAAACAAGTTTGTGAGAAATTTCTGTCCAAATTGATACTCTCTAAAATGGAGAGGATACTTATCCTTGAATTATGGCCGTTTGTCAGGATTAAAAGGTACATCAGCATTCAAAGGTGTTAATGAGTCTTGGAGTTTCTTAAGAGTTGTAGTATTTGTCAATAAAAATTGGTTCCTTATGGATCCATAAACATTTGATTCCTTCAATAGCATAATTAAGGAAATTCTTGGATAGGAGTACATCACACTACGAAGGCTAATCCAATCCATAAAAATTCCAAATCAATGCCAAAAAATTCACAGTACAACTCAATCGTCATAAGTACATGGTAAACGACTAGATAAAGCATGCCCTTTCATATGTTAAAATATCACAATATGCATATGGATCATAATTGGATCATTTCATACCTCGCCAGGCCCAGTTGATTTATTATTACATCACATCCAAGCCTTCTAATCATGGCGATCACCTTCTTGTACTACAGCGAGTGAACTTCTAATCACTTTGAAAAAAAAAAAAAAAAAAAAATATCTCTCAATCATCCTAGCCTCTATAATATCTGCATCTGAAATTCAAAGCCATAACAGGCAACAGAGGTTCCTCCCAAAATAAACTTGATTGGCTCTAGATGATCACTGAACCGAGGCTGCTCCATTGTATACCTAAAAAAGAAGCAGAACTTCACTCTTTTAGGCAGCATTTCAAACCCAAATGTATAGAATTATGAGATAACCAAATCACGAGAACTATAATAAGTATTAAATAAACTTTTCATACATCAACATTTTTCTTCTGTGGCACTCCTATTGTAGTGTTACATTCAATGTTTGCCCAACAAAACAGAGAGCCAGAAATACACGATAACAGGGCAAGAACAAGGTTGAGTAAGAGGAACTAAATGATGTCAAAATTGTGATCACATTTATATATTCATATACCATGTTGTTGTTACTAGTTTGAGTAGATCCCAAAATTAATAATTGAAAGGCTAGGTAGATACTACCCACGCTTCACCTTTAAAATGGACCTTATTGAATCACAGTCTGTATGCAATTCATGTAAAGTACTTTAAGAAAAACACCGAAGTAGATCACTTGAGCTTTGCTTTCAATAAGAATTTATATAATGTTTCCAGTGCTAATGCTCCAAAAAGAATTAAGTCAATGATCTCTAGTTCAAATGCTAGTTCCTACCTATAAAAAAGGGATGAGTGAAGGCATGGGTTCAAGACTCACTGTGTGTGCAACTCAACAAAAAAAGAAAAAGAAAAATAAAAGTAAAGAAGTAGTTTTTGATCGATTAAATTTATAGTAGTATGATATCAACAAATATGCCATTTTGCAAATCCATGCCACATACAAGCATTTTTTTTAATCTTAACGTAAATCATAATCTTGAATTATCCTTTTTTTTTTTTTTTTTTTCATCTCACTCATGAAAGCTCAAAAATTGTTATATGAAGTGTAAAAGAATTTGGTATACTTAGGACCCTAACAAGTAAGGTCTCGTTTGGTTTGCAGAATAGATCCATTGAATGAAATTACCATTTCTATGGAATAGTCATTTTTATGTTTAGTATAGTCTGTTCCTTGGAATAGTTATTCTAAATGGAATAACTATTCTCTTACAAAAAGGAATACATATTTATCTCATTTTTTTAGATAAATAGCTATTCCAAGGGGAATAGACTTTTAATTTTATTTCAATTTTGTTTTTTTTTTTTTTTTTTTTTTTTAAAAAAAAAAAACCAAAAACCCAACCCCCACTTTGGCTGGCTAACCACCCATTGCACCACGCCCGACACCATTTGGGGGTGGCCAGGTCGCCCCTAGAGACCACTCCGGGGGTGGTTGTGGTCACCCTCGGCTGTTTCGTGGGTGGCTGGGGTGGTTGGCCACCCACTATTTTTTTTTAAAAAAAATGTTTTTTTTTTTTTAATTTATATATATGTAATGTGGGGTTTTTTTTTAGTAATTTTGATTGGATTCCAATTAAAGTATATGAATTGTTATCAAACTAAAAATTAAGAATAATCATTCAATTCTACTCTTTTATTCTTGGTAATAATTATTCCGTTTCACAATAGAATACTCATTCTGCAAACCAAACAAGGCCTAAGGGTGTAAAGGGGGCGGTTACGCCTAAGGTTGGTAATTTTTTTTACGACCTGTGAACTCGACACAAAATTAAAGTATTAGAGTTAAGCTTAAAAGGATTTGGGTCATAAAAAAGTTGACCTGCTAGATTCGTTTAATAAATGTGTCATTAACGGGTCAACTCGTATACTAAAACTTATTTATTTATTTTTTTTCTATACTAAAAGGTAAACGTAAATAATCACGTTACCTCTCTCTTTCTATCACTGTCTAAATAGTAAAGAGTAAACTAAAAAAATCTCACAAAAGACAAAACAAGTCTTTTTTTTTTTTCTTTTTTTTTTTTTTTTTTTTTTTTTTTTTTCAAGTTTTCGAACTTGAAGTTGAATTAAAACAAGTAAACAATAAAACAACTCCACGTTTCATACTTTAAACTGTGGAGTAATATGATTATTCAAACAATCTAATTTTTTTTTTTAGTTTATATTTGTATTTGTATTTTTATTTTTATAGACTTTATTATATAATTGGTCAAACGGGTCGTGTCGAGTCTTGTCAACCCAACACGATCCGTTCAATAAACGGGTCATGTGGCGTCAACCCGTTATTTAAGTGGGTTGTGTTAGGGTCGAATGGTCTAACCCTTTTAGCTAAATGAGTCATGTCAAGATTGACTCTTAACGGGTTGACCCGAACCCGACAGGTGAACTCATTTTGTCAGCCCTAGTTACGCCTATAACCACCAGTTGCGTAACTGATTTTGTAGGCGGTTGAAAAAAAATTGTTGATCGCTTAAAACGGAACGATTAGTAATTTTAAGAGTAGGCGAAAGAGATTATAACCGCTAATCGTCGGCCATTATACATATGGAATTTGGTTTTACGTTTTGACATAAGTCTCACTCTCTCATTTTCATCCAGTCATCCCTACGCGGCACAAGCTGTCTGCCTCCCTAGTCCCTGCATTGGGTCCACTGCATATTGTACCCATTGACAAAATTGATTGGCTTCAATAATGAGAGATGGTTAATGTGGAATAGATGGCTTGATAAGTAAACAAATATTCGACCGGAATACTATCGATCAAGGAAATTTTTTATAAAAGAAGGATAGCGTAGGATCAGCTTTGTCTTATTTGTGGGTTGGAGGTGCAGACCATTAGCTATATTTTTGAGATTAAATCACCATTAATCTCAAAAATTTAATCTCTTAAATTTTTAATCAATACTACCTCTGTCGTGTTCCCCTGTTTAATTTCTGTCTATCCCTCATTCTCTCTGTTTTCCTGCAATTTTTTTTAGTCGTATGGTGTGAAGAATGGGTGAAACCTTAAACTTGCAGTAGGGAAGTCATGCTACATGACACACTCCACGTGAAGCTTAACATCTTTTAGAATTAAGGTATTGTTTACTTGTTTTGGTTTAACTTCAAGTTTGAAAACTTGAAAAAAAAAAAAAAAAAAAAAAAATGGGGCTAATTTTTTTAGTATTTGCCTTTTTTGTTCAAGTTCTAACTCAATAAAAGAAAAAGACTTATTTTGTCTTTTGTGAGTTTTTTTAGTTTAATCTTTACTCTTTAAACGGTGAAAAAAAGCTAGAGGTAACATGATTGTTTAGGTTTACTTTTTAATGTTGAAAAAATAAGTTTAAGTATACGGGTCGACCCATGGGTCAAACGAATTGACCCGATAACAACCCGTTTATTAAACGGGTCTAACGGGTCAACCATTTTATAACCTGAACCCTTTTAAGCTTAACCCTAACCCTTTAACTTTGTGTTAGGTTTGCGAATCGTGTCAAAAATTGCCATTCCTAAATAAAATGAGATGTAAAAGCGGTTTAATTTGTAAGAAAAGAAATTTCCAAAACTATAATCATTAGGTAGATCTTGTTGATTAGCCTCAAAAACTTTGAAACAAATATCTCAACCAATTAGTCAAAGAATAATGATTCAATGCTACTTAAATATACAACTTTTCACCACCTTGCCTATGTGACAAGGTGGTCCCCCACTACTTTTTGAATTTTTTTATTTTTTAAAAATAAATTAAAGTGGGGGACCACCTTACTACATAGATAAAGTGATGAAAAGTTGTATATTTAAGTGGTAGTGAATCATTACTCTTAGTCAAATATCCAAAATATATTCTTCAATCTTCTAACATTATCTAGCCCTGCTTATTAAGACCGCGCGTGAAACTCGTTTGATAGTGACATGGTGTTTAGGAAATAAAACTAAAAAATAGAAAAAGTACGATAGTCAAATGAATAGGACAAACCATTAAAAAAATAAATAAATAAAAATAAAAATAATGTTTTATTTGAAGATTGTTTAGAACCTAACCGGATCGGGTTTATGATTTCCTACACATTATTTGTTTTATGATTTAAGATTAGATTTTACAAATAACATAAAAATAAGGTGACTAATGGATTGGGAGGGGCAGTTCTTGTATGTTACCGTACGGTCAACGATCAATGGCCTTAAAATATATATAAACTTTGAAATTTATATATATTTTTATCATGACTGTATTAGTTCTGATAATTTTCAAGATATCTATCGGCCATTACAAGCAATATCAAGTTTGTTGTTTGTATGGAGCACTTATGGGTCTGATCGAGATCATCTTTCTTAGAAAACCTTTATTTGAGGTAATTGGTTCTTATGATGATATGAAAATACCTCTGGAAAGGGCCGTTAAGGAGTTGGAGGAGGAAGGATCATCGGAGCCTATGGTGAATCAAGTGTTTGATGATGTGCATTGTCAAGACTGTGTGAATGACTCTGTTTGCTATATTGATTGCGATTTTATTTCGGCTGTTAATTGTCATGGTGACCGTGATTTTGTTAGGGTTGATAATGAATTGAAGTATGAAACAGATCATTTTGTGAAAAATGGCGATCTATACTAAAATCTAAAGTAAAATCTGTTGAGAATGGCCATGGAGCTATTCCTAAAGTTAAATCTGATTGGAGAGGTCCATTCAATTTTGAGAAATCTATTGAAAAACTTCAATACTTTGAACCTCATATTGTAGGGGGTGTGGTTGAGGTTTCTCCCTTGGGATGTGGAAGTGGAAGAGGAAATGGCGCTCGAGCTTAGCAGGTCAATTTTTTTTGGATAAATCCTTGCCTTTTTGTCCTTGTTAAGAAGTCTGTGGATATCATGTGGCAAAAGTATGGGAAAGTTGAGGTGTTTTCCATAGAGAATGGGATGTATATTTTTCGATTCAATGATCATGGATGCCCGTGTGTTGAGCTCGGGTTTTTATGGTTATACCCAAAATAGTTTATCACAAGGTGGACCAAGAAGACCTTCTCTGCCCATTGTGTCAGTGTCACCACGCTGAAACTATCCAGCATACCCATGTCTTCTTCTGTATATATCCTCAATCCATCCTCGACATCTCTTCTGTTGTCCATGATTTTCAAATTCAAGCAGCTATCATGAGAGGACTTCCATTGAGTTTATGGAGAACCACAAAACACATTTTCCCCTGATATTTTCCATCCTCATTCCCCCTAACTCTCCTCTTATTGTTTCCATTAGGATTAGGAGTGGCAGAGATCCTCCCCCTAGCTAGCCTTCCTTTCCTTTGCCAGACTTCCTTTCCATCGAAGTAGTTGCTAGTTTAGATGAAAAATATATTTACTTGTTTTATGTGCATGGGTGAAAATATGTAAGTCCACTACAGAAATATTGAATAGGACTAGCAACAAGAAAATTTCATCATAAATTATTACACACTCCAAAACTTCAACACTTCTTGATAAACAAATTAAATGTATGCAAAAATTCATGTAGATAGTTATATTGTCTTTTCGGCACCAATTAGAAGTAGCATTTAACACTTACAGGAAGGAATGCATCATGTAAATACGACATATTGTACTACATTTTGAACATTGCAAAGAAGAAAATAAAGAAGCAAGATCAAAACAAGTAACAAAAAATTAGCCCTATTTGAATGTTCCTCTGACCGACTTCAAAGAAAGAACACATGATCCTTGGTGCCGACTTCAAAGAAAGAGCACATGATCCTTAATGCCACAAACTAAACATAGGAAAGACACATTCCAGGTGCTGCATATTGAGAATGATCTTCATCTTCTTTAGAATTTTGAACCTTTACCTGACAGAAAACACCATATTGAAGATAAAAGCATCGATCATTCAAATTGTTGACATCATCAAGGAAAATGTTTCATAAAAGAATCATAGAAAACAAAGTGCAATTCCATCTATTTTCTTCTTACACCGGCCTGGAACAAGGACAATAAAAAATAAAAAATAAAAAATCAACCAACTTACGTGACTTCCCATTGTCGATGATCTTCCTCCTCTTCAGAATTCTGAACCTTGCTTCACAGAAAATAACATATTGAATATAAAAACATTAATAATTAGACATCAAAAAATCATGTAGGAAACTGTTTATAAAAGAATCAAGGAAAACCACCATATATATAGCATTAATGCACAGCAATAATTAAACAACATGGTGTGGGAAATTAGGAGATGTGTTGAATAATATGCTTACCCTTTCTCTGAACAACCAAATATAGCATGGTGATATCACAGTTTGCCCTTCCAAAGCCAATGTATGGTGGAATTCAGGTCATCCTTCCAATGCCATTCATCTTTCTTTGTTGCTTGTACTCTTCGTAGATTTGGCGTGCTCAAGTCTCCATAAGAGAAAATCTTCATCTCTTGGCATTGTCTCACAGTTACTTCTTCCAAAGATGGGAACTCCAAGTAATAACTTCCCGAGCAAAAGTTTATGAGCCTTGGCAAGCAATCAAGTTTTAAGTAAGTCAATTTGCTGAAAGTAATGATCACCTGATCATTCGCTTCACCTCCCTCCCTTGTTACAATTTCCGTTATACTTTCGCATTCGCTTAGGCTCATTTTTTTGAGCTGCACCAGAGTTTTGGCTGTTGGGGATGTAACTAAATTAATCAATCCATGACACTCCGAAATTTCCAGTTCTGACAAATTTTGGAAAGATACTGAGGATGGCACTAAAATTTTCAATTTGCCACAGTCCGTCACCTTCAGTTTTTCAAGATTATGAAGAACTTGGCATGGTTGGGTGTCTTCTTTCCACAAATGTGTCAGCATTGGTAGTCTAATTAGATTTAGTTCTCTTAATTTTGGGAGTATCCTAGCATGTTCTTCTTGACCAAGAGCTTCTTCATAGGGGAATACTTCTTCCGCCTGGCCACGCCATATTGTGCCACAATGCGCCAATCTCAAAGTCGCCAAATTGGGGAACGTAGCCTATAAATGAATTATATCAATAAACAAAAGAAAGTTGGATTAGTGTTCAATTCCTTCAAGAAGTCTGGGTTAGTTCGTAGAATTTATTGCAGGGACTAGAAAATAGAATACGTCCGTGAATGTGCTGCAATTGACGGCGTAGAAACATAGTCCCAACATGTTACAGGAATATGTCTAAATGAAAAATAAAAAAGAAAATCAAAAGAAATTAAATATTTAAGAGCAATACAAACAATTCCTGTTGATATAATTCGGGATTCCATCAAATCATTTGGGCAGATCGAATTCTATATATTTCTCTTTTTCAAGTTTGTAAAGACTAAGAAAAAAATTAAATAGGAAATGTTGCAATTAATAAATAGAAAAATAAAAGAATATATATATAGTTGAGTGTTTAAAAATAATGATACTTATCAAAATAAATATATATATATAATTGAGTGGCATTTCAGTAATTTTTTTTATTCCCCCTTTTTCTCCCTTGTCCCCTGCGTCACCCCTAATCCGCTAATCCCTCTATTTTCCTCCTTCATTTTCTTTCTTCCCATTCTCCCTTTGTTCACGCACAGCCCCCCATTTCTCTTTTCTTTTCTTCTTTTCTTATTTCTTTCCTCTCCTCGGGGGACAGCCTTCCACGACACTATCTTCTCTTCTTTCTTCTTCTTTTCTTCTTGCTTCCCTCTCGTCTGTTCCCCTCATCACATCACAACATGTCCCCTCCCATTTTTCTTCCCCTTCCATTCTCTCCCCCATCTTCTCGTGCACCTGGCCAAACCGTGAGAGAGAGAGAGAGAGAGAGAGCCACAGAGAGAGATTGGCACTGAGAGAGAGAGAGAACTCGTGAGTGTGGAAGTGGCTTTTGGCCGTGGGTGGTGCGATTTTCGGAGCCTTGGTGGCTGGGCCACCGTCGTGGCATGGAGGTAGCGGCTGGGCTGTGATTCCGGCCTTGATTCAGTAAGATTCCCTCTTCCCTTTCCTTGATTTCTACTTGGATTTCCTTAGATTTTTCTGTTAGAACCGGATGGGTTCTTGTTTTGGGTTTTGATTGATGAGTTTTTGGTTAGGTTTCCACGAGGAAACCGAATGGGTCTCTTTGTGTGGATAATTTTGGAGGATTTCTCTGGGCATAACCGAATGGGTATATGGGTATTTTCTGTCGATGGCCAATGAAGAAGAGGAGTTCAGTTTTTCATTGATTTTGGTGGTGTATTTTGTGTGTTGATCAAATGTTCTGAAACAAAAGGTCGGTTATTTTTCTGGTGTAGGACCGATTAAGTGATAAATTCGAAGGGTTGAGATTGGGGGTTTGGTTGGAAATAGTGTGGATTTTCTGTTGTGAATATAATAGCTGCGTGAGTGCTTAGTTAGAAAATCCTTTGGGTTAATTTTCGATAGTTGATGCTTGTGAAGGGCCGTATGAAATTGGGAGTTGGATTTGTGGGTTGATTTTCGGTGGCATCCTAGGGGCTATTTTGGAGTAATTTGGATGGGCTTATTTGGAGGGGCTTTGATGGAGTTTATGGCTACGGGCTTTGATTGAGTTAATGGGTGATTTTAATGGGTGTTTTAAGTGGAACCCAAATCTAGTTTTGGGTTAGTAATTTGAAGATGGTTAATTATGTGGAGGTTTTAGGAGGAAAAATATACCATTGCTACTATGTAAATAAATTGAGTTCAATGGTATATGAAATTTTATTTTTATAAAATGGATTTGGTGATTCCTTATAGTGGTTGATTATATGTAGTTTTGGTTGAGAGGATTTTAATTGGGTTTGTTTAATAAAAGAATGGATATTATAAAATGTGATTATAAGTTAGTTCAATAAGAGTTATTAGATTAATATGTTATATAAGATTAATATTCTATAGTTTAAATTACCTAGATGGTTAGTAGCTGATAAAGATAAAGTATTAAGTATATTAGTAGTTGTAAATATAGAGCCTAAGGTATATATCAAAGGGAACAATCTAGTAAGAATGTCAAAGAGTTATAGATTACCCAAATAACCTTAAGTTAATAAGTATAAGTTAGTAAGTTTATAGGAACACATAAATGTAATATGAATCCATTATGTGGCAACGTAGTAATTAATCCACCTATACATGCACACATAATATTTATGTGTCATCGGATTAGGTTAAGCGTTGTATGTATATATGTGTGTGTGTGCGCGCGCGCTCGTGTAAACAGGTTAAATATATATTGCTAACTTAGTAAATGTAATAAAATATGAATCCATTATGTGGCAACGTAGTAATTAATCCACTTATACATGCACACATAATATTTATGTGTCATCGGATTAGGTTAAGCGTTGCATATATATATATATATGCGTGTGTGTGTGCGCGTGTAAACAGGTTAAATATATATTGTTAACTTAGTAAATAAGTAACTAGCCATTAATGAGTTAACAATGACAATAAGATATAATAATAATAAATAAACATGATAAGACACAAACTTATAACCAATGACTAATATAATAATAGCTTAAGTTATCTAGCTAGCTTTAAAAGCGTATGACGCGACGTGTGAGCTAGCGGGTAGCTTTTGTATCATAGAGTATAAATTTCAATAGCATAGTCTAATGTTACCAATGTTTGCTGGATCATGTCCAGATTGGAGACTTTAATTGGTTTTCCAATGTAGAGTTCAAGTAACTAGAACATGGGGCGTATTCGAGTCAAGAGTCCAATACAGCCAATGTAAGTATTCTACTCGTTGAGAAAATATATATTTATATATTATGGATTTGCAAAATATATTTTATTTTATAATTCCGAACCGATCATATGATGAAATATATGTTTTGGGATATTTTGAATAGTTTGGTTATATTCAATTATATCAATGATGTTTAAGAATTGATGCACGAGTAAAAAGTGTTGAATTGATTTAAAGTATGTGAGTGTGTACTATGGTTGAGATTTAAATTATGCAAAATTGTTTGAGAACATGTTATGTTGAAACTGTTTATGTTTTATGAAGAAACTATGTTTTGAATGATTTCAAAGTGTATAATGAAATGTTGTATTTGTTTAGTTTTAAGGGAACATGATTTAATAACAACATGATTTTATAGCATGATACAGTAGTGAAATATATACTAGTCAAACACAGAGCATAGAGCATGTAGTATAGAGCATACATACAACAACAGTACAACAGTAAAGCAGCAGTAAGCACAATTAAACAGTAGTTATTAGCATCGTGGGGAACCCAAGCCCCAGTAGAACCAGTTTCATGCATATCATATATAGCATTGTTTTATGAGTGATTTTTTTATGTGCTTATCAAAAAAAAAAAAAAATGAGTGATATTTTTATGTTATAAGTAGCTTTTACTAGACGTATTGGTATGCATAAGTGTCTTAATTGAAAAGTGCTTATGTATATTTCTATCGGATAGCCGCACGTGTTAAAATGTCATACATTGAACTTGAATGTACATGGATTCATGATTGCCTAGGTGCGAGTAATGACATGTCTATGAGTAGGAAGGTTGACTGTTATTGTTCTTCAGGAAAAACGTGTTAGCATACTTAAGTTCAACTCTAGTGCTCACATGATCTACCGATATTCAAGGCACGAAGCTGAAATACGATTAGAGATGGTGTTGTGAGTATTTTGTTGAATGATGATATCTTAGTATGGAAGAGTAAAATGCCATGTTTTATTGCTTAAGACTTATAAGTAGACGTAATATCTGTGATGGAGTGATCGTGTGCACATATGTCTAAGCCACCGTTGAAAAGTGTTATTATAGAGGGGTCTATACGTAAAATCTTTCAAGCGGTAGACTGAAAATTCTATATATTTGCACAGCTATATAGTATGTCTTAATGTTTTCTGAATAGTCGATGTTTACTGTATTAACTATTGGTAAATTATAGCTGATATAGTGCTTGCACGACTAAAAATAAAATAAAGGTTGGTTCATTGTGAAAACTCAGTTAGTTTTATATCACTGAAGTCTTAGTATGTTTTATACTGAGGCGGTAGACTCATTCTTTCACCTATGCAGATGTGGATACCACCACAACCGTGTAGATGATGTTCATTTGGCTGCAGGTACTTCGGTATAGTTGATGGTTTAGTAACAGTGTATTTGAGATATTATGACTGAAGCTCACCGCAACAGTTGTAATTGTCGGACTACGGGTTATCCACTATTTTATAGGTTTGGTATGGCTTGTGACGTTTGTGTCACTTATTCTTTGTAAAGCCATTACTGTTATGTAAATATTATGTGAATAAGACTCAAACAGATAGATGTTAAATGGCTTTTTGTTGTAATTAATTTGTGATAGATGTATAAGTTGTAATTTTCGCTATTCAGATTTATGTTTTCTGCTGCATAAATAGATATATGTTATACTCTGATTATCAGGTGCTTGTTATGGGGTATGTGCCATATGTTGACTGAGCGACACGTAGTCATGTCACTGCAATGACTCATTTTACGTTTGTATAAAAAAAGAAAAAAAGGGGTCATCACAAAGTTGGTCTTGGACTTGGCTCCGATCTAGTCGACAATTTTATCTTATTTTATTTTATTTTATTTTTTTATTTTTTGTTCTAAAGAATAACACAAAACAAAGAGTGTGATCCACCATACAAGTAGTGTTAGTTTTCTTAGTGATGGCGAATTCGGTGTCAAAACTTATTTGGTGTAATCAAGAAAGAAAAGAGTCAAGTGAGATGAATATTGCAACATATCAATCGGAAAATAAGAAAATAGCCGAATAAGAAGAATATTGCAAAATATTAATCAAAAAATAAAAAAGTTGAGTAAGGAGATTATTGTAGAATATTAATTAAGAAAGGTTAGAACTGTGACTTAGAACATATTCTTGATAATAATTTGTTCTTAAATTTCTGGATTTTCTTCAAGTGTTCGGACAGTCAGAAGCTGTGTTCGGACACGACCCACATCGAGTTCTTATTCTTCAAGGTATTCGAACACCTAGTGGACGCAACTTTTCAAAGTGTTTTTCATGCATATGTCCGGATAGTAGGGTTCCTTGTTCGTACACGCTTCACAAAAAAGTTTTCTTTTTGATTAGTGTCCAGACACACGATTAGCCAGTCTGGACACTGCCACCTAGGAAACCGTTCATGACTTGTTTTAGGGTTTCTAAAGCCTATTTAAAGAGGTTTATAGGCAGTCTTTTATTTAAGGATTCTAATATATAATTCATTATGCTAAGAGAGAGTTTTTAGACCTAAATAGAATTATCATTTATCTCTCTTAAGAGTACTTATGTTTGTTTGTTCAATCATCAATATGGAGTTCTAGTTAAGGAAGATCAAGAAGAAGAACTCTTCAAAGGTTCTGGGAAAGAAGCAGAGAAATGGGTCGCTTGTTATAATTCAAGAGAGTGAACACTGTAAAGGTTTTGTGAGTACTAACTTCTTGTAAATCGTTGTTTCTTTGTTATAGTTGATTTTCTGGGTTTGGCTGCCCTATAGTTGTTTTTCTCTTTAAGTTCAAAGAGTTTCTACTTCGTAACCAAATATTTGTGTCATCTGAGTTACTGCTTTACATATTTGGTGAATTGCTTAATTTTGGTCAGTTGAAGTCTATTATTATTTTCAAGTAGAACTCTAAAGATACGTTTTGGTATGTGAAATGGTTATTCCACTAAGAAAATAAATAGCTTTTATTGGAAATAGAGTAGCCTTGGAATAGACATCTTTAATTTAAGAAACAATACTCATTTTCATGGGAAATTAGGAATGGCTATTTCAAGTGTTACAGTATATGAAAAGGTAGAGATGTACATGTAGGTGGGTATTAATTGCCCGCATTTGGTATCTGCAACTATTTGCTATCCATTATTCCCTATTTGAACATGCGGGTGCGGTTGCAAGATAGCGGTTTAGGGTAAGTGGATGCGGTTGATAACCACATCCGCATACCCTATATATATATAAAATAAATTCACCAAAACGTTATGTTTACATTGATTTGATTGGTTGTGTTGCTTTCGTGTGTAACACTTGAACGAAAAGACAAAAGTAATGTGAAATCAATATATTTTCAAAAGATTATGGCTTAAAAAAATTAAAATAAGTTTAAAACACTAAAAACCGGCCTAAATTGTTTTCAAAATCATTTAAAAATAAGCTCTAATAGAAACCGAAAAGACTAAAATAGGCCGAAAAGGCCCATTACCTAATATGCGGCAACGGATAATAACCGCTATAACTGTGTAGATGTGGATATCTAGAAGAAACATCCGTATTTTACGACTGCGGATATTCCAAATAATCGCATCCGCATGTACCTCTAGATAAGGATTGATCCTTATCATATATACTAATACTAAGGTTACATTTGGAACGCGTAGTGGCTATTCTTTAAGAAAAATTAATTAGAAATTTCATAATTTATATAAGCTGCTTGGGAACATGGTCACATGTAGAGTAGTAGTATCTATTTTGGGAGAATCAAGTTTAGATGATACAATTTTTTAGGACATATGTAGCCTGGCTATTTAATTAGGTGAGTATGACATGTTGAGCTTCAGAAACAGAATTTGTTGAATTGTGTAAAATCATGTAAACTGGGTTTTAAGAAATGCATGGTCAATTTTAAAGTAGCATCTTATGCAAACAATGGTATTCTTGACTATGTTCATTCAAATGTTTGGAAATTAGTGGCATGCAATGACTTCAAATTGAGGCGCGTGATATTTTATTAGGTCTATTAATAGTTTTCAAGAAATGCCTAGCTAGGTTTATTTTATAAAGCACAAGTTAAAGGCCTTTAAGATCTTCAAGTAATAGAAAGTATAGATTGAAAATTAAACGTGAAAAAGAGCAAATAATATATTGAAAGTATAGGGATTTTGAGTTCTAGAAGTTAAGGCATCATTCGTCATTTCTAGTTGATATAACTCTAGAACAAAATGCATGGACTTTCTAAAATGTTGAACAAAACTTGTTGGAAAAGGCAATATGCATCAGGGATTGTTAAGGGCATCCTATAAGATTATAAGTTAAGGCTCTTACCTCATCAACCAAGAAAAGAGATTGTTTAGCGGAGATATCAAGTTGGCTCTCCTGAAGTGCTTCGCTCAAAAGTTCAGAAGCAAATATGTCAACTTGGCATCCATGGCCATTCACGCCCATTTCTTTCAGCATTGGCCATTCTGAAGAATGCCTTCCAGGGTAAAAACACTTGAGTCTTGATACGCCAATGAGAAGTATACCATTTACTTGAGGGAACACAAACTTAGTTATTGCTTTTGCTCCTTCTCCTTCTTCTCCTGCAACAATTTCCTCCACCCCACAATTATATATACTAAGCTTCTCCAATCGCATGAGACATCTCGCCACTGAGGCTGGAAATAAACTTTTCAAACTCTCACAATCAAAAGCACTCACATTTCTTAGATTTTGAAAGCTGAAACTTTCTTGGGAGTCTTTATTCCATACATGCTTCATTTTGGGTAGACGAGCCAAAGCCAATTTTTCCAACTGAATGACTGTTACCGCATGTGTTCCTTCAACATTTGGCCCTTGCAGTTCAAATACTTCTTCCAGTGAGCTACAATTTTTTATGGTTAGTTCAACTAGACTCTGAAATCTTGCCAGCATATTAGATTGAAAGACATTCGTAAGATTTTCACAAGATGCAACATTTAGAGTCTGAAGCTTGCAGAAGGAATCTACGGCAAATTGGTTATGCCATATGATTTCCAAGTCATCCATATGAGAAATTTCCAACTTTTCCAAACTAGGGAAGGCAACCTGCGGGGTTCATCCCGTGTGTTAATTACATACCAAACCGTAATAACTCACATAACGGAAGATGAGATATTTACAAAGTATCGATGCTAGAGATTTTTATTTTAAAAGTTCAGAATTTTTTTTTTATTAAAAAAAAAAAAAAAAAAAAAGAAGAAGAAGAAAGAAAGATAAGTAAAAAGGATTTACCTCTTCATTGAAGAAAGGTTGCACAACGGTATGAGGGTTGTCTTTTGCATTCATTTCCACCAGTTCTTTGCCTACGGTCATGCCTGAACTAATAGGTTTGAATAGGAATGTCTTTAATTTAGGACAACCATTAATACGCAGTTGCTTTAAGGACGGAAATTCGATATTACTTCCTATGCAGAATCTTTTAAGCGCTTGAAGTTTTCTTAGGTACAGGTATTCTAGTCGACTAAACAACACCATCTTTGGAACAATTCTTTCTTCTACTACTCCCGATTCTTCTGTGACTATAATCTCTTCCATAACCATGCATTCGTATATGAAAAGGTATTTGAGCTGCCGCATAAATCTGGCTGCAGAGAATGACAATAGATGTTTTAGATTACTAGAGCCCTGCACTTTCAATCGTGACAAATTTTGAAACCTTGACGTTGATTGCATGTTCTCTAATATGCAAGAGGAGCTTGTTGCCCGATGTGGATTGCGTTGTACGTCTTCCAAGTCTATTGACGACAATTCCAACGTTTCCAACTTGGGGAACAAAACCTGCACCAACAGCAAATTTGTATCCTTCAAATACAACTTAAAAGATGCACAAACATGCTAAGGTATCAGGGTATGCATATTATTTTTCTTTGAAAGACGTAAAATACCATTTTATTGGAGCATAGTGACTAGCAAGCTATGGGGAAAGAGTCAACAAAAAGATACTATTTACGTTCATTCCAACATTGCCGTGCAATCCTGGCACATGTTTGGCCTGAATTATTCGTGGGGTAGGGTGCGAACACAATGTATAAATTTCTTCTCTTTTATTTTAAAAATCCATGGATGCAAACGAACTTGTACTTGCTGATAAAACGTAGCCATTACTCATTATTAGCTTTTTAAAATTCTCTATTGCTCTAAAATCTAATTTTTAGCCTTTTATTCATTATAACTGTAACGCTCCAACATTTTTACCTTTTTTTCTAACTGTAATTAAATACCATTAGGCACTACAGCTACGACTTAAATTTAGACTTGCAGCTGAAGAATAATTGAATTATAAATGTAAGAATAATACAAGAGCACAAATTGAAAACAAATTACATTTATTTACATATCACTTACAGTATTGTTCCAAATATTCAACTTACTAGCTATTTCATTTACACCTAGCTACTAGAAACTATACATAGTCAAAAGAATGTCATTAACTACCAAACCCAAACCTAATCATTCTTTAGCCAAAAGTCTCGTCTAGGTCACCAAAATACCAAGTCTTCTCCAAATTTTAAGGATCAAAGTCCAATATGTTGTTGGGCATTCCTCTGTCTCGGGCCTCTATAGCTATGAGTCCACACCTCTGTAAGTAAATACAGTCAACTATATATGTTGTGTGTGCAGCATGAGCCCTCTTTGTAAAATTTCTCTCTTTTGTTTGATAGAAAACATATAAGACTGTCATTTATTGCAGTAATGTTGAAAATCCTTTTAGAGAGACTTTTCTATTTCCTCAAAACTGTAACATGTTATTAACTTCAATAATGACTTTCAAATCATTTGTTGGCTGTTTATAATGAAGAAACGTACTAAAAACAAAACATGCTTATAGACAAAATTCATTTACAAAATTGAATACTGGAAACTATCATGTTATTGAACTAGTCCTTTTCCTTGGCCTATGTCAAATTTACTACCCTGTTCAACCACAAGTTACTAATATAGGTGAGAGGAGGTTGGCCGCTCCTATTAGTAAGGGTGCTGGGCCACCCCCTGTTAAGGGAGGCTGCCTTCACCGGGCCTCTTTCAATTTTTAAATTTTTTTGAGGGTAAAAATTAAACTGTAATTCCACAGTAGGCTAAGTCATCTGTCATGCCACATGCCAATCAATTGGTTGTGGCATAAATCCACATGTGCATCTCATGGTTTTGTCAAACAGCTAATGGTACGACCATATTGAACAAATAGCATACCCCAGGGCTCAATTTTGTATTTTTATACCTTGAGAATTAGTTTGGTACAACTAGAATCCCAAAAACTAAAAAAGATTTTTTTTTCTTTTTTTAATTAATTAAATTTCTATGTAAATTTAGCTTGATAAAGTCCTCACTTGAGACACACATGCATGCCTCTCAAATATGTTCGTGGATTCTTTGGGTGAAGATAAGGTCCTGTTTTTCTCACATACGATGTAGTGATAAAATAATTTTAGAATCCTAAAGAAGCTGAAAAAGACAGAATAAAAATAACTGAATCACACAGGACACGGATTTATTTAATATGGTTTAGCTTAATAAGCTTACAACCATAGATAGAGGGGACCAGAAGGAAATTCATTATCAAAAGATGGAGCTATCACAAAGAGTAGTAAGAAGAAAAGCACTCAAAACTTAGAGCTCCACTACAGCAAAATCTCATTCTCACACAAAAGAAAAGAGTAACAAAAATAGGTAACTCTCTTTCTCTTAGTGCATGTGCGGCAAAACAAGGCCGATGAGAAAACATACTGAGCTAGCTCAAGTATTTTTCTCTCTTGTTGTGCATCAAGTTGCTGAAGCCACGTGCCTTTTATAAGGTTATAAGTTGGTCAAAACTCCTAATCATATATATGAGTAATGTTTTTTGCACAATTCTTACACAACTTAAAAGCAAAGTTCTTCCTTAGAATGGCATAAAATGATAACACGTGGCATGCACCCATAATTTTTAGTGACTAAACTGGTCCTTTAAATATTGAACCGATTTTTTAAATAAAATTGAACTGGTCTATTTAATATCTCTCTCGCTCTCTCTCTCTCTCTATATATATATATATATTAATGATACAATTAGTCTCTTTCTCAATTAATGATATAAGTAGGACTTTTTTGTAGAGACACGTATTTCTTTAGTATTTTATATTTTTGGTTGAAATATAAATATGTTTTCATTTTATTTGTGAAATTTTTGATTGAGCAATTCTTCATTTGAATGTTAATGAGGGTTTTTTTTTTTTTTTCATTTGCTTTTTCGAATGTTCAGAATTATATAAGATTGAAATATAATAGGTATCACATCGACAATAATATATATATATATATATATATATATATATATATATATTCTTGCTAATTTTCTATTTTATGCTTTGATAATCAAAATCATGGTTTTCTTCTTGATATTTTTCTTCTTCATACTTATTTTCATTCTAAACTACACCTATGGGAACAAATATTTTAGGGGTAATTATCTTTTTCCCCCATGAACTACCAAAAAATGCGCAATGCCCCCATGAACTACCAACTCGACCGAAATAGAGCATTCAACTACCAAAGACAACCATTTTCCCCCCTTCCGTCAGTCAAAGGGGTTAAAACAAACGGTCAACGGGTCATGTGCCGTTTTATATGGGGGCATGTTGGAAGATGATGGTAGTTTATGGGGGGAAAAGAGGAAGATAGTGGTAGTTCATAGGGGGAAAAAAGGAAGAAAGTGAGGGTAAAACGGCGTGTGACTGACGGAAGGGGGGAAAATGGTTATCTTTGGTAGTTGAATGCTCTATTTTGGTCGAGTTGGTAGTTCATGGGGGCATCGCGCATTTTTTGGTAGTTCATGGGGGAAAAGGTAATTACCCCAATATTTTAACATGTTTTAATTTATATGAATTAAACTAAAAGTAAGGGTTTTATGTTTTAATTCATTTGAATGTTTTATGAGATATTTGTTTTTCTTTTATGTGATTTACATGATTTTCACTTATTTTTTGGAAGTGTTATTCTTCATTTGAAAGCCAAAAAATGCAAAATTTTATTTGATTATTATGCAGAAAAGGAAATAGAAATGCTTTTAAAACTTTAAAGAGTTAATTAAGGAATAAATTTGAAATGCTTTTTTTTTTTTTTTGTTATTGTTATTGTTCAAAATTATATGAATTTTATTTTTATTGAGACATAATAGATATGTATCACACTAACAATATTATAGATTCCTACTATTAATCCCATTATTAATACTTTGATAATCAAAATTCAGGTTTTTCTTTTGCTATTTTTTTTTTTTTTTTTTTACACTTCTTTCAATTTTAAACTACACATATGAGAATATTTTAAAAGTTTTACTTTATATGGATTAAAACTAAAATTATGGTTCTTTTGATAGTAAAATTTTATGTGATTTATATATTCATCCAATATTCTTTGTGCAATGGAGAATTATGACACGTGGTGTGAACCCATAATTTTTAAACACTGAACCGGTTTTTTAAGTAAAAAAAAACCAGTGAATTTTAAAGGTTGAACCGGTTTTATCATAATTTTAATAAATTTATTGTGCTTTAATGAAAAAGATCATAGGTGTTAATCTTCATAAGACCAAAATAAGAATTTTTTCGCATTATAAAATTAAGTGTCTTATTTTTTAGTTCATTTGAATGTTTTATGGAATATTTTTGTTTTCGTTTGTATAATTTACTCGATTTTCAGCCATTTTGTTTTGTTTGCTATGTAATTTCTTTTTAGAATGTTCAGAATTATATAGGTTTTATTTGTATCAAAATGTAATATGTATCATACAAATAATATTACAGGCTCCAGCTAATTTTTTTTTATTAATGCTTTGATAATCATAATCTACAGGCTTTCTTCTTGCTTTTTTCTTTCTCTTTTCTTTATACTTCTTTTCATTTTTAAACTACTGATATGAGAACAAAGATTTTAATATGTTTTAATTTATATGGATTAAAGTAAAATTAAGAGTCTTATTTTTTAATATATTTGAATGTTTAATGGTTTTTTTTTTTTTTGGTATGATTCACTCAATTTTTTTTTTTTTTTTGAAGTGTTTTTTCTGCTTTTGAAAGCAAAATAAGGCAAAAAAATATTTGATTAAGCATTGAACGTGATGTAAGAGGATTTATTAAATTGCATTAAATGTTGAGTGAAAATTTTTCTTTTATTTTGTAAGATTTGGCTTAGGTGCTATAAAAAAAATTACAGCACCATCTTAACCATTGAAAAAACTACAACACTTATACTGTAATATTTGAAATTTAGATTTTCTTTTTGATATTTTTTTTTATACTTCTTTTCGTTATAAATTACACCTATGTGAACAATATTTTAATAAGTTTTAGTTTTTTGGATTAAAATAAAATTAGGGGTCTTAACCTTTATTGTTTTTTATTGAAAGATATGTGATAATTTTTTTTTTTACAAGCATTTTTTAACCTATAATAAAAAGTACAATGAAAATGCGTTTAAATTCTGAAACTAAATTATAATGAAGAATCCTACGCATAGCGCGGGTTATGAGTTAGTTTGAGTATAGGAACACTCTCAATAGCTTTCTTTAGATTTTTTCCAAATTTAAGAAACCAAGTTACTTTGTGCTTTGCTATTCAAATACATTCTTCAATAGCCTCCATTATCCTTTTTCTATATTATTTAAATATTCTTCTAATCAACGCTAGGGAAAAGAGAAAGGAAAGAAAGTCATTTTAAAAATAAATAAATAAATAAATAAGGATAAGGAAAGTGCTTCCTAAATCTTGGATAGCATTGTAGCTTTCCTTTGATTTAGGGGAGGAAAAAAGAATCTGCTGGAGGTGAATTTTTGAAGATTTTTCCAACGTTTGAGGAAGGGAATGTGATTTAAGGATACTGAGTATGGGCCCCACACACTCAAGACTTGATTATTCAAGTCACTCACGCAACAAACGCCCATTGGCATGTTACTTGACATTCACTTCAATAAACAACTGGTAAGTGATAATTAATGATCAGTATCTTCGTTCCAGTTATTCTAAAACTTGCAGGATTAGTATTGCTAATCCTTCCTGCCACATAAGTAATTACTTGTGGGATCTAGAGTTATATAAGAGGGAGCAGCATTGATCCTTATACTTCTAAGTAATTACTCTGGTATATATATATTGAAATTCGTTTTGGTTGTTTTCCATGGACAAATTAATACACTACTCAAATATTTATCATTCAAACAGTGTTCTCGACACATCTATACGTGTATATGTATATAGGTGTGTGCTGTGCGTGTAGGGTTATTATTTGGGGAATAAAAATCTTGTGTACCTGTCCGTGTAGAATTGACGTGTAACAATCAAGCTTGCCCTTCGAAATGATTTCTCCAGCATCGGTTGTGAATGAATTTTGTGTGCTTAAGAAGCTGATGAGCTTTGGAAGACGCCGCAGTGCCAAGAGACGTAGTTTAGGGAACAAGATCAGATCTGTGTCTTCTATTTCGCCGCCTTCTTTCATGACTATTGCACCCATGATGCTGCATTCTTCTATCTCCAATTCTTCAAGCTGGGAAAGGCCCCTAGCTATGGATGATGAGAAGACAAATTTTAATTTATCACAACATTTCACTCTTACAACTCTCAAGTTACCAAAGGATCTCAAGCCAGGAAGCTCAGCATGACATATTTCTTCCAAGCCTGTCATATTTTCGAGAAGAATTGTCTCCAAGGCAGGAAAGGCAATATCCGCTAACGGGCTCGAGTTAATTATATGCTTAATCTCAATATTATTTTGGATATGGAGATGCTTCAGTTGTTGAAAACCTTTTCTATTGAATACGTTTAGAACACTCTGAATACCCTTTGACCCATCTAAGTAAAGATTTTCTGTTCTCTTCATCGACAACATTAATTGAATCCCAACCTCAGATTGGAAGCTTGTATCTAGCTTGAGTTTTAATATTCTTGAGGCTTCTCCTCGGTTATCATCAGTCCAATCCCATACATCTCCTACCAATATTACATATCTTTCTAACTTCTCAAACAACAGATCTTTTGGCAGATTGCTGGCATCTCGAATATGCATCTCTAAAGTTGTCAAATGGAACAAATTTTTTAGCTCAGCAAGGCTAGCATTATTGAGTCCTTCAGCCTCCCATTGAACAAAACTGTTTTCCATATACAACTCTTCTAATGCGACCAAGCTTGATAGGACATTTGGTGGAATCACTTCAAGCTTGGAACAATGGCTCAAATCCAACAATTTCAAACGAGTCAACAATCCTATTTCTCTTGGCAACTGTGAAATGTCGGACCAAAGAAGGCTAAGAATTGCTAAATTCTTGAGCTCTCCAATTACAGCTATGTCTCCCAACACACATCGTTCCAGGCACAATGTTTGCAGGTTTCTAAGGAGACCAAGTGCTGAAGGAAGCGATGAAAGTTGCATTTTAGTCAAATCTAAAACTTTGAGCTTTCCCGTCCCTTCAAAGAAAGTGTCTGAGATTTGCAAAGGATGACCTTCACCCCACAAATACAAGAATCTCAATTCTGGACATTCCATTTCGTTAGGAAGTTCATGGATATCTCCACCGCGAACAAAGAATGCCTTGCATCTTTTGAGTGCATCCACATCTGGCCATTCTTTTAGCCCACCATCAGCTCTCACCTTAAACATATTATGATCCCTTGACGCTATTAATTTAGCAGCATCACAAACAACGTCATGCATACGTAAACTTTCAAAGCAATCATCAGGTAGCAATAGACAACAATCTTTTAAAATACGAAGTCTTGCATATAGTCTGTTTCTTGCATCTTCCATTGTATTAATACCATGAAATAAACCCAAACCACAACAATATTTCAACAAGTCCATCTTGAGACTGTAGTAACCCATTTGAGCACAAAGCAAAAAGACGTCTAGGGCCTCCTTATTAGTTTCTTTAAGATGTTTATAACTCAGCTCTATAGAATAATATATAGTTGACTGCATTTCGCTAAGGTGTTCCAGAGCAGGTCTTCTTAGTAGCAACAATGCATCCTTCCATTCAAATAACTCTTTATTTTTTAATGCCTTAGAAACCGTGACAAGTGCAAGAGGCAGACCTGAACACGCTTTAGCTACCTCAGTTGCTGTGCTTCGCATATTGGGGTTTTTATTAACACAATCGCCAGCCATCTTCTCAAATAAACTCCATGCCTCTTCTTCAGCTAAAACTTCAAGTCCAAAATCCTCTTGGGTGCCCATTCCAGAAACTAATACATCTCGATTTCTGGATGTCAGCAATACTTTGCATCCCTCAGAAGGAATTCCTAGAGCCTCCAAATCAAGATTCTTCCATATGTCATCAAGGATAACAAGTATCATCTTCTTGTCTTTTTTTTTTTTTAACCTCTCCCGTAGACGAATTGCTCTTCCGGTTACAGAACTCTCCACATCAAACTTCAGATCTATCATGTCCGCCATTTCTCTTTGGATTTCTTTCAGGTCTGGGTTCTGGGTCACATTTGCAATAGCCACCTCATCAAATAACTTTTCCTCCTTTGCTTGCTTGGCAACTTCTCTCACCAACGTAGACTTTCCCACACCGGCCATCCCCCACACCCCGATCACATGGATATTATCATCTCTCAATGCTTCCATAAGTCTCTTCACAGTTGACATTCTTGATTCAGGGGACATGTAATCCATACAGCTCGTAGACTCTATCCCCTGTGGAGCAAGACGGTAAGAAACTCTGTCAAAACTCCCATTTTTCAAGACTTCACCAATATCTTTCACTATCTTCGCTGCTTTATGGCTTAACTGATGCCGCACCTTTAAGTTCAGGCATGCCCCACTAGAATACTTCATCCCTGCTTCTTCAGCACTTTCAAGAACTTTCATGCCCTTTTCTATTTTCTTATCCACCTCTTCCAACCAATTGTTAACATCACCTTCAATTTCGTCACCGTTTCTTATAGCAGCATCAACGGAATGTTGCACGCGATCTCTAGCATTCCTCAACTTCTCTATCTGGTTCTTCATACTCCCAATGTTGCTGCTATAGTGAAACGAGTAACATAGCCACCGTCCAATAGGTCTAATCGTGTAATCAACGATTTGTTTAGCAAACTCAATAACAATATTCTCCATTCTTGTTTCAATTTTTTTTTATACACTTTTCTTCTTTTTTTTCTTTTTTCTTTTTTTGCAAGTAGTCAAAAACTCAAAAACAAGAAAAAGAGAAGTGGAAACCACAATAAAAAAAAAAAAAAAAAAAAAAAAAAAAAAAAAAGAGAGTAATTTTCCTTGGGATATTCGAAACCACGCTAAAGCTAAGCTCCTTGGGATTTCAAACCTACGTTTCTTGGCCTGATATGGGAAATGCAGAAGACGGTATCCAATCCCGCTTTGTTCTGAAAATCCAAAATGCATAAATCACAAAATGGCAGGTGACCATTAATATATATTGAAAGATAATATGTTCAAAAAAAATACACTGAAAGATATAAGAAAACGGCAGTCGTTTAGTAGGACGAAGAGCATAGTAGAGCCAAAGACACGAGAAAATTTACTAAATGGTCCATGGGTTTGTAATTGTACTAAATTGATCCCGTGGTACTAAAAATATTATCTATTAGTCTAAAACAATCTCTACCGCCAAAACTATTAAATTTATACATAATCCACCCCCACATCCAATTGTAAATTGATACATAGCATTGATAAGCTAGGACTCACCAGTTTTATCCCAAATTTCTTTTTTTGTTTTAAAAAATAAAAAATAAGGGACAACTGGCCACTCTTTACCAAATGAGGGACAAGCCTCCCTTCTTAGAAGAGTGGCCAATCGCACTTTATATTGTGAGGGGCAACATCCATTCACAAAGATATTGTCAATCGTTTCATCTAATGAAGGGCATACAATTGCCCCTTAATTGATGAAGAGTGGTTGTGAGAAACAAGTGAAAGCACTTTACTAATAATCTAATTTAAAGTCAATAATTACAATTAATCCTTATTAATTTAGATGGTAAGAACATATTAAAATTATATAAAATTAAGTTATTGATACAAAAATTTATAATTCCGAAGACACCACAAATACTCTAATTAATTTAAGATAAATAACAGTAAATCTACATTTAATCTTTATAGTTGTGTATCAAGTGAATCAAATAATTGAAAATTGCATTTGCACGTATGGGTTTTTGGCTGCTAATTAAATGAGTTTCAATAACCGTATTTGTATCCGCATCCGCATCCGCTGCTAAATAGTAGTGTACCAGGTGAATCATATTGTATTTTTTGTTTTAGTTTTTGGAGGTGAAAGTGTAATGTCCAAGACATTTTGTAGTAATTAAAATACTAAAATTGAATAAATAATTGATTAAAATTATTTTAGTGTCATTAAAAAATGCAAATGAATATTTTTAAGTTCAAAAAAAATGAAAGAAAAAAAAACATAAAAGAAATTAATTGAAAATTGCATTTGCACGTATGGGTTTTTGGCTGCTAATTAAATGAGTTTCAATAACCGTATTTGTATCCGCATCCGCATCCGCTGCTAAATAGTAGTGTACCAGGTGAATCATATTGTATTTTTTGTTTTAGTTTTTGGAGGTGAAAGTGTAATGTCCAAGACATTTTGTAGTAATTAAAATACTAAAATTGAATAAATAATTGATTAAAATTATTTTAGTGTCATTAAAAAATGCAAATGAATATTTTTAAGTTCAAAAAAAAAAAAAGAAAAAAAAACATAAAAGAAATTAATTAATAAAAAATTAAAGGAAGAAAATGAAATGAAATAAAATAGAAAATGAAATTAATGAGTAAAACAAAATAAAGAAGAGAATTAATGAATTATTAGAAAAAAAAAAAAAAAAAAAAAAGGGAGTAAGTTAAAAAGTCAAAAAGAAAATAAATAAATAAATATATATATATATATAATAATTATACATGTGGGGCGACATGCGCCCCCACATGCATAAAAGTGAAGGGCCAGATGGCCCTTCACGGAAAAGAAAAATGGAAGGGCCATCTGGCCCTTCCCAAAGAAAAACAAAAAGAGAAAATTGCACCGTTGGTCCCTGTGGTATTCCATAATTATTTTTTACTCCCTGTGGTTTAAAAAATTACTGAGAGATCCTCGTGGTAGACAATAATTACAAATCGATCCCTGGCGTCAAATTCTGTTAAATTTTTTAATAGATTCCGTCAAATGCCACGTCAGCGACACGTGTCGCCATCTTAATAAAAAAATATAAATTTATTAAAAAAAAAATCCAAAATCCAAAAAAAAAAAAAATCAAAAATCCAAAAAAAAAAAAACTGAACGGTTGGCCACCCATTTGGGGGTGGCCTGGCCGCCCCCAGCCACTGGGGGTGGCCGCGCGCCACCCCCAGAGGCCGCAGGGGGTGGCGCGCGGCCACCCCCAAGCCACAGGGGGTGGCCCGATGGCCACCCCAGGCAACTGGGGGTGGCCGCGCGCCACCCCCAGACAACTCCGGGGTGGCGCGCGGCCACCCCCAGGCCACTGGGGTGGCTGCGCGCCACCCCCGGATCTTCCAGGGGTGGCCCGAAGGCCACCCCCTGTGGCTTGGGGGTGGCCGCGCGCCACCCCCTGCGGCCTCTGGGGGCGGCCAGGCCACCCCCAAATGGGTGGCCAACCGTTCAGTTTTTTTTTTTTTTTTTAAAGTATTTTTATTTATTTTTTAATAAATTTATATTTTTTTTATTAAGATGGACACGTGTCGCCATAAGATGGCGACACGTGTCGCTGACGTGGCATTTGACAGAATCTGTTAAAAAATTTAACAGAATTTGACGCCAGGGATCGATTTGTAATTATTGTCTACCACGAGGACCTCCCAGTAATTTTTTAAACCATAGGGAGTAAAAAATAATTATGGCATACCACATGTAATGTCCGGGACATTATTTAATATTTAGAGTATAAAATTTGAGTAAATGAATAGTTAAAATAATTTTAGTATTATTAAAATGTAAAAAGTAATATTTTTAAAGTCCAAATAAAATAGAAAATTGAAATAATCGAAAATAAAGTAGAAATGAAAAATTAACATAAAAGAAATTAATTAATAAAATTAAATAAGAAAAGAAAATGAAATAACAAAAAGAAATAAAATTAAATAAAATTAAAAGAAAAAGAAAAGTTAAAAGTAAAATTAATATATATATAAATAAATGAAGTGTGGGGCGCCACCTGCGCCCCACCTTCACTTAAAGGAAGGGCCACTTGGCCCTTCCAGACAAAAAAAAAATAATAATGAACAACAAGGCGCACTGCGCCTTGTTTTCCGAAGAAAAGGCCTTTTGGCCTTTTCTATTTTTTTTCGGAGAGGCAGTGCCTCTCCTCCTTATTTTTCTCTTATGGATTTTTATAGAAAATCCTTGATCTACGAAGATCCAACGGTCCGATCTTCGATCCGACTTCGGTAACGTGATCTACGAAGCTCGATCTACGTTTCTACCGATCGTTTTGAGGTAAATCGCTAAACTAGCATTTTTGGAGATTTTTTATAAATCTTATAGAGATGAGTTTAACTTGGCGTTTTCTCTAGATTTTGGATAGTTTGGAGTTGCTAGGAGCTTCCCGAGCATTTGGTCTTTGCTTGGCGAATTTTTGGTAAGTTTTCTATAGACATTAGTTTTCGGGTATTTTGTTAAAATGCTATTTATTGTGATTAACCCTTAGTAAAAGCTATTGGGTTAATAATATCGTGTTTGAGGTAGTGTTTATAAATTATGATTTAAAGTTTAGAGACTCTAATTTGTTAGGTTAAACTAATTTGGGGTTTTTAAGTGATTAAAAATCTAGATGATTAAATTGTGTTAATATGTTAGTAATTGAGGTAAAAATATTTATGAAATAATATTAGAGTTAATGATATCGAGAAAATGTTTGTGAAAAATAATCTAGAGATTAGTGAATATAATTTTAGGGTTAATATTATTATAAAAGTGTTAGTGAAAATAATGTATGGGTTAGTGGAATTAATTATGGGTTAGCAATTAATATATTTTTATGGGTAAATAATTAAATAGTGATGTTAATATCTAACCCTTAGTGAATACTTTGGATTAATATTGTTTGAGTTTTAATTAGTGTTTAGGATTTATGGGTAGGCGTTTGGAACCCTTAAAATACTATGGGTTTTCCATGGGTTAGCTCTTGAGCAATTTTGGAGCTAAATATGAGTCCAATATTAGAAGTTGTCAATAATGTGCAATGTATTGTTTTTACAGTAATGCATTGCATGGTGGTGTCTAGGAGACCTAGTGCTTAATATCCGCGCAGCCAAGTGAGTATTCTACTCACTGAGAAAAGATATTTTTCGTATTTTATAGAAATGCAAATGATAGATGATTTTCTATTGAACCAACGATATGTTAACATGTATGTTTTGGATGTTTCAAGTAGTTTCAATTATGTTGAAATATCAATGATGTTATGAAATGATGCATGAATGAAAGGTTTTGAATTGATTGAAGTATTTGAAAGTGTATTGTAGTTGGGATTTAATTATGCAAAGAAGAATAATGAAAATTTCATGTTGATTGGTTCATGGTATTTGAAGAAAGCATGATTTGCAAAGAATAGGAGTATAGAGTTAGAATTGTAAAGCATAAAGCATGAGGCCCATAATAAAGAAGAGAGCGTGAGGCTCATAATAAAGAAGAGAGCGTGAGGCTCATAATAATGAAGAGAGCGTGAGGCTCATAATAATGAAGAGAGCGTGAGGCTCATAATAAAGAAGAGAGCGTGAGGCTCATAATAAAGAAGAGAGCGTGAGGCTCATAATAATGAAGAGAGCGTGAGGCTCATAATAAAGAAGAGAGCGTGAGGCTCATAATAATGAAGAGAGCGTGAGGCTCATAATAAAGAAGAGAGCGTGAGGCTCATAATAATGAAGAGAGCGTGAGGCTCATAATGAACAAAAAGACTATCATGAGCATGCATAGCATTGTTTAAATTGTGTGATGTTTTCATGATAAGTATATTGTAGTTTTGCTAGACGTATTAGTATGCATAAAAGTCTTGATAGAAAAAGAATTTATGTATATTGGTACCGGATGGTTGCATGATTTAAATGTAGTTTTGCTAGACGTATTAGTATGCATAAAAGTCTTGATAGAAAAAGAACTTATGTATATTGGTATCGGATGGTTGCATGATTAAATGTCATTGTGTTCTATAACGAATCTTTTTGTATAATACTAGCTACCCACAGTATTTAAATGTTTTCTATTAGTCGGTGTTTGCTATATCAGCTATGAGGATTTTCCAAACAAAAGTTTATAAAATTGGTAGCTGTTATAGTGTTCGCACGACTAAAAATGAAAAGTTGGTTCTTTGCGAAAACTCAGTGAATAGTATACCTCTGAGGTCTTAGTGTATCTTATTTATGCTAAGGCGGTGGGCTCATAATTCCACCTGTACGGATGCGGCAACCCCCGCAACCGTGCAGACATTGATGCTTTGGTTGCAGGTTTTGCGGATATAGATATTGACTCGTCCACCTAGCGTGTGGGATACTATGATTGGAGCACATCGCGATAGTCATAAGTCACGGACTCATGGGTAGTCCGCATTTTGGGTATTTTATCCATGGCTCGTGTCCTATATGGCACATGTATTTGTTGAGCCTATATTTTAGAAAGTAATTAGTGTAATATGTTATATAATGCCTTAAATAGTTAGACTTGTAAATGGCTCTTGTTGTAATTAACTATTGTATATTAGATATATTTCCGCTTATGATATGTGTTCCGCTGCACATTGATTACTATATTCCGCTATTAAATGTAACTCTGATTATCAGATGCATGTTATGGGACATGTGTCATATGTTGGCTGAGCGACATGTAGTCGTGCCACTGTGAAGATCCGTTTGTATGCTTTCGAGAAAAAAAAAATAATAATAATAATAATAAAAAAAAAAAAAGGGGTCGTCACAGAAAATGGTATCAGAGCAGTTAGTCCTAGGGTTTGTTAGAAAAGCGGAAAGCGGAAACTTAGGGTTGTGTCAGAATCTATAATAACAAAAGAGCCTTAGGAAATTTTAAAAGCTTCAACAAAGATAGGAAATTAAAATATAATACTCCATATGGATTACATGAATTTTGTGATGCATATTATTTAATTTACGTATAGTTAGTTTACCTATCACTTTCACATCATAGATTAACTTCAATGTGATTTTGTAGAGTATATCGCTTAGACGGGAAACGGTTTAGAATAAGCTTCTTAGGTGCATTGCATGGGTATCATGATGCATGTAATCTTCTTTATGCAGCATTGTCTATGTGGCATTTCATTGTACAGACAAGTCATGCCGTCTTGACAAGCAATATCAATACGCAATGAGGAAGAGGATTCCTCAGTGAGTGATTGAGGTGGAAGTGATTTTAGGTGCCTCTACCTCCTCCCCCTTTGTCTAGGAAACTGTTTGTTAGTAGTGGTTTTAGGTATCCTTTATTGCCGAACCTTCGACCACGAATCATTTGAGTAGAAAATGGTCAATGTCATTGGGAGCTCATGCTTCCTCCCGCCAAAGAAGCAACCTATTGGTTGTGGCTCTAAGTTCCTTGGAGAAGAGGATGCCTTTGCGAGCCGCTTTGGTGTCACACGGTGCACCAGTTGTGGAAGCCACACTTTGGTGTATGTGTCATGTAGAATCACGGGTTTGCTTTCGATGTGGTAGACTTGGTCACCTCGTAAAGCTATGTCCCTCGTTAGCCGCTTTGACTCAAAGCAGCTCTAGCGTTGCCCACTGTAGTGTGTGGGGAGCTACACTCGAGTGTATGTCGTAGAAGATCTAAGGCACATTGTAAATATAGTTGAGGAGACCATGCCACGTGAGGTCACCAACTTGTTGCCGCCAAATTCAAGTATCTTTAGCGAGCAACTTCAAGCGGAGACAGTTTGCTCAAGTATAGTGTACACACTTACACCGAGCAATGTTGAAGTCCGTCCAACCACCGCAAATGCTACTAATGCTGCCACATGATTTATATCTTTATGTTGTAGCATTGTATGCATTTGGCTTATTCGAGTTGTATCCATTCGTATGTCTCACTATGCATGGTTACATGCATAATGGGCTTCAAACCTTTAAAATCATCGTGCGTGACCATTTCTATTGGTGACGCATTTGTCCACAGTAAACATGGAGGTCATTGCCTTAGCATTATATGGGTGGTGACAATGTTAGCTATAGTGTTTGATATGAGGAGTTACGGTGTCTAACTCATTTAGTTTGATATGTTAAATTGTCCACCCTGGTCTCAATTGCACTTGTAAGCTATGCAAATTGAGCGTTGAACCCTTAGATTAGAACTTATGCGTGACCATTCATAATGATGACGCCTTCGCTTATAGGGAGCGTGTGGATAAGTGTGCCATCGGTACTAGAGAAAAGACTCTGCCAGTAAAGCTAAGAGTGTTATGCGTGTAGAGTTCCAATATTGGCTTATTTAGCTTCAACATGTAATATGTTGAGTTTTAATGCCATGTATATAGAATTTTGGTGTTCAACATGCTAGACCATAAAACTTATCATGTTGAACTATAATATTGACTCGTTAGGGATTTGGTGTCAATTTGGAATGGATTAACAATCAAAGAGTAGAAGTGAACGTAGACAATCACGAGTGGGTAGTTGTGCTCTTACCCTATTGTATATAGAGTCCGAACTTTGTGGGTCTCGTTTGCGAGTTACTCCGCTATCTCTCTCCAACCTTCGACAATGATGGATGTCTGAGAATATACACTTGTGTGTCTGGCTTATGCCTAAGCCAAGCTCATATCGAGTTCAAGTTGAGAACATTCGGATAATGCAGATGTTTCCACTTTAGTCGCGAGTCTATGGGAGGTTGCATAGGTTATCGTGTGCTAAGCCTCGTGGCGATCCAAGATGAGTATTCCTTATTGAGAATTGACAACTTGTTCAGTCAACTCTAAGGAGCCTCGGTATCCTTGAGAATTGACTTTCTTCCATAATGCCATTGACTTTTGGGTGCAAAAGGTAATGTGCTAAAGTCAGTGAACCATATATGGTATGACCACTACGAGTTTTTGGTGATGCGAGTTTTGGATTGATGGAGCGCCATTCTTGGCTCACGTTAGGAGCAAGAATGAATTCGTAGTCAACACGTTAGAACAAGAACACACACAATTGCACCTGTGCTTAAACTACCCATGGAAATTGTTGGGTATGTGGCTTGGCACATGTGTAGCGCGATTAGGATTGGGATGTAGCCTATGCTTCTAGGCGACTGTAGACCATGAGGAGCACAGTCCTACTCATGATTTGGAGTTAGCAGTAGTTGTTTAAGCCTTAATAACGTGTTAGAACTACCTCTATGGTGAAGTGTGTAAAACCCACACTTATCACTCAAGTCTCAATGTGTTCCCACGTTGAGAGACTTAATTATAGGGTAATGTTGATGGCTTCTTGTGTTTGGAGATTTTGATGGCAATACGTCCTTATGTGCAACTTAAGCTACTGTCACAGCTAAAGCACTAAGTGGAAATCTCGTGATGGCGGGATTTACTCTACGTGTATGTGGAATGTTAGCTCAACGTACCCTTTGTATGCGGACGACTGATTCGACAGATTTATTTATACACTTGAGGATACGCCTAAGTTATGCGTGTGGGAATCCATAGAGTTGGTTAGGACACCGTCATTGGTTGCGACTACTAGTTATGCTGGTTTACAACTATTGACATTATATCGCACGTAAAATCGTATAGACGTGAGCGTGGAACGCCATTTCATTTGGCATGAAGTTGGCGTGAGACAATCAGTGAGCTTGGAAGTGGTACATGATTCTAGGGAAAATTGCACTCGTTCAAAGTGAATATTCACTACATAGTGATGGTACGCTATGTGGATAAGCATCGCCGCAAATATGTGATTCAAATTGGTGATCTGGTGAAATGCAAGGTGATGCCAATGCGAAACATGTAACGCTTTGCGGATATGAATATGCTCAATTCTGGATATATTGAGTTGTCCCTAGTGTTAAATGTGGGTTCGTCATGTAATCGGTCATAATGTCTCCTCGTTTTGGCGGACATTCATGACATTTTCCCGTATTTCTCGATTGCGAGTGTGTTTACGCCCTCTACTTGTGATGAACTTCTTCATATTCAACGGAAATTGACCTATGAAAAGGTGCAAAACGAGTAATGGTGGGTAAGAAAACACTAAAATCATTTCGTTAGTGAGAACCTTGTGGTGAAATCGTAATGTTGAGGAAGCCACATGTGTGATCGATCGTTAAATGTGGAAGTAATCCCCATTTTAGCGAATAAATCCGGGTATGATTGTTGTATCTTACCACTTTCTCATGAATATTTCAAGTAAAACGCAGACTTGCATGAGTGTTCTAATATAGAATGCATGCTCGTATGTGCACAAAACGATTTAATGTCCAAATTTCGAGGACGAAATTTTTATAAGGAGGGAGGAATGTAATGTCCGGGACATTATTTAATATTTAGAGTATAAAATTTGAGTAAATGAATAGTTAAAATAATTTTAGTATTATTAAAATGTAAAAAGTAATATTTTTAAAGTCCAAATAAAATAGAAAATTGAAATAATCGAAAATAAAGTAGAAATGAAAAATTAACATAAAAGAAATTAATTAATAAAATTAAATAAGAAAAGAAAATGAAATAACAAAAAGAAATAAAATTAAATAAAATTAAAAGAAAAAGAAAAGTTAAAAGTAAAATTAATATATATATAAATAAATGAAGTGTGGGGCGCCACCTGCGCCCCACCTTCACTTAAAGGAAGGGCCACTTGGCCCTTCCAGACAAAAAAAAAATAATAATGAACAACAAGGCGCACTGCGCCTTGTTTTCCGAAGAAAAGGCCTTTTGGCCTTTTCTATTTTTTTTCGGAGAGGCAGTGCCTCTCCTCCTTATTTTTCTCTTATGGATTTTTATAGAAAATCCTTGATCTACGAAGATCCAACGGTCCGATCTTCGATCCGACTTCGGTAACGTGATCTACGAAGCTCGATCTACGTTTCTACCGATCGTTTTGAGGTAAATCGCTAAACTAGCATTTTTGGAGATTTTTTATAAATCTTATAGAGATGAGTTTAACTTGGCGTTTTCTCTAGATTTTGGATAGTTTGGAGTTGCTAGGAGCTTCCCGAGCATTTGGTCTTTGCTTGGCGAATTTTTGGTAAGTTTTCTATAGACATTAGTTTTCGGGTATTTTGTTAAAATGCTATTTATTGTGATTAACCCTTAGTAAAAGCTATTGGGTTAATAATATCGTGTTTGAGGTAGTGTTTATAAATTATGATTTAAAGTTTAGAGACTCTAATTTGTTAGGTTAAACTAATTTGGGGTTTTTAAGTGATTAAAAATCTAGATGATTAAATTGTGTTAATATGTTAGTAATTGAGGTAAAAATATTTATGAAATAATATTAGAGTTAATGATATCGAGAAAATGTTTGTGAAAAATAATCTAGAGATTAGTGAATATAATTTTAGGGTTAATATTATTATAAAAGTGTTAGTGAAAATAATGTATGGGTTAGTGGAATTAATTATGGGTTAGCAATTAATATATTTTTATGGGTAAATAATTAAATAGTGATGTTAATATCTAACCCTTAGTGAATACTTTGGATTAATATTGTTTGAGTTTTAATTAGTGTTTAGGATTTATGAGTAGGCGTTTGGAACCCTTAAAATACTATGGGTTTTCCATGGGTTAGCTCTTGAGCAATTTTGGAGCTAAATATGAGTCCAATATTAGAAGTTGTCAATAATGTGCAATGTATTGTTTTTACAGTAATGCATTGCATGGTGGTGTCTAGGAGACCTAGTGCTTAATATCCGCGCAGCCAAGTGAGTATTCTACTCACTGAGAAAAGATATTTTTCGTATTTTATAGAAATGCAAATGATAGATGATTTTCTATTGAACCAACGATATGTTAACATGTATGTTTTGGATGTTTCAAGTAGTTTCAATTATGTTGAAATATCAATGATGTTATGAAATGATGCATGAATGAAAGGTTTTGAATTGATTGAAGTATTTGAAAGTGTATTGTAGTTGGGATTTAATTATGCAAAGAAGAATAATGAAAATTTCATGTTGATTGGTTCATGGTATTTGAAGAAAGCATGATTTGCAAAGAATAGGAGTATAGAGTTAGAATTGTAAAGCATAAAGCATGAGGCCCATAATAAAGAAGAGAGCGTGAGGCTCATAATAAAGAAGAGAGCGTGAGGCTCATAATAATGAAGAGAGCGTGAGGCTCATAATAATGAAGAGAGCGTGAGGCTCATAATAAAGAAGAGAGCGTGAGGCTCATAATAAAGAAGAGAGCGTGAGGCTCATAATAATGAAGAGAGCGTGAGGCTCATAATAAAGAAGAGAGCGTGAGGCTCATAATAATGAAGAGAGCGTGAGGCTCATAATAAAGAAGAGAGCGTGAGGCTCATAATAATGAAGAGAGCGTGAGGCTCATAATGAACAAAAAGACTATCATGAGCATGCATAGCATTGTTTAAATTGTGTGATGTTTTCATGATAAGTATATTGTAGTTTTGCTAGACGTATTAGTATGCATAAAAGTCTTGATAGAAAAAGAATTTATGTATATTGGTACCGGATGGTTGCATGATTTAAATGTAGTTTTGCTAGACGTATTAGTATGCATAAAAGTCTTGATAGAAAAAGAACTTATGTATATTGGTATCGGATGGTTGCATGATTAAATGTCATTGTGTTCTATAACGAATCTTTTTGTATAATACTAGCTACCCACAGTATTTAAATGTTTTCTATTAGTCGGTGTTTGCTATATCAGCTATGAGGATTTTCCAAACAAAAGTTTATAAAATTGGTAGCTGTTATAGTGTTCGCACGACTAAAAATGAAAAGTTGGTTCTTTGCGAAAACTCAGTGAATAGTATACCTCTGAGGTCTTAGTGTATCTTATTTATGCTAAGGCGGTGGGCTCATAATTCCACCTGTACGGATGCGGCAACCCCCGCAACCGTGCAGACATTGATGCTTTGGTTGCAGGTTTTGCGGATATAGATATTGACTCGTCCACCTAGCGTGTGGGATACTATGATTGGAGCACATCGCGATAGTCATAAGTCACGGACTCATGGGTAGTCCGCATTTTGGGTATTTTATCCATGGCTCGTGTCCTATATGGCACATGTATTTGTTGAGCCTATATTTTAGAAAGTAATTAGTGTAATATGTTATATAATGCCTTAAATAGTTAGACTTGTAAATGGCTCTTGTTGTAATTAACTATTGTATATTAGATGTATTTCCGCTTATGATATGTGTTCCGCTGCACATTGATTACTATATTCCGCTATTAAATGTAACTCTGATTATCAGATGCATGTTATGGGACATGTGTCATATGTTGGCTGAGCGACATGTAGTCGTGCCACTGTGAAGATCCGTTTGTATGCTTTCGAGAAAAAAAAAATAATAATAATAATAATAAATAAAAAAAGGGGTCGTCACACCACAGGGACCAACGGTGCAATTTTCCCAAACAAAAATAATAAAAAAAAAAAAAAAAAAAAGAAAAGAAAAGAAAAAAAGAAATGGATGATAAGGCCTCTCGGTGGGAGAGAAAAAAAAACAAGAGAGAGGCAGAATGCCCCTCTCTCTCTCTTTTGTTCTCTTTGAGATTTTCTTACAAAATTCATGATCTACAAAGATCTATCCGTCCAAATTCAAATTCGACTTCGGTAACGTGATCTACAAAACCCGATCTACGTTTCTACCGATTAGTTTGAGGTAAAACGTTAAACGCTTGTCATTTTAGATTTTGAGTTAAATCTTGAAATGTGGAGTTTAATTTTGTTAATTCATTAGGATTGGCATGGTTTAGAGCCTCCCTAACACTTTTCTAGTATTGGATTTCGTTTGGGCAAGTTTTGGTAAGTTTCCTAAAATCCTAACTTTTTGGTATTTAATTTTAATTGAGTTTTTATGTAGAGTTAATGTTATTGGGTTAATAATATTATGATTGAAGTAGCGTTTTGGTGATTTTGGTATAAGATTGGAAACTCTAATTTGAAGGGTTAAATTAATTTAGGGTTTTTAAGTGGTTAAAACCTATATTGTTAATTTGTGAATTAATTACGATTATAGTGATGATTAATCCCCAAATTAGTTTTGGGTTTTATAAAAAAATAGGTATTTATGAGAATAGGTTCTAATGTTAGTAAAAATAAATAGTTATGGGTATTTAGTTTAAATAGTATTAGTGAACATAATTTACAGGTTTGTAAAATTAATTACGGGTTAGTAATTAATATTATGAGTAGATAATTAAATGGTAATTTTAATATTTAACCCTTAGTAAATACTTTGGGTTAGTATTGTTTGAATTATAGTTAGTGTATAGGATTTATGGGTAGATGTTTGGAACCCTTAAAATATTATGGGTTTTCTATGGGTTAGCTCTTGAGCAATTTAGGAGCTAAATGTGAGTCCAATATTAGAAGTTGTTAATAATGTACAATGTATTGTTTTTATAGTAATGCATTGCATGGTGGTGTTTAGGAGACCTAGTGCGTAATATTCGCGCAGCCAAGGTGAGTATTCTACTCACTGAGAAGTATTATTTTTATATATGATGAATTGCAAAATGTATATTGTTTTACAAACCTGAACCAACTGTATGTTGATTATGATATGTTTTGGATGATTTGAGTACTTTTAAGTATATTGAGATTATGATGATGTTTTGAAATATGAATATGATGTGTGAATTTAGAGCGAGTATAAGTTGGAGATTTAAGTTATGAAAATTGTCTAAGAAATGACACGTAGAATTGCTTATGTTTTATAAAGAAATCATGATTATGAAATTAAATGTATAGTATTTAAGCATGAGCATTGAGCATTGAGCATGAAACATAAACGCATAAACAAACTATTAGGGGGATCTATGCCCCATAGGCATGAACTAGAAGGGGGACATACGCCCCAGGGGGATATACGCCACAAACGCTTGAACTAGAAGGGGGACATACGCCCCAGGAGGTTCTACGCCCCAAACGCATGAACTAGTGAGGGATATACGCCCCAGGGGGATATACGCCCCTTACGTATGAACTAGTGGGGGGACATACGCCCCATACGAACACACACATGAACTATGGGGGGACCGACGCCCCAGGGGATTTACGCCCCATACGAACGCACACATGAACTAGTATTGAGAGATTTACGCCCCTTAGGGATATACGCATGACCTAGTATTGGGGGACCAACTACTCATAGGAATACAACCGAAACTTACATGAGCATGTATAGCATTGTTTTCATGAGTGTGATGTTTTTATACTATGAGTAGTTTTGCTGGACGTATTAGTATGCATAAGAGTCTTAATGGAAAAGAACTTATGTATATTCTTATCGGATGGTTGCATGATTTAAATGTCATTGTTTCCTATAACGAATCTTCTACGTATGATCTAGTAGCCTAGTATGTTAAATGTTTTCTATTAGTCGGTGTTTGCTATATCAGCTATGAGAGTTTTCAAACAAAAGTTTATAAGATTGGTGGCTGTTATAGTGTACACATGACTAGAAAAAGAAAAGTTGGTTCTTTGCGAAAACTCAGTGAATAGTATACCTCTGAGGTCTTAGTGTATTTATTTATGCTAAGGCGGTGGGCTCATAATTCCACCTGTACGGATGCGGCAACCCCCGCAACCGTACAGACATTTATACTTTGGTTGCAGGTTTTGCGGATATAAATATTGACTCGTCTACCTAGCATATGGGATGCTATGATTGGAGCATATCGCGACAGTCATAATTCACAGACTCATGGGTAGTCCGCATTTTGGGTATTATATTTTTTGCTCGTGTCCTACGTGGCACACGTATTTGTTAGGCCTATATTTTGGTATGTAATTAGTGTAATGTGTTTTATAAGCCTTAAATAGATAGACTTGTAAATGACTCTTGTTGTTGATTACAGTTATGTATTAGATGTAATTTCGCTATTGATATGTGTACATTGATATTTATATTCCGTTGTGTTAGGTGTAACTCTGAATATTAGGTACATGTTATGGAACATGTACGTTATGTTGGCTGAGCGACAAGTAGTCGTGCCACTGTGAAGATTCGTTTGTATGTTTTCAAAATAAAAATTAAAAAAAAAAATTAAAAAAAGAAAAAAAAACGGGTCGTCACAGAAAGAGTAAGCAAAAAGTTAAAGAAGTAGACAAGAACTGCAGCACGAATGAAATGGTAGAGAGATTTAAGGGAATTAATTGATACGGATAAGGATATATAGAATAAATTTGAAAAGCAAACATTTTTTAGGGCTGGATCATTGTCACCCTGATGGAATCTTGCTTGAAACTTATGGTCCTCGGTTCATCAGTGATGCAGGGACTCATCTGAATGCGAAGATGTCCACTGTCATCCAAGATAAGAATTGGTATTGGCAAGCTGGATCATGAGATATATTTCTATAATATTAGCATCATGTACGAGATTGAACCTATATGAATGGAAGAAAGGATGCCATGTCGCCCAAAGACTTTCATTATTAGCTAGACTGTCTCCATTTTAAAGAAGAGAGGGTTTTGGGGCCGATTTGTTTTGAAAAGATGGATCCACATCCTAAGCTGCCGAAAACAGATGATTCCCGCAACTCCGTTTTTTAAGTTGTCTAAATTTCACAAAATTTAAGTGAAGTATTCGTGTTATTTTTTATTCTTAGGTTGTACACCAAGTGATTTGGCAACGTAGAAAAGAAGAACTAAAGGCCATCTATTTGGCATATATATAACTTACGAAAAAAAAAAGAATATTTGGCATATATATGAGAAAAATACCCAAATTTATTTCTCACATAAAGTCAATTTGAGAATCCAGATCCGGATCCAGATCCGGATCCAAATCAAAGTAAACTATATTGTTTTTTTTTTTTTTTGTTTTTGGAGGTGGAGGAGTAAGCAAAAAGCAGTTAACCAAGAACATAAAAAGAACATATGCAAGGGAATTAATTGATTCGGATAAGAATATTATAGTAGGAAAGCTGGTCACTAAAATAAATTTGAAAAGCAAAGATAGACACGTACTTACCTCTCTTCTACGCCTCTGACTCGTGTGAAGAGCAGAGCAAAGCAAAGCAGATTGTGAGTAGACCAAGATCAGAGGGTGGCAATGAAGCTAAACAGTGTAGCGGAGATGGCAAAATGACTAGGTTCTGATCGAACAATGAATCATGGCGGAATAAATAAGCACAAACACCCGGTTTGAAAAGCAAAGATGGACAGTAGTAGAAGCACGTACCTCTGTTTAGGCCTCTGAGTCGTGTGCAGAGCAGCAAAGATGGTGAGTATAATGAAGATGAAAAGCAAGATCAGAGTGTAGAGGAGATGGCAAAATGAGTAGCTAGAGAGTCTGAACAAAGCACAAACAACCAGTCAAAGAAATCATGGAGGAGAAAACAACACACAGCAGGTCAAGATATATAAACACAAACAAACGAGAAATGATGGGGTTTAGTTTTCAAAGCGCGTATATCAGAAAATGACTGTTGATTAGAAACGAGCGCAAACTGATCATGAGGTGAATGCTCTGCTCTGCTTTGGAATCTAACAAATCCCGGTGGACAGCCAATTATGAAAATTAAGGAGATTGTGCAGTGCATGTGCATGTGTTTTTTAGTTTTTGTGGCAGGTGTTACTTTTATCATGATTGTATTAATTAGTTCTATTAATTTTCGAGATTTTGGCCATTAAAAGCAATATCAAGTTTGTTGTTTGTTATGGATCGGAGCACTTATGGGTCTGAGATCATCTTTCTTAGAAAACTAAAATCTAAATATATATCATATTTAGATATCAAGTGATTAGTTGTGATGTTTCTGAGATCAATGGGTAACTACACTGGGTGGTCCATTCTTTCATTTATGGCAGCATTTGGAAGGAGACCTTGGCTTCACTCGGGTGATTTCAATGTGATTTCAAGAGAAGTGGTGACACGATTAGTTGGATGGTTATGAATCTGATTTTGTGGAGTGCATAAATCAAAATTATTGGGTTGGTCACAAATTTTCTTTGATGGGTTGCTCAAGGTTGGAATATTGAGGTGGAGGGGTACGTGTGCCTATGTTCTGCTTGTATATGAAGCTCAAGGCTAGCTGTCAAGAAAATTCTTAAGCTGGTAAATGTGGATGTTTATGGAGGGATTACTCAAAAGGTGTTAACACAAGCTAAGGCTCGGCTTGCTTAAGCTCAAAGTGATTTTATTGCTTAATTCTGATGATAGGTATGAGTACTTGTTAAGGGAAAAATAATGTTTACATGAATATACCTCAATTTGTAATGCTGAGGAATTTGAAGCAGAAAGCTAGAAAAAAGTGGCTGACCCTTGGTGACCAAAATAAGGCCTACTTCCATAGGATGCTAAAGGTGCAAAACTCAAGAAATCAAAGTAGTCATCTATGGGAATGGGTTGAAGAGGGTGTGAAAGTGCAAGGAAGTCAGTGAGATCAAAGAGGTTGCTGAAATTTTTTGTAAGTAGTTAACAAGCTCTCTAAAACCCACCTATAGCTAAAATCTGAAGAAATTTTACAAAAAAACCTCATACATCAAGCTCTCCACTCCCCTCCCGATCTCCATTTTAGAGCTTGTTAGACACCAAGCTAAATATGGAGAACAAAATCCATTCTCTACTCCCAAGTTTAAAATTTTTTACAAATTGTAGTATTTTGATTGAGAAAGTTTCAGGGCGTAACAATTCTTGGATTTCAAAAAAGCTATCTTTTGCTGGTCACTTATAATTGATATCCTCTATTTTATATAGTGTACAGGTGTACTGGTCATCCATCTTTATCCTCTCTAAGAAGATCATTAGGCTATTGGAACAAAAATTCAATAGGTTTCTTTTGTTTGGCTCTGATGTTGTCAAAGCTAAAGCTAAGGTAAGCTGGAATTGGCTATATATATGTTCCAAAGAGGGAGGGGAGTTTGGGGATTAAGAGGTTGGATGATTGGAATAAGGCCTCTATATTGAGGCATATATGGAATCTATTTGCAAGGGCTGGATCCTTATGGGTAGTATTGGGTAAAAGAATATTTGTTAGAAGGCAAATGCTTTATTCAAGTAAAAATTCCACAAGGGTGCTCGTGGGGTAAGAGAAAGCTAGTGTATGATAAAGCTACTGAAGTTAGGGGACATTGCTAGACATTGGCACCTCAATGGGGTCTTGCTTGAAACTTATGGTCCTCAGATCATCAATGATGCAAGGAGTCATCTGTATGCTAAGATGTCCACTGTCATCCAAGATAAGAATTGGTAATGGCAGGCTGGATCATGACATATATTTCTAAAATATATATTAGCATCATGTACGAGATTGAACCTATATGAATGGGAGAAAAGATGCCACGTCGTCCAAAGACCTTTGTTATTAGTTAGACCGTCTACATTTTAAAGAAGAGAGGGTTTTGGGCCCATTTGTTCTAAAAGATGGATCTTAAATCCTAAGCTGCCCAAAACAAATGATCCCCGCAACTCCGTTTCTTAAGTTGTCTAAATTTCACAAAACTTAAGTGAAGTATTCATGTTATTTTTTATTTAGGTTGTACACCATGTGATTCGGCAACGTAAAAAAGAAGAACTAAAGGGCATCTATTTGGCATACATATAACTTGAGAAAATACTTGGCATATTTATACGAAATATACCCAATTTTTTTTTTTTTTTTTTTTTGATAAGTAGAAAAATACCCATATTTATTTTTCACATAAAGTCAATTTGAGAATTCGATTACATCGGCCAATCAATCCCATTGGATTTTTTGGCGAACAAAAATGTGATAATTGTTGTAACGGCCACTATTTTAGCCTACGTTAATCCTTTATGCAAGGTCTAAGTAAAGGAGCCGATCCTTTATACTAGAGGGGCAAATTTTAAGGACCGGCTTCTCTCCATTTCATTCCCCAAGTAGATAGGTTTAAAACGTGTGAGAAAAATTATTTTTCAAACTATTCTCAAGAAAGATAGTTGTTTATATGGTAAGCGTGGTATGCTTTATTAAAGAAGTTACTTGTTCAAATCTTTGTAAACCAAGTGATCAATGTTATTAAGTTTTTTTTTTTTTTTTTAAAAAAAAAAAAAGGAAAATTTTACAAAAACCCTTAGAGATGCACCACATGGCCATATAGTTTTCCCCAAGTAAATTGATTGCAAAAATACTAATCAAATGATATAATAAAAATCCTAACAATATGAGTTTTGTCACTGTTTATATTATCTAACAACTCCTTCGCTAAACTGACAAAATTTGATGAAAACCTATTGTTAAAATAACTAGAGAATAGATAATATATGAATGACTGAATGCTATATTTCTGTATCAAATTGTGTATTAAAGGAGCCTATTTATAGATGAATAGGCCAACATATACAAGGAAACATAAATTACTGTAAATCAAATAGAGAATTAATGTACATAATAAAGCAAATACGGTAAATTAACATATACGGTAAATGCCAAAAATATATTATGAATATATTCTAACACCTATAATGTTATTACAATACCTTTTTTGCCTAAATGAGTACCCTACAAAGAATATGTGTAAGTTTGCGAATTTAAAAAGAGCAATTAAGAATAACGATTTTTAAAATGTGATTTTTAAAAATATAATTAAGTGTTTAGTACCATCGTAATTTGGCTTTTAAAATTATAGTTGAACTTTTAAAGTTGCTCATTTTAAAAAAAACCGCCCCCTCCCTTAGAATTTGAAAAGGTAGAAAAATAAATATTTTTAAATTATAATTGTTAAAAACGCACTTCTAAATGATATATAAAAATATTTAGTTTAGAATGACCATCAAACTTGCGTCATGAAGCAAAGTCATTACGAGAAAAACAAATAAAACCAAAGAATAAGAAGGCGGGGGACGGTGAGTGAAACCGGATCCGGATCCAGATCCAAATCAAAGTAAACTACGTTGTTTTTTATTTATTTTTTGGAGGTGAAGGAGTAAGAAGCAAAAAGCAGTTAACCAAGAACAAAAAAAAAAAACAGATGCAAGGGAATTAATTGATTTGGATAAGAATATAGTAGGAAAACTGGTCACTAAAATAAATTTGAAAAGCAAAGATGGACACGTACGTACCTCTCTTCTACGCCTCTGACTCGTGTGAAGAGCAGAGCAGAGCAAAGCAAAGCAAAGATTGTGAGTAGACCAAGATCAGAGGGTGGCAATGAAGCTAAACAGTGTAGCGGAGATGGCAAAATGACTAGGTTCTGATCGAACAATGAATCATGGCGGAATAAATAAGCACAAACACCCGGTTTGAAAAGCAAAAGATGGACAGAAGTAGAAGCACGTACCTCTGTTTTAGGCCTCTGAGTCGTGTGCAGAGCAGCAAAGGTGGTGAGTATAATGAAGATGAAAAGCAATATCAGAGTGTAGAGGAGATGGCAAAATGAGTAGCTAGAGAGTTTGAACAAAGCACAACCAAACCAGTCAAAGAAATCATGCAGGAAAAAGCAACAAACAGCAGGTCTGCTCTGCTCTGCTCTGCTCTGCTCTTCTCTTTCCACGACGTTTCCTACTTAAAATAATGAGGATAGTGTTCTTAGACCACTAGTAGCAGTTACCTTATATTCGTTCATTCCTTATATTTAAGAAAAATTTCATGAAAAACATCAAAAAACCTCCCACAGCAGATGCCTTATATTTAGATGAGAGGGTTGTGAATGAATAGTGATTCCCAATGTATACATATCTACTATTCATTCCCTATGTATTATTTTAATATAAAAGAAGTATAATTAATTGATATAGGGAATATAGAAAAAGTAGGAAAGAGAGAAAAATAATAAAATAAGAGTAAAAAAATAATATTTAATTGATATAGGGAAAGGTAAAGAAATCTATTGTGGGGTATTTTTTTATAGAGAAGCAAAAAGTAGTGTTATTCCCTAAATATAGGGAAAATAGTTATGAATCTGCTGTTAGTGCTCTTACTCATAGAATGCGAACCAGGGAGTCAAGGCTGTCAAGAGACCACAGTCGTACATCATTTTTAAAATCAGACCCTAAATTCGAAAATACTCTTAATAAAATTTAAAAATAATAACTTTTTTTAAAAAAAAATAATTAAAAAAATACATAAAAATACATAAAAATCAAGGGAGGCCAAATTTAAAAATTTAAAAATTTAAAAAAATAAATAATTTTTTTTTTTTTTTTGTCTTTTTAAGAAATTTAAATTTTCGCATTTTGAGATTTTCTTTTAAGATTATAATTTTCGTTTTTATTAAATAAAAATTTTTGTTATTTAAAAAAAAAATTAGTCAATTTTTTTTTTAATATATATGAGTATTTTTGTTTTATTAAAAAATTTATAAAATTATTTTTGTCTTTTTGTTAGCCTTGAGAGATACATCGACAATGTTTTAGTAGTTTGAGAGACATTGTTTTAATTGAAAGTTTTGGAAGACATTATTAATTATATAGTAGTTTGAGAGGATTATGTGGACTCTTCCTTTTTTTCAACATTACCTTGTTAATTTAAAGGCTGATTTTTACTGTTACACCATTTTAATTATGTAACAATCGTACAATAGACTACTAAATAATATTAATTTTTTTTTATTAAAAAACATGACAGTTTAATTCTAGTGGGTTTTATTGATTGGAAAATTTTAAATTTAATTATTCGTGTTGTATACTATTCCAATTTAGTGTGTATTTAATTTTGATAATTAACTTAATGAAATATGTCTCATTTTCTTATCAATCTATTTGTCATTTTTTTCATCTAAATTTTTGAACGAAAACATTGCATGTGTGCACAAAACCACGTTAAAACTCTACCCTACTACCACGTAAACCAACCAATAAAATCACGTAAATTTGTTTTTAAAAAAAAGGAAGAACGAATTGTTTTATTTTATCCATAAAACAATTAGTTTAAAAAATAAAGAAAAAGTAGAATGTGTGGGCCTCTCAACACCACCTGCTCATTTATTGCTTTGAGGTGGCACTTTTGTCATGATTTTGCCCTTTGCTTTTGTGACTTTTGCAAGTTGGGGAACTTTGCTTTTTGGCTTTTGGAGATCCGGACAAACTGATTTTTGGATGCCTCCGGCTCTTTATATTTCCATATTAATCACGTTTTATCATGCTCTTGCCTTTGCTTTTGATGATGTGATTTGAAGACTTCATGGCGTTTGCTCTTGCTACTTTGTGGCCTTGTTTGGCAGGTGGAAAAAATTCCCTTAAAAATTCTCTCTTCACTTAATAATCAACTTCAAAATATTTTAATTTTATATCACATAAATAATTTTTTATTATTATTTAAATAAAAAAAATTCACTACAATATAAATTTTTTTCACTTTTCTATACAAATTTTTTTTACTTTATATTACATCTATCATTTCCAACTCCCACTTCCAATTATTCTTCTTTTACCAAACAGGGTCCGTTTGTTATTATTAGTAAAAATACAGACAAATAATATTTATTGTTCGTACCTATTCCCTATTAGCTATATCAAAATTGATACAGTTGTATAGTCACTTACATTGCTGACAAGTGATTTGATGCCTCGTCTCATCCAATAGGGGTTATTTATAGCCTCACACCCATTGACGAGGAGAAGCAACCACCGGAATAATGCATGAGCGCTACTCTATATTCACCGTCAAACGTAACTGACAACGTTATGCCAAACATTACAAGTGTTTAACTTTTAAACTTTATGATGTCCTTTTGAAAAGCACGGGAAGGGTGTGCCTACTGCACCCTCCCATTTAACATTAGGAGTGGCACATACACTCCTCTTTTTTTTAAAAAAAAAAAAATATATATATATATATATATATATATATAGCAATCTTGTTCAATTATGTACATTTGCTCTTACGACAGACTTCCTTTCTTGCGTCCAAATTGCCCTAATTCTATTTGTGAATGAGAAGAACTTTTAATATGTTGAACTTTTTTTTCCCCTTCAAGAATTTTCTCCTGCTCGTAACAACCATCACAAATTGCTCCAATTGCGTGAGACATGTAGCTACGGAGGCTGAAAATAAACTTTTCAAACTCCAACATCAAAAAGCACGTACTAATTGTAGATTTTGAAAGCTGAAAATTGGTTTGGGGTCTTTACTCCATTATCCATAATCACTTACGAGAAGTGTTTCTAGATTCTAAAATCTTGTCAACGTATTAGATTGAAAGACATTTACAAGATATTTACAAATTTTAACATTTATATACCATAGCTTGTAAAAAGACTCCATGGCCAATTGAGTGTGCCATAAGATTTTCAAGTCATCCAAGTGGGAGACCGACAAATATTCCAAACCAGGAAAGGCAACCTGCAGGATTTATCCCATGTGTTATTACACACTAATCTGTGATAAGTTTTTTTTTTTTTTTTTTTAAAAAAAATGAGGACGCTAATACGACAGGGAGAACAAGTAATAATCAGTCAAAACAAACACAATTAACAGGTCAAGAAGTACCAACTCATTATTCTTTTTTCTTGGTGCTCACACCAACTCATTAAAAATATAAAATCTAGGAAATGTACAGGCTTGAAGTTGAACTTCCACACCTCTCAAAACAAAAGGCCAGTGCTGATCCGTGAACGCCCCCTGTTTGGCAACCTCTCCCCTCACTTTTTTTTTTCTTTTTCTTTTTTTCTCTTTCTCTCAAGAAAAAAAAAAAAATCAATTTCAAAATATTCTAATTTTTTTTTCTCTTTTTACATCACATTAACAATTTCTTATTACTATTTAAATAAAAAAATCTACTACAATATAATTTTTTTTTTTCACTTTTTCATATAAATTTTTTCTACTTTACAATCACTTTCTACTTCCCCTCACCGTCTACTCTGCCCACTTTAATTAGTTTTCAAACCGTATTAACTAGTAATCAAAAAATGATAGTTGATTAGAAACACGTAATTAATGAGGCTACTACCGTCATCCTCAATTAAAATCTTCTATAATTTTTTTAAAAAAAAAATTAAATTTTTTAATTATATGAATTCAGTCTCTTTTTACATCAAATAACATAAAAAAATGTTATATATTAAATATATGACATGTTATCCTAGCAATAAAAAACATTATTCTAAAAAACTTTTTATTCACTTTTGAAAAGACCATTTTTCTTTACTAAACCAAGACATAATTTTTTGCTTAAAGCTTTTATGCGACATAAAGTGTAAAAAGATATAAATATACTCATTATTTATTTTTATATATAAAATTTTTCATGTCGCTCGATATAAAAGAAAATTAAAAAAAAAAAAAAAAAAAAACATAAATTTACATAATCTAAAAATCGACAATTTTAAAGAAATTGTAAGGTTCCAATCCCACCCTGAACCTTACATACAAGACTGTCGTTTATTGCAATAACGTTGAAAATCCTTTAAGAGAGACTTTTCAATTTCCTCAAAATTGTAACATGTTATTAACTTCAATACTTGTAATGTACATGACATTTTGAAATAACTATAACACGAAATTTGGATAAATAATTAATTTAAATTAATTTAGCGTCTTTAAAATACAAGAAAATATTTTTAGGTAAAAAAAAAATATAGAATTTAAATAAGGAAATAAAAAATAAAACAAAAGAAAATATAAAGGAAAATAAGTAATTGAATATAATATATATAAAAGAGAAAATAAAATAAAAATAATTAATTAATTAAATTATATATATATATATATATATAATGAAGTGGTGAGGCGCAGGGCGCAAGACCTGCGCCCCACCACTAAACAAGAAGGGCCATGTGGCCCTTCTAAAAGAAAAGAAGAAAAAAATAATAATAATAAAAGAAAAAGTAACCAAAAGAAAAAGAAAAGGTAACAAAAAGAAAAAGAAAAAGTAGACAGCGTGAGGTGGACTTAAAAGAAAAAAGGAAAACGAGGCAATGCCTCCTTTTTCATTAGACTATCAGACTCGTGAGACGAGGGGTAAAAGAAAATGAAAAGTTTTTTTTTTTTTTTTTTGTAGAAAAATCACGATCTACAAAGATCCAACGGTTCGATCTTTAATTTGTCTTCAGTAGTGTGATTCTTACACTTGGATCTACATTACTACCGTTCACTATGAGGTAAAACATTAAACTCATAGTTTTGTGATTTTTGGGTAAAATCTTATAAATTAGTTTAATCCTCTATATTCTTTAGGTGTTTGAGCTTGTTGAAAATTGCTTGAAACTATCCAAACCTTGGGCTTTAGTTTGGTGATTTTGTTGTGAGTTTTTCCCAAACCCTAACTTTTAGTTATTTGATTTTAGTTGTATTTTAGGTTGGGATTAACCCTTAATAAATGCTATGGGTTAATGACATGGTGATGAAGGTAGTGTTTTATAATTATGGGTTAAGTTTGAGAAATCCTAATTTGATGGGTAAAATTTATTAGGGGGTTTTGAAGTGTTAAATAATTTAAAATCATGTTTGAGTTTCATGAAAATAGGCATTTATGTGGTTAGGTCCTAGAAATAATAATTTGTATAATTGAAAAATTTTACTGCAAATTTAAGAATATTTTCATGTATAGGTTTAGTTAATTAGTAGGAAATTCATGTCGTAGCCTTTGAGTGATTCAAAGTGCTAATTGTTATAGTTGTTGATTAAAAAGCTAAATGGTGCATTGTGTTGTGAATATAGTGACACCTTGCGGGTCAAACCTAGGATTGTTGGAATCAAGAGTACGAGCAATCCAAGATGAGTATTCTACTCACTGAGAAGTATTATTTTCATATATGATGAATTGCAAAATGTATATTGTTTTACAAACCTTAACCAATTGTACGTTGATTATGATCTGTTTTGGATGCTTTTAGCACTTTTGAGTATATTGAAATTATAATGATGTTTTGAAATATGAATATGATATGTGATTTTAGAGCGAGTATAAGTTGGAGATTTAAGTTATGGAAATTGTCTAAGAAATGACATGTTGGACTGTTTATGTTTTATAAAGAAAGTATGTGTTAAAGGCATGATTATGAAATTAAATGTATAGTATTTAAGCATGAGCATTGAGCATGAAACATGAACGCATAAACAAACTATTAGGGGGATCTACGCCCCATCGGCATGAACTAGTGGGGGGACATACGTCCCAGGGGAATCTACGCCCCAAACGCATGAACTAGTGGGGGACATACGCCCCAGGGGGATCTACGCCCCAAACGTATGAACTATTGGGGGACATATGCCCCATACGAACACATGTATGAACTATAGGGGGACCTACGCCCCATACAAACGTACACATGAACTAGTGTTGGGAGTTTTACGCCCCTTAGGAACACACGCATGAACTAGTATTGGGGGACCAACGCCCAATAGGAATACAACAGAAATTTACATGAGCATGTATAGCATTGTTTTTTTTATGAGTGTGATGTTTTTATACTACGAGTAGTTTTGCTAGACGTATTAGTATGCATAAGAGTCTCAATGGAAAAGAACTTATGTATATTTCTATCGGATGGTTGCATGATTTAAATGCCATTATTTTCTAAGTCTCATTGAATCAAAAGTATTATAGTAGGTGAGGATGTATGTAGGTGTTTCCAACAATGGAACTTCTACTCATATGCTCAGCTGCGTAGTATACTTTAAATGTTTTCTATTAGTTGGTGTGTGCTATATCAGCTATGGGGGTTTTCAAACAAAAGTTATAAAATTGGTGGCTGTTATAGTGTATGCATGACTAAAAAGGAAAAATTGGTTTTTTACGAAAACTCAGTGAATAGCATACTTTTGAGGTCTTAGTGTATTTATTTATGCTAAGATGGTGGGCTCATAATTCCACCTATACGAATGTGGCAAACCCCTACAACTGTATAGATGATGCTACTTTGGCTGCAGGTACCCCAAAGTTAGATAACGACCCAGTAGCGTTATATATGGGATATTACGACTGAGGCACACCGTGACAGTTGTAATGGGTTGGACTACGATGTCCTCTCTTTTGATATATTTTGTATATGGCTTGTGACGTGAGTGTCACGTATTCTTTTGTTATATGATGTAATAATGTTAAGCCTTAAAAAAATAGACATGTGTATGGCTCTTTTGTTAGATCAACATGTTACGTTTTAGTTGTATTTTTCTACTGAAATTATGATGGTATTATTATGTTTTCCACTGTTAGCAAAGTTAGGTTATTGGAAGATCTCTCTGCTTTTGATCGGTTGGAGGAAGACCGCGGTTTATCTCCGGAAGATAAGGCAAAAAAATGTGAGGTTATCAGAGCCTTGGAGATCTCCATTTTGCAAGAAGAGATTAGTTGGAGACAGAAGTCTAGGGTTCATTGGCTTAAAGAGGGGGATAAATGCACTAAAATTTTCCACCGAATTGCTAATTCGAACAGGAGATCAAATGTTATGGAGTCCCTCTCTATCAATGGGTCTAATTCTTCCGATCAGCAGGTTATAAGGAATCATGTCGCTCACTTTTACGAGTCCCTTTTGTCAGAACCTTATTCTTGGAGACCTAGGTTGGACAACCTTGCTTTCGACACTCTGGATGCGGAGGAGTCTTCGTCCTTGGAACTTCCTTTTGAGGAAAAGGAGGTCTTTGAGGTGATTAAAGGCATGAATCGTGATAAAGCGCCAGGGTCGGATGGGTTTTCTTTAGCGTTCTTCCAAGATTGTTGGGAGGTAATCAAGTCGGATCTTATGGGAGTATTTCAGGATTTTCATTCTCGTAGCAGATTTGTGAAAAGCATCAATGCTACTTTTCTTGTCTTAATCCCGGAAAAGTCTGGCGCTTCTGACCTGAAAGACTTTCGGCCTATTAGTCTTGTTAGTGGGTTATATAAGATCATTGCAAAAGTTCTTGCTAACGGACTGAGTAAAGTAGTGGATAAGATTATTTTGAAGCCTCAGAATGCTTTTGTGAAAAGTAGACAAATTCTTGATCCAGTTCTTATTGCTAATGAATGTCTGGACAGTCGTCTTAAATCAGGTGAATCAGGTCTGATCTGCAAGCTAGATATCGAGAAGGCATATGATCACGTTAATTGGAATTTCTTGATGTATATGTTGAAAAGGTGTGGTTTTGGGACAAGATGGTGTTCATGGATAGAGCATTGTATTTCTTCGGTGCACTTTTCTGTTCTAGTGAATGGATCCCCTACTGGCTTTTTTAGCAGCTCTCGTGGTCTTAGACAGGGTGATCCTCTGTCGCCTCTTTTGTTTGTCATTGTGATGGAGGCCCTCAGCAAGTTATTCTCTGTCGCTGTCCAAAGAGGCTTCTTGTCAGGATTCGCAGTGGGTTCGGGCAGTGACGAGGTGGTTAATATTTCTCACTTATTATTTGCTGATGATACTTTAGTTTTTTGTGGGGCTAACATTGATCATCTTCGTTTTCTTCAGGTTTTATTTGTGTTGTTTGAAGCTGTTTCAGGTTTGAAGATTAATTTGGCCAAGTCTGTGCTGGTTCCTGTGGGTGCGGTGGACAATCTGGATGAGCTGGCCGGTGTGTTAGGTTGTGGTGTCTCCTCTCTACCTATAAAGTATCTTGGGCTTCCGTTGGGGGCTCCTTTTAAAGCCAAGTTCATTTGGGATGATGTTGTTGGTAAGATAGAAAGACGGCTGGCTAGTTGGCAAAGGATGTACCTGTCTAAGGGTGGTAGAGTTACCCTTATTAAGAGTACTTTATCTAACCTCCCCACGTACTTACTTTCCCTTTTTCCCATCCCTTCCAGTGTGGCTAATCGCATAGAAAAACTTTATCGGGATTTCTTGTGGGGAGGCATAGGTGACGATTTCAAATATCACCTGGTTAGCTGGTCCTTGGTTTGTACTCCTATTTCAGAAGGCGGTTTGGGTTTACGGAATTTAAGGATGTTTAATCAAGCGTTATTAGGGAAGTGGTTGTGGCGGTATGAGCACGAGAAAGAGGCTTTGTGGAGAACAGTTGTGGATGCTAAATTTGGTTCTGTTCAGGCTGGTTGGTGTTCTCTGGATCCCCCTGAGTCTCATGGAGTAGGGCTTTGGAAGTTTATTAGGAAGGGATGGAGTTTGTTTAGTAGGCATACCAAACTGATCTTGGGTAATGGATCTAGAATCAGATTCTGGGATGATTTGTGGGTTGGAGAGATGTCTCTCAAGGAAGCTTTCCCAGGTTTGTATGACATAGCTTGTGACAAGAGCTCGCTAGCTGCAACGCATTTGAGTTTGGAGTACGAGCCTTTCCAATGGGATGTCAGATTCATTCGAGCAGCACATGATTGGGAGATGGATGATTTGGCCTCTTTTTTCGCCTTATTGTATTCTATAAGAATAGAGCGTGGTGCAGAAGACAAGCTTTGGTGGTCTCCTTCTTGCAAAGGGAAGTTTGATGTTAGTTCATTCTATAAGACTCTTGTTTTTAAGGAGTCTGTTTGTTTTCCTTGGAAAAGTATTTGGCGATCGAAGGCTCCTACGAAAGTGGCTTTTTTCGCATGGTTGGCAGTGCTAGGGAAGAATCTTACTTTGGACAATCATAGAAAGAGACAAATCATTGTGATTAATAGATGTTGCATGTGCAAAAAGAATGAGGAGTCTGTGGATCATCTCCTTCTTCACTGTGAGGTCCCTAGTGTTATGTGGAATGCCATTTTTTGCCGTTTCAGTCTGTCTTGGGTGATGCCTCGTAGGGTGGTAGATCTTTTTGCTTGTTGGCGGACGGGTGGTCGCTCTCGAAATGCGGCGGTGTGGAAGATGGTTCCTTGTTGCCTCTTATGGTGCTTGTGGATGGAATGTAATGATAGACAGTTCGAGGACAAAGAAAGATCAATAGAGGAACTCATGTATTTTTTCTTTTCTTCTTTGTATTCTTGGACGGCCGCGTTCCTAGCACCTTCAGGGATTAGTTATAATGATTTTCTTGTTTTATTTTCCTCTTCTTAGCAGCCATTCTTGTATACTCCATGTGTACTCGATCGCATTTTGCGTATTAATAAAATTTTACTTACTTATCAACAAAAAATAGATATAACTCTGATTATCAGGCACAAGTTATGGGGCATGTGCCATATGTTGGCTGAGCGACAAATAGTCGTGCCACTATGACGACTTGTTTTATATTTGTATATATATATATATATAGGTGAGAGGAGGTTGGCCACTACTATAAGTAAGGGTGGTGGGTCACCCTGTGACAACCCCCTTTTTTTTTTTTTAACATTTCATAAACATTAATCTCTTAAAATACAAATGGATCTTCACAGTGGCACGATGATTTGTCATAAAGCCAACATGTGATACATATCCCATAGTATGTACCTGATAAATCAGAGTATGACAATTATCTAACTATGCAGCAGAAAACATAAATCTAATAGCGGAAATCACATCTTAAACATCTATCATAAATTAATAACAACAAGAGCCATTTAACATCTATGTGATTAAGTCTTTCATCAATATAAATACATAACAAAGATGGCTTTATACAATAACGAGTGACACATGCGTCACAAGCCATCTAAACCTATAAACTGAGGACACCCATGGTCCCGCAATTACGGCCATCGTGGCGAGCTCCGGTCATAATATTCCAAATGCACGTCTACGACCCCATCAACTACGTCCCGAGTACTTGCAGCCAAGAGACATCATCTATACGGTTGTGGGAGTTTGCCACATCCGTATAGGTGAAATGATGAGTTCACCGCCTCAGTACATAATACTGAGACCTCAGTGATATTAAACTAACTGAGTTTTCCAAATGAACCAACTTTTCTTTTTAGTCTCGCGTATACTATAACAGCTACCAATTTATAAAATTTTATTTGAAAACCCCCCATAGCTGATATAGCAAACATCGACTACCAGAAAACATTTAAAACATACTATGTAGTTGGACCCATACGTAGAAGTTCCATTGGCTAGGAAGCAACCACGTATAAACCCACCTACAATAATACTTTTATGTTGGTAGTTCAAATGCACATAGGACTAACATTATTAACTGTGACAACACTGTGCCTCAGGGCATTATAACTTCATGTCAAAGCACATAGTTGTCCATGCGGTTACTAGAGTAAGACTCTGATATCCAAACATTTCTTACTGATGTGCCGCGACAATCCATCTACCTACTCCTAAGCCACACTGATATCGCAACCAATAACATCAAAACCAAGCACACTAAGCTTAAAACATGCCATCTCGCTCTTTAGTACAAGCTTACTATCATTTTCTGAACATGGTTAACACAGAATCTTAGGGCATTACAATTTCATGACAAGCACATAGTTGTCCATGCGGTTACTAGAGTAAAACTCGGGTATCCAAGCACTTCTTACTAATGTGCTACGACAATTCATCTACCTACTCCTAGGACGCTGTATTACTCATACCGAACCATGACAATATTCTTGTTCGTCTAAGCTCAATGTTCTTAAATCATGCAACTAGACGTTAGCAGTATACATAAGCTCTTTTGTCATTAAAACTCTTAGACATACTAATACGTCTAGCATTATACTACAATATTCTATATCATGAAAACATTATACAATTTAAACAATGATATGCATGCTCATGATTGTCCTTCCATTCCTTATATCAATCCTTTCATTCCTTGTGCTTTGTCCTTTCATTCCTTTCATTCTTTGTACTTTGTCCTTTCATTCCTTTTGAGGTTTACCCTCCCTTTCATTTATATGCTCATGCTTTATGCTTTATGCTTTACAATTCAAACTCTATACTCATATTCTTTACAAATCATGCTTTCTTCAAATACAATAAACCAATCAACATGAAATTTTATCATTTTACTCTGCATAATTTAAATTTCAACTGTAGCTCACATTCAAATACTTTTAAAGCAATTCTACATCTTTCATTCATACATCATTTCATAACATCATTGATATTATTTGAACATAATTGAAACTACTAAAATCAACCACAACAGATACTCAACATACAGTTGGTTCAAATTCATAAAACACATATATTTTGTTATTCTAGCAAACATAAAAATATAGTTTCTTAGTGAGTAAAATATCACCTGGCTGCATTGGATTCACGACTCCAACTCTACATTGAAAAACCCATTGAAGTCTCCAATTATGACACGACCCTGCAAATACTTACAACGTTAGACAACGTTATGGAACTCTATACTCTATGGCTCATAGACTACCCGCGTGCTCACACGTTGCGTTACCCGCGTATAAATCTAGTTAAGATACCTTAAGCTATCATTAGGTTTTTCATTGATTCTAGGTTTATATGTTTTCTTTAGGACACGTTTACTATTTTATTCGCCTATGACGTGTTTACTATTTTATTTGCTTATTTATTATTATTACATCACCTTACTATTATCATTAATCCATTATTGGCTTGTTATTTATTTACTTAGTTAACATTTTATATAGGACTCATACTTGTTTATGTATATATACAAATATATACATACCACACTTAATAGACTTGAATCTAATTCGATGATACCTTAAAATATTATGAATACATGAATATGTGGATTAGTTACTAAGTCTTCCTATTACTATTTGACTTAAGAGTCTATTTAGGCAATTCCACAATATTTTTATTTTATATGTTGACATAAGGTTATTTATGTAATACCCCAGATATTTTTTTTAAAACTTATTAATGGGCCTAATAATATATATATATATATATATATATATATATATATATATATTTTTTATAATAAAATAAAGTATAATTTTTTTAGTAAGTAACTTAATCAATAAGTTTTTTTAAAAAAAAAATAGAAAGAAGAACTTGCACGGCAAGTTGATTTATCCCTTTATAATTTTCTTCTCTTTTCTCTTTGTTTTGGTCTTCTTTCTCCTTTCTTCTTCGTTACTCTTTCTTTCTTCTTCTATTCTTCTTTTTCTTGCCGGAAACAGAGACAACAAGAGGGAGAGAGTGAGACTGAGATGAGAGATCAAGGGAGAGAGTGAGATTGAGAGACCGAGAGAGAGAGATTCAGAGACTGATCGAGAGGAAGAGAACCCGGGTGAGACCCGACCAACCCAGACCCACGTCCGTGGGTCAGCACCGATAGTCGACCGGAAGCCCGATTTCCGGAGGGTCGATGGCGGGCTGACAGCGTTGTCCAGCAGAGCAGGGGCCGTGAAACCCGGCCGACCCATCAAACCCGAAGAAAACCCGAGAGATCCAAGAAACCCGTGACTCACGACCCGTGACCGTTGAACCCGACGACGTCGTCCAGTAGAGCGGAGGCTGTTTTCCGACGAGACAAGTTTATTTTCGGTGGAGCCCAGGCCGATTTCCGGCCGATCGAGGAGGACCCGAGCGACCCGCGAGCCAAACCCGTCGGAACCTGGGAGAACTGGTGCGACCCGAATCTTCCGGAGGTTCGATCCTCCATGTCCGGCGATCCCTGTAGCAGTTTCCGGTGAGTCGTTACCCGTGTGCAACAACCCAGCCGAACCCCGAAGCCCCGTGACCCAGAACCTGACCCCATGACCCGAAGACCCGAGAGGAAGACCCGGTTCTTCTTGTGCAATTCCGGCGAATTTCCAACGATTTTTCCGGCGAACCAGAGCCGATTTTCGGTGATTTCTTCGGTGGATTTTCTGGGAAAATCCTCAAAGTGAGTAAACCCTATGATCTAGTTTGGGTGTTTTGATTTGTGTGGATTTTGGACAGTGGCCGTGGGCTGTGTTTGAGTATTTTTAATATTGTTTGTGTTCCCAGTAGCTTGGTCCACAGTGATGACTTTGCTGTGATGTGTTTCTTGTTTAGGTTTACTGGCAGTGAGGGGTTGGGATACTGTTTTGGCTATAACATGTATTGATTTGGGTTTCCACTTACTTGTCGTTGATTTAGTTGGTATTTGAAGTTAAGTTCTTAGATCAAGCTTGTGTTGAGTTGTTTAGGGCTTTATGGTTCTGGCTAAATTAGATTTGATCACTGGTCTTGGCAAAAAGGGGATTGGATTAAGTTTGTGTCCTTTATTGAGGGGTATTCGGATTTGGAGATTTCATTGATTATGAGTTGATTTCAGGTTATTAATGATTTTGATGTTGAAATCATCTCTGGAATTAGCTATGTAATTCCTGCTTATGGTGATTTGGATATTTGTTTTAGGTTGTTTAAATGAATAGATATTGGAATATTATTTGGAGGTTTTTGGCTAGATAATTAAGTGATATATATATATATATTTAAATTGAAATGGGATAAATGTAGTCCTAATGGATTGCTAACTAAATTTAAGACTTTTGGTGACTTTTGTTGTTGATCAATTATGATATGAGGTATTATTCGGATTAGTGTAAGTACTGTGATGGAGTTTCTGTAATGTTAGTTTAGAGGATCATAGTAATTTTACAAAGCGTGGGTGACGTATTGATGGATAATACCATTTGGAGGCCTCTTGTTATGTGTTATGTTTACTTTAGTAAAATTGTAGCATTCAAATTTTAGAATATTCTTCTAAGCTTATTCTTTCAATTTATTTAGGTAAAAGCTCGACTCCGAGGCTAACGGCTAGTGCAGGTAAGGGGATACAACACCGAAAAACCCCCAACAAGATTTTATTATAAATCTTTTGAAAAAGTGTTGGGGAATTTTACAAAGCGTTGATCATGTGATTTTTTAATGCGAAGCTTTTATTGCTCATATGTTATTATTCAAGAATTTTGTGCATAAATTACAGTTATGAGTAAGAGCATTTTTAAAGATATGATTTATGCATAATTATAGTTAAGACTAAGAGTATTTCAGAAATTGTGAATTATGCATACAGATATGATTAAGAGCATTTTTAAAGTTTTGATTTATGCATATATGATCAAAGGTAGTTCAAAGTTATGAATTATGCATACTTACAATGATGAAAAAGAGAGCATTTGAAAGATATGATTACAGAAAATTTCAAAGTATATGATTCTATTCAAGAATACAATTTTGAAAGAAAAGATATTCTAAAGTTAAATCTGCACATGACTACAGTTATGAAAACGGCTCTTACAGTTTTGAAATAAAGTATACAGTTAAAGCAGAGCCCACAGTATTACAGAAAACGTTCATGTGCAGTAACCGTTTAACCCTGAGGCACTATTACAGCTAGAATTGGTACCCATAGGGTAGCATGGCAAGCATACCATGTGTTGGTGTGTGCTACCAGCCGAGGTTGGCCTTCACCTAGGGAAGATCCCCAACTCGGAACCGGCTCTCCCCTGTGACGACAGGCTGAGTCCATAGGTCTGTGTGACAAAAGCCAACGTGCTCCGCTCACGGTTAACAGCGGTTTAGAGTCTATAAAGGGTTAAACCACAGAGAAATGATTAAAGAGAAAACTGATAAAAAGAATATACTGGATCATAATAAACTGTCATTCTCATTTATAAACTGTCATTCTTATATCATTATTCATATTCTTCAAATGTTATTTAATTGTTCATATGCCATACCACCTGTTCTAAAACAATACATTTCATTTATGAATCATGCTTTAATATGTGTTTTCTTATAAAACATAAACAGCCTAGCATATCACTTCTCAGACAGTTTTTCATAACTTGAATCTCTAACTTATACTCAATCTAAAATCACATATTCATACTTCTAAACATCATCGTAATCTTAATATATTCAAAAACACTTAAATCATCTAAATAAATTAAAATCAATATACTGTTGGTTTAGGTTCTAATTCAATTTACTTTATGCAATTCATCATATGTGAAATTAATTCTTAACAGTGAGTAGAATAAATCTGTCATTATGAAAATGACTAGAGATTATGACATAAAGGTTTATAGCATGTTTTATTTCTCCTGGTGTTGTATTTTCCTTACTGAGTTGTCGAACTCACCCCTTTTTCCTCCACCCCTTCCCAGATGACAACTGTAAGATGAAGTCTTTTTCTTGTAAGGGCGTAGACCTCGCTGAGAGCGATAGTTCGTGATGAACCAGCCAAACCCTAATATTGTATAGTATGATTTGTTCCTTTTGGAGTTCATGATTTTGTATAGATTTATAAATAGAAAGTTTTAAGAGAGTAGAAATTTTAAATTTTTAGTTGTAAATGCACGCTTTCATTTATAATGTTTGTTTTTAGCACTTAAACTCACGTTTTCCCTTATATCCCAAAACGGGGGCGTGACAATTTAGACTATCTATTATTTCACGACATTGATCTTTTAATCTTATAATTAATACCTAATCCTTTCTTAAACTCTTTACTTAGTTACTTGGTCTCTCATCACTCCACTAGTACCAAGACTAAGACCTTATCATCTATCACCATAACCTAATACATTGTCATAAACAAATGAACTCAATCCCTTTCATAAATGGAAATAGCATGTTCTCTACCAAAACTTCATTACACCGATTAATAACTTACTTAAGTCAAAGCATCCCCAAGTGAACCATTAAGTCTCCAAACCCTTACAAAAATCATGGCTCCGACATAACCAAATGATTCTACTAACCCTCTAAACCACTTATAGCCATGTTCACAAGTCAATACAAACCTTTAAATAAGTCCCTATTAAATTAAAGCCTCAAAACATACTTATAACATTCAAACAACTTCATTCAACCTAAACCTTTCTCAAACCAATAATTAACAATATATCTATAAATATTAAGATCCACTTCTCTATTAGTCACAAAATCACCATCAAACCAACAATCCATAATATTTCAATATAACTAAAATTACATACTCATCAATATCAACCATAATAGCCAACACAAGAAATCACCAAGTCCAAACTTCAACACAACCCATAGGCAAACCACACTTCCATCATTCAAACACAAGGGCTGGATTTTGCTTCTATAATTCCTAATAATATTCAATAGAAAACACCATGAGCATAATCTCAAAATAATTCCCAAATCAGTAGGTATTTATTAATCCAACCACATAAAGCCAACCCAAATACAAAAGATCACTTCAAAAATATAAACCTCTTGATTTGTAAACAACAATCAACAATTAGCAACCTATTCTTAAATGTCAAAATCAACTCCCCTTTCTAGAGTGCCAACACTCATGGATTCTCTACAAAGATCACATAGCAATACACATTAAGTTCCATACCAATACATAACCAACCCAATCAGAATTTAACACCTAAAGTATACCAATCGAATCCCTAGATCTTAGCCATCGACACCATCCAAACCTCATCCTCCATTTGATCGAAACATCATAAATACCCGCACTCAACCAATCCACAAATATACCCATGAAATTCACCCAACCGGTTGCTACCAAATTCAGGGAAAGAGACCCAAAAATCATAGTCAAAACAACTCTCAAATCTGCCACCGAAATCCCAACATTCATCTACTAAATTTCATTCCTAAACTAATGAAATCAAGACTCATACAATCCTAGAAAATCCACACCCCTTTTGGTTATCAACAGAAACTTTGATAAAAATTAAACCCTAAGAACCTATTCGGTCCTTCTCCCAAAAATCCCATCAAACCACACGGCCAACAAAACAGGGGATTGAACTACAAAATCACACGAAAATTACCTTTAAAGGCTTCTCAAGAAACCACTGGAGATCCCCACTGATTTCAGTAAAAATCGCTTCATTTCGCCGGAGATCATGCCTCCAATCAGTTCGAATCTCCTTCAGCTCTCTCTCAGGTTCGATGGGTCGTTGGGTCTCCCTTAAGTCTCGGGTTTCTCCTGACCCTAACCTTCAACTCTTCGTCTCCATCACGGTCTATCTCTCACGGTATCATCTCTCTCAAACTCTCGGCTGGATGTGTGTGTGTGTGGGGAGGGAGAAGAGAAAAAAAGAAATGGAGAGAGGACGGGTGAGCTGCGGAATCGGGAGAGAGGAAGAAGATGGGCGTCAGGTGGGGAAGGAAAAAGAAAGAAAAGAAGAAAAGGAAATGCGTGAGAGAGAGGGAAATCCGGATATGGGGAAAGAAAGAGAAAAATTGAGAAAAGAGATAAAGAACCATGTGTCTTCAAGTGATTGGTTGAGAGAGGATAATGTAATCTTCTCTGATCCAATCAGGAGGTGGCATGTGGCAAGCTAGGATTTCTTTTTATTTTAAAACCTTAACTTCTATTAATTACATCAGGACCCTTATTTCTAATATCTCTCTCATTTAACCCTTTACATTTAACCCCCCACATATTTTAATTACATTCAATCCATTCAATTAATTACTTATTCTATTAGGACCCATTATTATTATTATTATTATTATTATTATTATTATTATTCTATTATTTTTACATAGACTTACTTTATTTTCTGAACATAAATATTACTACCTAAAATATAATTATTTATCACATCTATTTAATAAATGTAATTTATTAATTGCTAAAACTCTATATTTAATTTCCTGGCCTTTACGTCCACCCCCTATAATTCCACTATAGGCTAAGTCACCTGTTATACCACGTGCCAATCAATTGGTTGTGACATAGATCCACATGTGCATCTCATAGTTCTGTCAAACAGCTAATGGTATGACCATATTGAACAAATAGCATACCTTGAGGATTAGTTTGGTACAACTAGAATCCCAAAAACTAAATAAGTAATTTTTTTCTTTTTTTAATTAATTAAATTTCTATGTAAATTTAGCTACACAAAATCCTCACTTGAGACACACATGCCTCTCAAATATGCACATGGATTCTTTGGGTGAAGATAAGGTCCTATTTTTCTCACAAAGGATGTAGTGATCACAATAATTTTAGAATCCCAAAGAAGCTGAAAAGGACAAAATACAAATAATCGAATCATACATGACACAAAGATTTAACATGGTTTGGCTTAATAAGCTTACATCCACAAATAAAGAGGACTAGAAGGAAATTCATTATCAAAAGATAGAACACAAAGAGTAGTAGGAAGAAAAACACTCAAAACTTAAAAGTTTCAATACAGCAAAATCTCACTCTCACACAAAAGAGTAAAGTAACAAAATTAGACAACTCTCTTTCTCTTAGTGCATGTGCAGCAAAACAAGGCCAGTGAGAAAACATATTGAGCAACTCAAGTCTCTTTCTCTCGTGACGTGCATCAAGTTGCTGAAGCCACGTGCCTTTTATAAGGTTCTAAGTCGGTCAAAACTTTCCCTAATTTGAGTATAGGAGCACTCTCAACAGCTTTTTTTAAATTTTTCCTAAATTTAAGAAACCAAGTTACTTTTTGCTTTCCTATTCAAATACATCCTTCAATAGCCTCCCTTATCATTTTCCTATACTATTTAAATATTCTTCCAATCAATGCTAGGGGAAAGAGAGAGGAAAGGGAGCATTTTTTTTTAATAAAATAAGGATAAGGAAAGCTAAAGTGTTTTCTAAAACTTGGATAGCGTTGTAGCTTTCCCTAGGTTTAGGGAAGGAAAGGGCAATCTAGTGCAGGTGGGTTTTTGGAGATTTTTCCTACGTTTAAGGAAGGGAAGGTGGTTTAAGGAGTATGTTGATAGTGCTCTGAGAGTCCAAAACCAATTGGGAAAAGAAACACTACAAGGCGGCTACAAAATTGAATTCCAAATTGAAGTAGCTAGGTAAAAAAACAGCTAGGCCCCACACACTCAAGACATGATTATTCAAGTCACTCACGCAACAAACGAGATAGTCATGTTACTTGACATTCATTTCAATAAACAACTGGTGAGTGATCATGATCAGTATCTTCGTTCCAGTTATTCTAAAACTTGCAGGATTAGTATTGCTAAGTGTTAAATAACCACTTCAATAGGAAGAGATGAATTTAATCATTTAATTTATATTCTACCACTAAGAAAAGACAACTACTTGATAGTGAAGTTGGAAGTGTAAAGTGTGGTTAGGTTGTTAAATAATAATAATAATAATAATAATTAAAAAAAAAAAAAAAAAAAAAAAAGGTGCTTGAGCTGGCAACAATAATTCAAAGTACTCTAGAAGTATGACTCCTTACTGCCACATAAGTAATTACTTGTGGGATCTAGAGTTATATGAGAGGGAGCAGCATTGCTCCTAGTTCTAAGTAATTACTCTGGTATATATAAACTCCTCATATTGAAATTAGTTTTGGTTGTTTTTCATGGACAAATTAATACACTACTCAAATATTTATCATTCAAACAGTGTATAGATATGTATAAAGGTGTGTGCTGTGCGTGTAGGATTATTTTTTGGGGAATAAAAATCTTATGTACCTATTCGTGTAGAATTGGCACGTAAAAATCAAGCTTTCCATCTGAAATGATTTCTCCAAAAGCAGTTATGAATGAATTTTGTGCGCTTAAGAAGCTGATGAGCTTTGGAAGATCTCGTAATGCCAAGCAACGCAATTTAGGGAACAATATCATATCTGTGTCTTCTATTTCACCTTCTTTAACAACTATTGCACCCATGATGCTGCATTCTCTTATCTCCAATTCTTTAAGTTGCAAAAGGCCCTTAGCTATGGATGATCAGAAGACAAATTTTAATTTATCACAATGTTTCACTTTTACAACTCTCAAGTTACCAAAGGATGTCAAGGGAAGTTGGCCATGACATATTTCTTCAAAGCCTATCATATTTTTTAGAAGAAAGGTCTCCAAAGCAGGAAAGGCAATAACCGACATCCTTGAGTTAATAATATACTTAATCTCAGGATTATTTTGGATATGGAGATGCTTCAATTGTTGAAAGCCTTCCCTATCTACTTCCTGAAGAACACTATTAACACCCTTTAACTCATCTAAATAAAGATTTTATGTTCCCTTCAACATCATTTTAAACCCAACCCATGATTGAAAGCTTGTATTCATCTTAAGTTTTAATGTCCTTGAGAATTTACTCTTATCAGACCAATCCCAGACATCTCCTACAAATATTACATATCTTTCTAACTTTTCGAACAACAAATCCTTTGGCAGATTGCTGGCATCTGGAATATGTATCTCTAAAGTAGTCAAATGGGACAAATGCCTTAACTCAGGAAGGTTAGCATTATTTCTTTCATTATTGAGTCCTTCAGCCTCCCATCGAACAAAAGAGTTTCCCATATATAACTCTTCTAATGCCACCAAGCTCGATAGGACATTAGGGGGAATCACTTCAAGTTTGGAACAATTGCTCAAATCCAACAACCGCAAATGACTCAAGAACCCTATTTCTTTTGGTAATTTCGAAATTTGGGATCCAAGAAGGCTAAGAACTACTGAATTCTTGAGCTTTCCAATTACAGCTATGTCATCCAACACACAACCATCCAAACACAAAGTTAGCAGGTTTCTAAGGAGAGGAAGTGATGAAAGTTGCATTTGTGTAAAATCCAAAACTTCGAGCCTTTCCATCCCTTGAAAGAAAGTGTCTGGGATTTGCAAAGAATGATCTCCACCATCCACATAAAGGAATCTTAATTCTGGGCATTCCATTTCATCAGGAAGTTCATGGAAATCTCCACCATGCATAGAGAGCTCCTTGCATCTTTTGAGTACATCCACATCTAGCCTTTCTTTTAGTCCATCATCATCTCTCACGATTATCATATTATGATCCTTTGACGCAATTAATGTAGCAACGTCACAAACAACATCATGCATATGACAGTCCTCAGAATTATGAGGACAATCTAGCAATAGGCAACAGTCTTTCAGATTACGAACTAGTGTATATAATCTATTTCTCGCTGCCTCCAATGTATTAATGCCATGAAATGAGCCCAAACCATAACAGTATTTCAATAAGTCCAGATAGTTGATGGAGAAATCCATTTCAGCACAACGCGCGCAAAAACAAATCTCGAAGCCCCAGACTTTCAAGATGACTATAACTTAGCTCTATACAAGAATATATCGTTGATTGCATTGTTGTGAGGTGTCCGGGAGTAGGTCTTCTTAGTAGCTGCAAGGCATTCTTCCATTCATATAAATTCTTATTTTTTAGTGCCTTAGAAACTGTTACAATCGCAATGGGTAGACTTGCACATTCTTTAGCTACCTCCGTTGCTACGGATCGAAAATTAGGGTCTTTAACACAATCACCCGCCATGTTCTCAAATAAATTCCATGCTTCTTCTTCAGGTAAAATTTCAAGTCCAAAATCCTTTTGGGGGCCCCTTTCACAAAATAATACATCTCGATTTCTGGATATCAGTAGTAATTTGCATCCCTCAGAAGGAATTTCAATTTCATCCAACTCAAGTTTCCCCCAAATATCATCTAAGATTACAAGTATCTTCATGTCTTGTGATAATCTCCCTTGTAGACGAATTGCTCTTCCAGGTTGTGATGTCCCGATTATTATCGGGCAAATTTGAGAATATAATTTATTGGTATAGACAACTAAAACTAATCAGACGACTAGAAAGTACAATGGGACGTGCAGAGAATATTCTATGAGTTAAGGAAATAAGTTATACAAGGAGAAAATATGTGAGAATGAGAGGGAAATTGAATAAAGGTGGAAAAATGGATTAAATAAATAAATTAACATGGCGCGTCCGGACGGCTCAACAGACCCGTTCGGACGGTACCTTATCACCACGTGGCGGACGCCTCATTCCACGCGCGTCTGGACGTCTGCTTTATAGGGTCCGGACGGTCCGCAACGAGCGGTGCACGATCTTCTTAAACGACGCGCGTCCAAACGGTAGTCGTCGTTTGACCGGACGATCTACCGTGCGGCGCACGTCTTCTTAAATGGCGCGCCCGGACGGTGACTTATGCTCGTCCGGACGGTCTGTTTGAAATGGCGTGTGTCCGGACAATTTGAGATGCCCGTCTGAACGGGATTCCATTTAAAAGGGGGTAGTACGCCCGTTTCTTCCTTTTTTTCAACGGTTTTCTTCACTGTTTCTTCATGGTTTTTCACTCAAAAACTGTGATATCTTGAAATTCAGCCGCCCAATCTTAGGTCCAACTTTGATAACGTAATCCCTGAAGCCCGATCTACGTTCTAACCGAATGTTTTGAGGTAAATAGTTAAACTCGCATCTTTTAGAGGTTTTTGTTAAATCTTGTAGAAATGAGTTTAACTTGGTATTTTCTCTAGGTTTGGTGTGGTTTAGAGTTGTCAAGAGCATCCCGAGCATTTGGTCACTGCTTGGTGAATTTGTGGTGAGTTTCTCATAGACAATAGTTTTTGGTATTTTATTAAAGTGATATATAATTATGGTTAACCCTAAGTTATGCTTATGGGTTAGCAAGGTTGGGATTTATAAAATATTTAGGAACGTTAGAGCTATAAGGGTAAATTAGTAAAATGGCTTTTGAGCGATTCAAAATGCCACTAGGTGTAATTACTAGTTGAAATGCTAATTAATGCAATGTATTGTGTTTTAGCAGCCCATTGCGGTTGAGCTTAGAGTTATCTGGATATTTGAGAGTACAGACGATCTAAGGTGGGTATTCCACTCACTGAGAAAAATATATATTTTTATATGTAATTGATTGATAAAAATATATATAATGTTTATGAAGTCGAACTAACTATATGATGAATTATGTGTTTTGAGATGATTTGATTAGTTTCGATTATATTTAAATTATATCAATGATGTTTAAGAAATAGTATAAGAGTGAGAAGTATTGAATTGATTTAAAGTGTTGTGTTCTGCGGTTGAGATTTAAATTATGCAAATTATTGGGAACATATCATGTTGAAACTGTTTACGTTTTATGAAACTATGATTTGAGTTTGGGAACATGTCATGTTGAAACTGTTCAAGTTTTATGAAGAAACTATGTTTTGAATTTTTTTCAAAGTGTTGCATAAAATGTTGGATTTGTTTAGTTTTAAGAGGACGTGATTTAGCAACTACATGATTTCAGCATGATACAATAATGAAATATATACTGGTCAGGCACAGAATATTGAGCATATAATATAAAGCATACATACCCCACCAGTAACAGTATCAACAGCATAACAGTATCAGCAGCATAACAGTATCAGCAGCATATCAGAATCAGCAATATAACAGTATCAACAGTATATCAATATCAGCAGCATTATAGTATCAGCAGCATTATTAGCCCATGGTCATGCATGTCATGTATAACATAGTTTTTATGAGTGATGTTTTTATGCTATGAATAGTTTTGCTAGACGTATTAGTATGCATAAGAGTTTTAATGGAAAAGAGCTTATGTATATTTCTATCAAATGGCCATGTGTTAATATCATATATTGAACTTGAAAGTACATGGATACATGATTGCCCAAGCGCGAGTAATGGCATGTCTATGAGTAAGTAGGTTGACTGTTATTGTTCTTCAAGAAAGACATGTTAGCTTGATTGAGTTTAATTCTAGTGCTTTCATGATCTACTGACTTTCAAGGCACGAAACTGAAATACGATTAGAGATGGTGTTGCGAGTGTTTTGTTGAAGGATTTTATCTTAGTATGCAAGAGTAAGATGCCATGTTCTTTACTTAAGACTTATGTGTATACGTGATATCTGTGATGGAGTGATCATGTGCACATATGTCTGAGCGACCAATGAAAAGTATTATAATAGACGGGTTGGTATGTGGAAACTTCCAATGAGAGATGACTGGAACTTCTATATATTTTTCCAGCTATTTAGTAGGTTTTAAATGTTTTCAGAATAGCCTGTGTTTGCTGTATTATCTATTGGTAAATTGTGACTAATATAGTGCTCGCACGACTAAAAATAAAAGAAAGGTTGGTTCTTTGCGAAAACTCAGTCAGTCTTATACTACTGAGGTTTTAGTGTGTTTCATGCTAAGGCAGTGAACTCATCATTTCACCTATGCGGATGTGGATACCACCACAACCATGTAGATGATATTCCTGTGATTGCAGGTACTCCTGAGGCGGACGATGATCCGGTAGCACATTACTTGGGTTACTACGATTGATGCACATAGCGACGATCGTAGTGGGGTAGGACTATGGTGTCCTTATTTTTGGGTACTTTTGTATATGGTTTGACGTATGTGTCATACATTATTTTGTATAAGCCATTCTTTTGTAATAGTTATATGTAGTTAAACTTTAAACAGATAAACTTGTGTTATGGCTCACATTTGTTTAGATAACGAGTGTGATTATAGTTATGTTTTTCCGTTTAATTGATGGTATTATGATTTCTTCCGCTGTAAATGTAACTCTGTATATCAAGTGCATGTTATGGGCATGTGCTTATGTTGACTGAGCAACACGTAGTTGTGCCACTGCGATGACTCGTTTTATGTTTTGTAAAAAAAAAAAAAAAAAAAAAAAAAAAAAAAAAAAAAAAAAAAAAAAAAAAAAGGGCCGTCAGACGGGTACAATCTCCTTATCAAACTTTAGATCTAGCATGTCTGCAATTCTCCTTGAATTCGTCTAAGGTCCGGACTCTGCGTCACATCTGCCATGGCCACCTCATCGAACAACTTTTCTTCCTTGGCTTGCCTAGCAACTACCCTCGCCAGTGTAGTCTTTCCCACACCAGGCATCCCCCACATACCAACCACGTTGATGTTAGCATCTCCCAGTGCCTCCATAAGTCCCTTCACAGTTGACATTCTTGACCCAAAGTCCATGTAATTCGTATATCTCCTAGTCATTATCTCCTGTGAAGCAGGACGGTGGGAAACATTGTCAAATCGACAATTTTCCAGGATTTCACCAATACCTTGCACTATCTTCTTCGCTTTCTGGCTTAGCTCATGCCGAAGCTTCAAGTTCAAGCATGCCCCATTAGAACACTTCATCTTTGCTTCTTCTTCACCTTCAAGAACTTTCCTGGCCAATTCTGTAATCTCATCCACCTCTTTCAACCACTTGTTAACTTCACCTTCAATTTCTTCACCATTTCTTATCGCAGCATCAATGGAATGTTGAATGCTATCTCTAGCAAGCCGCAACTTCTCTACCTGATTCTTCACACTCCCAATGTTGCTGCTGTAGCGAAACGAGTAGCATAGCCACTGTCCAACTGGTGCAACCGTGTACTTAACAATTTTGGCAGCAATCGCAATAACAATCTCCATTCTTATTTTCAATCTCTTTTTTTTCCTTCGCCTCCTCCTCTTGGTTTTTTTATTTTTTTAAACCTGCGTTTCATTCACATCATATAGGCAAAAGCAGAACACGGTTTAGAACATGAGTTCACACCTGCATAATTAATTTCTTCATCAGCCCACCAATCGTGAGTCATTCTAAATATTCAAAGTGTGTAAATCAGAAACGGGAGGTGGTAAGATATTTTGTTATTTTTCTATTGATAACACAACTCATAAACGCCTAATGAAATTGAAAAAAAATTGAAAGATACAATAAATTGACAGCTTTTAAAGTATATGGTTATGTTTGTAAAAGAAATGGAAGTTCATAGGTTAGAGTTTTCTATTTCCAATATTATTATCTATTCCACCGAATTACAGTCAACCATATTGTATTTTTTGTTTCAGTTTTTGGAGGTGAAAGAGTAAGCAAAAAGTTAAAGAAGAAGACAAGAACTGCAGCACGAATGAAATGGTAAATGGTAGAGAGATGCAAGGGAAATTAATTGATTCGGATAACAAAATTTGAAAAGCAAAGATGGACAGTAGTAGAAGCACGTACCTCTCTGTTTTAGGCCTCTGAGTCGTGTGCAGAGCAGCAAAGATGGTGATCGAGTAGAATGAAGATGAAAAGCAAGATCAGAGTGTAGAGGAGATGGCAAAATGAGTAGCTAGAGAGAGTCTGAGCAAAGCACAACCAACCAGTCAAAGAAATCATGCAGGAAAAAACAACAATCAAACGAGAAATGATGGGGTTTAGTTTTCAAAGCGCGTAAATCAAAAAATGATAGTTGATTAGAAACGCGCGTAAATTGATGAGAAACTGATGAGGTGACTGCTAAGTCTGCTATGCTCTCTCCACGAAGTTTCTTACTTGAAAAATGATTTCATTATATTTAATTAATTAATGGATTAAGATACTATCAAATTAAAAAATACAATTTAACTTTTTAAATTATTACTTCTTTTTTTTAAGGCCTTCAAACTATCAAAATTAGCATTTTAATCCTTCAAACTATTAAAACTTTTGAAAAATGTCCATTTTGACGAAATATTCGCATAATGTCCCTGCCATGTGTCATTTTTCAATTCAAAAAAATTAAAACTAAAATAAAAATAAAAATAAAAATAAAAATTATTTAAAAAAAATATTGCAAATTCTCATAAGAGGTGTCTCATAAGAGATATCTCACAATCACCAGTACAAATTCTCTCACATTAGGACAAATAATTTGAAAAAATTCTGATCTGTCATTTTTTGCTTTGCCAAGTTTAATTAGTTTACAAAGCGTACTAACTAGTAATCAGTTTTATTATTTTCTTTTAGACAAAAAAAAAAAAAAAAAAAAAAACACCTAGTAATTAAAAAATGACAGTTGATTAAAAACACTTAATTAATGAGGTCACTACCCTCAACGAAGTTTCGTACTCATCTCATCTCATACTTTTCAAAGCAATAGGCAATTGACAAGAAACCCGGAACTGATGCATGCGGTTAGTGCTCTAAATGAAGTTCAGTACTTCGAAAATGGATTCATTATATATATATATATATATATGTTTGATTTGATATGTAATATTCTTAAAATGGATTCATTATTACACGCTCCAACTGTTCATGGCTGGCAATTTGTAAACTTCACCAAACAAAAATAGTCTTTGCAATTTGGTTGAACAAAACAAGCAAACGTCTGAGATAGAAATTATCTCCAAATTGATTAGAAAGAAATCTTTTTCAACCCACTCTAACAAATTTCAAGTGTTCTCTGACAAGTGCTTCCTATATGTCAAAGGACACTTGAAATTTATTAGAGTGGGTTGGAAGAAAATTCTTTCAAACTAGTTTGAAATTTTTTTTTATCTATATTTAAATAATTTCTCTTTCCTCTTTTTCTCTTTAAAGATTATTTAAATGGTATCTTGACGGGAAGATGAGTATGAGAGTGAAAAAAATGTATCAATGGATTTGGCTTATGTACTGTAAAAACAATTATAAGAGATTTCTTGTAATTTTTTCAACTGTTCAAATTTAATTTCATTCTCTCTCTCTTTCTCATAAAATAACTTAAAATTAAATCAATACCATTAAAAACAACTACAAGAAATCTCCTCTAGTTAACACAAAAATAGCATTTAAGCAAAATTCAAAATCAATAGCATCTACTATAATTAAGACAATATTGTGCATTAGTAGTAAACCAGATATAACTTTTACTATGAATATCATAATCGCGCATATAACCCCGATACAAAAAGGGCATTTTTGGCGCGCACATTGTCGCTACCCAACTATGCTTGGTGAGTGCCGTATTCAAGCCCAAAATCTACCCTTTTTTCTTCATAATCAATATTTTTAAGTAATTTTTTTTTTTCATTTTAGGAAATATTTCTTTGCTCGTTTTGGTAGTCATTTTATTCTCGATTTTTGCTATATTTTTTACAAAATCTTTGTTTTATTCTACAGTTTGATTTTGTGTAATAATTAATTTTTTTATGTTTTTGGCAAAAAGTCGGCTTGCTTCAGCTAGGTAAGCCCGACTTATGGGCTTAATTCAATACTTAAGTTTTGAAAATAATATTTCGGTTTTCAGAGTTTTTTTTTTTTCTTTTTTTCTTTTTTTGAGCAGCTATGATTTTTCTCTTTCATAATTGTTACTCTCTCACTAAATTATAGTTTTTGCCTATTATCAAACGTTTTCGGTCCAATCCAACCAGATAGGGGTGGTTGTACACCCACCTCCCCTCCATTGAGGGTGGCTATACAACCACTCATTTTTTAAACTTTTTTTATTTTTTTTTTATTTTTTATAAATTATGAAGTTTGTATTTTCACAAAATAAGTATGACTGTATTTGTTTCTTTCAAAAACGATCAAACAACCACATAAAAAAAATAAAAAAATAAATAAGAAAATAAAAAATTAAAAAAAAAAAAAAAAAACATCTTTCAAACGTGACCCCATAAAACAAAACACTTCTCATCTTTATATTACATAAAACACTTTTTTTCAAGCTAAAAATAAAGAACATTTTTCACGACCATTATCAAATGGCAACTTAAATCCTTCATAATTATGTGCTTCGATGCAGTAGGCCACTGACTCCATTCATCTACTTTTATACTTGGCTCCCTTTTTTCTGCCGCTACTTTTACCAGCAAAGAGAAAACCCCATACGCTTTGACCCAAGTACAACAAGTACCATCATAACAGCTTGCAACTCAAATTTCTCCAAATCATGTGGTTTTAGATGCAGCAGGCCACCATGCATCTCAGTAAGAATGTAATGATAATTAGTTCAGCTCTGCTCACTCTCATCCTTAATTAAGCTCAATGTCAAAAGAAAAATACAAAACAAAATTAAATTTAGCTTCCAATTTTCCAAATTTACAGTTGGTTAGACCAGAAGAAGAAATTCTGGACCGTAGCTTAACTCTCCAGATCAAGTACATTATTATATCTAATAATCAAAGTAATGGCTTCACTTGCATACATTTTCATTTTACTTTTCTTCTTCTTTTTTTCCAAGAAAATTACATTCGCAGAAAATTACATTGGCCACATTGAAAACGCTGACTAAAATACCTCCTTTTAAGGGATTCCTGTACTTATTTATACCTCTAACTATCAATATATTGTAAAAGCTTTGTGCACTTTTCAAAGGTGTAAAAGGTATCCAACCACAACACTGATGAGTGCCACCATACAAACAAACAGAAGAGGAAATCCCACTTGAACTCTTCTTACTCCTCTTCTGCTCAGTTCTGCCTGCAAAGTAAGAAAGTGGAAAATAAAAATGAAAAAATAAAAATAAAAAAGAAACACCGAAACAGGAAAAGAATGTGGTTCAAGAAGTTACAAGTTTCTCCTGCAACACTTTTATATCTTGAACGCTTGATCTCCTCTCCTCTGTTAGCTTTGAAATGGTACCTTCAGCCTGCAAAGGCAGTCCAAATACTTGATTACTATTGTTGTAAATAAAAGAATGTAAAGAATCGGATGTAATGGGGAAGCAAATAACACAGTTTCCTCATCACCTCACAAGTTCGTAAGTTCCAAATATTAGATGAACCCGTTCACAAAACGAAAAATTAAGCAAATAAAGACTCAGAAGAATTACTAAAGAACAAATTTCATTTTCGTTAGGGGTTCCTTAATGCAGAATTCAGACCTAACCTCTAATTGAGAAGTGATGGGAACAATGGAACCCATGGACGCATAATGATTTTATAGAAAACAAAACCTAATAATTCATTGGAAAAGACAGCAAATGAACTTGGGCCCAGTGCATTTATTTTCATAGGTCATATCATGGGCTAAACCTACAACTGAAACAGATGTTGAATAAAAGATATGTATCCGTTATATATTTATTTTAGTTGATTTTTGTAAATTTTGGTCCATCTGATATAGACATTCTTTGTAACAAACTAAATTATACCAAAAAGGTGAAGACATCAGAGATGGATTTGAGTAACCATTATTATCTTTATGGTCACAAGGGAGTAGTCGAATTTCAGCATACAAATAGGAGGCAAACAAGAATAGCCACATATTACCATACAATTAGTTTTTTCCAGCCTGATATGTCGCACTATAATAATACCATCGATTTAAAACAGATTCTGGAAAACTGACCTCCCTTAGCTTTGATTCAAGACCATCAAGTTTTGACTTCATCTCCTCAATATCTTTAATTAAATTTAACTCCTCCACTTTCTTTATTGAATTTGACCCCACATCCTCTGCTGGCTTCAATTTTGAATCCTCTTCTGGCTCAAATTCTGCATCCTTTGCTGTCCTCAGTTCTGCATCATTTGCTGGACTTTGTTCTGCATCCTCCACTGTTTCGAACTCCATATCCTTTTCTAGGCTTAGCACCTCATCATTGACCAAATTGGACTCATCTACATCCTTAGTAACCTGGTAGAATAGAATGAGAACCACATTATATTCTATAAGGTTATATTTGGATCAAAATTTGAAAATTTCTTAAAACTTCCAAAATGTCTAAATTTTTAATTGTTTGGATTACTATATTTAAAAATTAAATTAATAAGAGTATTATAATGGCTATGATGATAATTATAATGGTCGTGGAAATAATTTGGCAATGATGGTGGGATAGTGACAGTGCAGCAGTGGTTGTATGTGGCAGGTGGTGGCTGCTGGTGGTGGTGGTTATGGTCGTGGATGTGGTCGTGGTCGTGGTCGTGGTCGTGGTTTGACTCTCAATGGGCAATGGTGGTGGTGGCATGAACAGAAGAGTAATGTTGGGCAGTACGAAAAGACATTGTTAGTAGAATTTGAATAATGTTACATTCCTCCATTGAATTTAAACTTGGAATTCAGATGCCTGGAAATTTGAGTTCAAAATTCCTCAATTTTTTTGAAATAACTCTCTTATTGAACCAAACAAAGAAAATCAACTTTGGTTTTTCGAATTATGATTTTAAATAAAATCTTAACTTGAAATCTAACATCCAAACACAGCATAAGCAAATTGGGTTCGCTACACTTGATGGAATTTAAACTCCATCAAACACACTATTGATCACATATATCAGGAGAATTCTTACCTACTAAACTCAGAAAGGGGGAGGGGGAGGGGGTGTCAATCCAAGACATCTAAGAAAATCAGAAAGCAAAGCCAATTGATATTGAGAGATTCAAAAATTTTGAGGGGAGAGGGGAATACAGAGAGTTAACACAAAATTGTCAACTAAGAAGAGTTTATCTAACCGTTTGCTTTGTTTCAACTCTACTCGAAAACTGACTTTTCAGCTTTGAAGCTTCATAAGCCAGCCCCTGTTTCAGTGCTCCATTAATTGGTGACAACACCGGTGAATGGGGTGGGCTAACAAGGATTACTCTCAGCTTGTTCTCTTCAATGTACTTGCCGCCATCTTTGGCAAACTGCCAAAATAATCTATGAGAAGCCAAAATAGAGAATCAAGAACAAAAACTACAAAAACTTACCATGCTAGGCGTAATGTTCTCATCAGTTGTCCCATCAGGAACTATCGTGCTTTGGATCAAGAACTTGTCTCTGCACGCCATATCAGGAGGAGCTGTCCGTTGAGCTTGCATTGTAACTACATTTGAAATCACAGGCAATGAAGATAGAAGCAAAAACAACAGAAGAAAACAGTATACAGTCAAAAACCAAAGAGTAAAACTATGTGAGAGGAAATATACTAAACCAACATTTGCAAGTATCAGGAGATTTTTCTTCATCGCATTGTGATGTCATGACATGCCAATAGTTTTTATTTATAAAATATCTGATGAAACCCAAATCATATCAATGACCAACCAAATTAACCTCCAAAACATCCCAAACTCTGTGCAGTTACCTCTGACTATGTTATTGTGTATGTGCGTGCGAGTGCACAAGTACATAATATGAATTCAAACAGGAAAGGATTATAGAGAAACTACCAAAGAGCATCAAGCCCTGTTGGGGTGCCAGACTTCAAACAATTGAATTTGCCTAGAACTTTTCAGCTCTCTCTCTCACACACACACACAGGATCAGATTGTATTTGATGGTTCTACAACATCGCACAAGTACACGAAGCTGCATTCCGACCGTTTGAAGTGGATACACCAATCATGTTTTGCCAACATGCTCTGTATATTAATTTCTCATTCTCACAACATTTTCAAAAACAATACTGTTGGCTCAGTCACTTTCTTTGACTGAGCAATGTAGAACCAGAAACTTCCTCCCTCAAAGAGATCTAGAAGTTCAGTCGAAAAAGGGAAAACATGACACATTCCCTAAAACCTTTGTCAGAATATGAAACTTCCATAACTGCTATTTGCATTAATCCATCAATCTCGAGGAAGTTCTCCTCAATGATACACACATGATAAGTAACACTTATGTAGAGCCCAGATTCCTTTCTCAGTTGTTCTACATTCATTTTCATTAGTTAAGTTGAAAAGGCAGAATATACTGTGTACGCAAAAGTAATCAAACAAAGCACTTACATGAATATTTTAAAAAAATAAAAATGTAAACAACCAAAATATTACTACTTCATGAATATTAATTATTTCATACTATTTTAACTCACTAGATTTATCATACAAATTTTGTCCAGCTTCTATAAATAATTTATGGTGCGTTTGGTTCGTAACATTGTTCAATATTCGAACCGGGTTTTTATTCAAAAACCCATACCCGGATCCAAGTTGAATAAAACCCATGGGTCACTTGAATAAAGTTTGAATAGTTTGAATAAACCCATCATATATTTTTTATTATTATTCTTTACCATACCAATCATTATACACAATTTTTCATACAATCCAATCATTTTCAATCATTTTATACTATTATAAAACACTTTTTTAAAACCCATCATATATTTTTTATTATTATTTTTTACCATACCAATCATTATACACAACTTTTCATACAATCCAATCATTTCCAATTACTTTATACTATTATAAAACACTTTTTTCCAATCTTTCAAATTCAACACCCAAACACATATTCAAAAGAATCTAAAATTATATTCAACATCCAAACACATTTTCATTACCTTGAAATCCGTGATCAGATTCAGAATATTATTCATATTCGAAATATTCGATAGAGAGCTTAAGACATTGAACAAGTAAAAACTGAATCCCGGTTCAAAACAAGAAAAAAATTAACAATTGAATCCCAGGAATGAATTAACAATTTAATCTATATAGCAAATGCATAACTACAGGGATATTTTTGCCCTTGGATGGTGTGCATGGTGAGGAGTTTTTGGCCATCCGGGATGCCATGGAAGAAGAATTCTATCAAGACAAGATGATAGCTCACCAAAAGACTAAAGGCAAGAGGGAGCTCTTGAATTTGAAAAGCTCCATCAATTATGGCGACACTAACGCTCCCTCTAGGCGTCAAAAAGGCAAGGCACACATGCCGTAGGGTTGTGTGCCTTGGTGGGTCTTAAGGGTTGTTCTCGAGTCTTACGGTGCTTTTCCTTGTGTTTTAGTTGGGTTCTTTTGTGGGTTCTTTTGTGGGTACTCCTCTCGGGTTTTAGGGTTTAGCTTTTGTGGGTATTGTTGGGTTATTCGGGTTAGCTTTGGTTGTTCCTTAGTATATTCCCTGTATACTTAGAGGCACCTTACGTTTTTTTTTTAATAAAATGTTTTCTTACTTGTCAAAAAAAAAAAAAAATTGCCATTGAATTTTATTGTGTAAAATAATAGTTATTTCTAAAAATAAAGTGGTCCGGTGAAACTATAAACAAAAACCATTGTCTTTTGAATCTGGACTATAGGCCACTTATGGCTTTATACTTGATGCTACTAAACATCACAGACACAACTAAAAGCTCATTTTGTACCCGATGAGATATGAGAAGGGCATACCTGAAAAATCACAACTTGATTTCGGCGAAATAATACCTACATTTGGTCGCACACAGTACTTCTTAGGGGATGTAGTTTTAACCTGCCAATATCATATAGCTATTGAGCATTCCATCTTAAAACAACAACAAAACAATTTTAAAAAAAAAATAAAATTATACGGAGTCTAACACTCTTGAAAGCTGGGAATAGAAAAACATAGGTAGAAGTAATACACACCTTAAAAGCAACATAGCTGTGGGTATTATTGGCCAGTCGAACTGAGCATGAACTATGCTTCTTCAACTCAACTATGAAAAACAAGGAATTCAGACATGTTAGTCCATAACTTTATCTTTCAGAAGTAGATGGGTGCAACAAATACAATAGTTAAATTAACAACAGACTAAAACTAGAAGAAGAAAACATTACACATCTAATACATCTAAAGCCTAAAGGGCCACTGAAGTTTTTCCACATATAAAAACTTTAAGAGTGCGAATTAATCTGCAAATTGTTATCTGTTTCTTTTTTTGTAAGTATTTTTTTAAAAAAATGTTTAGTTGTGGATCCATAACCTAAGACCTTAACTATTCGTCAAAAAAAAAAAAAAAAAACCCTCAGACCTTAACTGACAACATTGCATCCCTTCATTACCTAAGCCAAGGCACAGAGGTCCCATAATTTCTTCTATTAGCAAATTCATTGGTGTCGCAGACTATTTTTGTATAGCTACAGAGATTTTAGAAAGAAAAACATGAAAAGACAGAAAAATCAGACTCCTCGTATTTCATTGCTTTCCTCAAAATTGGGGGAAGATACAATCAACAAATTCTTCTGTCTTCCACCAGTTATTTGGCAGAGTTGAGTTGGGTATTTTGTTTATGATTCACTACTATTTATGCCAATTTAGATCAGATTTTTTTTTTTTTTTTTGCTTATAAATTTATTTATAAAAAAATAAACAAAACAACTAAATCCAACAACAACAAAAGCAATCCTTCATAATTCTTTCTTTTCTGTTTTCCTCAATTCTTCAGAGATCAAACGGGGTGTAAAGAAATTGTAACAATGACAATGGTAGATATCACCAATATAGTACATCAATAAAGCAAGAAGGAAAAACATAGGATAATGATTAAAATGGGTCATCTCGTAATCATTGACTTACATATGAATTTCAGTTCCTTGGGCTGAATTTCCAAAAACTGCGTACTCATTTCTCTTCGTCACAACAAATTCAAATTCAAATACAATCCTTACAGTACGCAAAACTCGCGGCCAATGCCCAGGTCTCTCTTATCCTACATAACACACAAATTAACAAAGAAATCCACATGTCCAATTCTTCGGGAAGAAAATAAAAAATAAAACTGCCCTGCACAAATGTACATGTACGAATGCATATATAAAGGCCGAAAGACCCTCCGTTTGGTTCCTAAGAAACTGTAGGAAACGAAAAAATTGAAATAACTAGAATCCAAATTGCGGACCCACAGAGGAAAAAAAAAAAAAAGATATCGGAAAATTTTCAAACATGACTCCGTTTCATATTCCTCTGTTTTCTCAGCAACCAAACAAGAAGTAAAAACACCAAACGCAAACTCGTTTTACTTCAACACTCACACTCTGACTCATTCCCAACTCAGATCGTTCAAAACAATGAAGCTCAACGAGTTGAGCCGAACGACAGCATATGGAAACAGAAAGTAACGAACAAGAAAATAGAAGAATAGTCAACGAAACGAGTCAGCGTCTGACTCGGTTTCCAACTCAGAGAACCTCGAAAAACACGAAACGAATCGGAATTCCAAACTTTTTTTTAAAATTCAGTGCAAACAGAACTCAGAAATAAATTGATCGTTCAAAGAACCAGAAGACGAAAACGTGACATGGAAACGGCAGCGGCGTTCAGAATCAGAGAGTAAGAGAGAGATTCAGAAAGCGGTTACCTTGCCGGTTGCGGTACTGAAAACGCCGACGGTTTGAATCAGCTGGGAATTCGATCGTTCTAGAAACCAGTAGGCAGTAGATGAAAACGAGCCAGAGAAACGACAGCGTTCGGAATCACAGAGAGAGAGAGAGAGAGTAGGAGTGAGAGGAATTTAAGGGTGGAAATGGAATTGATTTGAAAAGACAAGGGAATGCAATTTTGCGTGGAAACTCCGCTTTTAATTATATATATATATACACAACAGTAAGCTTCGGTGGGATCGATAAATTCCAATTTCCATTTACAGGCCTCGGAATTTTAAAAAAGAGAAATATATTTCTTTTTTCTTTTTTCTTTTTTTTTTTTGAGAGAGAGAGGGGTGTGTTTGGTGGTCTGAAACAGAGGGCAGTGCTACTTGGAAAGAAAGGGAGTGAAAGCAAAGTCTGGTAAGTGGGAACCGGTGCCTGTTGCCTGTTGGTGGTGTTAGTTGTACCCGCCGTTTCAATTCAACCGAAACCGTGACCATAGCCGGCCCGGTTTGGTCGGGTCGGAATCGCAAAATGGAGAAAATTGCTTGCTACTTTGCTATACACGTCAGTTTGGGTACAAATTCAAAACGTGTTGCGCAGTGAGTATGGTTGAGTAATTGCTTTACGAAGTGGAATCAGAAATAGTCGTGATTTACGCCTTGTCAATAGGGTCTGCCGTTCGTTGACCCGTTGTCGTGAATCGGGTTTGAATGGAGTATACGTATAAGTATCAATTTATATAGGTTAATTTTAATTTGATTAATTTAATTAAATTGCTTAGATTTTTTAATTTTATTCTGTTAATTTTATATTGGGTTTACAAGTTGTATCAAAAATTGTTAGACTTGATGTCGTGTGTTGGGTTTGGATCGTGTTAAATGATCAATATAAAATTATATTGGTTAATCCTACTTTGATTTGTTTAATTAAACGAGTCAGATTCTTCAATTTTAAATTACTAATTTTGTGTCAAATTCGCTAAAAAAAATGCTTTATTTTCATCTCTTTACAAGAAATAAGCCAATTGTGTCAAAAATTGTCTCACATTCCTTATCAATGTTATCATTGTGAAAGAAAAAAAAATCCAAAATGCATGAACTTTTTGTGCAACAAAATAGGAAACACGTGTAATAAAGGCAGCATTTATGAGGAATTTCATGTGAATAAATAATTTAGCTAGCCAGCTGGCAAAAATTAAAAATGTATTATTCTTGAAATATATATATTTTATTTATTTATTTATGCATTGAATATATTAATATATGCTTATCGATTCTCTTTGGAAAATGCCCCGAGCTCATTGATCAAGAAGAAAAAGAATAAGGAAAAAGAAATATACAGCCAAATTTGCCTAATACAGATCAGCCTTACTGATTAATTAATTACTATGCCTTATAAGATGGTGAAAAAACATTTTCAGCCAAAATTATAATATATAATGAATTTCCTTTTGACAAAAAAATAAAATAAAAAATTAATTAACCCATTCAATCGCAAAATAGGCTATAAAGTTGTCATCCAAGTTTAAAATGCAAACTTTTAAATGGTTGCCAGTGGCCGGCTCAAGCTTATTTAAAAAAATTTCTCTTTTTTTTTTTCTTTTTAAATAATTAAATTAAAGAAGAAGACGATTGGGTGAAGTTTATTTATATGTGCTTAAAGCACGTAATTTTATATGTATTTTTAAAAATACATGTTAATTATTTTAAAAAGTAAATATCAATTTAATAGATTAAGTTTCTCCGACACGATTTTTTAGTTGTTTTGACATCCTCAAAGGTTATCATATTTCTTTGGTAATTAACGTCTCATAAATGTGTTCCCCAAAACATCAGAAGTTGAATTTGGCTGAATTTGAGAAATAAAGGATAAAAATTAGTAATCTTTTCTATTAAAGTTTGTGAAAAAAAAATACAAAATCAATTAAAATAGTTTTATTGAGTTGCAAACAGCTCTTTGAGTTTTAAAAGTATCTGAAAACTCTTGATGGTAAGCCAAAAACACAAGAAGTCTCTAGGCACAACTTCTGTCTGAAATTTTGATAGAAATCATCAAGTTACCACGTCAGCACTAATCACATTATAATACATGTCGCTTATAATAAAATAATATTATATATATAATGGAGGGGTAGCTCGACCGCCTTATTTGGCCAGCCTAGGGGCGAACCACTCTTGATGGGCACGAAGTGATTCGGTCACCCAGCTGAGTAGATTTGGATAACTATATAGATTGATTTTACTTTCTTTTTTTTTTGGTACAATTTATGGGAATGAAAATTTTAAAGGGTTATATTTAAAAAGTTATAGTAATTATAACTAGCTAAAATTGGGAGATGAAATGCTCACCTTTCTGTGAATTCCCCTTTTGTCTAGTTATAATGATGAAGAAGTAAATCACCTTTTTAAAATAGTAATGCTGACCGGCTTTTCTTTCTTTTGCAAAATTTTCATAAACTTGAAAGTAAAGTTATATGTATTTTCTTCTTTTTCCGGTTAATCTGTTAAAAGTAAACAACTTTGTTGTTTTCACATCAAAATGGATAATTCGGGGCATGAACAATTTTTTTTTTTTTTTTATTTTATTATTTTTCAAAAATTTGTTTGGGTTACTTTTTTAGAATTCAAATTCTGTTCAAATTTTATCCTTTTTTTTTTAATTTTGTCTCAAATTTTCTAAACCATCCAAACATAATTTTAAAAAACAAGTTCTATCATTATTCACAATTTTAAATATAATACAAAAAAAAAAAAAAAAAAATTTATACACTCAAATGAGTCCTAATGTTTGTGGCATTCACAGTACTTTATTGGTCTGAGGTCTCAAAGCCCCAAGTATTTACTATTTCCTATGAAATCTTAGCACCTAAAAAGAAATTATATCATCGATTCTTGTTAAATTTTATGAAAAAGTACTCATATCTTTTCAAACTGCTACTTTATTATTAATATTTTATTATTTTTCAAATTATTAATTGAGTCAATATTTCTTTCCTTATTCTACCAAAATTTGTCAATATTCCCAAATTACCCCTCTATGCTTCGGCATAATTAACTGTGGTTAATTTGCATTGTGAGATTCAATCCAGCTACTGCAGGTTAGATATTAAAAACAAATGGGAACATAAGATAACAATTAATTTACATTGCAAGAACTTGCCCACGCACTCTCCACACAGGATAAAAATTAGCTACAAAATAATTTGTAGTTAATTTTTATAAACCAGTATAATAAAGTGACATGCATTTCAGAAGTATATATTATTAAAAAAAATATGTGAAAAACACATACTATTAAAAATATATATATTTTTTACATACTAAATAAGACACATCGCTTTATTAGACCGGTAAAGTGAATTAGGTACAACTGTTCTTCAGTACCGGGGACAAGCCATGAAGCCACCACTAAATTGTTTAATATGTAATATATCATACAAATTGTACAACTTTTTTTCAAACTAACTACGTGGATTATATTATTCAATGGTTGATTTTTTATTTTTATTTTATTTTATTTTTTTAAAAAAAAAAAAAAGAAAATTGTTAAGTTGTAAAAAAGTTACAATCATGTCTCTTAATACGTAAGTATGATCAAAGTATGACGGTTTGAATGGGACAAGCCACCCTAATCCATTAAATATGATGTAACGTTAGTTTTGTTATAGAGACAGATCCTTGATGAAGATTTGCACTCCACCTCACGTCAAAATGGGAATTAAATCCTTCTACCGACTATTCTTTTTGGTAGAAATAATTCATTTTCATCTCATTGTTTTTTATTTATTTTTTCACTTTTAAAAAATATAATTGAATTTATAGAGTTCATGCAGGTCCTTTTTATGGATCTCACAAACTCAATTATGATTTTAAAAAAATTGAAGAATGAGAGAACGACAAAATAGGATGTATGAACTTAAACGGTTTTCAATTTCTTCATTAAAATTCAAAAACTTTAGCCCCTTTCAATTATCCTCCTCAGGATTTTTCATTAACATGTGAAATATCCGTTATTTTCTCAAAAACTACAAAAATATAATTACGCCCTCAAATAATTCTTAATGGAAAGACAAACTTTCCCTTCAAAAAAAATAAAAAATAAAAGTAAAAATAAAAAATAAAAAATAAAAAAGACGTGGATCGCTCAGGTCCTTTTTCACTTCTTTTTTTAAAGTAAAAAGTTTTTTTTTAAAATAAAAAAAAATAAAAAAAAATTGCAATATAATACATGCAGGCTAACGACAAAAAGAAAACGGAGAATAGTCATATTCTTTGGTTCATTAATTAAAGGAAATAAAGGAACACTCTGATTTTGCCGGATTAATTGTGACGTGTAACCTCTTTACGTGGTTTCTGCTGGATTCAACTTTTCTTCTTCTTCTCTTCTTTTCTCTTCTATTCTTCCTTTTTCTTCTTTTTCTTCTTTTTCTTCTCCTTTTTCTTTTCTTTTTTTTAAAGTAGAAAAATGTTTGGTTTTCATTTTTTTTTCCCGTCTTTTGTTTATCTTCACACAAAAGATATATTAATTAACCATTAAATTTGTAAGATTCACATAAATGTGCAAACAAAATAGATAAAAGATGAGTAATAAATGTAGGGACGGATGGAGGAGGAGGGGGTGGCAGAGGCCATGCCCCCCCCAATTTCTAAAAAAAAAAAAAAAATTATAAGGTTGAAATTTTAAAAAAAAAATAAAAATTTAGCTTATTAGCCCTTGCCAAAAAAAAAAATTGGCCACTAATCCTTACACATAAAAGCTTTTAGCTTCGTCCCTAAAAAAAAAAAAAATAAATAAAAAAAAAAAATTGTATGTTAACATCTTCCTATTGCATAATGGCATATTTTGTGGTCTATACAAAAGTACAAGTTGGGGAACGAGACGGGTAGGGTGGGGGAAGGGAATTTTTGAACGGAAGGAAACGGAGAATAGTTGCCATCCAGCTCCGTCTGTTGACCACCCTACATCATCTCCATAAGATTAGTTAAAATACCTAACTAAAAAATACAATTCTCTACTTCATCTACTTTTTTCTTTTTCTTTTTTTTTTTCTTTTTTTCAACACAACACTCTAACATATTTTATATTATCTTTTCTACTTTCTTCAAATCTTATTTCTCATTTTTTTTTATTATATTCTTGTCAACACTTATATTTTCAAACATCATCTTTTCTAAGTCATATTTTTCCAATAGTCATAATTTTTATTTTTTCCTTACAGCATATTTTCATACGTTCATATAATTTTATTTTATTTTCCAATGGTCATATTTCTTTTTTTTTTTTGATAAGACAATGGTCATATTTCTTGAGTGGTCTTGTTGAATAATAAAATGTATTGTTGAGAAAAAAAAAAAACAATAAAATAATCAAAAAAGTGTAGTTGAGAATAAATAAAATAAAGAAACATTTTGCTATGATGATTGCCTAAAGGTTAATCACTATAGCCAAAAAAAAAAAAAAAATGTATTTTATATAAGCTAAAAATAAACCTTTCGTATTAGCAAAATATACACAATATAAGAGATTCATAACATTATTCATAACATTACTCCTAGGGTTTAGGTTTAGGTTTAGCCTCAAATTTGAACATGATGAGTGCCGACCATAACCAGTCAAAGGGAGGGTAGGGAGCAAGGGAAAAGGTCCCAACCCCAACGTTGGTGTTGCCCTAAAGAGAACATTGAATGGGACCAAGACATCCTTTCTACAAACCTTTAAATCTCATCAAGTCATTTCATGATTACAAGCCTTTTTCCTGTTTTCTTCTCCTTTTCTAGGGTCTTTTACTAGTCATAATAGAGGAAAAGGAAAAAGTCCAGGAATATATATCTATACACTACATGATTAGCCCTGGAAAGTCTCAGGGCGTATATTATATGGCTATAATTGAGGTTACTGGATAATATTCATGCAAGCATTAATCTTTACAAGTATGAAAATGATGTAAAACCAACTGGGTAGTTGAGAATTTGAAAAAGGGTATGAGGAAGTTAATAACTGCTAGGCCTTGTCAAACTCAAAGCTTCCTTCAACTGTGAGCACGCAAGAGATCAAAAATAAAAGCTTCTTCCAACCCTTCAACTACCCTTTTTCTTAATCATTGAATATGGTGTTGCAACCTGCTAGTCTAATTGAGGTGGATATATACCTGAAAAATGAAACCCCAAGTTTGTGATATGGGATAAAATTCCTGAATTTCTTTAAGGATTTCATGTTATCAGGTTGGCTGAAGAATTCTCTATTATTAGATTGTTCGAATAATATATAAATTAAAACTACTTAAAAGATGAGATTGTGTGACTCACCTGCTCGGACAACTTAATAACAGAGAATTTCAATGATGTGATATTATCTAGACCACGTGTTCATGGTCAGTTATTTGTCTTAAGGAACAATGACTTGGTTAGAACTGTCGTTCCCACAGACAATGTCAACTATTGATATAGTGACCACACACGTCGAACATCCAATATTGAAGACTTGCAAAAAGACTAAGAGTTAAAGTAGCATGTCAGGAGTGATGGGAAACTACCTCTGATGCTTAAATTAGCAAGAGTGAAATCAAAAAGGTATATGGACAAAATGTAAGCAAAAAGGGTATGCTTAAGTTAGCAAGAGTGAAATCAAAAAGGTATATGGACAAAATGTAAGCAAAAAGGGTGAGAGAGCTTGTATACATGTGATGCGGGCCGCTTTACCTTTATAGAGATTTTGTCTTTAGTTTGCAAGCGGGCACAAGAAGGCAAATATCGAAGGTCAAGGAGGGTAGTATGGAAAGTGGTGCGCTTTCATAATTTATTTCACTTTGGGTGACACCTCCAATGACTCTTTTCCTTATTGAGTGGATTCAAAACAGACAAGGCAATAAGGTCTCATAAATTACTTTCATTTGAGGGAGTGCTCTCAAGAGCTCTTTTCTTATGCAAGTTTGAAATAAGCAAGTCGGTAAATAGGCGGATGACATTCTTTATAGAATTATTACCATTTTGGGTGTATGCAAGGGAGAGACTTCCAGTGTACTGTACATGTATGCCGCTTGGTGAGTCCAAGCCTTAGATTTGGGCTAAAGCTGTCTTTGGGCAAACAGGCCCTCAGCTAGGCCTACAAGGCCCTTTGATATTTGGGTACTCCATATATTTAATTCCATAATTTACTTGCTGAAACTGGAATAAGTATGGCTTACTCCAATACAATAGTATTGGTCTTTTGCATATGGTAGAATGTACATGTAACTCTTTGCAGAATTTTATTATTAGAATCGTAACGTACTCAGCAATTTCCTGTTCACAGTATACGTATTATAAAAATAACACGTATTTCTTGAGCATGTGGAAAACACATAATTTTTTATCAATAGGGACAAAGTTGAAATGAATTTTATTAAAAAAACATGTGCATCTCACATTCTATTAAAAAAATAAATGCACGACATTTTTATAGATTAAGTTTAAGAAATTCCTCAAACCCAATTTAAAGGAAATCTTTGTCCTTACTTTTTAAATATTCTGAGAAAATTTTGCCTTTAAATAAATTTGTTGATTTTCCTTGTTTATAGGAGATGCTCATGCACTTGATGAAGAATAATGTTCTCAATCACCATATTCTATTGAAAAACGTAAGGCAAAGAACATAAGAGAATAGCAAAAAGGGAACATGGTAATAGCTTCTACGGTTAAGAAAAAGATATGAAGCCATACAAACATTGATCAGACATTGCTTGCATCTCAACATTCCGAGATTGAAGTGTACATATTTACTTTTTTATATACAGAGAGTATTGTAAACAGATCATGTTATTCAGAAGTCACCGTATCACTCCCAATCAGCATCGAAGAAACCAGCATCTTTCATCTCCGAGTAGTATACATTCTCTAAATGCAAATCTTCCTCCTGTGTCCATCAAGAACGCCATCAATTAAAAACAATACTATCTTCTAAATTTAAAGAGAGAGAGAGAGAGAGAGAGAGAGAGAGAGAGAGAGAGAGAGAGAGAGAGAGAGAAAATTTTAGGTCAACCAAAAAAACAAGCTGCAAAGAATGAATGATGATGATAACCTGGAAAAAGTCGGCCAGAAATGTTACATATAGAAGAGGAAGATAGAAGGCATGATAACAGACAATGGTGGCACCATACAACCTGTGACAGAGAATTTAATTTAATTTTTTAATAAAAAAAAAACCAATAGAAAATTACTAGAATTGAGGTGTTAATGGAATATTAGTTTTAAAGAGATTGATAAAAAATTACCAGAACCCAAAACTAGCCCCGTTTCCAGTAAGTGCACAAGCAAACAGTGCAAGAGCATTCATCGAGAACATAATAACAATGTAGTTGTAGAATGCAGGTCTTGCTGCAGAGTATTGAAAAAAAAAAAGAAGCAGTGAGATTAAACCGCAATGAAATTGATAAGTGACAACTTTAATTTGCATATGCCAGACAAACTTACCAGGTAATCTTTCTCTCCACTTGGAATGGTACATGAACAGTATGAAGCCATAGACTGCAGTCAGCACCAGCCTATGAACAACCCACAAGTTCCACTTCATCTGGTGTGTATGATCATTGCTGTCAATGAACAACGGGATCCCAAATCCAAATAGATAAATTGCCTGAAAGAGGTTCAATGGGCAAGGAAAGATCCATTACTTAATGCAATATTGAGTCATTGAACAACTAAAAACAAGTTCAGAAAGAAAGAAATAAATAAATAAATAAAGAACTTTAACAATAATCCACACTTTAGCATGTAGTTCAATATTTGCAAGAGCTTCTATACAACAATTCCATACATAATCAATTAGAAATGGCATAGGAGTTCATTGGTCCATCAGTGTACAAGCTGAGAGCCAAGAAATGTTAAAGTGTGCTATTATAACACACATATGAGAAGGAAAAAAATAATGCTTCGTCCCCCATAAGAATGTTGTATTCTGATCATCATGGAAAAGGTAATGTTATACATAAGTGAATTTTATTTATTTATTTATTTTCACGAAAATGAAAAGAATACCTTTAGAAGGAAATCCAAACCAACGATAAGCCCTGAGACAACAAATGTCCGTGTCAACGCTTCTAACCCACTGAAATGATTTCCTTGGAATAAAAAGGCCACCAAGCTTACTTCTAAAAATAGCATTCCAGATGTTGCAAGCAAAGATAAGACATTCCATGCCAGTTCTTTTCCTGGAGTGCACTCCCATGCCTGTGTCAATAAAGAGGATCCAGTTCTTAGCTAAGAGAACAGGAAATTTCAAGCAAACAGGAATGCGGATGAAACCAAGAGTTTAGTAACAGCCCCATAGCATGTGTTATCAAACTTAATTACTGTCTTTGATTGCTGGAAAGTCACTTAATTCATTACAAACCAAAAGCAATTTAAGAAAATTGGACAGTGGCTTGACAGATGTCAATGTGCAAAGATTCAATTTAACCAAGAATTTTTGCCTTGTTAAGAAATTCCGAAACTATGATAAAATAACACAGAAAACATATTATCAGGACCTCACTGGTACATGCATACTAGATTAGAACATGTAAGTAAATCAAAGTCTACACACGTCGGAACCAGAGTTCAGAAGATAAGAGAGAGAGAGAGAGAGAGAGAGAGAGTTACAGAAACAATCAAGATTCAAGAGCATCAGCACCATGTGACCAACTGAACATGCGCGGGAACGGCCCTTAACTGAAATTTTTTTCCTCTTCTATATTCCTGTTCTTAACTTATTTTCATGTATAAATAAGATTTTTTATTTTCTTATTGTTTCTTACATTCTTTCCTAAATTCTTTTTTTGATAAGTAATATTTCCTAACTTCTTTTGATCTCTTACACTTGTTGCGCCACCAAAGACAAACATGAAATAAACTTAACTATTGAAACTTCATAGGCCACAAGAAATTCTTCTATTCTTCCAAATGCGCAATTAGCTGCCAGAAACAAACCCTGCACTCTGATCATATCCTAAGTTCTATTTGCCACCTAATTTCCTCCATTCACTATCTTGAACTCTGATGAAAATAATAATAATTTTCACAGTAAAATTTCATACAGTTGCGATTACATGGGATCAATTTATTCAGATTTCTAATTCTTCAGTAATTTCATTTTACTCATATAAAACATACAACTTGATGTTAACCCCTCAGAAACAAATTTGTATAACCCAATTTTACCACCCAAGTATAGCCACTAACCATACGTGCAAGAAACCCAACAACAAATCCCAAATACAGCCACTAATAACTAAATCCAATGGTACAAAGAAACCCAAATGGAAACCAGCACAATTCAGTTTTTCAAATCCAAGAAAGTAAACGAGGATTATATAACCATTCAGAAACGACCAAAATTCAGCTGCAAATAACTAAATCTGAAAATGTGAAGGAAACCCAAATAGAAACCAAGAAAACTCAGCAACTAAAGTCAACTACCAAATACAAGAAGGCAATAAATTGAAGAAACCACCACGATCACAAATTTATTCAATTAATCTATAATTGCAAAACCAAAACCTGAAAACAGCACCAAATCAGGTTGAGCAAGCTAACAAGCCAGAGGCACGCGTAGTACGCAATTATAACATAAGACCGTCCATGCGATAGCTTGGAGAAGCTCTTCCTGGCTTGGAAGGACAGGTAGAGAACGAAAAGAAGGGAAGGAATAATGAGCGCAACATTGTGCCAGAAGCCGTGGCACTCGAAGAGCCAGTCGTAGAAGCTTGGGCCCGAAGAGAGAGAGGGGGAAGCGATGGTCGAGTTTGAGAGCGAAGAGAGCGTGAGTGATTCTTGGAGAGCCCGCATATCTGGGAAAAGAAAAAAAACCCGATTCAATCGGGGAGGAGAAGAAGAATTTGGAAAACCCTAACCCTAGGTTCAGTTCAAAAAGGGCAATGCAGATATTCGTGGATAAGGACAGAAGTCAAAAACCTCATTGATATGTCGTTTAGGTCCAAATAGCACCCAAATATACTCATTATTATAAACACGTTTCCAATTCAAAAAAATATTATAAACACGCTCCATACGTGATACATAAGGTTGATATGTCGTTTATGTGTTTTGGTAAGGGGAGAATTGTAGTTAGGAGGATGCCTTTGCGAGAGTTTGGTAGCTCTGAACAAGTTTCGTGGGCCCGTGGCAAAGCTCCAACCACTCTCTGTGGATGCCCACACTATTGTCTTTTCTTTTATATTTTTTTTTGGGGGGGGGGGGGGGGGGGGGGGGGTTGGGAATTCTTTTTCTTATTTGAAATAACTCAGCAACAATTTGGGCATCCACAGGAATTAAAAAAAGAAAAAGAAAAAGTGTGAACATCCGCAGAGAGGATTTGAAATAGTTGTAGAATAAAAATATGATTTTTAGTATTACTTTTGAGATAATTTTCCCTACTAGCAATAGATTTGAGATATGGTAGCTTCTTATGAATCCGGGCTCAAGTTTGTTACAATATAGTATATATACGAATTTGAGTAATGTTAAAAATTATATTTTTATTTTACAAAAATCTTACAATAGTATAGTTCCAATCAATTATTGAATCAGTCATGATATATAATCTAAGAGTTGATTAAGACTGCCGAACTGTCACATCACTTGAAGTTGGACTCGGTTAATAAACTAGAGGTAGTTGGCTATGTAGACCGGAGTTGTACCATATATTCAACGAGTCTCGCAAACCTTATCGTGAAGAGGAAATGGTACGAATAGGCTATAGGAAGAAGAGTTATGACTTATGATGTAATTATATATTTTGTATAATTATGAATCAGCATGATTTTTTGCCTTTGCCATATTGAAAAACATTGTCGCATGTGTATTTTACTCTTATGTTTCAAAATGATTGGGTTTACTATATAATTGCATTTCACATGTGATCTATTCACTAGAATTTGGGTAAGGATGATCTCAAGGTAATTAGTGCCTTCGGGGAAGTTTCATACTTAATGATTTAAGATGTTTTTATGTATTTAGATATAGCTTCGATTCTGTAATGATTATAATATAACGTGATGGTTGCTTAATAGAGGCTCTGCACTAGCTGTCATAATTAATGTTCATAGTTGCGAAAAATTAAATAAATATTCGCTATTTTAATCTCAATTATGGTTTAATAGTGATACTATAATTACCTTGAGTTGGAAATCACTGAACAACTTCAACCTCAAGCATTCATAGATCATCGTCGCAAGAACAAAGGCATCGAAGTGCTCATCTCTTGGCATGGACACAACCCTACAGTGTACAGACACCGGCCACGTGGGAGAAGTTAGATGAGATGCAACTTCGGTTTCCCCACTTTGCCCTTAAGGACAAGGGAAATTTCGGCGGGGGATGAGTCATGAGTGTTGGAGCTCCATTTGTACTTCGATCCCTAGGAAGTCTGGGTATACGATAAATGCGAGCAGTCAATCAGGCTTTGATTTCCAAACTTGGATGGCATATCTGCAACAAGACTACACAATCCATCTCCTGTCCTCTAGCCTCTGCAATAACATCCACAAGCTCTCACATCTTCCCATCTGGACCATCTGGTCTTCCTCCGCAAACTTCCTTTAAACCCCCTCCTCTTTCGGTCTCTTCACCACCGATCAGCTTTCTGACTTCTCACTCACAATCCTAATCGGACCTAGTGGCGGAGCTAGAAATATGTCTTAATAGGAACGGAATTAAAATAATAAAATATGATAATAAATATATTTTTTATTCTTTTTATATATTATATTTTTATTATAATATATAAAAGTATGCTAATTACAATTCAAAATATAAATTATAATTATAATTCATGACTCACTATTGATTCATTCAACCATCAAGGCATCAACCATATATTTACCTACGCATCATTCATTAAGCTAGCGCATCAGGCATCAGATATTAATATATCATGGATGTTTTACTTTTAATTTATTTTTTTTTTTATCATATTTTCTATTAAACTATCAAAAATTCAAAATATCAACAAAGAAACACAAAAAAAAATGACACATGTCCTCACTGCTCACTCTCTCACTCACGGCTGTCTTCAACCTTTTCTTATCACTTTTCATATTCACTTTTCAGTTTTCACTCACAGCCTACTCTTCTTCGTCTCTTTCTCATCTCTGTCTTCTTCTCTTTCTTTCTTTCTTTTTTTTTTTTTTTTTTTTTTTTTGTCTTTTTCGTATAATTGTCTCTTTGACTCTTTATGTGATGATACTCAAAAGTTTATAGTTTAAAATAAAAATTAGAGACAGAGAGACTCAAATATAGAAATACTTTCAAGTTACAAGCTTAAAGCGTAGGAGAAGTGTAGTACCTAGGCCTCGGCGACAGGGGATTGAAGAACTGAAGAAGAAGATTTGTGAAAGATTTGCCTGTAGAAGAAGATTTGCTAGTAGCGTGTAGAGGAAGATTTGAAATGTATCGATCATTCATGATGTCTAATTTTGTTTGAGTTATGTTTTCTTAGTTTTGGGTTGGGTTTTCTTAGATCAATATCAGCCCAAATTTAAAGGTAATTTCCATTTTTTAAGGGTGCTACTGTCACTGAGCTAAGCTGTCTTAATTTTTTATTTTTCTTTTGAGCAAATACAGAAGAATGAATGTTTTGATTTAATTTTTAGGGGTTTGTAGCATTGTATGAGCATTATTATTAGGGGTAGAATAGAGTTTGAGTTAAAAAATTACATTTTTATTTTTCATTTTTTTTCAAACATTTAGAGGGGGCGGGCGCCCTTGCCTGCCCCCTTTTATCTTCGCCACTGCTTGAACCAATCTCTGGAGCTGAACCTTAGTGACCGCCCACCTGCTTAGACTCTTTCTTTGAAAAATTGCATGGTGTCCCTACCAAATCTCTACTTGCCTCCTGATGAACTCTTTTGTCCTCTTTGCCAACTCCTTAAACCTCTTTTCTTCACTTGTGCTTTTGCCTGCATTGTATGGAAAGAATCTTTTTGGCCTCTAGAATCCTTGGCTTTCAATTTTCCTTCTCTTTCCTCCTTGATTTATATCATCATTTGCATCGGAAAAAGTTGCTGTGAATACCCTAAAAAAGCACTCATCTCTTGAAGCTCTTGTTGCAGCTCAATTAGCCTTCTCCTTGGGGCTCAAATCCTTTATCCTTGAAGGAGGCTATTTAGTAGTCATTCGGATCTCTGGTAGCCTTTTACGAGTGATCGGAGGATCTCTTTCATCGTCAAGGATACCATCTCTACTATCCTTACCATCCATCCCTTTCTTCATTCTTGGGAAGCCAAGAAGATTAACATGCATAAGGATCAACTATCAACTTCTGTGCTTACCATGTGATTTATTAGGACACCGGTGACATCCAACACATGCAGCAATGAATTAGATGTGGCCCTTTTTTGAGGAAATGTCACAAAACAATCTCCTATAGATTTTAGGCTAAAAATTTGGAGCAAGATATATAAGATTAAAATTGTATTTTAAAAAACTTCCTTGCCATCTCAAAATAAAAATCCCCATGTTCTTTTGAAATTGTATTTTCCTTTTTTACCCGAAGAGGCAATGACTTAGTCCGAAGATTTACCATTTTATTCTAAAAAATTTAACAAAAATGAATTTCCTCTTCTCTATATCGACCAAAGAAGTTACTTTATTTATTTATTTTTTAATACCAAAAAAGTTACTTGAAATGCGGTACCTTTGTTTTAATTCCTGAATTGTAGATATTTGCCCAAACTGACCGTTGCCTTTTCAAACCAAACGTGGCATTTTATACGCGAAAACCTCCACTTTTACCTCTCGCTCGCTCTGTGTCTTGCCATTCGGATCCCATTCTTTCCTTTCCAGCTTCCAATGAGACTCTAAAATGTAAAAACGTTTTTGGAGATCCTTCGCATTTTTCTTCTTCAAGAAATCATTAACAATTTGATTTAAATGAGAGCATTTCAGGTTGATTATCAAAGTTCAATTTTGATAAAACTTCCAAACTTTTTTTTGCATTAAAGAGCAATCGCATTGTGATTTTCCTCATTCTTCTTTTCCTTCCGGGTTTGAATTTTTTTTTTTTTTTAATCTATAAATCAGAAATAGGAATTGGAGCAAAAATTTATGAGCAATTTGTATTTACTTGCACCGTAAGAAATCCCAAATTAGAAGATCAACGTGATCATAAATTGCATTTAAGGTAAGCGTCGTAACAATTTTTTTTTCTTGGTGTGTATGTGTGTTTTGTAATTGAATTGCTTTTGATCAGAATCTCATTCTCGTTTTCTTCTTCTTCTTCTTCTTCTTTTTTTTTTTTTTTTTTTTTTTAAAAAAAAAAAAATCCTTTAATGGCAGTAGCTATGGACCGAATAAGACCTGTGTATGTTCGGCAGAAGAGCATAACGGGGACGCCAGGGGCGCCATCTTCGCCAATGATGTCGCCACTGCACCGCCACACACGGTCGGGCTCCGTCGGGGTGGCTAATTTGAAGAAACAGAAAGCTGCAGCGCAGAGGCTGGCGCGGGTGATGGCACATCAACAAGCTGATGAGGGAGACGAGGAGGATGAGCTTTTTGATGATTATACCTCGGGGAGTGGCGTAGGGAGCATAGGGCTTGCAGGTGGACGGTCAATGCGGTCTCGATCGCCTTTGGTAATTGGCCTTAATTCTGCCTAAAATTATTCCTGTCAAGCTTATGTTGCAAAAGAAACATGAGTTTTAGGGCAGTTAAGAATGTTAGAATCTACTTATGCGTAGTTAATACTATCAGTAACCTATGTTACAATGATAATGTACTAGTTGTTGGGATAAAATTTCCTTTAAGATAGTGTATATTGAATCATACAATGGGATGCCAGATGATATGGTGGAATTAATTATGGGAATTGTGAAGATCAACAATATGCATAGAAAAGAATTGGTTATATTCATATAAGTAGGATTGATCGGGATAAAAAAGTTATTCACAACTCTATTGAAGTAATCATTTTCCTTGAAGTAAAACAGCATGTATGTATTTTTTATATCACTTTCCTTGAGCGTTCTAGTGTATGTTACTGATCAAGGTTGTTCCTTTTTTTAACATCATTTGCCCTTTCCTTTTTTCTTATTTAAAGTGCATTACATCACCTTAAGCTGACATGAAAAAGTGTTCTGGTCAGTCTAGACTGATGGCATGAAATACTTAACATGCTGGGATTACATTGTGCACATTTTAGCCATTCTTATTTATGATCCTATGAAGTTTTTCTTAAATGATGAAGAATGTTGCAGTTGGCATGACAATAGACGTGGCTGTGTTTGATGATTGAATTTAGGAAAACAATTATAAACGAATTGATATTTCAATATTGATATTATGAACTCTTATTCTGACTTCAATGATGTCTTTATTAGTCAGTTCGTGCAATTCAAGAACAACCTCCATCTGCACGTTCTTCGTCAGTTGGTCGATCATCTCTGTCTCTCAACCCTGTCGAACAGCCATCCTCAACTCGTTCAATATCAGCTAGTCGGCCGTCTCAATCCACTAACTCTGTTGAACAAGCTCTACCTGCTCGTTCTACAATAACTGTCCGATCTTCTCAGCCTACCAATACCGTTGAACAACCTTCATCTGCTCGCTCTACATCAGCTGCCCGTCCGCATTTAGGAGTCAAGATAGCTCCCATGGTACCAGCTAGTGTGCCTATATCACTGAGGCCAACATTTTCTGTAATTCCATCAGAGGTTCCCATTGATATTAGGAGAGATAAAAGGTATCTTGAGGCTGTAAACTTGTAGCCTTCTTATGAAGAATCATATTCTTATCATATCTACTTTTTCGTCTTGGGGGTAAGAATTTAATCTTAATAGCTTATTAAGTGTTTGTTTCCTTTTCATACACTCAATGTGGTTTGTCCCCATTAATCTGGCCTTTGAAGTCCAAACATACCAAATTCTATGAGGAAATAATATTTGCCGTTGGGACAATTTTACAACAGAATTGAGCAGTCCATGCCTTCATTACCATTGTTGTATGCCTGCGACTTTTAAGAGTGTGGCTGTTATTCTGTTAGTAAATATGGATGTTCAATAATTCTTTCATAAAGTACTTCAATTCAATTCTTTTCTGCATACTGACATAAAGGTGCTTCAAAATGCACATATTTATCAATGTGTTTCCTCAATTCCTCTTAAATTAATCCTCTGTAGTTTTGGACCATAAGCAGGCTGTCAATGGATCTGGGGAATATGAACCTAAAAGAAACTGGTAGTCAGTATTCTTCTGCTCTACAAGATGAGGTATTTCTGCTTTTCAAGATGATATCATTCGTGCTTTAAGGTCTATGGTTAGTAATTGATTTGGATTGGAGTGCCTGAAGTTGCTAATAAGCTTAATTTTTTACTTACCTTTGGCAACTGTGATCATTGCGAAAACTTTTATCTTTATTGAGAATCTACTAATGAGGTGTGAATTTCCTTGCAGCTTGATATGCTACAGGAAGAAAATGAAAGTTTACTCGAAAAGGTGATGCCAATATAATTTTGCACTTCATTTTTGCCTATACGGTATAAATGTTTGACACTGGCTTGTAGTAACAATGCTCTATTTTAAGAAGATTCATATTTTAGTTGTGCACATCAAGCCGGTTTTCTTCAGCTTTTGAAGCACTGAGTTAATGGTTGGGAGTGCTGCAATAGTAATCTCCAAACAATCAATATGGTCAAATTGACTGCTTGTCATGCGGATATTGCTGTTGCAGCACATTCACTCAACATAGAAGATGTTATTCTAGGCAGAAAATTATAGTGGTCCAATGGTCTAATTCTGATAATGTATCAAGTATTTTGTTTGGTACCCTGTTCTGATATGTGCCTCCCCAGCTTCGACTTGCAGAGGAGAGGTTTGAGGAAGCAGAGGCAAGAGGTCGGCAGCTTGAGAAACAGGTAATTGTTTACAGTTAAAAAGGCAACCAATTAGATGATGTGTCTTTACAACTATATCAAATGATAAATATTCCTCTCTTTATTTGTTAAATAGGTAAAACCATGTAATGTATTTTTTTTATAGTAATTATGTGAATAACTTTAATGGATTATGCATGACTTTCACTTTTTGATTCAGATGCATGCAATATAATAGGTTTACGTTTTCCACTCTTTGTTGCAAATATATTAATAAGGTCGCTTCTCTGTTTATCAATTGCGTGAGCATTGGTGTTGATATGCTGGTCTATGTAGATGAATAAGAGATATAGACATTTGATGGACTTAGCTTAGTCACTAGTTAATAATTGTGGTTCCTCATTTTAAATAAGTGCTTTATTGAAACTGTCTCATGGAGAGTACACACAAACATAGTGTTCACATATTACTTATGCTTGTAAGAAAGTTTTTTGTTCATAAATTATTACTGATGTATGAAGTTTGGGTGTACCTAACGTTAATGATTCCTGGTTATTATTCTTCCGTGTCTTCTATTGCAGTTTGTTGTATTCTATTTGTTTGTGGTTATTATACAGATTCTAGTATTGATGGGTTATCCCTTTCTCTTTACTGTTTATATGCTTTTCTTTAGATTGCTACCCTTGGAGAAGGTGTAACTTTAGAAGCCCGTCTTTTAAGCAGGCAAGCTTAAAGGTTCATTTGTATTTGTAAGGTTTGTTTTGTTCCTTTGTTTTGTACACTAATTTTTTACATTGTGTACTCCTCAGAAAGGAGGCAGCTCTGCAGCAAAGAGAGGTTTGTAGTACTAAGACTGTTTCTATCTCTATACAACGACTCTGCAAGTGTATATCACTCATATAATTTACTGAAAATTCTAGTTATAAATATATAGTATCTCTTACATGTCGTATGCGTAAGTTTATGTTACTCAGTCAATATGCGTTAAAATCTGCATGTTTTAATTCATTTGTGCTGGTGTCAAGACATGGACCCATGTAATAGGATACGCATGCTCCTTCATGCTATTAGGGCCTTTTACTTATCCACACAGATAGCAGCCTGTTCATGTAAATTTGGAGCTCCTGACTTCTAAAATGAAAACTTAATGTTTCCTAGTATACCAGACTTGTGTGTTTGTGCTGTTTCAAGATCTATTAAAACCATGCACGAATTTAAAATGGGAAAATAATGTGTTCTCACTCTCTCTCTCTCTCTACTTGCCACTCAATGCACATAGATTGCTCCCCATAAAGTTTAGTTAGAATTGACTTTTCTGTGACGGTTCATGTTGTAGAATTTGCATGGAAATACTTAGAGAGAAAGAGAAGACTAGCAAATCTTACCTAGCCCCTCTCACCTATTTATTATATATATTCTAAAATTCAATACAATGACCAAAATACCCTTGTAACAAATCCCTATCACTAACAGATTCTTCTAATCCTCACAAACTCTTCTAACACTCCCTCTCAAGCTAGAGCATATATATCGTTATAACCCAGCTTAGAACAAATAAACTCTAACCGATTTTGACACAAAATTTTTGTAAACATGTTAGCTAACTAGTCTCCAGAGTTCAAGAATGATGTAGATATATCTTTACCAAGTATCTTATCTCGAATAAAATGACAATCAACCTCAATATGCTTGGTTCTTTCATGAAAAACTGGGTTAGACGCAATATGTAGAGCAGCCTAGTTATCACAAAACAATGGAATAGGAGTGGGAGCCGAGAATCCAATCTCCTAGAGAAAATGTTGTAACAACATCAACTCACTAGCTGTATGAGTTATTACCTTGTAGTCTGCTTCGACACTAGATCGTGCCACTATTGTTTGTTTTTTACTTCTCCAAGTGACCAAATTACCACCAAATACAATATCTTGTAGTAGACCATCTATCTGAGGGAGAACATACCCAATCTGCATCAGTAAAACCTTCTACCTTGGGATGTCCCTTTGGTCTATACAATATCCCAAGACCAGGAGCTCTCTTTAGATACCTAATAATACAAGTGACGGCTTTCCAATCTGAAACCCTAGGAGCCTCCAAGAACTGACTAACAACACTAACCGCATATGAGATATTTGGCCTAGTGATAGTACAATAATTCAACTTTCCAACTAGGCGACCATATTTGTTAGGATCTTCAAATAATTCTCATTCATCCTTTAGTAATTTATGATTAGGATCTATTGGAACCTCAACAAGAGGAGCACCCAGAAGACCTGTGTTTCCTAACAAATCAAGTACATATTTTCTTTGAGATAAATTGATACCTGTCCGGGATGTAGCAACTTTAATACCTAGAAAATATCAAAGTTTGCCTAATCCTTTATATGAAACCTTTGCAGCAAAAACTGTTTCAATCGAGAACAATACCTCCTAAATCATCTTTGATAATCACAATATCATTCACATATACCACAAGGAGAATATAGCCTGCACTAGTATGTAAGTGAAATAATGAACGATTTGTCTGACATTTTTGGAGACCAAACTCCAATACCGCCTCAGAGAATTTTCCAAACCATGCCCTTGGGAAATCCTGTTTTAAGACCATACAAATCATTTTTTAACTTGCAGACATGGCCTTGATACTCCCCCTGAGCAACAAATCCAAGTGAATTCTCCATATAAACTTCCTCATGTAATATCCATGTAAAAGAGCATTTTTGACATCCAATTGAAACAAGGGCCAATGTAGATTAGCAGCCAAAGAAATAAGTACATGAATAAAAGAAATTTTAGCAATTGGAGAAAAACCTATCATCGTAATCAATACCATATGTCTCAGTATAACCCTTAGCAACCAAACTAGCTTTCAATCTATCAATAGAGCCATCTTAAACTTAGCCATGTATACCCATTTGTAGCCAACAATTTGTTTACCAGGTGGTAATGAAACAAGCTCCCCAGTACTATTTTGATGAAGGCCTCTATTTCCATTTCTATGGCTCACCTCCAACTAGAGCAAGATAAAGCATCCTGCACTGTTTGTGGGATGAAAACACTAGAGAGATGGGAAATAAAGCAAGAAAGTGAAGGAGAAAAAGAACTAGTTGATACAAACTGACTTATAGGATGTTGGGTAGTAGAAGAACGTTTACCTTTCTGAAGAGTAATGGACAAGGAATCGGATGCAAGTAGGGACACTGGATCTGAAGACAGTAAAGAAGATGGTGGAGGCGCAAGAATTGATGGTCAAGGGCAACGCATATAGACCTGGAGTGGGGCAGGCAGTGCGTATTTCGGTCTTTGGTCAGTACAGTAAGCCAAAAAGGCGAGTAGTCGTAGGTGCGCTTGAGTGAGTGTGGCTAGAGTCAAACGTGTGGGCAACAAGACTGGATGAAAAGGAGAGACATACTCATATAGAGGTGGAACTGGAAGCGAAATGGACAAGACATTGGGCTCAAGAGTAGAATCACCCAAAGAATTATCAGCCGTAAAGTATAGAGTAGCTAGACTCAAGAAATGTGTCATCAGCACTAGTTAAGTAGCATCGAAGAACAAGTCTACTAGCAACTCAAACCGAAAAAGTTGACAAAGGCCAATTTCTCACAACAACCACGATTACAGTTCTGTTGGTTACACCAAAACCATCTACGACGATGGGAAATATGGCGGTGACAGTGGCGACTTCACACTACTGGTGACGGTGATCTTAACGCCATCGACCCCCTAACATGAGCATTAAGCCCAGTAACTCAGTAGTCTTTTGAAAAAATAAAGACTCCTAATATAATCAACCGTAAATAAATAAGCAACCAAAATATGAAGCGGAAAAGCAATAGACACAAATATTTTGGTTACGAAATAGAAACTCTTTGCATCAAAGAGAAAAACTACTCCGAGACAGCCAAACCCAGGAAATCTACTATTTAGAAGAAATAGCTAGTTACAATATAGTAATACTCACAATACTCTTGCAGTAGTCGTACCTTGAATTCTAACAAGCGCCTACTTGTCTGTCTCTCATCCAAACCCCTGTCTGAAGAGTTCTTCAATAGATTCCTTTAACTTAGAGCTCCTTTCTAAGTTAGAACTCGGATTTGCATAGGCAGCGTCCGGACTTGCAACTGAAACTTCAAGTAATTATTGAAGCACATTCGGACTTGGAACTTAGCGTCTGGACGGTTGCATAAAATAGTTTCTTTGTCCGCAGTCATTGCATCAGCGTTTGAACCTCCTTACAGACGGGTGCTCTCTGTGGCTCGCCTCTGCTAAGCTGTCCGGACTTCTTGTAGACGGAAGCTCTTTGTGGCTCGTGTTCGCTGAGCCGTTCGGACCTTCATAAGACTCTAAGTTTCTAAGCTAGGTGTTCAGACTTTGGCATATGAGCGTCTGGAAGGGCTGTAGGGAAAACAGACTTTCTTCGCTGTAAAGTCTTCAGAATCTTAAGATCTTCAAAATATTGCTTTCTTAGTGATTTATTATGTGCAGATACTTTCTTGTTAAGCTCTTTCCATATTGGAAATTATATTCTGCAACAAATCTTCTAGAATTACGGTGTCCCTATTATGGAAGTCTCTGATATGAAAGCGTTTTGTTAACCAGAATGTAGCCAATTAAAATAAACCAACATCTTTAATAAGTACCAAGAACAGAAAAGATGAGAGAAAGAAGAAAAAGGGAAAAGAGAAGAAGCAGGGAGAAACGAGAAGGATTACAGGGAAATGGTTAAATCCTAGGCTCCGATATCATGGTGTAGAATTCACATGGAAATACTTAGATAGAAAGAGAAGCCTAGGAAATCTTACATAGCCTCTCTCACCTCTTTAATATATATATATATATTCTAAAATTCAATACAATGACCAAAATACCCCTATAACAAATCCTTATCACTAATAGATTCTTCTAATCCTAACAAACTCTTCTAACAGTTCAAGTTTTCTTTTCCAAGGTATACCTAACCTATTATTATAAGCAGTTTTTTTTTGTAGGAATTTGCTAAATAATATCACTTTTTTGTTATTAGCATGTGTGAGATTTTTTATAAAAGAGAAGAGCAGGAAAATAGTGTTATCACAAGTCTTAAAGAAATGCCTTCAAAAATTTTGAAATATCAGTATACTTGTAAAAATAAATTACAGTTGAGAATATACATAAAGAAAACTATTGTCATACTTATCAATTATGTAGTGTTTTTATAAATCTTAAAAGATGTAATTGAAGGCTAAAATTTCAACAAGATAGGAATCTCTCTTTACCATAATTTTCATGAAACGAGCTATTTTTGAACTTATTTAATGAATCCAAAATACTAGTTGGGCAAGATCAACGATATGTTCTGTTTAAGCTGATAAATCATAAACAACAATTACGACAAACAATTTGATTCTACAGGTTCATTTTTTAGATCCTACAAGTCCTACTATCTTAGAAGAATGTGATCAATGAAGAACAGAACAGACCCTAGGAACTCAGGCGCAAAGAATATGATGCATCCCTTGGATATGGTGCATGTGTCTCCCAAATCGTAGTAGGTTCAAATTTTTAGCATGTACAGTGTGAGGTTTACCTATTCTCATCATATTGTAGACTGGTTCTAAGGTTTCGATCAAATTATTGCTACAAATCACATGGGTGTGTTTGATTAGAAGACCACCATGTTGTGGACAGCATCTCTCTTCAAATGTTTTAAAGTCTAATAGAATACAGATTACCAATTAGATTGTATATGAACACAGTTTTCCTTGCAGGCTGCTCTGAGAGTTGCTGCACAAACTCATGCTGGTAGCAGTGAGATTGTTGCCCTTCGGACAGAAGTTGAGGTATCCAGAACTTCTAGCTTGTATGTTTATCCTTTTCTTTTATTTTTTTCCTACCGTTATCTAGTGTAGAATTGCAATGTCCTGTGCAATTTAAATTTACACTTAACACTGGAACACTTAGACTGCAAGGGATGAGGCAACATGTGCTTTGGAGCAGCTGCACGAAGCTGAGTGTGAACTACAATCACTTCAGGCTATGACTCAGAGAATGATACTGACTCAGGAAGAGATGGTCTGTATTTAATTTTTTACCTTGTTTTTGCAATTTTGTTTCTTAATACATTATGTCATAGTAACGTGATTTGCAGTTTTTATCTTAGGAAGAAGTTGTTCTAAAGAGGTGTTGGCTTGCTCGGTATTGGAGTTTATGTGTTCGACATGGTAAAGTCATTATGTGTTCCATGTTGTTGTCTTTGCCTAAGTAACAATTTCTTTTCCTTAGGTGTACATAAAGTTCTCGCTTTTTTTTTTTTTTTTTTGCTCTCGTAAGACTTACTCTAACACCCCACCTCTTCTTTAGCCAAGGAAAATTAACATATAGTTTACATGGTTAGTTTTGATGATTGCGAATTCAAGACCTCATGCATTCAATTCCATAGAAATAATATTTCCAGGTTTGGCTTCATAGGTTGCGTGAGGGAGGCCAAAATAACAAGGGAGAAGTAGTAAGAAGGATATATTAAATCAAGATGCTATAGAGAGTATGATTTTACATAGAACAGATGTTGGGAAAGAATTAATACACATAATAGATCCTGAGTTTCACAGGCTGCCTTAGTATATAAGCCTTAAGGGCACTGAATTGCGATCTTGTCAGCTCGATATCATCCTAGAATTGTATATACAGTCTCCTGAATAGTTGTGACCAACTTTAAACATGTGTTGAAAACTTGTGTAAATATATTCACATTCTCTAACCTGTGTTATCTTAAAAATCAATCATAAAGGCCTTTGGAGACACCTTAAACAGCCTAGACATGGAGTAACACTTACATCCAACTGACCAAGATGTCAGCCCGTGACATTTAGACTGAACAGTTGTCTTGTCTAACATAAGGAACAAACCATGTCCCATAGCAAATACTTACTGTGATCCTGCAGCATTTATAAAGGTTGAAACTCCCCTCTATGTGTGTTATCTTGGTTGCCTTCTAACTCATGATTGAACTAGAACACATTTTAATATACATCTTAGATGATTAATAAGCACTAGAAAATTTTGGCAGGTATACATGCAGAGATTGCTGGAGCAAGATATGAATGCTGGAAGTCTTTTGCCCCTCTTCCTGTCGATGTTGTATTAGCTGCCGGACAGAAAGCTAAGGAGGAGATCAGTAAGAATATTTTTTGATCCTTTTTCACCGGTCCTTTTTATTTTTTTTGTTTTTTGCATGTTGAGGATGAAAATTGGTTTTCTCCCTTGCCTTTTGATTTGTTTTACACATCTCATGCCTTAGTTTAACTCATTGTTTTTCTTTTATCTCATGCTGATCAGTACATGACGATTTAGAGGAAAGAGAAAAAGTTTCACATGATTTGAATGGACATTCTGGAGAGGGAAATATTGAAAACATGTTTTTAGTTGAGAAAGGTCTGCGGGAACTGGCTTCACTAAAGGTTTCTGGTCATACATATCCTTATGGTTACAAATTTGGCAAACATATCTGTTCATGAATATCATCTGTCTTCTCCTTGAAATCTTTGCAACAGATGATTGCGCATATACATCCATGTTTTCTATGAATCTGCTTTCTGTATTTCTGCTTGATGTGGAGTACCCAAAGAAATATCTGTCCCCTAATAGTGGATGGTTAAGTTCATACACTGCTCCTTTGCCATTAATTATTTTGCCTCTTCACTTAACAATTTAGAAGAGTTGAATGTGTTCATTGGAACAGTGTCACACCCCCAAAGTGACATGAATTTTAATCTTCCTAAAGTTCACATTATATTTCGTCCAATCATTATCTGAATGCTGATGCTTAGCATCATTCATGAAGTTACATGTGAATATTTTGAAATAGCTTAGACCAGCTTTCTAGTCTTGACTATATTTTAACTTCTAACTTCTTTGACATTGTCTCGTAAGCAATATTAAACAATTGAACCTCCATCCTGTTATAGAATTCTAAGTTTAAATTTGCATGCATTTAGTACAAATTTCTGTAGGAGTTATGAAGAACTAAAGTTTTCCCATTTACTCAAAAATGGTAAAAATTCCAACAATGAAGGTCCATTCATTTATGTTTCTCAATAATTAGAGAATTTAATAAATACAGTCCTTTCAATGTTGGGACTTTTTGTTTACAAAATCAACGAAATATCTAACTTTGGGCTTTTCATATACGATCTATGTCATTATATTAACCAAGACATAAATTAGTACTTACTGAGCTTTTCAGACAGAAAACTCCCTCTCTTGCGTTTTTTTTTTTTTCCCTTTTCGAACAATGTTATTGAAACTGCAAGCAAAATTGAAAAAAAAATAAAGCAGTTTTCTACATTACTGTATTTGTGAATCCAAGCATTACATATTTTGTTATTTCTAAGCCAATTGAGGAACAAAGAACTACCATTTGTGCTAGATTAGTAGATTTGTTTTTTTGATATTTATTTTTAAAACAGTGGTTTCTTATAACTAGATGGTTTTAAATGTAATTATTTGAAAGGTAGAAGAAGCAGTGGCAGTTGCGATGGCTCAAAATCGACGCTCAAGTTCACTTAGATCCTGGGTCTCAGGTGCTAAGTAATTACTGCTTTCCAATAGAATCTTTTTTTTTTCTTTTTTTTTTCTTTTGGTCATAAGATAATATAATACTTTAGTATCAGCAAAAATGTTGTAGTTTGTTATATACATTATATGTTCAGATAATTATAAAGCAGAACTTCTCCTATACATATACTCTCTGTATTTTGGACAATGAACATTGCACCCTATCAATAATAGAGCAGTTAGGTTTTGAATGATACAAATTTTGTATCTTCTTATTTAAAAATTGCCTATTGTTTATGCAAACAAAAGAACTTAATATAAAGGAATCATTTCTTTTGTCCTTTTTCATGTTTGGTGAGAATCATGACTGGTTTTTTTTAGTTTTTTTAAGAGCAAACTTCACTCACTACATCTTAACTTTCATCACTTTTGCAATCATACCCAACTTTTAAAAATGTTAATTTAGTGATCCATCTTACAATTTTTTTCAATTTCACTTATATGTTAGGATTTTCCGTTAAATCCTGTCAAAATTTCCAAAATACCCTATATATATATATATATATATATATATATATATATATATATATATATATTTTCAAAGATTCAGACATGAGTATTTTTACAAATTCCGTTAAATCCTAACAACGCTTAATTTTTTGCAAATTTTGACCCTTTTTTTCTCTCCTAAAAAAAGGAGGGGTATTTTATAAATTTTGACACCACTCCGTTAGGATTTAACAAAAAATTCTAATGGATGGGTGAAATTGAAAAAAATTGAAAAATTGATACATTAAATTGACACTTTTTAAAATTTATGGTTGTGACTGCAAAAGTGTTGAAAGATTAGGAGTGGTAAGTGAAGTTTTCTCTTTTTTTAATGAATCTCACATGTTTGTCTCTGTTATGTGTAATTCACTAGAAAGGTAAGAACATTATATGAATTATAAAGAAAATTTTGATAGGGACTAGATTGTTGTCTGGCAAACTATACTCTAGTAATAATTAATCGAACAAAGTGATATGAATGAATGTTTTTGTTTACTAATTCAAATTATCATAATAAGTGACTTCTGGTTGCCTAACAGTTATTTTATTTATTCATTCCTTTCGATTGTTGGTGCAGATGATGTGAAGCTACCAGCCGAGGGACAATTTGAAGCATTTGGTAAGTTTATCACATACCACACTTTTCATATGGAAGTTCTTTCTTTGCACTCACTAGTAATGTTGCACATTTTGGAGCTAGGGCTCAATAAGTAATGTTTTGTTCCAAAACTCGGTGAGTTGCGAGATGAACCTGCCCGATTTCCAATTCCGGGTGGGGGTAAGTGAGAATTGAATGGTAGTTTAGGAGATAAAAGTGTAATTTACCTTTTATTTTATTTTTGTAAATGCTTTTGCAATACTGAAAATACCTAAAACAAGCCTATGATGAATGTTGAGAGTTGGGACTCCATGATCGGATAAATGGTTCTTTGCATGTTGGGTTTATGAGATAAGAAGGTGCTTACTACATTAATTATGTGTATAGAAAAATATTTATAAAAAATTATGCATACAGATAAACCTTTTAGGAATCCAAGGATCTGTTCAACAGATGGCTTATCTAAGTTGACCATGGTTTAGTTCGTGTCGATTGGAGACCTATTCAATGAAAACAAACTCATTGTGGGTTAATAAAGAGTTATACACTGTATGTGGCACTTGTTTTTCCTCTTTATTTATTTATTTTAATTATGGCGTGCATTTGTTGTAACAAGGCTTACTTTTATTACTTGTCTTCATGAACGTTACTACTAATATAATGTTGATGTTGGAAATTTGGATCTCTTTGGTGTTATTGATATAATAAAAAATATTATTTAATGTTTGCTTTCAGAACTAAGCCCAGAGGAATGCGAAGATGTCTTTTTTAAGCAGGTATGATGACACCTTTAAAGTTTGAAATTCTTATATAGCTTGAAAAAATGTCATAAATATGTTCACTGTATTATCTTATCTTTCTTGGTTCTCATGTGGGGTTTCTTCACTAAGTTAGCGCCATTAGGAGTTTTTTTTCCTATTGGATGGATTAGATTTGCATGTTTGGATTTTTTTAGAATGGTTGGTAATAGTGATATTTGTGTGTTACTGGCAAAAACTACCCTTTTCTTTTGCTTTCTTTTTTTCCCCTGAGAAATGACCAAAGTTACCACCGGTGATAATGTACCCTTTTGAATGATGACAACCACCCATTTCAAATGAAATTTTTCAACCCTATTCATCAACTTATCTTTATGGCATAGAGAAACCAAATTACAGTGAGAGAGGGCTGTTTTTGAGTGGAGGACAAAAAAGTTGTGCCTCTATACGTCGGTAGAGATGATGTTATTTTATATTAGGCTGGCCTTGATCATAAGGACCTGCGACCTAATCATCATTTGGATGTTTGTCATTGTGATGACATAGCCTATTTGATTTCATTTCAACATGATTATACAAATAATAAGCCAAATTAGAAGGGAAAAGGCATTTGTCTTCCAATTTTTCCCAAATAATAGATATTCGTATAATTAGGAGGAGGTTTGCATATAATTCTAATTGCTTCTGACCACATCTTTCACACTGCATGGCTTCTTGGATGCTTGCTTGTTGTGTTGTTGTAGGCTTGGCTTACATATTTCTGGAGGAGAGCAAAAAACCATGGACTGGAAACAGACATAGCAGAGGAGCGTTTGCAGTTCTGGATCAACCACAACACGAAGTCACCTACTTCACTTGATGCAGTTGATGGTACTCTCTTTTCTCTCTCTTCAGTCTCTTGTTCACACGCTTGCTTGACGATATAATTTTTCTTTTGGTACCTTAAATGTTGTAATCCTCGGAGTTCGGACTGAACTTCAGACCTTTTCCTCCCACACAATCCCAATCTGAAATTTACCATGCTTTTTCTTTATCACAAGAAATTCCTTCAAAAAATTAAGAGAAGTTTTTTGCCATTTCCATGCCAGGATGTACATACATGTGTTTGCCTCATAGACTTCTACAATTAGGGTTGGGAGTCGGATAACTCAGTTACGAAATAGGCATTTTCGCATTTCATACTGCCACAGACACTAAAGTTGGAATTTCACCGACTTTTTCCGCCAATGTTTATTTTCGTCACCGACATGTCAGTTAAGGTGGCGGTCGGTAATGTTGGTTGATAATTTCAGTTGAATGCTTATAGTCATCTCAAAACGACACCATTTTAGATGATAAATAAATAATAATTCAAAATGACGTTGTTCCAATATGCGGTAATGTCGGGTAAGTATCAGTTAAAATACAACTTCTCAAAAGTTATTCCTCCTATTGAACTAACTTTGTGGGAAATGGAAAAAGTCTACCACCTACCGGCCGCCAGTTAGGCAATGTCAGTCGGTTCTCGGATGGTACTCGGCCGGCAGGCGGTAGGCGGTTTTTTGGCACAGCCCTACTTCTGCTCTTTGCGGCTAGTCTGACGCTATATGATGGATATTTTATGAACCATAAAGCAATGTGTAAATTTTGTGATTCTTGAAATGAGTTCTTTATATGACATGGTACCCCCATACGAAAGTTTTTGATGATTAGTCTCATAATTCATACCAAAAAGCTCTGAATAGTGAATCAATGCCAAACATGCACTACATCTTAAAAGACTTGTATAATTAATGACACATGGTTAATGAAATAAATTAACCTCGATTTTCTCATTTCAAATTTTGGTACCATGAAGTAATGGTATATATTTTAAATCTGAGTTTTGATTTACTTATGATGCTTTGGCTTCCATGCTTGTACAGTTGAGCGTGGCCTTACAGAACTGAGGAAGCTAGGTATTGAAACCCAACTATGGGAAGAATCTCGCAAGTGGCTTGATCAGCTAGACTCCACCTCCAAACCACCCAGTCAGTCTGACTTCTAATAAACAGTTTAACTTTACTGGAATTGATTATCTCACTGAGTTTTATGTAAAATTTCCACACTGGTCCACAGTCATTTCAATTACCAATATTTGTATGAAATTTCTTGTGAAGATGATAAAAGTTTAAATGTCCATTACTCTTCTGTTCACCCTTCCTCCAACTCCCACCTCTACTATTTGTAAGTTCTAATTGGACTAAGTTACGTGGTTTTTTCCTTCACACCGGAGGGTTTTTCACGTACAAATCTTGATGTTTTGCTTGTTGGTTGTTTGATTTATTTCTCTAAGTTTTTAGTGAATTGATATTTGGTGCTAAATTGACTATTTAATTTGCACAAAAAAAAGTAGATAAATTTTGCTGCGTGTTTGTAATTGGCGTTCGCCCCTAACATGCACCGTAAAAACGCATGAAACCGTATGAGTGAATTTATAAAGGAAAATACCATATTCTCACATACGTTCTCATTTTCTTTCTCCAAATTTTCCTCCTCCTCTTTCAACCCATTTATTAAGCCCATTTTTATAGGTTGTTAGGTTTTTATCTTACGTTGTGATGTTTGCAATTGGTCTCTGTTGGGTTGCGTCATCCTTCCTATTTTTTATTTTTTTTCTTTTACAAAATTTATTCTCACTTTTGAAAGAAAAATAATAATAATACGTAGGTTTAGCTCAGCTTGACGATTGGGCTTTGGAGAAATTTAGCATTGATTGATTATAGCATGGAATAAATCAGCTCAATTTTAAGTGCAGGGAAAAGTGGTTGGAACAAAATCCGTGCATTGTGCACGGGAGAGAACAAAATAGTTATTGCCACTCGAAAATACAAACTTTGTCGTTTAAAAAAAATTAAAAATTCTATTTGTTATATCCCATCATACTGAATTAATGTGATTCATTTTTTCTTTTTTTTTTTTAAAAAAAAAAAAACAAAAGCTGGTCTTTATTAGAACTAGATATAACCCGCGCGATTATTAATTATAATTTAATTTTGGAACTTAAAAAAAATATCTCCATTGCATATAAAACATTGCAAGAATGTATAAACTACATAAAATTTTACTATCACAAGAATCATAATTTTAATTTTAATCTATATAAATTAAAACATTTAAAATATTCACAGATGTGTAGTTTAAAATGAAAAGAAGTGTAAAGAGAAAAAAAATAGCAAAAGAAAAACCTAGATTCTGATTATCAAAACATTAATAGTAGAATTAATAGTAAGAATCTCTGAAATTGTTAGTATGATACGTATTACGTTTTTTATTTTTATTTTTTTTAGTGTGTACCACATAAGACTTTGTATACAAAGTGTGTGCAATAAACATTTCTTTAAATTAAAACATATTAAAATCTTTGTTCCTATTGAAAATGAAAATGAAGAAAAATAACAAGAAGAAAATTATGATTTTGATTACCACAGCATAAAATAAAAAATTAGAATGAATTTTTTATATCGTCGGTGTTATACTTATTATATTTCAATCTTATATAATTCTGAACATTCAAAAAAGCAAATGAAAAAAAAAAAAAAAAAAATGAATTCACACCACGTGTTACAATTTTAAACCAACTCTAAATTAGAATATATATATATATATATATATATATATATATATATATATATATTTGTGTGTGTGATGGTAAGGAAAAGTTTTTAATTTTAAATCTTTTTAAAAAATTCTCACCACTTAATAGTTAATCCAAACAACCAACCAACAACAAAACCCCCTATCCACAATTTATCAACAAAAATCATTTGGCCAATATCACCATACACACTGGCCGGAATAGCAAAACACACCCACAATCCATCTCAATCAAACACCATGGCCCAACCGGAACAAAGCTCGGCCAAAACATCCACAGAGTAAAATACCCAAACATCTTCAATCTAATTACCCAAAATAAATCAAAATAGGTTATACGAAATTACCCTGGGAATTTCACAGAAGTCGCCGGAAAATCATCACTGAGCACCGGAAAATCGAGTCTCAGGCCACTGGACTTCGCCTCTGCTTCGACCCGCCGAAGGATCGGTCCTAATCGTCGGAAATCGCTAGCTCCGATCTACTGGCCGGGTCTCGGGTTACGGGTTCGCCGGAAATCGCGTCGCCGGCGTTCCCTGGTCTCGTCGGCGTCGACCCATGGAAGATCGGGTCCGATCTTCCCGATTTCTCTCCGTCTCCGATCGGCCCTCTCTCTCTCTTACTCTGTTATCTCTCTCCCTGAATCTCCCTCTCTCGCAGACTCTCTTCTCTCTCAATCTCTTTTACTCTCTCTCCCATTCGGTCTGTGTACTCGGGCGAGAAGACGAACAAAAGAAGAGGAAATGAAGAACAAGAAAGGAAAGAAGACGGGAAAAATAAGAAAGAAGAGGAACCGTGTGTTTGTTGTTTCTGAGGGGCGGAGGGTCACTGTAATGTAGGCGGGTGAGTGAGATCATGGTGAGGATGAGTTACAGGGTGAGTCATAAAATTAAGTGAAATCAATATACAAAATATCGGTAGATATTTTTTTTTTTTTCGAACAAATTGCATGTGTTATTATCAAATCTGCAAAGTACATCATGAGTAAATGGACAAAATTCCTTAAACTTTAAGTTAGAAGGATCTGACTTTAAAACAGCTGCATGCGCAGAAACATCAGACCTTACCAGAATTACATTTGAGCCTCTCTTACATTTACGCTCACTCTCAAATAAAAGAGGGCCGGTCTAGCATCGAGCCAACTAAAATTCTAATAAAATCTGAGTAATACACAAACAGACTGTACATGAAGAAACAAGGAAATAAACAACACAAACAGACAGAAGCCACAAAATCAAGCTGCCAGCAGTAGAAGCAGGGGCTGAAACCGCCGGAGACGGCGGCGCGTGACCCACACGCGCCGTCACCGATGCCACCCAGCCATTTTAATTAACCTATGATTAAGTTTTATCTTAATCAAGATAAGTCTTAGTTATATAAAATATCAATAAATATTTTAATTAATCTATGTTTAAGTTTTATCTTAATCAAGATAAGCCATCAAATAAAATAATAATTATACAAAATATCAGCAGATATTTTGATTAATGGAGGGTCATTGTTATGGAGGCGGGTGAGTGAGATCACAGTGAGGGTAAGTCACGAGGGTAAGTCATCAAATGAAACGATGACTATACAAAATATCATAACATATTTTGATTAACCTATGATTAAGTTCTATTTTTAGTCAATTTAACTTGGGTTAATTTGTAGATATTTTTCGAAACTTACTAATTAAGTTTTTACCGCATATATTTTTACCTCGGATCTTTACCAATTTAATCTAACTCATTAAGATTATAATGTAAGTTCGTTTTAAGTCTTATTCGTTTCATTGTCAATATTATTATCTCAATAATATTATAACATCATAAATATATACCAAATATATATATATATATTGAACACAGTATTATACAATAATATTATTCATCAATAGTATTATATCCATTACCTCACCGAATAATTTAGTCTATCTATTTAATAATCTAGTAATATTATTAGAGTTTAATAATATTATTTTTTATTTATAAAGTTAAGGTTTACAAATAATAAGACTAATGAATATTTATTTTCATAAATATTCATATAACCTTATTAATTTATCGGGAATAAAATATTGTGTCTAAAGCCACGTATTTTATTAACTGCTGAATGAAAATATTGTTTCCTATAGTATTAAGTTGTTCGAGTGTCGAGTCTTGTGAATCAAGCATCAATTATAGACTTGTCTATTTTATTCAGTCTTAAATTATAATTTAAGATATTTTATTTTATGACTTAAAAATCTGAGGCGCTACACATTCTTCTTCATTCCTAACAATAACTATTTATTTTCTTAATGGAATACCCATTCTGCAAACCAAACGATACCTTAATGCTATAATGCGAAAAAAGTCTTTATTTTTGTTTCATGAAGATTCACACCCATTATGTTTTCATTTAAGCATAATAAATTTATTAAAATAATGACAAAATCGGTTTGACATTTAAAATTCACCCATTTTTTTACTTAAAAGACCGATTCAGTGTTTAAAAATGATGGGTTCATGCGCGCCATGTGTCACAATTCCAGGCCAACTTTAAATTATGATGGGTTCACGCCACGCGTGACAATTTTAGGGAAACTCCAAGTTGGAACTTGGTTTATATATATGTGTGTGCGTGTGTGTGTGTGTGTGTGTGATGATAAGGAACAGTTTTTAATTTTAAATTTTTTTAAAAAAATTCTCACCACTTAATGCTACAATGACACTTAATTCTATAGCCTATAATGCGAAAAAATATTTAGTTTGGTCTCATGAATATTTACACCCATAATGTTTTCATTTAAGCACAATAAATTTATTAAAATTATGACAAAATCGGTTCAACCTTTAAAATTCATCGGTTTTTTACTTAAAAGACCGATTCAGTATTTAAAAATGATGGGTTCATGCCACGTGTCACAATCGTAGGCCAACTCTAAATTAAAACTTGGTTCAAATATATATATGATAAGAGTGGGATGAAAATAGGACAAATAGCACCGCGCACAAAAAGACACTGAGATTAAGGTGATTAGGCCAATGGCCTTCATCGAGATTAAGGTGGTTTGGCCAATGACATACATCAACACGTTAAAGCTTTATAACTACATCTTTCCTTCATAGTTCATAATATGATTTGAGTACAATGCTCTATTTATAGAGCTTTAGAAATGTTTGAATAATTTCAAGTACAAATCAAATCCCTTAATTTCAAATAACCAAATCATCTAAATCATTTTATTTATGAGATACAAATCAATAGTTATCTCAAATAATTTATGACATAAATTTCCTACAAACTAGTTTGTAGGAAATTTTTTATAACTCACATATAAGAGTGACATGTGTTATTTAAGCATGTGAGAATCACATTTTTTTTTTTTTTTATTAATGCTATTAAAAAAACATGTGAGAAACATATACAATTAAAACAAAACATGCTATTAAAACAACATGTGATTCTTACATGTTACTCTTATATATGGATTATAGAAAATTTCATACAAACCGATTTGTAAGAAATTTTGTCCAAAAATTTACATCCTTTAACACTCATGGCCCTCTCAATTTTTTATTTTAAAAAAATGAACTCGAAATTGATGGCCTTCACAAATGCAAATGACTTAAGGGTAATGTTACTCTTTATACATATTTTACATTGGCAGATGTGATGTGTTTTAAGTAGTAAACACTTTATTTTTAAGTAACTGACATGAGAAGTCTCTTAAAACATACAACGTAAGCCGTTATAAAATAAATATGATAAACAAGTATAAAAAATAGCATTTATCATAATTTAATTATCGAACAACTTTCTTGATCATCAGCCCATGGAAGGCATTATCATTTTTAATATTTTAATGGTTGGTCTTCTTATACTTAACTAGTCATAAGTCTAAGGAGCCTTCAACATATACAAACTTCATAATCATATAGTTTGGATTGGGGACGGTTTTTTTCCTTTTTTGAAAAATTATTTTAAGAAGAAAAATAATAAATAATTTTTTATGTTTATTTTTGTCAAAATATATTTGAACACAGTTTTCGAGTAGGATAAAGTTTTTTATTTTTCAAATTAACTTTAAGACAATTAAAAAAAATAAAAATGTATGTGATTCTTATGTAAATTTTAGGATTAAATACATATTTAGTACTTGTAGTTTAAAAACTTTATTTTTTGGTACTTTCGTTTCAATTCGAATCACAAAGGGTACTTGAATTTTGAAAAAAGACAGAATTAGTACCTCCGTCTATTTTTCCGTCCAATAGTTAACAGTCTGCCACGTGCAACCTCTAAGGGTTGACACATGACACAATATAAAAAAAAAAAAAATTAAAAAAACTTTAAAATATTAAAATATTAAAAACTTTTAAAAAAATTATTAAAAAATGGGTGATTCGGCGGCCGAACCACCCCATAGCCCATGGGGGTGGTTCGGCCACCCCAAAGGTCAAAACTCTCACAATTTTTTTTTTTCTCTTTGGCCATAGGGGATGGTTTGGCCACCCCTCAGCGGGCCAAGGGGGTGGCTCAGCCGCCTTTTTTTTTTTTTTTTTTTTTAAGTTTTAATATTTTTAAGTTTTTTTAATTTTAATTTTTTAATTAATTTTTAAATATTTTTATTTTTTAATATTGTGCCACGTGTCAACCTTCCGAGATTGACACATGGTAGACCGTTAAATATTGAACGAAAAAATAGATAAGGAAGTATTGATTCCGTCTTTTTTTAAAATTCAAATACCACCTATAATGTTAATTGAAACTGAGATATAAAAAAAAATTAAAATTTTTAAATTATCGTGTATCAAATATGTATTTAATTCTAAATTTTAAATATATACCATTTACAGCCCAAAACATGGGTAGGTGAAGGAACAGTCTAGAACACCATTGGCTCGGTGGTACTTCACTCTACCCTTCTTTTTTCGGTCATATACCTGGCTTCTATAAAAGCAGCCAAACAATCCAGTTCCACTAGATTGAGATTTTTTCCAAAGCTCTCTTCCTCTTTCTTTGTCAACTCCGGTGGGGTGTTCTGAGGTGAGCTTTGATTCCCTCATTTTCCATGCCTTTCACTCTTGATTTTTTCCGGCCACTTGGGTTTCGATTGTGGTTTATCATCTGGGTTTTGGTTAATTTATCCGATTCATGACAAAAACTGCTCCCTTCCTATTTTTTTTTTTTTTTTTTTTTTTTTTTTTTTTCATAATTTGCTTGATCTGCTGTTGATCTTTGAAGATCTGCTGTTTGTTTTACATGTAAACCAAATGTTCCTTTCTTATGACTGTTGATGAAGTCAAACTTTAAGGAGTATGTAGCTAAGTTTGTGAAATCGCATCAGTTCTTGGGTTAGTTGAGTTAGATAATGATGCTCTAGGTAACTTTTTTATTCTCTTCATTTTTCAGTTTGATTTTGCTCTATGTTTATTATATTCTTCGGTTGGATGTTGAGAATGTCTTGGAAATTAAGAGAAACCATGATGGGTAGTCTTATTTTGACTTGAATTTCAGCTGCATCTGCTTCATCCTCTGTCCATGCAAGTTTTGTTGATTGACAGATTGGAGTGTGGATGCAATAAAAAATTGAGTGGATAAAGCAACCCATATATGATCTCGAATCTTATGTGATATCTTTTTCTCTAGTTTCACTATCTTTCATCTACCTACTGGTTTTTGAAAGGAAAAAAAAAAAAATGAATATTCACCTCAATTAGGCCATATAGTTGAGTTAGCCAAGTTTAATTTTTTGCTAGGTAATGGTTATCATGACTTGTATAGCTATTATATGTATGTATCTGCTTATTTTAGTTTTTTTGTTGTTTAGATTATTTGACAGCAAGTGGCTTCCTTTTACGTTGATATGCAATATACGTTTATATTGGACCATCAATTTTTCTTTTCCAAGAAAAGGTTTTTTGCAAAGGAGAAATCAGAAGTTAAGAGTTAGATTATCGGTTATTCTCATTTATTGCATCTTCGTCGTGAATTGTTGGAAAAGCATTTTTCTTTTGGCTATCTAAACATAACTGAAAAGGTCTAATTTTTCAATTACCATAACTGAAATCTAGTTTGACCCATTCTACAATTTTTATCTTATCCTAGATTGATCCGTTTATTAGTTGTATTGCTCTTTCCATATTTTGTCTGTCCTTTTTCCTTTTTAAGATTGTCTTATATATGGTTCTAATAAGCCATTCTATTTAGATCACATAGAACGATGGTGAAGGCCGTGGCTGTTCTTGGCAACAGTGAGGGTGTCCGTGGGACTATCCACTTTACCCAAGAAGCTGATGGTAACTTGAGAAATCCTTTCTGATCATTCAGGAAATGTAATTGCTATTTTTCCTATTTAAAATAATTGCTTTTGGTTCAAAATATTCAGGCCCAACTACAGTAACTGGAAATATTTCTGGCCTTAAGCCTGGGCTCCATGGGTTCCATGTCCATGCGCTTGGGGACACAACAAATGGTTGCTTGTCAACTGGTACAGCCCAAAGATCGTAATGTTTGTTTCTTTGTATCTAAAGTATTCAGAGCAAACCCCATTTTGTTCCAATTAAATTCCCTTTTGTCTTTACTTTTTTGATCTATCTGCTTGCAGGACCACATTTCAATCCTGCTGGAAAAGAGCATGGTGCTCCTGAGGATGAGAATCGTCATGCCGGCGATCTGGGAAATGTCACTGTTGGTGGTGATGGTATGTGTTGTATATTTACCTTTACAGCTTTAAAGTTGTTCTTTGATGACTTGCAATCATTAGATTTTATTAAATTCTTTTTCTTTCTTTTTTTATTGGGAAATTGTTTATACTGTTTTTTCAACTGATAAGAACACTTGTGATATGAATATATTTTTATACTTGTGGAGCACTAACACTCAGTATGCTCTTCTGATACAGGCACTGCCACTTTCACAATAATTGACAAGCAGGTTTGCCTTATTTTTTATTTAATTTTAACCCATGTTTTATTTCTTTAGTTCCTTTTACTCATATGTTCCTATATTTGCAGATTCCACTTTTTGGACCACATTCCATTATTGGAAGGGCTGTTGTTGTCCACGGGGATCCAGATGACCTTGGCAAGGGTAATTTTACCCACTTTTGAGACTCTCCTTTTAAGTGTTTCTGCTATAGTTTTGGCTTCCTGATAACCATTGATGATTAGAGCCAGCTATCAGTGGCTGAGAATACTCAAAATCAGAGTTCTTATATGTTTTAATCAATTATATTTTCCTCGAGTAATAAAGAAATAGAAGTAGCTGCTTTTGCCATTATTCTGGGTTTTTGGTGCTACTTCAAGCTAGAGCTCTAGATATTTTGCATAAATATTAAAAGCTGAGATTTCGATATCCTCCGGCAAGTGTATTAAAAGTTGAAATTATAGTCACTCAAGTTCTTGATTATACCAAAAATAAGCCCAGTATTGAAAAGGGATGCTTGTTTCCAAAGGGGAGGTAGTTGGTCACAGTTTCTCCTTGATGATCTTACCTCTGTTTTTTTTTTCCTAAGCTACACCTCAGAATTGTTTTCTAATATCAACATTTGTAATTGAGTTTTTGCCATTTCCCAAGTGCTTTTGACCTTAATCTCCAAAAGTGGCATTAGCCATCTTTCTGGAGCAGTACAAATGAATTGGGCCGTGTATGTTAATCATCGATCATTAGTTTTGGTCATCTTGCTAGCCAGCCCTCTCTATATTTGATGATTACTTATGTAAATTTTGTCTGCTTTTGCTGGTTGAAAATAATTTCCTTGTGGATATGCAATGGGTAATGACTTGCCCTGATAGGTCACTGTTATTTATTTACTTATTTCATATTTTCTTCTGTCTTTTCTTGCCCCATCTAATCCAATGTTATTGTTCTTATATCCAGGGGGACATGAACTTAGCAAAAGCACTGGAAATGCCGGTGGCCGGGTAGCTTGTGGTATGTAAATTTGCTATATCATACTGAAATAAAATCAAAACATATCTTAAACATCCTAGACAACCTATTTTTTATGTAGCATAGTAGCTAAGGGTCCTGCTTCTAGTTCTTCTAGAGATGATGTGAATCATATACAGACACGGCCATGCATAATCTCCAACTGAGTGAAATTTTGTAGTTAATCATCTCTAGGTTGGACAAATATTCTGTTGGATTTGGCTTTGGAAAAAAAAAACTACAGCACCTAAGCTTGAGTTTTTTAACGATCCAAATTTAATTTTAAGTTTAATATTTATCTTGCAGGTATCATCGGCCTGCAAGGATGAAGTGCCTTTCCCAATCCCTATGTGCATGCAGTAGAAACATACATCCTGCTAGTATGCTTGTGAAGGGCTTGATCAAAACTCTTCTAAATAAATAACAAACCTTCTATTTTCCATTTGGTCTGTTTTGGTGGTCTTAAGTTGTGTGCTATGTTTCTAACTGTTGTAGCACTTTCCTTTTGTTAGCAATGAAGTTAAGTTTTCATTCAGCCTAATAATAATTATATCAAAATACTACCAATGGATGCGATTTTGTGTTGTCATACATGCCAGAGCAATTTCTTCAAAATTCTCTTCTGTGCCATGTAACACTTTCTAAGGCCAAGGACATGACGAATACAATTCATTATTGAGAAGTACTACACATTCTAAATTTTTTTTCCCTAAATTTACTTTTTAAATGATGCGTTACAATTTTATGTGATTTATCATTTTGAAAAATATGTTATTATCTCATGGGATAATGACACATCATTTGAGAACTATTTTTGTGGATAATATGGGGTAATTACCTTTTTTTCCCATGAACTACTAAAAAATGCGCGATTCTCCTACAAACTACCAACTCTACCAAAATAGAGCTTTCAATTACCAAAGACAACTTTTTTCTCCCCTTCCGTCAGTCAAAGGAGTTAAAACAAACGGTCAACGGGTCACGTGACCATCACACGCCGTTTTACCTTTATTTTCTTCCTCTTTTTTTTCATGAACTACCACCATTTTTCAATATGCCCTCATGTAAAATGGCATATGATCCGTTGACTGTTTCTTTTAACTCCTCTAACTGACAGAATGAGGGAAGATGGTTGTCTTTGATAGTTGAATGCTCTATTTTGGTTGAATTGGTAGTTCATGGAGGCATCGCGCATTTTTTGGTAGTTCATGGAGAAAAAGTAATTACCCCTAAAAATTTAAAAAGTAGAGTATTTTCTTTTATTAGTGGGCATCTGCTTGCGGTCCCAAAATTGCATATAAAATTATTCTTTGGTGGTCTCCTTTAGGTGGCTCAAGATTCATTTTCTACACAATTGGGGGAACAAGACAAAGAGTATGGCCCGTATGTGAGAGGAGTGAAATGGATATGAAAATGAGTTGTTTTGATGCTTGAGAGTGAGTTGCTCTTATGCTTCTAGAAGTCTATTAAGACAAGCTAAATTATGGAAGGTCAAAGAGATGGAAAGTCGAGATGTTTGTGGGTTTTTTGGGGCATAAAATATTTTGTCGAAAAATATTATTAGCTAAAAAAATATTTTCAAAAAAAGTGCATATTTTTCTGCTGTTTGATTGCAAGCTTAAGAAGGGCTTGAAAAATAATTTTTTGGTGTTTGACTTATAAAAAATTGCTAAATATATTTTTTTTTTTATATTTTTATATAATTCGAGAAGCTATAAGGAAGAGAAGAGATGGGGAATAAGAGTTTGTAGAAGAAGAGAGTTTATAAGAATATAAAGTTTTTGGAAATGAGATTGAGATTGAGATTTAAAGTAATTATTTGTCTGTATTGCTTTTAATTTGGGCAAGCAATCATAAGAGGATTCTTTGCTTAGGCAGGTAAGCTCTGTCGGTTGCGTGTTTTGGGATATGCGAAAGCAACAAAAAATGATGTATGCAAATGAAAAGTGAAAATATTTTACGTATCGTGTAGACTATTTTTTTTGCTCAATTCAAAACATTTTTAGATTAACTAATATTTTTTGCAACGCTAGATACTCAAAATTAGAAAGTCTTTTTTCAAAAAAATATTTTATGACAAAACAAACAAGCCTAAGAGTCCATTTGCCCTTATTATTTTGTAGACTAAAAGTATATTTTTAAACAAAATTGTCAAAAAAAGAAAAAAAAAAAAGAAAAAAAAAAAAGAAAAAAGGAAAAGACGGTGGAATAGGAAACATCAAAGTGCCTTGCTGCAAGAACATGGGCCTTTGTATGCCAAAATCAAATAAAAGGCTTACACATGCACATACGAGAGTAGCTGGGCTGTGCAAATTGTTGAGCTCTCTGCCTATTTATGCCAATAATTTTTTTTATTTTATTTTAAACAAATTTCAATTCTAGAGATGATGTCAATCATATACAGACACGGCCATGCATAATCTCCAACTGAGTGAAATTTTGTAGTTAATCATCTCTAGGTTGGACAAATATTCTGTTGGATTTGGCTTAGGTTCTGTTAAAAAAACTACAATACCTAAGATTGAGTTTTTTAACGATCCAAATTTAATTTCAAGTTTAATATTTATCTTGCAGGCATCATCGGCCTGCAAGGATGAAGTGCCTTTCCCAATCCCTATGTGCATGCAGTAGAAACATACATCCTGCTAGTATGCTTGTGAAGGGCTTGATCAAAACTCTACTAAATAGATAACAAGCCTTCAATTTTCCATTTGGTCTGTTTTGGTGGTCTTAAGCTGTGTGCTATGTTTCTAACTGTTGTAGCACTTCCCTTTTGTTAGCAGTGAAGTTCAGTTTTCATTCAGCCTAATAATAATTATATGAAAATACTACCAATAGATGTGATTTTATGTTGTCATGCATGCCAGAGCAATTTCTTCAAAATTCTCTTCTGTGCCATGTAACACTTTCTAAAGGCCAAGGACATGATGATTACCATTCATTATTGAGAAATGCTACACATTTTAAATTTTTTTCCCTAAAATTTAGTTCTCAAATAATGTGTCAAAATTTCATGTGATTTATCATTTTAAGAAATGTGTCATCATTTTATGAGATGATGACACATCATCTGAGAATCACTTTTGAGAATAAAATTTTAAAAAGTAGATCATTTCCCTTTATTACTAGGCATCCGCTGGCGGTCCCAAAATTGCATATAAAACTATTCTTTGGTGGTCTGCTTTAGGTGGCCCAAGATTCATTTTCTACACAATTGGGGGAACTAGACAAAGAGTATGGCCCGTATGTGAGAGGTGTGAAAAGGATATGAAAATGAGTTGTTTTGATTCTTAAGAGTGAGTTGCTCTTATGCTTCTAGAAGTCTATTAAGACAAGCTAAATTATGGAAGGTCAAAGAGATGGAAAGTCGAGATGTTTTGTGGGTTTTTGGGGGCATAGAATATTTTGTCGAAAAATATTATCAGCTAGAAAAATATTATCATCTAAAAAAATATTTTCAAAAAAAGTGCATAGTTTTCTGCTGTTTGTTTGCAAGTTTAAGAAGGGCTTGAAAAATATTTTTTGGTGTTTGACTTTTATAGAAAATTGCTAAATATTTTTTATATTTTCATATAATTTAAGAAGCTATAAGGAGGAGAGATGTCAAATAGGAGTTTGCAGAATATAAAGTTTTTTGGAATGAGATTGAGATTTAGGATAATTATTTGTCCGTATTGCTTTTAATTTGAGCAAGTAATTATGAGAAGATTCTTTGCTTGGGCAGATATTGCCGGTTGTCTGTTTTGGGGTATGCGAAAGAAGCAAAAAATAGTGTATGCAAACGAAAAATGTAAATATTTTACATCTCGTGTAGATTATTTTCTTGCTCAATTCAAAACATTTTCAGGTTAATTAATATTTTTTGCAACGCCCAACACTCAAAATAACAAAGTTTTTTTCCAAAAAAAATATTTTATGACAAAACAAACAAGGCCTACGAGTCCGTTTGCCCTTATAGTTTTGTAGACTAAAAGTATATTTTTAAACAAAATTGCAAAAAAAATAAATAAATAAAGAAGTGAAGAAGAAGAAGAAGAAGAAGAAGAAGAAGAAGAAGACGGTGGAATAGCAAACATCAAAGTGCCTTGCTGCAAGAACACATGGGCCTTTGTATGCCAAAATCAAATAAAAAGGCTTACACAGGCACATACGAGAATAGCTGGGCTGTGCAAATTGTTGAGCTCTTTGCCTATTCATACCAATAATTTTTTTTTTTTTAAACAAATTTTAATTCTTATTGATATTCTAAAAAAAACTTGAGATCAAGAAAGAGGGACATTTTTTTTACAACATCATAAACGTTAGGTAGAATTTCTTCCAACCATACTGAATTCATAACGTAAGTTACAACCGCTCTTGCTAAAAAGTGAGCAGATGAATTTGTCTCTTTTTGCACATGAATCATGAATTACACGAGGGAACTTAAAGGAGCATAATTTTGTCTTGATGCCATCTATGAAATGCCCGAACCTGCTCAAAGTTGAACCGGCCGAATTAATCTCATTAATAATTTGCAAAGCATTCCCTTCTAAAATAATATCATACATCCCTCTTTTCTTACAAAAACACTATAGCATGGAGGGCTGTCCATGATTCGGCCACCACCGGATCAACAGATATAGGTTGGGTAGAACTCCCAAGCAGCCAAACAAACTCCGATAGCAACAATGGCCCCAAACCCAATACGCCCCTTCTTCTTTGTCAAGAGAACTGTCAAACCCAATTTGTTGAGAAATGTTATAATTTTTGTTTACTAATTAGGATGAGTCAACTGCCAATTCCACCTTACAAGACATTTCTTCTACATCTTTCGTCACTTTTTTTCATTTTTCTTTTTATTATTATTATTATTAATGAGACAACTGGTGATTAGACTTAGACCTATCCGCCATGGTAGACTTTGGGCAATTTGCAATTGGACCAATTAACAACTCTGTTCGAGACACCTCACTACATTTTGTTTTTATTTTTTTTTATATATATATTAATATAAAACTCAATCGAAATGAATGTATCCTTACAATTTTGTAGGATCGATTTTTTCTCCGAATTGCGTGGACTAGAATAAGGAAAATATTAGAATTCACACAAAAATGATTGATACCGTGTAGAAATTTAAAATGAAATATAATATTGTAGAAGCAAGAGAGAATAAAGACAATTTTTTCGGTTAGTTAAGCCTTAGAAGCCTATATTCACAAAAACAGCTTAATAGAATTATATAAGTTGTCTTTCATAATTACTTGTTTAAATTTTATTAGATTCGAACAAATAATTTAAGAGGATTCTAATTCAAGAGTTTATAATGATATATTTTTCGGTTTGTATTTTCATAATTCAAAGAAGAAATAGGAAACTAGACAACATATAGATTCAATGTTTTATAGAAAAGTGAAAAAATTTTATTTTATAGTGGATTTTTTTATTTGAATAATAATATAAAAAATTATTGATGTAATATAAAAAGTGTAAAAACAGTTAAAATATTTTTGATTTGATATTTTTAAAAGAAGTGAAAAGAAATAAAGGGAGAATGAAAGTAGTTTGTCAAACTAGCCTAATATGATTTTAGCTTTAGATTATAAGTATAATAATTATATAGTAATTTTTTTAAAAGTTATAATTAATTACTTTTAATTCATAGTAAATTAATAATAATAAGAATTTATTATTCTGTCCTCGCACAAATCCCTGGTAGTGTTTCTCCAGGCATCACTTCCCCTTTCTGTTTCTCGTCAACGAAATGTCGTCCACATTGGAGAAAGGCTCTGCAGATCTTCAACCCGCAGAGCCTAAGAAACAGAACCTCCGCAAAGCCTTCAACCACCTCAAAACTCACGCTGCTGCCGTTGCCAATTTCACCCTTCAATGGCAGGACCTGGAGGACCACTTCCTCTCCATCCACAATTCAATCCAAGCCAAACTCCAAGCCGAAAAGACCCAACTTGCTCCATCCCTCCAATCCCAAGCCAATTTCCAACAAACCCTTTTCACTCCCATTCTCCTTTCCAAAGCCAAATCCCAGGAAACCCAATTGATTCCGACCCTCCAATCCCAAGAGACCCAATTGACTCCAGCCCTTCAATCCCAAGACAAATGCAAAGAGACCCAATCCGTTTCCAAAGAAACCCAGTTGGCTCCAACCGTTCAAATCCAATTCAGTACAGAAACCCAATTGATTCCAACTCTTAAATCCCAAGCTAAATCTAAAGAAACCCAATTTACAACCCTCCAAAGCCAAGCGAAAACTGAAGAATATGTGCCCGAAAATCCATCTGTTAACGGCATTCCAATATATGATGGGAAGGCATTGTTATTGTACTTGAATGAGCATCATTTGAAAGACCACGAATCGATGCGCGATGATTTATGTAATGCGCTTAAGGTTTCAGTGGATTCGGGGAAGCTAGTGCTTGAGGCAATGAAATGGTTTTATTCACTGGAAAAGAAGAAGGGAGATATAGATCCTGAGGTTGCTGCTGTAAGGAGGAGTTCTGTGCTTTTGTTAGAGGAGTTGATGCGAGTAAGACCGGTTATTAAAGCAGAAGTGAGAGAAGAGGCAGTGAAACTAGCCGTTGAGTGGAAGGCAAAGTTGAGCGTGGGGGTGGAGAATTCTTGGAAGATTTTTAGGTTTTTGCTGCTTTTGAGTGCATTTGGGTTAACGGGTGAGTTTCAGAGTGACGAGGTTTTGGACCTTTTTGTCTGTGTTCTGCAGCGAAAACACGCCCCTGAGTTGTTTCGAGCTCTTGGTTTTGCTGATAAGGCCTCTGGTGAGTTTTAGAAAATTGCTCTTGCCTTTTGAACTTGGCATTTGCATGAATAGATTGTTTTTAGAGTCCTTTTGGTAATTATTATTTATGTATTTGATATTCCTATTGCCTTTTGGAGTGGTAAATCAGTGGCCTTTTAGTACTAGTCTATAAATATTGATGTACTCTAGTTAGTGACAGTTAGTTGAGTGAGAATTTGTTTTCCAGTTGGTTGTGTGAGTTGTGATTACTCTGTTGTAGTGAGATACCATTCCCCTGGTGTGATGTCAGATTTTCAATTATAGTGTGCCTGTATGACTGTTGTCAGTCATATTCTGCATCAGTACTGTTCTTTCCTGTAATTTGGATAGTTGGTTGGTTTATATATTGGGAAAAATATAATGGCTGAAAGCTTGATTAGTTGGGCTGATTAGTTTCAATGCTTTTATTTGAACATGCATATAATGCTCTGAGAAGTTGATGCTTTTTCCCTTTGACGAATTCCATATTCGGTCACCTTGTGTACCACCACTGCTAATGATTGGAGTGGCCATGAGACATTCATCCTGTATAATTTGGTGTGCAAGAGTTGTTTAGTATCAATTATCAAAAAGGCATCTTTCGTGGCTGGATGGCTTGTAATGGCTTATTATTTGTGCTTTAGAGACTTCTTGTGTACTTTCTTTTATATCTTTGTACTTGTCTACTCCCAAGATCAAATAAGAGTGGAATATTTGTGCAATCATAGTTATTATATGCTTATAGTGGTCAACCACTAGAATTATATAATCATGTTAAGTGTACATCATTTTTGGTAGGTGGGTTCTTTTTTCTGAAGAGGGTTTATGGTAACTTCGCTCGCTGTTGTGAGTCTTTGTACTGTTGGATGTTACAAGCTTTTCTTAGTAAATTATATTTTGCTTCTTACTTTTCTTTCCCTGCTGCTAGTGCGGTCACTTCTTGCTGCCTGTATCACATTGTCCCTGGCTTTTAATCAATAATCAGGAAATTTGGTAATTTTCTTTGGTTTCGTATTTCCTACATCCTTTTCTGAACTCTGATGGAGGGCCTACAATTCTGTTTTATGTGGACCAGATTTTATCCAAAAACTAATTTCACAGGATAAGCGACTTGATGCTATCAGATTTATTTATGCATACGAAATGGTTGACAAGTTCCCTCCAGTACCCCTGCTTAAAGCCCATTTGAAGCTTGCCAAGAAGTTTGCGATGAGTTGCAAGGGAAAAAACTCTCTCAAAGCACAGGTGTTTTTGCCCTTCTTTTTCTTTATCACAAATACTCTGATAAATGGAATCAATTTGCTGTTTCCTTATACTATATTCATTAATCTCCTTACAGGATGAGGCCACAAATAAAGAAATAGCTGCTATAAGAGCTGTAATAAGATGCATTGATGATTACCAGCTTGGATCCCAACTCTCTCCTGAGAACCTTAGAAACCTCATCAAGCATCTGACAGAGAAGAGAAAAGAGACGAAGGCTACTGCAACAGCCTCGGGTTCCAAGGCTCAAGTACGCCAACAGAGTGCAAATAAACGCACTGCCCCTGACAGCAAAGCTCAATTGCATCAGCAGAAGAGAAATAAGCGTCCTCGAAGAGACGCAGCTTTCTCAATCCACTCAGCACAGCCATCTTATCACAAACCAGCCGGCTTGTATGTGGGTCAAGGTGCAGAAACGGTAGCAGCAGCTTCTATGCCTAATGTTTCTGTTGGCCACTCTTGGCAACCAACTCATCATCAACCAGAAAGCTCATTCACTGGCCAACATGCACGATACTTAACCCCATCTGCTGGACAATATAGTATGGCACGCTCTCCTGATCCGCCGCATGCGAGCTTACCAGCCGGACCATATGGTTCGCAGCATTCCAGGAGCTTGACTGGTGGACCTTTCGGATTGATGAGCCCCACTCAGACTCGACAGTATGGAATGGCAGACTCTATACCCGGCACCGCCTGCATGAGCTCAGCAGCGGGGCATTATGGATCAAGTATTGCTGCAAATGGAAGCACTGGACGGATTGGACCAGCTGGAACCCTTACAGCCATGGGCTATGCTCCTAGTTCAAGTCCAGACAGATCCATTCCTTATTACTCGGGGCATCCACCTAGAACCTATAATCATTATGATTGGAGTGTAGACTATGATGCCCTGCCACCATCTATTTATCGTCATTAGATATTACTGTTTACAAGAATTTGTAATGCAGACATTTCTCTTTACGGTCTTACTTTTGCTTACGGTACAAGCAGTCTTGAGGGGCTTCTTTTCTTGCTCCCTTCTTCTGTCTTATCTTCCTCGATGAGACTTGGCTTGTCTTTAGTAGACCTTCTTGTGTACGGCTCTTGCAGGTAGAAAGAAAGGTCGTGCTGGTTTACTCTCTGAATGTTTTGGTGATTGCTACTATTTTTCTTGATGGTTATTAATGCTTTCCACAAATCTCATGATAATTTTCCCAGGTTTCCAATAGGATAAAGGTTCTGTTTGGATTTACGATTTCAAAACGTATAATTTTAAAATAACAATTTTAAAACATGTGATTTAAAAATGAAGTTGAATGTTTGGTAAAATCGATGTTTAAACTTTAAAATCGCAATTTAGTTTTTAAAAGTGTGTTTTCAAAAAATCACATATTTCCTTGCAGATTGAAAAAAATTGTTTTTTTCTATGTTTTTGGTTTGTTTTAAATTGCAATTTTTTAAAATGCACTCTCAAACGGTGTACTTTCTGTAATTTGGTTTAAAATCGCATGTCTGGCTTGTAAAAAAGCACTCCTAAACACACACACACAAAAAAAAAAAAAAAAAAGGAAAAAAAAAAAAGAAAAAGAAGAGGAAAAAAGAAGCAGAAGAAGAAGAATTAGGGGGGGGGGGGGGGGGGGGAGGGTGGTGATCTTTCGTTCATGTCTTTATTATAGTTAAAGCAATATAGCTTTTCATATATTGAAGACAGTTATGAGTCCTAACTTTGGATTTTTGGAGGTTTTTCTTATGTATCACATGGTCTAGAAGAGAAAGATTACACTTTGATGAAATAACAAATGAAAATACATGTAGCATCTAATAATAATTTTCATTGTCACGTTAATAAGTGAACACTTTTGGGAGTTTGTGTAGCACTCGTATAAAAATTGAACAGTACTTTTTTGGTGTTCTAGCCTAGAAGCTCGGTAAATGTAAGTCAATATGACAATATATATATATACACACACACACTAGGCTAGAACACCATAAAAGCACTGTTCAATTCTTATAGGAGTGCTACACATTCTCCCAAATATATATATATATATATATATATATATATATTCTAGTACGTCGTGGAGAAACATATAATTAAATATTTTTAATTATTTTCGTTATTGTTAAATTTTCCATAGCTCAATGATGTAATGATTTATTCTAAATTCCTATTCCTGCTAGATCTTTATTTATCATTGTGGGATCATGCAATTTTTCATGCTCCAAATGATTGTAAAAATTTCCTCACCTCAACTAGTAAACCAAACATTAGGAATGAATGTAACCATGGATGGAAATCATAAAAAGAACAGGAAGAGTTTTGCAGCCTTATGATCTCTTTTATAAGAGTTTGACTGTAAATGATTCTGTAAGATGTCCGTTGGGTATTCGGAGAAATGCTAAATACTATAATTCTATCCAATAATGTTGATGCGACATTCCCTCCCTACTCTTGAATTAATTCTTTAGTTGTCGGATGAATGTTAGATTTCATAGTATCTAACGTTCCTCATTATTCCATAACAGTTTGCGTGCTCTTTTCTGTCCCAATAAAGGCACGTACAGCACAAGAAACAGCCTGCAGATATATAGCAGCAAGGAAGCTCTATCAATAATAATAATAACTTCGTTTCCTCATCGGAAATTTACAGAACACGATTAAAGCAGGCAGGCATTACAATAAATCAAATCCTAAGATCTTATGGTAACAAAAATCATTATGATGTCAATGAGTGCGATTGAGAGGAAAAAGAAAGCAGGAAGCCCCTTCCCCAACGCTTGGGACTTGGGGTAAACGCAATCACCTATACATAATATATAGCCATTTCAAAACCTTATGGTACACAGCCTTCTCACTAGCTAAAAGGACAAGAAATATTTCACAAGCTGGTTCAAAAGCATGTGGAGTTCGTTGGATTCTCCTGAAGAAGTATACAATTTACAACACATTTTACATCTTTGCTTGGGCTTCTTCTCATTGCCCTTGAAGGAAACTCCGTTCAGTTGGTGATCCAGGAACATACGGAACAAAACCCCGGCCACCAAATACCGGACGCATGAAGGCATCATCAAACTTACGCCAGTAACGATGAACGGTATGCGTAGGAGTGGCCAGGAGTGCACGTATGCTGCCTGGCCGGGGAACAGTAAAGTCAACAAGGTCAGCCTCCGAGTCCTGCCCCTCTCCAAGAAGTGGTACATTGAATGATTTTGGAGTCGATGAATCTGACAGTACCATGCTGGTTGTGTGTTTTGTATGAGGCAGTAAGAACCTTATAAGAGGTTTAGTCAACAAACCAAACACCTGACCAGAATCAAATATGAAGGGTGATTACAATCATCTAGACCATTGACATTTCATATATAAAATTCTTTCAGAAAAAGTAACTAACATCTCTTACATAAAAGAAAACCTTAAATCTGATTTACATAACTGCTACAAAAACTCATGGGAAGTGCCGTTGGTTATCTTATTCCCCTAAGAAGCACCACACCTTTTAAGGAAAAAAACTTTGATATGGAAGAGCTGCCATTGGCACAGCTTTGAGCTAAATGGAACAATTATATTCTTGGAAGATGGGGATGGTTAATAAACTTAATAGCAACAACCTAAATAGTAAGCATTATATTCCTCAACTCCTCTTTTCATTGTGTACCTAGTAGCATTCCCAGAAAATTACAAACCCTTGGCATATCAAGAGGCCAAATCAGGCTATTTTAATATGACTTCAAAAATATTTGACTACATAAATAAGTTTGAACCTCAATGGGGGAGCCATATGCACAACTAAAAAATCAGAGAAGAAGAAAGAATGGCAAGAAAATATTTATTGTTAGAGAACCCATTAAATCCAGTCAAAACAATTTCTCAAATAACGAAATAGGCAGATGTCTCACCACTGTGCTGAAAAGAACAACAGTTATGGTGCTGGTGATCATGATTGCATTTGTTCGCAATTGAGTGTGCCCCCCCCTTGTGAACTGCATTGAAAAAATTATAAGTTTTACTGAATAATCTCTTCTCTCTCTCTCTCTCTCTCACACACACACACACCATTTTCTACACAACTAATTTCCTGCAGGTTATTTTATTTCGCAACAATTCTTCTCTCTTACTACTTTAAATTCATAGGTTTGTTTGCCCCAAATAAAATAGCATGCCTACATCTTACCTGATTATAAGCGAGTGCCATAGACACAGCACCTCTCATGAGACCAGCCCACCATATTATCACCTACAATACGAAAGATTCTGGCGTGATTTGGTAGATCAATAAAGTAGGACAGAGAAAAGAATTATTCTGTTACAGAAACAGAATCCATACTTGCTGCCTGAAGCTGATTTTCTCGTTTGGAGATTTTTTAACCAAGTTGATTAAAAGTGATAGCGGGAAAACAAAAGCTGCTCTTCCAGCCATAATCAGAGCTAGCAATATTGAACTCACTGCAACCGATGTTCCAGGGCTGCCAAAAGGAAAATCAAACATGGGATGTAAAAGCAACAAATAATGTTTCAGTAAGGAAGCTATGCCATAAATTTTGCCTGAAAAGTACATAGAAGTACCTAATAGCTATAAGGTTCAATACATCAAGAACTCAGAACTACAAAGACAAGCTAGTCTAGTCATCTGCTAGTATGTAGATAATACCTGTTACTGGCAAATCTCCACTTTTCAATGTCCAAGGCATCCATTCCAACATAAAGGAAGATAAAAATCTCAGCAACAAATGAGAGAGTTGCAAAAGCATGCCTGCAATAATTGGTAGACAAAACTAAAGCATTAGGCATATGACAAATTGACTATGTTCCAATGGGTTCAAATAGCTTGAATAACTTCTAAGACGCACTTGGTGGTGATTCTTGAACTCTCAGTTACGTTGTGCCAGGTGTAATGGGACATCACAATCCCACAAAAGAAAACAGTGAGAATGCCACTCAAATAGAACAACTGCAGAACAGATCAAATAAACTGGCATCTTAGTGGTATGATTAATAATTAGCAAAACATCAAATCAAAATAAAACACTTGAAGCTTAGAATGATAAAAAAAAAAAAGGCGCCATAGAGCTATTAGAAGTCTTACTTCAGCCAGCATATATGAAAGGTATGCCATGAGGATCATAAGGGCAACTTCACGATCCGTAGAGTGCCTGGATTATGTCAGAAATTATATTATTAGTCTATTTTCAGTACATGATTATAAGATATTCCTTCCCTACAGAGTTTGATGATCTTTTAGCCCAAATTGGGAGACAATCTTATAGATTAGGTATCACAAGTAGTCTTTGCCAAGAAACAGTTCTCCATTATCTCTAAATTTTTTTATGATTAACTCAACCCCTCATCCAACTGATACAGACAAAAGAAAGCACCTTGATAGTAAGACCAGTTCACTTTCAACAAAGAAGATCAATTGTATGATATAAAGACCAAACAAGGCACCATCTTATTATGAGCCTTGTCCATTTTCAATATTGGTACAATAGTCAATGGAATACTATTATTCGAATGGTAATAAAAGCAGCATAATTTGATCTTTCCAATTCTGACAATATACCTGCCAAAATAAAGCTTTTTGATGATGTATGCACTAACCAGCCCAGTCTGCAGGAGGAAAGAGATTGTCATATCACAGTAGAATAGCACATTGAACATAACATACTTGTGCAATAACACAAACGTGTGTGTGTGTGTGTGTGTGTGTGTGTGAGAGAGAGAGAGAGAGAGAGACTTACTATCGCCCCTAGCATTGTGCTTGTGAGAAACAAATAAAAGAAGTTGCCAATAAAATGCAAAGCAATTCTGGGGTCGATATGATTGAGATCAAAGCTCTGGATCGCATTGAAAAGCACCACCGATGTGGCATCATTTACAACACCCTCCCCAAATACAAGACTATAGAGTAACGGTGTCTCATCCTGATTAAGCACCTGCACCGTTACATTGAGAGAAGTTTAGTTTTGAAGCATTGGTACCTTAACTGTTCGAAGACACTGCCAAAATGCTCATATCTGCCATACCTGCAATGTGCATACAGAATCCGTTGCAGCAAATATTGCACCAATTGCTGAAATAGTAGATGAATACAGTGAGAACCAAACAGCAAACAGAGTTACAAGAAAAAGGAAGGAATAATAAAGGTGTGTACCAAGATAATCCCCTATATCCAGCGAACCAATATCCATTTTTTTGAAGAACTGAATAACACCTGTGTCAAGCATAGAATTTTATCCACAATAAGATACTAAAATAAAATCCAATCACTCAAATTAGTTTTCCTTTTCTTTGCTGGGTCAAACATACATTAATCCATTTCAAACATGTAAGTGGTACAAGCATGGTGAAGGCAAGAAAAATTTAATGAAAAAGACTCATGCATATTACTTTGCCAAGACCTAAGCCATTTTGCCCCAAGTAGCCAACTTATAGATGAAGTTAACCGCTGAGTATGCGTATATCAAACCTCTTTCCATCCTCTAAGACAAGATGAATAAGTAATACAGTGCCTCCAAAAAACATCTCTGAGTATAAAGATAAAATGCCAATGCAATTCAATCACACAAATCACGGAAATAAACTGATAGATATGAGCATTATCACTTCTTCACAAAGTGTAACTGAAAATCCAGATTATTTTATTTTATTTTATAAGTAATTAAATCTTATTAGAAAGGGCAGAAGAGCGCAATCCTAATACACAAAAACTATACAAGAGAAACCCCGAAAAGGGAGAAAAAGAAGAACAAAAATCCAAAATTCAGAAAAACCAAATAAATGTGGACTATTGTATGTTGTTGTCCATATATAGAGGGATTTAATCATAATGTTCTTTATCTCGACCACCGAAATCTCACAATCTTCAAAGCTCCTTGCATTCCGCTCTTTACAAATGCACCACGTTAATCACAAAGGTACCATTCTCCAAACTTCTCAGATGTTATGGCTTATATGACCTCTCCAACTTGACAACTCAATTACCTTTCTCAGCATGACCCATTCTACACGAAAAATAGACGAAAAATCGAGACCATAATTCTCTTGCCACTTCACAATGAAGTAGATGACCTATAAACTCCCAACTCCTCTTACACATACAACACCAATCCACCACTATGACATTCATCTTCCTCAAATTATCCAATGTCAATATCTTCCCAAGAGCCGACGTCTACCCAAAGAACATCACTCTTGAAGGGACCTTCAATCTCCAAATACTCTTCAAAGGAAAAGGAGAACCAACAAGAATGGATAACGCATGATAAAAGGACCTTACTTCAAGCTTTCACTTCTTAGAAGAGATCCAACACATTTTATCTTCTCCACCTTGTCTCAGTCTGATAGAGTACAAAAGATCAAAGAAAGAAGTGACCAAGTCCACCTCCCAATCATGCATTGGTCTGGTAAAAGAAATATTCCATTGAATATTTCCAGTAAAGGACTGCATATGATCCGCCACCCACACCTCGTTACATTGTGTAGTACTAATTCCGGAAAAACTATCTTCAAGGGTTGGTTCCCACACCACAAATGATACCAAAACCTTATCTTGGACCCATCTCCCACCTCATATCTAACAAAACTCGAAAAAACTCCCCACTCCCTCCTTATATATTTCTATACTCCCACTCTGAAAGGCCCCACTACCTCCTTGGAACACCTACCTCTCATTGTGCTATCATTTTGGTTACCACTACCAAACTCCACAACGTCCCTCTCTCTCTCTCTCTCTGTATCATAACGCCTCTCTCTCAGTAAAACATAATCCAGATAATTGAAATACATTTTACATTCATTACTTCCAAATAAATAGCACTTATACAAGTTACCAAGGAAAAGGTTGTAAGCTTTCAAAATGTCCCTAGTCAATTCAACTCCACAAGCCTATTACTTAAGAATAACTAGATATACATTGCTTCTTCTGCTAAAGTAGCAGCACAATCTTTAAAATCATAAGCAAGATTATCTGAAGATTGTGATCCTCCTGGAACATCAGTATAGCAGACACCATAGAAAATAGTCAGCAGCAACCTCTGTTGGCAAGAGATAATTATGACTTCTGTGAACTTAGGGACCATGTCAAAAGCTTAATTAGGACTGGGGAATGGAAGATGACATCAAATGCTAGCAAGCAGTTACTAATCAGATAACTGTTCCCATGCAGTCAGGAAAAGGTGATGAAAAAGAGACATCTATCTTCACTTCTTGGTTCAAAAGACCGTATTAAACCAAGGAGCAAGAAATAGAATGGATGACAGAACTTCATAGATGGACTGATTTAATTAAGTGAAGAAAGCAGCCTTTGTAGTGTCAATCCTACCTTGGGTTTACTGATTAAGTTCAAGAACAAAGCTACATAAGTTCCAAGCGGAAACTTACTCCAATAGATGGGTTAATATTGAATACAGATGGCTCTCTTACCACTGAAAAAGGAGGTTCATGTGGTGCTTTGAGAAGTCATGAGCGCAGCTGGTCTTGCTTTTGTGGATGCATGTGAGGCTAGAATTGTGTTACAGCATGAAATGGAAGCGATCAACAGTGGTTTGGCTTTAACTGCTCAAAGTGGCATAAGAAGAATGGGGACTTGCACTGACTCAATGAATGCCCACCATATTTTGAATGAGCAGTAAGGTGTCCAGGAAAAAAATAAAAATTATACAGGAATTAATGACTCCCTCAGTCATTTTGTAGATTAGTGATGTTACCATCAGTCAGATAAGTCATAGCTTGGATGACTATATAAATGTTATTGTATAGATAGGATAGACCTTTTTTTGTCTTGAAGAGATTCCAAAAATCTTTCATTATCCATGTGAGGAGTATTAACCTATGTACCCTTTTCCATTAGTTTGTCAAAACAACTAGCAAAACAGCAACAACAACAACAACAACAATAATAATAATAATATCCTCCAGACTTCATTTAATTTCTCTTCTGAAAACACAATGCCAACAAGAGAATCAATAATTTGAAGAACCCAGATTTTTATAATTACCTCCTCTGCATGCAGCTCTCAAGCAGAAGGCTCAAAACCCTCTGTCCCAAGAACTCTACAAGTAACCACTTTATGTTTATCAGCAAACTTTACTCTGTTGGATCCAGAACCACAATAGGAACTGTTTGTTTGATGAGAAATGTTAGGTGTACCAAATTTTTTACCAAGATATGAATACCAAGATGATGTGGAGCTTATTCATTGGAGATGATCAAAACAATTAATAAAAAAAATGCTACGGATACTAAGGAATAAGCTCCACATCATCTTGGTACCCATCTCTTGGTAAAAAATTTGGTACTTCTAGCATTTTCTCTTGTTTGATTACAGTGGTCATTGTACATGGGTTTGAGTGAAATGTTAAAAAAGTCAAAGACACTCCAATTTTCCAATTACTAAAGAAACTGCATGAATTTGACAACTCCCAAACTGTGCATTCACTAACTGTGCTAATGTTTCCAGCCTCTAATACTGCTGTTACAGCAATCGCATCACAAATCTTCCTTCCCTTCTTCAATAATTGTAGATTACAAATTCCACCATGCAAATAAATGCTAATTACAAATTCGAATGAAATTTATAACCTGAAAACAAATCCTAATCTAAAGTTTCTTAGTTTGTTAACGAGACTCACACTTCTCCCTTATAGCGTTCCCCATATATTATTCACTCCTTTAACAAGCTTATTTTGTCACAAATGGAAAGCTTAATCTATTACTTCAGATTATAACACAGTATCATCGGCAAGTCAATAGGGGTCTAGGGGTCAATACGTCACCCACAAGTTATAACCGATCTGGTTTCAGGAGCATTGGTGAAGAGGGAATATAAAATCAAAGAATCATAATAATCATAATAATAACAATTATTATTATTATGACAATGATGATGATGATGATAGGTACAATTCTTTAGACATTATAACCTTTACTTGCTGCAAACATCTAATACAACAACCAATTCATTTGACGGCATGCCACAGTAAGCCCAAAATCATGTGATTATTACGATACTGTTATCCAAGCTGCATACACATGGAAATGAATACTACCCAAATTATAGTCAAATTTAAGTAATCCAAAAATTGAAACAAAGGAATGATGTGACACTATTAGGGGAATAGTGGAGAAAACCACTGCCCACAAATGAGAATGCTTTCCAACAGAAAAAAGGTGCAGCTTAACATACTTCGTATGATGGTTTTTCCTGCCTTTGTACAACTCAAAAGCAAACTTATGCATAATTAAAACAACAGCAAAGTCACCAGATTTACCTAAGGATATGATGCCGCAGGATATTAATGTACCAACAGCACCAAACAACACAATAGTAATAAAGTTAACAAAAAACTGCTTCTTTTTCACCTGAAACCTGGCGCAGATAATAGAGATTAAGATCATATATCAAAAGACTGGGAGAAGAATATTATAAAAAATAAAAATCCATCATTAACATGAAGTTAACAGAAGTAAATATGTAAATTTCAATCATAAAAAGAATATACATGACACTCATCTCAATCAAAACACGACTGTGAACTACCTTGTTGCAACCATGCTTTATTTTCTTATCTTGCTGAGTCAACAGATTGGTTGTTTTAGTAGCTTCACTTGCCAGATAATAACAAAAAGGAGAAAGGAGGTGAAATTTGTGTTAGCATTCCAGAAACCATGAAATTGGTAACTGATTGACTTGGTTACTGAAACTACGTCTACAACCTTGAGATTCTAGAATTCTACATTCACAAGAATAAAATGCCCATGCTCTTGAAGAGTGAAGTACCATGTTGGGCACATTTCATATATCAGCATTTCATATCTTCCAGTAAACTATCAAATTTCTTCCCACTATTTTTGCAGCATTAACTTTGCAAATATCAACTACATTTTTGCAATTTAGATGTTTAAAAACACATCAATACCATTTGAAAGCTCATAAAATCTGTGCTCAAGTATCTCGTAGTTCTTTTAAATCTTGATATGTTAAAATTATCTAATTCAACACCACACCAAGTCAGTTTCGTCCACTCTTGCCTGTTCAAATGAAACATAGCTAACTGAAAATCAATAGGTACTGAGAACTTGTTCCTGATTAATGGAGACGTCAAAGCTGAACCTGTTAGATGTTACAATCTTTTTAATAATCCATTTAAATGTTTCTGTCTAAATTTTTTCTTTATAAGTAATTCAATCTTATTAGAAAGCGCAAAGGGGCACAACCCATGTGTAATACAAGAGATACACCCACTTTAAGGGAAGAAAAAAACACATCCAAAAATTCTAAAAACTTAGAGAAGCGAGAGTCATTGGTAGCAACCATCCACCCATAAAGGGTTTCAACAACATATTTTTAAACTCTACCATTGTTCTCACACAATCTTCAAAATCTCGAGAGCAGCGTTCTCTCCATATACACTACATCATACACAAAGGGAAGCCATCCTCCAAGCTTCTGAATTATGGTGACTATCAAATTGGCCTCTAAAACTCACCAATAACTACACCACCCGTTTGGGCATTACCCAATCTATTCCGAAAAGATAGAAAACCAAACCCACAAGTCTCTATCTACTTCACAATGGAGCAAAAAATAACCAATAGATTCTCCACTCTTCTTACACATGCGACACCAATCCATTCTTATGACATGCCTTTTTCTTAGATTATCCAATGTCACAATTCTCCCCAACACTGCTGACCAAACAAAGATAGCCACTCTCGAAGGCGCCTTGCTTCTCCAAGTGCTCTCCTAGGGGAAAGAATGGCTAGCGGGGGAATTGGGGGCATGATAAGAAGATGTCACCTCAAAAGCCTGCCTTTTGGCAGGGATCCAATAGACCCTCTCCTCGTCTCAGCCCGATGAAGTACAAGAGCTTGAAGAATGAAGTAACCAGCTCCATCTCCTAATCATGCACGAATTTGACGAAGATAGCATTCCACTAACAAGTGTCATTTGAAAATTGCATATGTTCTGCCACAAAGGCCTAAGATCGAGCAATGCTAAACTACACCGGAAAAGCTTCCTTCAATGTCTTATCTCCAACCCACACTTCATGCCAAAACCAAATTCCAGACCTGTCTCCCACCTAAAATCTCACAAATCTAGAGAAATTCCTCCACTCCCTCCAAATATTTTTTCACACTGACCCCATAAGACCCTTGCACCGCATTGGAGCACCACCCACCCCACAAGCCCTTGTGTTAGCTTCCACCACTAGTCTCCACAAAGCCTCCATTTCTGTGACGTAACGCCAAAGCCATTTCCCCAAGAGGGCTCATTTGCACAAAATCAGAGTCCTAACCCCCAAATATCCTAAAGATAGCGGAGTACAAATCTTGTACCAGCTGACTAGATAGAATTTAAACTCCTCACCACAAGAAATCCTTCTTAACTTTCTTGATATAGTTAGCAACTCCAACTGCGATGGAAAAAGGGACAAAAAATAAGTAGGAAAATTCGAGAGAGGGATTTTAATCAAAGTGATCCTACCATCCTTTGCCAAATAAGACCTCTTCCAACCTACCAAATGACGTTCCATATTTTTAATAATACCATTCAAGATAGATTTTGCCTTAAATGGAGCCCCCAAAGGAAGACTTGAATACTTCATATGAAGAATTTCACTTATAACCCCTGATTTTTCATCAGTTTTGAAAAAAGGTACCCAAACTTTAAAAAGTGTCAATTTAGGGTATCCATCTTTCAATTTTTTTTCAATTTCAACCATCCATTAGAATTTTCCGTTAAATCCGGTCAAAATTCCCAAAATACCCATGTGTTTATTTATTTTTTAATATATATAAATTTTTCAAAGATTTATTCATGGATATTTTTGCAAATTCCGTTAAATTGTTACCAACATTTAAATCTTAGCAATTTTTTTTCTTTCAATTTATTTCAATTTCAACCCTCCGTTAGAATTTTTCGTTAAATCTTGTCAAAATTTTCAAAATACTCATGTGTTTATTTTTAAAAAAAAAATTATAAAATTTTTCAAAGATTTAGGCATGAGTATTTTTGCAAATTCCGTTAAATTTTTACCAACATCTAAATCCTAACAATTTTTTTTTTCCTAAAAAAGGGAGGGGATATTTTGGAAATTTTGACAAGATTTAATGAGAAATTCTATCAGAGGGTTGAAATTGAAAAAAATTAAAAGATAGATACCATAAATTGACACTTTATAAAATTTGGGAACCTTTTTTTGAATGTGATAAAAGAATAGGGGTTATAAGTGAAGTTTTCCCTAATTAATAGGCAAGAGGACACCTTATACTCAACGATACTAGCCAAGCCTCCAACATCATCCATGCGCCAACGGGGGGGACTAACTCTGATTTAGCTAGGTTAATTTTCAAAATATAAGAAAAGGCACTGCAAATTATAGTTAATTTTCTGTCTAAAATAACTTTTAAGTATCAAAATATATCCAATATTTCTGACATCCATACATTCTGATTCTTGTTTCAGATATTTTACATCAAATATTTCTGTGACTTTCCTGATATCATAAGCTACTCCCAAAAAACCCTTGGGCATTGCAGTCCCTTCAACTATCTACACAGCATATTCCTCAAATAGAAGATATTCCTATTGTGAAATTCAACTGACATCATCCATGATCTTATCTGCTTATACTTTTAGTAAATTTTGCACCTCTACTGTATTTTGCAAAATCAAATTTGACATGTCAAATTAAGAGAACCCCCTAATTTACAAACTAAGGCAGTGATACTGCTGAAACACGTTTTTGAGTTCCCAAAAGATAAGCAAGTTTGAAGATAATTTGAGTTCTTTTAGAGAAACACATGGCAATCGAAAATGACATAATTAGCAATATAAGCTACCTACGACAATGTCAAGGCAACCATCAAAACCATAGAGAAACACACACGTAACCAACAATTGTTGCATATCAAAAAGCAAATAACTCAAAATATGTGTCAGAAATCAGTATAGAACGGTTTTCTACTTCCTCTTAGATGCCTTTCTTGTATACTTCCTGTGTACTTGATTGCGCTTTGCGCTTTTTAATGATATTTCTCTTACTTATCAAAAAAAAAATCAGTATAGAACACAAATTGCTCTATTTGCTAAAAAACCAGTCTAATGAGACTACAAATTTACCCAGCATTAAATATTATTGGCGGCAGAAGATATATAAAGAAGAGATCTTCACTAAAGACCAAAAGATGCGAGCTTTTTCCCCCGCTAAACAGCAAAATAACAACCCCAGTACACACACCCTGCAACCAACCAACACAGAATAAATGAAGATTAGCCACTTTCACTTTAACAAATCAAGATAACTACCTATACTGATGACTTAACGTACATAAGAACTCAAATAAATGGGTACGAGTGAAACTCACAATTAAAAGGGCAGTGATCGACTCGTTCACCCATCGGTTCTCCTCAAGAAGATGGCCGATCACAATACAAGCACAAAGGAGGGCCACAAATAGGTTCATGGAAACCACGGAGGCATGATCAGAAGTGGATAGCATTTGAAACCTTGACACGAAAGAATTCAATTCGATAGCCATTGTTTCCACCTCCTCAAAATGCAACCAGATTATGATAGTCAATTTAGAAGATCTAGATTTCCTTTAGGCGAAGAATATACAAAGAATCTATGTCTCCGAACTGTCCATATCATAAAGATCCTTGCAACTCAACAACCAAACCAACTCTGCATTAGATAAACCAGAAAGTGAGCACATTTCTTTGTGTATTTTATCGCAGAAGTCAGAACTATACAAAATGCTTCAACGCAGTAAAGACCAGCTAAAACGCACTTTTCAGAACAGAAAGAGAAGAAAGATGCGAAAAGAAAAGGTACATCAAGAAAAGAAACAAGTTTTGAGAACCAAAATAGATCACAAGGCAGAAGGAGAAGAAGCTTTCGTTTTAGCCCAAAGAAATGAAAATCACGACAATGTTTGGTTGCTGAGAAAATGCAACAAAAGTATAACAATTTCGGTCCAAGTGAATATGAATCGTCCATCGCTTCCACTTTCCGGATTAAAAAAAAAAAAAAAAAAAACAATTTTCTGATTCAAAATTTTGTTTTGTTTGCTTTTCTTTTCTTCTATCAGCAACCAAACGGGTCAAGTCGCTTCCGAGGCCTAGAAACATGAAAAAAGGCTCACCAAAGCGCCTCGGGGCCACATGCACAGAGAACGCATGGCACGCACGAAGTTTGCGAATTGGCGCATCAAACACCGAAACACAGACCGAGACTTCAAAGAACAGAGAGAGAGAGGAAGCAATCAATCTCTGGTTCGAATTCCTCGCGCAATGCAAGATCTACAGCTCCGTAATTCTCGCAAAATCCACCAATCTCGGGATCACAACAATCTCAGGTACGCTAATTTTTCCTCAGAGACAGCGAGAGAGGATGAGAAAACAAGAGACAGAGAGAGAGAGAGAGAGAGAGAGAGAGAGAGAAAGCTGTGGAAAGAGAGAGAGAGAGACGTGTGGTTCGGGAAGACACAGAGACAGGACATGAAAACGAAAGGGAGGAACTCGTAGAGAGGTAGTGAATGAAATGATGGTATAATACGGAGGGCGCAGAAGAAGACTACGGTGAATCTTCGATCCTGACCGTCCGTGTCATAACCTCGATCTAATATACTACTATTTTGGCGGGTAGAATAATAGTAACGGTCGGTCATGTGCGATTTGATTTTGATTTGACTGTCAAATTGACTGGTTCCATTAATGTCCTTTGTTTTTATCTTCTTTACTACCTCATTAGTCAATCGCTCTTTAAAGAAAAGTATTTATATTATATAGTATTATTGGACACATGTACTTTGATTAACTTATTTAGTAATATTATTATCGGTTATATTATACACAGACGCGTGGAGTCATTCCGCGCGAACCTTCGATAGCCCGTGTCTCTCAAGGCATCCCCACTCCGACTTATCACTTGAGTGAAGATTAAGGTTTTAGCTTAACTTTAGTTAATATTAAAGTGTAATGCAAAATAAAGAGTTGGAGTCCTCCCCAGATGCTCGCGTTTTGGGGATTTAACATTCGAGATAAGTAATCGTTCATGAGAATTTCAAAATAATTTATCGTCATACATGATTATTAGGGTTTAGAGGCACGATCAACTCACAAGATAGGTGGTCACGGCCTACCCTGCCACCCTCCTTTGAAAGGAAATTTCACTCTCGTGGGTGGGTGCCATTGCCCCATGGAGAGGTCCAACCCAAGGGAGAGGCCCCCCGTTGGTGGGTGGCGGGGTGGATCTTCCTCGTAGGTGGGTTTGTCCATCGTATCTTTCTTTATTTCCTTTTTTTTAAAAAAAAAAAATACTTATTTATTTTTTTGTTTCTTTTGTTTGTAGAAAATAGTGTTGTGACGTAATGATATGGTGTTTAGGACACATGGCAGACACTAATAGGTCTTGATGTGGTGGGTTATTAGGTTTTTTTTAAGGAATATGGATAAAGAGACTAACAAAGTTAACGAGACAACCGTGAGTACCATTTCAAATGACTTTTGAAACAAGGGTAACCATTTGATAAATGTCCAAACCACATGGATGACTAAGATATTTAACCCTAATTGTTTGCCTGTAGTTTACTTTTAAACAAAATGGCTTCAAGTTCTAATCATGATGTTGGCTTTAAAGCATTTTGTAATTTATTGAAGATTACACATACAATTATTTTATAATTTTTTACGTTTGTTAGCTCGTTATTCGACTAAAAAAATTGTAATTATTTAATACTTTCTAATCACATGCTACTATATGTCAAAAATTGTAAAAATTTATAAAAAAATTGCATGTTTAAAATTTCTCTTTATTAAAATAAATGCCCAAAATTACCCATAGTTTCATCGAGATAATTCACATTGTGTATTTCAAACATTTAATCACTTTAATACAACTCCAAAGAGATTTTTTTTTTAAATAATAATAAATAAATAAATAACAGAAAAAGTAAAAAAAGCGAAGAACAAAATTTCCATACTTTGGAGGGCATGGTGTCAGCAAAGATAGACCATAATGTAGAGGATTATTTACTCAAAGGAGCTGCACCTAAGGGTGTAAACGAGCCGATCTTGAACGGGTATTGCCTGTTCGGGCTCGGCTCGTTTAACAAACAGTAAAGCTCGAGCTCGAGCTCGAGCTCGACACGAGCTGAAAAATCTTGTGCGAGCTCGGCTCGCGTAACAAAAACTATTGTCCGAGCTCGAGCTCGAGCTCGGCCATTTTGGTCGATCCCGAGCTCGAGTACTCGGCTCGAGCTCGGCTCGTATCATAATTTAAATTATTGACTTTAGCAAAAAAAAAAAAAAAAAAAAAAAACCACAAATTTTCAAAATAATGTGCACTTGCACGTATTAGAATTTTGCAATAAAAGCAAACAATAAGGCAATTGCCAATGAGTCTAGAATCTGAATTACAATTATCTATGAATCTATAATAAGTAATTAAATATGGTCAAATTGATCATTATGAATTTATGAGTCATAAATCATAATTCATAACTACCTACTAATAATACTAATATTATATGATCATACGATCTAAGTATTATTATATGATAGCATATTTAATGTATTAACATGATTTAACAACTCGTATGATCTTAAATCTTAGATCTTAGATCACGTGATGTAATGATTATTAAGTATTTAATGATAAACTCATAACATATAATAAAGTGATTGCATATTTTATATTTACATGTCATATGGCACAATGTTATATTATTATATGATCATATAGTCATATAATCTTATTATATAACATGAATAATATGATTAAGTATACAAATTGTCATTATATCATATGACTAATAATTAATTATTGATATTATTCACTTTTATTATTTTATATACCTATAACCAATTAATATATACTAACTAATAACTATTGTTATTTATTACTTAATTTATGCTTACATATAGTATATTATTTATTAATATACTATATTATAAAACTATATATATATATATATATATATACGAGTCGAGCCTTAATAAACGAGTCGATCCTTATATGAGCGGGTTCACGAGCTTTAGTCGAGTCAAGTCGAGTTTATACGAGTTTGCATCGTTTAATAATCGAGTTTGATTTTCGTGTTCACGAGTAACTCATTTAATAATCGATTAGAGCACGAGTCGAGTTTATTCGAGCCGATCTCGAGTAAGCTCACGAGTAGCTCAGCTCGTTTACACCCCTAGCTGCACCCAACTCCATCACGGATTCACAGGAGTAGTCCCTGGACTAAAATAGGTTTGATGTTGATAAGTATCACGGAACTACAATTAAAGTTTTCTTCTTCTTCCTTTGTCAATTTAAAATTATCCCTTCGTTTACCAATTACATCTTAAAAAAAAAAAAAGAAAAAAAAAAAAAGCAAAACCTTTTCCATGAATAGTGTCCCTTGTTAGATATCTACGTGTTTGTTAGCCACAACTATAATAAACAAATCATTCACACCAAATCAGGCAATTTAATTTATTTTTTTTATGATAGGTTTTTTTTTTAGTATTATGATGTAACATAAAAGTAAGAAAAAAAAAAAACAAAAAAAATAAATGTTTTGTAAGTATTTATATTTTAAGTTGTTTGTTAGTATTTTTGTTCTGAAAACAAAAGTGAGAAAATGGTTTTAAGAACAAACAAACAGAAAATGGCTTTATTTGTTAATATGCTTTGTGGGCGATCTTTTTTTCTTTGTTCTTGTTTTCTTAAAAAAAACGTTCTGATTTAACACAAAGGTAAAATCTGTTTTTGTGTTTTTATAAGTATTTGAGAGAACTTCACTTAATGGTACCGAACTATCAGTCTATTTGACTTAAGGATACTAAACTTCAAAACGTCTCAAACTAATGTATCTAATTTTCAAAACATCTCAATAACAAGTACTTTGTTATGATTTACTGTTAAATCCTACCAAAATTTCCAAAATACCCCTCCTATTTTTTAGAAGAAGAAAAAAATTGCTATGATTTAGGTGCATATTGGTCAGAATTTAACGGAATTTGTAAAAATACCCATGTAAAAAAATAAACACATGGGTAATTTTGAAATTTTGATAGGATTTAACAGCAAATCCTAAATTGAGACGTTTTGAAGTTCAGTGCCCTTAGGTCAAATAGGCCGATAGTTCGGTACCCTTAAACGAAGTTCTCCCAATTATTTATTAGTGTTTTTATTTCAAAAAGAGAAAACAAATGACAACTAGCAAGAATTTTAACATACGGAGCCGAGACTTTTTGTTAAATTTGTCTTAAAATTTGAGTGTATAACCTCAACTCACTTAATTGCCTAATTGCTTACAATTTTATCTCAATCATTCAACCATATATATATATATATATATATATGGTTGAATGATTGAGATAAAATTGTAAGCAATTAAGTGAGTTGAGGTCGTTGTCTATCCACGTATACAAGTGATTTGGAAGCTTGCTAGCTAGCATACAAAACTTATGGTCAAAATGGAAGACAAAGCCATGTTTTGAAAGCAACATGTATTAATGTATACAATAATAAATGGTAGCAGTACTGCCTGGAATCTAAGGTAAGATCTTGAAAAGTATAGGTACATATGATATGCGACAATATATTATTGTTAATTTGCAACCTTTTTGAAAGGGGTCTTAAGTCTTAACCAGCATTGTATTGTTTATATATATAAGAAACAAATTAACAATATAAATAACAAAATAAACAAAAGAGAACATGGCATGGAGTCGATCTAGCTGGAGTTTTTGGTAGATCCCATGTGATTAGGCATGCTCCCTGTGTGTGAGAGTGTGCATTTTATTGTTTATTCACGTTACATGTTGCTTAATTAGCTCTTTCTATGGTCTCGATCTCATGCATGTATTCTTTATAAAATATTATATGTATTTTTTTTAGAAGAATAAGAAATTTATTAAAAAAAAAAAAAAAAAAACTTCAACAAAGATATGTATATTGTTGTATATATATATATATATAGAGAGAGAGAGAGAGAGAGAGAGAGAGAGAGAGAGAGAGAGAGTACCCCTCCCTTTTTTAGGAAAAAAAGAAGAAGAAGAAGAAGAAAAAGAAATTGTTAAGATTTAGGTGTTGGTCCAAAATTTAACGGAATTTACAAAAATACTCACACATAAATCTTTGAAATTTTTTTTTTATATATATATATATATATTTAAAAAAAGAAATATATGAGTTTTCTGAAAATTTTAATAGGATTTAATAAAAAATTCTAATACATGGATGGTTGAAATTAAAAAAAATTGAAAAATGAATATTCTAAATTTACAACTTTTAAAGTTTGAATATTATTTTGCAAAAATGATGAAATATAAATGAAGTCGAAGAAATGGGCTTCTTGGAGTTTCTGTTGGAAAAGCTAGATGGGGAGGAACTTCTACTCACCCTTACGTGGCACGAATGCTCTGGCTGAGAGACGAAATAATTTTGTGTTCGAACGTGGCTTTAGTGCACAGGCCAGGTGGTAGTTTTTGCACGGAGAGCAGTTGAGGAGTTCCTTCAAGTGACTACAATTTCGGTGGCCCCTGCTTCACGTGGATTTGTTGTTGGCTGGACGACACCTCCTTCTAGAATTTTAAAAATAAACTGGGATGCAGCATTCGACTCTGTGAACATGAGAGTGGGGATTGGCGTTGTGGTGAGAGATGACAGAGGTGAGTTGGTGGCAGCAAAGGCAAAGTTTTTTCCCCTCCATAGCTGACCGGGCCCCAACACGACAGAAGCACTTGGGAGTGTGGCATGCAGTAAATTTTGGTTGTTTATGTACCGAAGAAGGCATAACCATGTTGGAGGGGATTTGGCCACTTGATCGAAGACTCCAAGCACCGCCTAACCAGTTTGCATTCTTTTTCTGTTCAACATGTTAAACGAGAGGCTAACAAAGTCGCTCATTGTATGGCTAAGTTAGTAATCTCCCAACTGTTAGATGAGGTTTGGATAGAGGAGTGCCTTATTTTCCTATATGATATTGTTCTTGCTAGGCTATTGTCTGCTCAATGAAATTTCTATTTTTTTTAAAAAAAAATAAAAATAAAAATAAGTGAAGTTTTCCTAAAATATGTGTTTTTTAGAATAATAAGAAATTTATTAAAAAAACAAAACTTCGATATATATATATATATATATATTGTTGTAATGTATAGAATTAAGAGTACTGAATAGAACAATGTTACATCAATATTAATTTGCTTGCATTACATCTAATATTTATCATGGCCATTGATCTTTGTCCCCCTTCTTCCTACTATTATATTTTTAGTGGGGGGTTGGGGTAATTAATTAAGTTATAACCTCTTATCTTTTTTCAATTAAACAAAAAGATAAATGCTATATTCCCACTTTATCTATCAAAGTTGATGTAGTGTGGTTCCTCTAACTAAAAAAATTAAATCCACCAAATGCTAATGGAAAGACCGTGTGACATCAACTTTGGTAGATGAAATGTGAATATTTATCCGGTATATAGCATTTTTCATACAAAAAAATATACAATAATGGATGGTCAATGATGGTATTCCGCACGTGCAAATATATGCTCGACTGCCAACCCCTCTCTCTCTCACACATGCGCAAAGAATTTCATTTCTGATATAAAACTCAAATTTACACATAAACTCAAACTCAAATTCCATTTATGTGTGGTGCATGCAAGAAACATGTGGCTGATTTTTCTGGGATCTAGAGGATGTTATCTTAAGTATTATTATTAGAGACATGAGTGTTGACAATATTAGCTATTGAAGGCTTATTGACAAGGTCATTAATCTTCCTCTGGTCATACTTTTAGAGTTTGGGAGAAAAATATCCGCCACCTTTAGATTAAACAGATGAGGATTAATCCCATCTTTTGGAAGCGACTTAAAGTTTCAAAGCTTAGGGATCCAAGCATCATCCCAAATTTTGATATCTCTTCCGTTCTTTTTCTTGTTACATGTTCCCTTAATAAGAAGGGGTATAGATTTCAGAATGCCCTTCCAGATCTAAGAGGTAGAACTCTAGCACGTCAGTTGAATGCTTAGGCGAATTAGGCAATAGCCTAAAGCCCCAAATAGTAATAGCATAATTAAGTTTCCATTTTATAATTTTTTCTTTAAAAAAAAAATAAAAAATAAAAAATTAAGGCTTCAATTATGACAAAATAAAAATAAAAATAGTCAATGCTCTTTAAATAATGCACAAATTATGATAAAAATAATTACAAAGAATTGAATCTCAAGATATTGAGACTTTAGGGAAAAAATAAATATAAAATGGAAAGTCAAATTAATGGCACCCCTAAAGCATTAACTAAACTCATAATTTTACCTGAACTCAAGATCAACATGGTAATATAGATTTTTTTTTTTTTTTGTTTGAACAACAACCTTCAACCTTCATTTCAGATAATCAAACCCCATATGAGATTACACAAGGCCAAATCCAATATACTTACAAAAAAACAGAAGGTGATCTAAATGCCCAAAGGCTACATGAAAGCCTGTAGGCCATATAAGTGAATAGAGATGAAGAATCTCTAATCACAAAGTTATGAAAGATTCTCGCTTGAAGCAGCTACCAAAAGGTAGATTGTGAAACAAAAAAAAAAAAATATACAAAACAAACAGAAGAACAAAGACTAAAGCTCCAGGAAAACTGCCTCCGGAGATTAGCGCTTGAAGAGCACACACCGCCTTCGGGAACCAATCCAACATCTGACAACCACCAAAAACCTAGAACCACACCAGCCAAGACCGGATATACAAGCCGTGACCCTCACGCGCGAACCCAGGGAGGAAGCTCCTCGGTGCGTGCTGGCCACGCACCACATAAGAACAAACCGCATAGCCCCGTCAAGTGACAGCCGTGACCAAAGAAAGCTGGTGAATACTGAGAAAAGGCTCTTGTCGATGAACCCCCAGCCAAGGCTTGTAGATCTAACAATAAAGAACAACTCCGCCAGAGACCCAATAATATCTGCCATTTCGCACAAGCCAAAGCCTGATAATCCATCTGCTTGTACCAAAACAACTGAAAAACAAAGACAAAACAACCAAAGAAAACAAACCACAACCAGATCAACACTGCAAGGGAACAAAAGCTTTGCAACCCAGAGGCTGGGAGAACAACAGCACCCATCATTGGGAACCAGTGGGGTGAACAGAAGCCTAATATAGATCTATATGATTAGACTTTGATTTTTGGTTGGATCTATAATGTGTATAAAATTTGATGTTATTGGATAAGCATTTATGTATGGAAGTGTTACATCTATGCTTGAGATTGTGTTAGGGAGCATATTAGAGCCTTGGATCGTGGTATAATGGGTTAAGTTAAGACCATTTTAGAATTGAAGTTTATGCCAGACAACTGAACGTTCGATGGTCTAGTCGAATGATCGGCGTCAATTGATCGACCCAATAATCGAATGTTTGAATGTCAGGCAGAATGACCATTTTGCACTCATTAAGATTTATGACATTTTAACTTAAATTAAGTTATGATTTGAGATTCTTTCACAAATTTCGAGGGTGAGGATACTCTGGAACTGGAAGTATATTCGGAGTAGGGCTGGTAATTTTGAAACAACCCGACATGAACATGACACGAAATTAGCGGGTTTGGGTTTACCTTGAACGAGTTTGGGTCATAAACGGGTCAACTCGTTTATGACCCGTTTATTTTGGTTTGGCGGATAGTGTCACAGGTGACCTGCTAGACAAAGTTATTTTTATTTTTATTTTTTTAAAAAAAGGAAATGGGATTAGGAACCAAGAATTGCAAGAATCATCTTTCTGCATACCTTATTTGTATTAGTCCTTGAAGGATTTCTCGATTCAGACTGAACACTAGCAGTGCTTCGAGGCTGACTTATGTACTTCCGAGAGTCTAGATCGACTTGTTCAACTTTCTTGTACTGGAGCTTCTTTGCACTGATCATGCTGGCAGCTCTTGGATTATCCTCATCCATTAATCCTCCTTTGAAGTACTTCTTTGCTCCAAAGACTCCAATTTCTTCATCGTCTTCCTTTTTCCTTTCCACGTCAGCTTGCTAATCTCCATGAGTGGTGGTCATGATGAAGGGCACGGGGTTTCGACATGAGTCAACAAGTTTACGAACAAAGGTTTCCCCTATGCCGTTCAAATACGCATAAAAAAAGGCATCGCAAAGGGTGCCGTTGTCATTTCCAAAGGGCAAAGTTCACGAGGGGTTAGTGTTAATAGTAGATGCTAAGGTAACCATAGCCATGGGAGTTCTAGAAACACAAAAGGAAGCTAGAGATCAAAAAAATGAACAGAAAATTAAGGTTTTGGAACAGAAGGTTCCTTGAGAAACTAAACAGGCCTGAAATAACTTTGATGCAATCAAAAGCTTGTCACAACAGCTAGCTAGTTCTCAAATTCAAAAAACAAAATTAAATAAATAAAAAATTCACTTTTAAGATAAATGGGTTGTGCCGGGTCGTTTCGACTTGATACGACCCATTATGATAAATGGGTTTCACAGGTCGAGTCGGATGACCCATGAAAATTGCCGTGTCGTGTCGTGTCTGGGGCTCTGACCCGTTAACATAAATGGGTTGTGTTTGGGTTTACCTTAAATGAGTTGCAAGTCCCCACGGGTCGTTAACGGGTTGACCCGTATACTTGTTTTGCCAGCCTTAATTCGGAGGAGCCTTACGACCCTGGTAATTGAATTCAAATGGATACTTGTTATTATGACTTTTTTCATAATATGATTATTTTATATGATAAACGTGCATATTTACAACTCAAATTAAATATATTTTAGAATAACCTGAACTTTATTTTTATGAGAACATGAGATGAATAATGAATGATATAATGTGAGAGTTTGTAAATGTATGCATGAAAAGACAATATTTAATTGCATCGTATGACATGATGTTTCATGTACGAATAAAGACCATGAGCTACTATTATACGAGTCAATTCTTATAGGCAAGAGATTTACGTTTATTATTCAGCCTTGAATCTAATGGTTTTATAAGTGATAGACGCAACCATGTTTAATTGGTGGTCACAATGACAACATCGTCCGTAGTGTGGATCAACCACCGAAGTTTAAATTCGGTCAGGTTACTAACAATGATGGAATGTGACAACATCGATACACCAGTATTATACCATAGGTCACTTGAGGCAACGCCAACCATACCAACAACAGGTTAAGAGCTTTGATAGACCATATAAAGTACACTATGACATGTTTGCTTGATTATCATGTATCCTAAATCTATATTGCATTCACATGACTTACAACCATTGGAGCAATATTGCATATAACTGCTTGTCGTTTAAACAATCTTTTTAAACAAATTGAGTTCACCAACTTGATAACATAAATTCTTTTGTATTCTTACTCACTGAATTATGGACTTATGCTTGCATATTTTTCACTAGTAAAACATTTGTGTTTTATAGTTGTTGATTATTTTAAGGATGGATGGGGATAAAAGCTGGAGGTCAGCTTTGGACAAGCTCTCTAAATTGCTCTTCAAGGAGTTAGATCCGCACTTGAGTACAAATTTGTGGCATAATATCGATAGTCCTCTTCATTACTTGATTTTGGGATTTCGTTAGGGTTATTATTAGTTATATTGTATATTTGATCATTTGAGACTCTTCTTTAGATTTCTAGTTAGATTTGGCAGGTTTAGCCTTGGTTTGTAATAATTTACGTTTGACTTGATGACCGGTTTAGACCAAGATTTTTGATGATTATTTGTATGTTATGATGTTTTTTTAGTTTGCTATGGTTTGTTATTATTACGAATGTATAATGGTTATCTTGATGCATTAGAAAAATCTTTTACCTTAGGCTCTTTGATGAGGGCTCGAGAACCTTTGGTCTTATTCTTTGGGAGAATTCGATGTGTAGGCATACCGAGAGATAATTACTAGTTAATTATTTATAAGAGCGTTACACTGTAGGGCCTTTGAAAGTTGCTGGTGGCCATCGCAGGGCAGTTGAATGTTTATAGCAGCAACCGTTAAGCTGCCAAAAGTTATTAGTAGCCACGGCCACCAAAAGTTTATAACGGCCACCGCGGGCACGAGGCCGCTAGAAGTTCATGGTAATTATTTTTTAATAAATCTTTTGTGTTTTATTTTTTGAGAAATGTCGTGTTTTGAAAATACTTGTGTGGTTTGTTTTGAAACGTGTGTAAGTGGTGGTGATCATATATGAAGATCCATTTGGTTATTGGTATTTGAAAATGGTTTTCACCGTTTGAGAAGCGAAAATGATTTTCGAAATCTTTTTCCAAATGAACTCCTAAACTTCCAATGTTTTATCCGACTTTTGTTGGAATGCATAAAAGCCTTCCAACTTTTGAGTTGTCAATTCTTGAGAGCCAACTGAACGGATCGGAAGTAGATCAGAAGTGGGTTGGAAGTCAGGTTTTATGTTATATGCACAACCCTAATCCTCATGCACGTTTTTCTTTGTAGAACTTATATTAAAATTTAGAAATATTATTTAATAGACTGTTATATGACTATTGTTGGTACAGTTTCCGGTACGGTGACGTGTTGCCTTGTGATTCGTTGCCTTCCTCGATGTTCGTTCTCCTCGTAATCTGCAAAATAACAAACGACTCGTCGGGGGTGCCGACCGGACCCCCACTCCGATGCCTAAGTCAGTTCAAACTTATTTTCTGGAGAATATCAGTAATCTCAAGAGTTTAGAGAATCTGTTTTTTAATACCTGGCGTAGTAGTCTTATTTATAGGCTCACAGTTATAAAACTGCTAAAATACTTGGAGCATAATCTGATTAGGAGTCTGAGTCCTAGATCACATAGTCTTTAATCTTATCTTTCTAATTAGGAGTCTAAGTCTTATCTTCATAGAATTCAAATTGGGTAGTAGAGTCCAAACTGGATATGACACTCTCTTTAGCTAATGTCATTCTATTAGGTACCTTATCCCATATTTGATGGGATAGAAGTCTATCTTGATATATTTGGGATATACGTCTTTTTGGAGATAACAACTGGTCTTTTACTTAGGTCTGATCTGGCCGGGCCAACCCGATGGGCTCGGCCCCCGATACTACCTTAGGCCCACATGTCTTTGGTGTTAATTATTTCTCCAACAGTTACCCCCCTAATTCTCTTATTTGAATTTAGAATATAAGAGAATTAAATACCTCAATTTCTGAATTTGGATCTTCCATAATCTATATCTGACAATTGCCGCCTCTTTCAGAGTAATTATGACGAATAATGCCTCGAATCTCTGGAAGGATTAGAATTCCTGCTCCTTGTCAATCTAGAACTGCTGTCAAAGTTCTAATTGGACTTCTAATATGATATCTTCTTAGACTTCTGATCTGATCACTCTTCTTATCTGATTGGACCATAAGTCCTATCCCAATTCTACCAGGGATAACTGATACCTGATTTCCCTGAAGTAACTGATATCTGATTTCCCTGAAGTAGTTGGTAAATGTTTATCTCCTCCTTGGATCGGGTTGAGTGGATCCAACTTGTGATTTGTCATAGTACTAATAGCAACTTCTCATAGATATCTTCTTCATAATTGCCTCTACATAATATTGCCGGTCGGGCCAAAGTTGTAAAAATGATCTCCTACTCTCGGTAGGAGATGGATCGGACTGATGTAGTTGATTTCACTAAGATTGTGGTGAAATGCCACTTTGAGAGAACACTTTGTGTACAACTTTCTTGAGATCAAGGTTCTATCTGACAAAAAATGGTAAATCGTTGAAGAAAAGGCTTAACATACCCGAAGCTTCTTCATTGGTAGCGCTTCGTAGACCGCTTCCACAAAAATCTCTCTTGGGGGCTTCGGAGGCCCAGACTAGCGTTGAGGCTTTGGTTGTCCGAGACTTATAACGACTAGGGGCTTCAGGTGGCCCGAGGTTTTGTGCTTGGCGTACTGAATCTTCTAATCTGAATGCCATCTAGCTTGGTCTCACTTGGTTATTTTTTGTAGAGGTGATATCTCCGTATGGTTTGTTATAAGGGTTGTCTCCCCGTATCTTTGTTCGAGTTGCTCCTGAGAGATCTTAATCTGAGAGTTTGGTGTAGCTTCGGTGATTTTCCCCTTTGTAGAAGCTTTAACTTTGTTGAGCTACCCCCCATAGCTTTAGTCCGCGACCGCGGGCTAAGTCGTTCGAGGCGGATAGTCAAGTCCTCTTGGTATCCTGAACGATGGTGTAAAAGAGATCTCGGAGTTCGGAGTGAGTCTTAGGGCTTCAACCTGTAAATACTTGAACTTTCCTTTTCAAATGTATCTTTTCTTTTTCATGTAAAAATTTTTTTTGTAATGAACAAAATTTCAATGTTAATGAATGGAAGTCTTGAACTTTTTGACTTTCACTTTCCTTATCTTATTAGCCGTAGAACCTCATAATTTTTCAAACTGAATTGAACATCTTTACCTGGAAAAAAGTTTAAAGTTTCTCACTCAAAAAGTTCTTCCGAGACATATCTCGGTTTCTTATAAATTTTACTTTTTATACTAGAGTTACCTCCAAAACTCGAACAAACAATCGGTTTGTGTCAATTTTTTCCGAGGGAAGAACTGGTCTAATTTTTTGAAATTTAAGCTACCCCAAATATTTTGAACAAACAATCGGTTTGTTGAAAAAATTTTACAGAGGAGAATAAAAAAACTATTTGCATCAAAGTGTTGAGTCTTACTTGATGATTTTTTAAAGAGGTTTTATCCTCATAACTTCTTGAAGCTTTTCCTTCCTGAAACTTTATCATTCTACAGCTTTGTCGTCCTAAAACTTTATCTCCTTGAATCTTTTCCTTCTTGAAGATCTGTCTTTCTAAACCTTTACCTTCCTGTTTGTTTTCCTGAAGCTTTATCATCCTGAAGCCTTATCATCCTGAAGCCTTATCTCCTTAAACCTTTACCATCCTGAACCTTTGTCATCCTGAAGCTTTGTCATCCTTGAAGCTTTTTCATCCTGTTTACCTTTCTGTTTACCTTAATGAGCTACCCCCCATAACTTTAGTCTGTGACCGCAGGTTAAGTCGTTCGAGGTGGGTAGTCAGGTCGCTGAGCTTTACCTTCCTTTCTGAAATCTTTGTAACCTGTAAAAGACTTTATATATTACTGAAATGAAATCATAACTTAAAATCTTTACCTTTTAATTTCTTTATCTCTGAATGCTCCAATCTTTTAACGTCTGGAGACCTCCAACCGAGAGGTTTTCTTGTCTTGGTGTCCTTTCCATAACCATTTCGGGTCGTCCGAGGAAAGGACTCGGGCCGATTCTATCTTGGATGTTCTTGTCCTTCCGAAAACCTGCAATCCTGCCGTTGTATCCTTTGTTGGACTAACCGTTAGGTTTTTCTTGCTCTCGGTGTTGGATAGACCGAGAGACTTTTTTCTTTTTCTGCTCTTGGTGTTGGACTAACCGAGAGGCTTTTCCTGCTCTTAGTGTTGGACTAACCGAGAGGCTTTTTCTTTTTCTGCTCTCGGTGGACTGACCGAGAGGCTTTTCCTGCTCTCGGTGTTGGACTGACCGAGAGGCTTTTCCTGCTCTCGGTGTTGGACTGACCGAGAGGCTTTTTCTTTTTCTGCTCTCGGTGTTGGACTGACCGAGAGGCTTTTCCTGCTCTCGGTGTTGGACTGACCGAGAGGCTTTTCCTGCTCTCGGTGTTGGACTGACCGAGAGGCTTTTCCTGCTCTCGGTGTTAGACCGACCGAGAGGCTTTTCCTGCTCTCGGTGTTGGACCGACCGAGAGGCTTTTCCTGCTCTCGGTGTTGGACTGACCGAGAGGCTTTTCCTGCTCTCGGTGTTGGACTGACCGATAGACTTTCCTTGTTTTCTCTGCAAGGTTGTCTCCTTGGCTCTCGGTGTTGGACTAACCGAGAGACTTTCCTTGTTTAATTTGTTGTAGGGGTTGTCTCCCCGTATATTTTCTGCAAAAAGGGTTAACGAAGCACTGCATATACTAAAACAAAATAGCAGAATGCACAATAGCACCATATATTCTTTTTATCCGTCGGGATGATTTTGTGATCCTTTCACTCACGACAGGAGTGAAGCCTCAACACATGAGTATATTTTATCAAAATATATATATATTTCAGCAAAGCGTACAAGTGCATGCATATATATATTTTTTCCTGGTTGGTAAAAACCAACATTTATCCATGAATCATGTTTGTAAAAGAAGAGTATGAACTTATCTGGTGAATTCGATGAAGATGAACCGTCTTACTTGGAGTTCCTTATCTTGCACGCCACTCGATATGGGGCTCTTTGGGAGAGTTCCTTAAGCTGAACCCTCGGTTCGGATTGGTCCCTCGGCATGTGACTGTGCACTTCGGAGGATGGCAAATCTGGAGGGGTCCTCAAAGTATGCCATTTGGAACTAGGAGCTCGGGCATAGTCTCCTCGGGATAGTACCCTCGGAATAATACTCTCGGATCAAACTTCTTGGATTATACTTTCTTCTCGGTATAACACTCTTGGGTCTATCTTTTCACCTTGGTAGAACACCCTCGGATCTATCTTTTCACTTTGTTAGAACACCCTCGGATCTATCTTTTCGCCTCGGTAAAACACCTCGGATCTAACTTTTCCCTCGGTATATCACCTCGGATCTAACTGCTCACACTCCTCAAAGTTTTTTTTTTTTTTTTTTGGTGTTCTGACTCAAGATCTTGGGCAAAACTACTTTTTGTCAACCTGTGAAAGAAGAAACAACTCACCAAGTCCAGAACATTCTATAGCTAGCCCATCACTCACAATTTTGGAATCAGCCAAAGTCATCCACATCATCAAGGTTTTTCAAAACCTTTCTCAAAACGAAACACCGAACCTTCTTTCCAATTCGCGACGCACTCAGTAAAACCATGTCTATTTCTTCTTGACCCATCTTTTCCATTCTTCTTTTCTAGGACACCGAAGGTTCTAGATCTTTGAATGCAAGCAGGGGCTTCGGATTGTTCAGTTCATGATTCTCTGGACAACACAAGCTTGCAAGCAATCACAATTCTTGGACTTCCAGCCGCCTGAGGTCTTATTGATCCGCTCCAGTTGGAGACCTGAAGACTCGCCTTGACTAGTCGTTGAATATCTCCTAGAGGCGAGGAACCCCGGGCGCCTTGCAAGGCGAATCTGTAGTCAAGATCGGGCTGTTGATCTCCCACAGCTTGTTGATGTAGTTTCAAGGCAAGAGCAACGTGGTTGCCTCTTCTTCTTTTCTTTTCTCTTTCTTTTTATGAGCCAAAATTCCGAGGACCTTGTCTGGAGAATCTTTCCAAAGTCTGCCCTTCAACTAATTTTCTGAGAATCTTCTACCATCCGATTTCTTCTCCAAGACACTGGTGATTGTGGATCTGGCTTTAGACTTTTGCGGGTTACAACTAGAGCTCGACTACTTCTTGGTTGGCTGTTAAATATGAACATTTTGAGTACTAGCACGCGTCGTTCAAAGCTTTGAGAGTGAAGTTCTCGGTCCTCTGGCAAAGGCCCGAGCTCTTGTCACATTGCTAGTCCATTTGAGTTGGGCCCTCCAATACAGCACTGCATGTCTCTAGTCGACCTGCTGGAATTGATTAGAAGGGGTTCGGGATCATAACCCCGAGGAAGGAGGGGATGACCTGTTCGTGCTTCAGTTTTCTATCTTCTCCAAGCACATTCATAACCGAGAGTGAGGCTGTGGCTCATGGAGTACCATATCGCGTCACCGAGGCTGTCGTCATCACTGACCGAGCCTTTCACAGATTTGGTAAAATTTTTCTCTTACTGAGACACATAGATTCTTTTACAAATTAACTCAAATATTATCTTAAAAAAAAGTAGCCATAGAATTCTGCCTCTTCCAAGGTTAATTATTTTCTTCTTCTTCACTGTTGACTCGGAGGTTCACGGTTTCTGAGCCACGAAAACAAGAGCACGGGGGTCTTGACTGTGTCCTGCTCTTTGTTCCAGGGAGACTCACAACATGGGTTGGCCTCTTTCAATTTCTCTAAAAGCTGCAGCCTTCTGATGGGAAGGAGAATCTGGAAGCTAGAAACTAGCGGTTCCAGATTTGTGTCACCATCGTCTCGGAAGCCCGAAGCCATAACTCAGTAGCCAAGAGAGGCCAAGACTGTGATCTAATATAGCCCATTGATCTGGGTTTTTCTTTTTCTTCTTCTTCTTTTTGTTTTGTTTTGGGTCACTTGATTGGGCTTACCGGATCAGGCCCTTTTGGGTTAAAAAATCCTACCCAGACCCAAGCTTAGAGCCAGAGTCTCCTTTCTTCCTCTCTGTACAGATTGTATGTGCTGCTTTAGCAACGAAGCTCGCTGCTGAGAACGTCTACATCCAGGTCTTCTATTATTCTTGAGATCAGATATGACATCTCTTGAATATTAGTCAAACATGAGGTTGCTAAGTCAATTGCCGAATGCTACAAATCAACAAATAGATTGAAAATGCATTAGGATAACTTATCTCGTGTTTCTGACGAAGGTGAGCACTGATTCGGTGCTAATTGAATACTGATACTTCATAGTTGAACGTGGTCTACTGTGTACGACTGTAGATCTATATAGATCTGTCTTGGACTATTGATGATCTTTGAAGGAAGAAACCACATGCCAGTTTCAGCCGTGATTTTTTTTTTTTTTTTTTTTTTTTTTTTTTTTTTTTTCGTGTAGTCACCGTTGCAGATATTTTTTTTTTTGCAAGAAACGATTCGTCGCTTCCCACAGACGGCGCCAAACTGTTGGTACAGTTTCCGGTACGGTGACGTGTTGCCTTGTGATTCGTTGCCTTCCTCGATGTTCGTTCTCCTCGTAATCTCCAAAATAACAAACGGCTCGTCGGGGGTGCCGACCGGACCCCCACTCCGATGCCTAAGTCAGTTCAAACTTATTTTCTGGAGAATATCAGTAATCTCAAGAGTGCAGAGAATCTGTTTTTTAATACCTGGCGTAGTAGTCTTATTTATAGGCTCACAGTTATAAAACTGCTAAAATACTTGGAGCATAATCTGATTAGGAGTCTGAGTCTTAGATCACATAGTCTTTAATCTTATCTTTCTAATTAGGAGTCTGAGTCTTATCTTCATAGAATTCAAATTGGGTAGTAGAGTCCAAACTGGATATGACACTCTCTTTAGCTAATGTCATTCTATTAGGTACCTTATCCCATATTTGATGGGATAGAAGTCTATCTTGATATATTTGGGATATACGTCTTTTTGGAGATAACAACTGGTCTTTTACTTAGGTCTGATCTGGCCGGGCCAACCCGATGGGCTCGGCCCCCGATACTACCTTAGGCCCACATGTCTTTGGTGTTAATTATTTCTCCAACAACTATCATACAATTGAGATGATGTAGGAGTGAGAATCAACTTTTAGATTTGTTTTTACATTCTACCGGATAACATTACTCATTAAAATTTTGCCAAGCTCACAAAGCAAGCCCTTACCTTCACAAATAACCCAGTTTGGCAATCCACTATTTTTTCTTTTAATATTACTCTAAAAAAAAAAAAAATCAATTTTATCTTTATTTTCACATGATTAAACAACTTTCTTTACTTTTCTCTCATAAAAATATTCAAAACTTATTTCATTTTTATATCACATTAATTAATTCTTATTTTCCTCTACAAAAAAAGTGAAACTTCTTTTATCACAATACCAAACAACTTTATTCATTTGTCTCACATAAAAAATTTAAAAATCTTTTCATCTTTATATCACAACAATAAATTCTTTCCCTTTTTTTATTTATTTATTTATTTATTTTTTATTTTTAGTGTGTGTGTGAAGAAACATCAATAAATTCTTATTACTATTCTAAAAAAACAAAAAATAAAATTATCTTCCAAACGCACCCAAGGCAAGCCCTTATTGGCGAATGAAAACCGATACATGTATTCGTGACCGTAGAGGAGCCAAGCCCAAAACATTCACAGTGTTCTGCTTGAGATCACAGGGCCATCTTTCTCTACTTGACTACTACACAGGGTTTTAAGGGTTTTTCTTACTTCCAATTCTCGATTATTGATTAGGAATTTTGATTTGAAATTGGGCCTTTACGAAATCCCAATTCTTAGCTCACAATTCTCTGTGGAATTACTGTATCTTTGATTTCCATAATTTCTTGAGGAGGGTGAAGAAGGAGCAGGAATGGGTGTACAGAGAAAGGGTGCGACTAGGGCTTCAGAGGACCCTGAGGAACTGTCACGTGTGCCCTTGCAGGCCATCCTCTTGGCTGATAGCTTCGCCACCAAGTTCCGTCCCATCACCCTCGAACGCCCCAAAGTATTCTCTCGCTTTCTCTCTCTCGATTGTGTGCATCTACGTACGTACATACATATATGATGTAGGTACTAGGCATCTATGTTTTATATGAATGAATGTATGAACGTACGCATGTGTTTATAGATATAGGTACATATGAATCTATATAGGATGTTGAATTATGCTATCCATGTACATTGCTTGGGATTTTTGTATTCTTCATAGATTTTCCTTGGAGGCTAATTTAACTTGATCACGAAGAGAGAAAATTTGGTTGAAAATTGTTCTAAGATGAAGTGGGTGTATTCATTTGATAAATTTGGCTTCTTTGTGCCCCGTTTGGTTGCTTGTAAGTGTCGAAGAAGAAAAGGGGTTGTGGGCTTTTGGATTTTAATTTTTTTTTTTTTGCTATTTGATGCTTGAATGGGAGAGTTCTTTTTTTAACTGAGCTATGTGATAAAAAAATATAAGATGTATTCTTCAAGTATTTGTCCCTCGAATTTCGCTGCTATAGGAGGTTCATTTATTTATTTTCTCGTACAAGAATGCGTAGACAATAATATGGAGACAAAAAATGAAATAGAAATATATTGTTAAAATTTGGACGTTTTTGATGACCGCTGTGTGTTGCATATTAAGATGTTTCAATATTTAGTGTTACTTTTATTATTTTTTTTTGTTAAAAAAGAAAAGAAAAGAAGAAACTCTTTTGGACTTTATATATAGGCAATGACAAGGGCTTTTACGGGGGTGAACTTGTGAATTTGTATGTGTTGCAAAAAGATTTTGTTGTTCTTTTGATAACAATTCTTGCACTTATGTAAGTGTTTTTGGTGTTGAAGGTATTATTACCATTAGTAAATGTCCCGATGATAAATTACACCTTAGCATGGCTTGAATCTGCTGGTGTTGAAGAGGTTGTTGTCTTTTGCTGTGCTCATTCCAAGCAAGTGATTGATTATTTGAAGAGTTCTGAGTGGTTTTCTCATCCGAACTTCTCGGTCACGACGATAGAGTCCCACAATTCTATCAGTGCCGGTGATGCTTTGCGATTAATTTATGAACGCAATGTGGTATGTCCATGTCTCAATTTCCTATCTTTTATCTCTTTGTCTTTATGAGAAGTTGGAATTTTGAGTCCCTTAGTTCCAATCAGTTTTAATTATTTGTTCTTAATGAATGTAGTTCCACCTACGCTTGCATTTAGAACTTGCTGTTTCATAGTGTAACAAATTTATCATCTTCTGTGGCTTTTGAAGATAAATGGAGATTTCGTCCTTATTAGTGGAGATACTGTGAGCAACATGTCACTTACACAGGTGCTTAAAGAACATAAGGAGAGAAAGAAGAAAGATAGTAATGCTGTAATGACCATGGTTATTAGACGGTCAAAGCCTTCTCCAATTACTCGCCAATCTCGACTTGGTACTGATGAGCTGTTTATTGCAATAGATCCTAATTCCAAGCAGCTTTTATATTATGAGGACAAGGCAGACTTTTCAAAAGGGGTGATATGTCTTGATAAGATGCTGCTCACTGATAATCCATCAATTTCTTTACACAACGATGCACAGGTTTATTTCTTGAATCTTTCCCTCAAATCTTTTAGTTTTATTTTCAGAGTACCTTATAAAAAAAGATTTATTTTCAGCATTCGTAGTAATCTATTAGTGGTAAATTAGTGGTAAATTCATCCTCCCTGTGGCTTTTGTTTTGGTATTCAAACTAGAACTAATTTGTCTCCTTACAATAGCTGTTTCTCTAAGAAGTTATTTTTATCATGACAATGACCAAAATTTATTGTAGAGTGATGAAGGAAAGGAAATGCTGCAGTGGATTTACTCAATTCAATAATAAGGAAATTGCTTAGGTTTTGATTCACTGTGATAGCCTTACTTGACGTTATAATGCTTGCCTGATACAATTTTCTAAGAAGGTATTTGAAGTGTTTCTTTGTCGTTATATAGTGATGGTATTCACTATTCATATCTTACTGTTGTCTCAGTCCGAGATTTTTCTGTAATCACTGAGGTTGTGAATGTGCATGGGCTGCTTCTTGTCGTTATATAGTGATGGACCCATTCTCACTTATTTCTCCCCACATCCCTACCCCCTTTCTTTTTGGCACTGTTGTTGAGGAATGGATGGTTGCTTTTAGTGCTCTGTGTGTGTGTGTGCCAAGCATAAGAAGGCAATATGTTATTGTTACTGGCTAAATCTGCATTTACAGTCCATGCTGTGGCTGCTTTAGTTTGTTCTCAGTATATGCGTTGGCATTCTATCTGAAATTATTATTAGTTTTCTCTTTATTTACATGTCTTGTCTCTAAGGAGACCTGTGATACGAATTTACGCTGAAGGTTTTTTTTCTTTCTAAATTGCTAATGACTTCTCTGTAGGATTGCTATATTGACATCTGCTCGCCAGAAGTGCTTAGCCTTTTTACAGACAATTTTGACTATCAACATCTACGACGCCATTTTGTCAAGGGATTGCTTGTTGATGATGTATGTGTAACTCATTCTACATCTTTTCTGTAAGCTAAATTTAGTTACTTTCATGTGCAAATAATCTGCTGGTACGCTGACAAGTGCTCTCTTCTACACATTTACATATGTGTGATGCAAAGACACAGACATAATAAGATGATGGGCTCCCCTGGCCAACTGATGTCTCCCTGTATTAGTTTCTAAAACATGTTTTCAAAGTGTAAATTGAACCTTATTTGATTAGAAAATGTAGGTAGAAATTTTATTTCAGATCTCAGCATTTGTCACAAACTTGTGTAGATATCTAGGATAGGAGGGTGGTTAACAGAATGAATGTGTTCTACATTCCTTCTGTGTACTCAAGGAAAAAAAGACTACATTCTTTTATGCGTGCATGACTAGAGATGTTTCATTAATTGAGTAAAAAAGTTTCCATGGCAGAATCATAAATTATCATTTTTCTGCAAGGTTTAATCATCTCAGATTTTTTTCGTTATTTATTTTTTCATAGTATCTAGTTATGTTATTAAGACATCTCTTTCCATTTTGGCACATTTAAAAGAACTCAAAACATTTAGTATGCTCATTTGCAATGAATAACATTTTATTGGCCTATAATTGCTTCGCTCTTGTTGATAGTATGTTCAGCTAATTAGACATAATTTCTGTTGGTTTAGTGTTTTTCATTTCACACTTCTAAGATATCCATATTTCTTTCAGATTATGGGCTACAAAATATTCACTCATGAAATTCACTCAAGTTATGCGGCTAGAATCGATAACTTCCGAAGCTATGACACTATTAGTAAAGACATAATCCAGAGGTGGACATACCCATTTGTGCCAGATGTTAAGTTCTTTGGGAACTCTGCCACCAAACTTGAAAGACAGGGGATGTATCGAGCATCGGGTAATGATTAAAAGATCTAATTTCTCAATAATCTATGTAGTTGGTTATAAGTGTTACATATTCTGTTGTAATCTCTCCATTAAACATGATTTAATGAACTTTGGGTTTTTATTTTTATTTTTATACCAGAAGTAGTGCAATCTCGTTCTGCAGAAATTGGTCCTTTTACCGTTATTGGAAATCGTACCAAGATTGAGAGCAACACTAAAATTTCAAATTCAGTTGTTGGGGAAGGTTGTACTATAGGATCAAATGTTTCAATAGAAGGTTCCTATATATGGGATAATGTCATTATTGAAGATGACTGTAAGATAATGCATGCAATAGTATGTGATGGAGTGGTTATGAAGTCAGGAGCAGTTTTGGAACCTGGCGTGGTTTTATCTTTTAAGGTATGTGTCTCTATATCCCTGCTATACCGTGTTTGAACTGATAAATTATTATTCTTCTCCAGTTCATCATACTGTTGGGTTACTTCCCAAACTACATGCCAGCAAGATCTTTACTGAATACAAGTCCATATGTCAGACTAAAAATTTTATCGTGGGGGAATAAATTCATTTGAAATGGATATAGTAATATTGTTATGGGATTGGAAATCTTCTTGATTGACAGCATATTTGTATGAATTTGGAATGATTGGTAGAGACGTACTTGGTTATGAAATTGAGCTGAAGATTCTTAAGCTCTTATTTTTTGTTAAGCTTCTGCTCTTTTCTTCTATACATTGAGTTAAATATTACCTTGATCACTAAGAATGCGGCTATGCGTTTTTATCTTTCTTTTTCATACATTTCTGTTGTCATGTCTTGCATGAAAGCTAATTTAAGGTGGACACTTTCTCAAGGATACTTATATAAAAAAAAACTTTCTCAAGGAGGGTAATCAAGACTATGGTATACAGTAAACACATATAAAGAAGCGAACAAGCAAAACTTAAGGACATCTGCTTTTGGGGCACAAGTGACTCCAAAGTGGTGGCACCTTTTTTTAGCTGTAAAATCCACCTGATCAGCCAATTTCCAACCAACTTAATTAATTAAATTTCCCATCTGATTCATTAAGTTGTAATGCTCAAGCGTGATATTATTAGCATATTGGTATATATTAATTGTGTCTTTTAAAATTCATCTTTCTTTTTTGAAAAATAATAATTGCAAGGTACGAATATTGAAATTTATGGTCCTTTTGTGATTTACGACTATATGTAGTTTGTACGGTGTTTTAAAATTTCTTATCCTCCAGGTTGTAATAGGGCAGCAATTTGTTGTTCCTTCATACTCAAAGGTATCTTTGCATCAACAGCCGACTAAGCAGGATAGTGATGAGGAGCTGGAGTATGCTGACGATAGCAGTGGGGGTGTAGAATTTTCACGTAACTTCTACTGCATCCCATCTTTTTCCTACTTTTCTGGCCTGTTTAGTTAAGTTACAGTAAGATTAATTGTTTACTGGGCAGGAGATAAAGTTTACTGATAAGAATTCTTAGATAATATAAGCCTCTTAGCTTCCTTAAAGTGGGGTGCCTTGAAGTGATGAGGAATTATTGGTTCATTAAGCATTTGTATGGAAATAACAAAGTTTTTGGCGGGGGTTCCCATATACATATCTATGTGTGTGAACCTTAGTTATTGACTCATAGATGTAATGGTAATCACTGTTCAAATATAAGTAAAGATATCAATAATTTTACTTCACTAATTTAAGCAAATTTTGAAAGCTATTCACCTTCATATTTTGTAGGTTTTTGAATGATTGGTATTTGTAAAACATCTCACTATTGAAAGTGAAAATGGGTCAGATCCCATTAAAATAGTTTGTCTATGCATGTTTATACACACCCACACACACAAATATTTGTGTGTTTGTATGAATTGTGTATTCCAAAGACTGAAGTATTAGAGCTATACTTATTTATTTGCTGCTAACAATTTGCAAATGGAGTTTTAGACATCATGTGTGTTATGGTAGATGGGGCCAGAGTGTCTTGATACTGATGCTTTCTTAGCTGTATTGTTTAATGCCTCACAATTCTTCTGCCTTATACTAATTGTTTACAGTTAAGATGTATATAACTTTTTGAAGTGCTGTTTTGCATTGTTATAAGTTGTTTTATATGCAGCCATCACAAGTACATTGGAAGGGTCAAAAGAGGCGACGACATCCCAATTATTGGAGAAACAAAGTCGGCCTACTTATGAGGTTAGCTGGCAAATTTGTTTTTGTATTTGCTCAGGATACACTAGCCCAATAGAGTTAAATGTCTAGGCTTATTTCTGTCACATATGTGGCAGATTTTTCGGTAACTGACAAATGAATAACTGATAATGAACGTTTATTTATTTATTTTGGTTCATTTTTGGTTATCAAAGAAAACCAGGAAAAAAGAAAACAAACAATGTTTGAGATCTTTAACTGATATGTCATTGACGCTTATATCAGTTACTATTATTGATCAGCTTGGTACAGGTGGGGTTGGATATATTTGGTCATTATGTGAAGGAAGCCATGAAGAAGAATGGAGACATTCAATTGCGCCGATTCCTGCAGATAAGCTTGCTGAGGCAATGCAAACTACTGACAATGATCTGGAGTTATTAACCCAAGATGGCAGTGTTCTCCCGACTGCGGGAGAGTTAAAACCTGACTCTAACAATTCAGATGATGATGGTAATGAAGATTCCAGAGATGACTCCGTCTACTTTGAGAAAGAGGTGATAAAAAATAATGTCAGCCAGAAATGTTGATGTTAGTGGATACACATTTGCAGAAAATGAACATTTATTCAGCCATTATCATTTGCAGGTTGAAGCAACTTTTCTACGGGCTGTGCATGAAAATATTAAAGAAGACCATGTAATCTTAGAAGTGAACTCATTGCGGTATGTTATTTTTATTTGTATTTACACTTCTAAATGCTTCAATTCACTCTGTTGTTTGCGTAATTGTGCCTCTACTATGGTATTTCATTATATTTAATTTTCCTTTTCCTGTTTCTGTTGATAATTCTTTTTTTTTTTTAAAATTTTAATTGGTAGTCACGTACCTAATAGTTCTTCAACCCACAGCCTTAACCTCCTTCCTGTTCCTTCATGGGGAAGAGGAGCCAGTTGAGCTATGGCTCATTGGACAAATATTTTGTATCTGGAAAAAATGAAATATGCGTTTGAATTTTTAATTTATGTTGCCAAAAATCATGACATACTTTGATGATATTCATAACTGCCTACAATGTTTCTTTGACTTGTTTTGGTTCAGCTACTGGCTTATATTCCTAACGTACTCCACAAACTATTCTCTCCCCTTCCTCTCATCTTCCTGTCCATTTTCTTATCCATTTGGTGAGTTTCACACTTTGTATTAAATAAAGTAGTACAGAACCTATGGTTGGAGGTCTTTGTCCTTGTGTTCAACACAGTTTAGCATTGTACTGTGTGGCTTAGCAGTTGATATGGAAAAGGGGTGATGGGAACATTGGGAAGTGTACAAGAGAAGCACCAAAAAAAAAAAAAAAACAGTATATTTGATTAAAAAAAAAAAAGATTAGAAAGAGAAACTACTAGTTCTCTATCCCACTCATGAAGAGATCCGAGAAATGAAAGCTTCAAGTTTAGTCTTTGAGAGTTGTTTTTTGTTCTTTCTCTTTTTGGTGATTAATGAGGGACTGCCATTTCTTTGATTTCATATGCATGATAAAGAATAAGGGGGTTAACATTCCAAATGGTGCTACCCTGATGCCTACCAGAACAACCTCTTGGCATAACCCACTGAATCCAAAAGGAGAAAATGGGCACGCTAGTTCACTTGCAATAAATCAGGACTAAAAGCATTGACAGCTAAACTATTCATTAAAAGAAAAAGCTAGAGTAAAATTAGATAACTTGATCACTCAACCAAGTTTAGTGTCCCAAGTACCTTATGCCAGTTCCTTGATGCTAATTGCTTCCTGTTGGTGCTAGCATTGAATTTTGTTACATGACCTTTGTCACTAGAAATTCTCTCCTACTATGCTAACTCTCCTTACGCCAATCCCATGGGGTTTGTGCATTGGTCAATAGGTAAGGATGGACACGGTATTGATCCTGTTAATTTGCATTAGAGTTGGTTTACACATTCCCAACTCAACTTACCGATAACCCCTACCTGTTATCTTTCTTGGGGTGGGGGCCTTGCCCTAATTAGATCATGTTAAGGGCATAATACAAGGTTTTTGTAAGAAACCTGTCCTACCCAGTACCTCAAAATAAGACCTTTTGCCAACTCCTAACTATGTCTCCACACCCGTCCTAACAATGCCTCCTTACCCGAATTTACCAAAGAAGAGCCTCCACCACTGAGAAACTGAAAGCCACCAGTTGGCTGGTGCAGCAGCATGACACAACTTCCCCTGCCAATCGGAGAATCGAAGAAAGCCGTCACCTTTCTCAGTTTGGTAGCTAAACAACTCCAACCCTGCGCTTCTCATCCCTTCGGGATCATGATGAGACCTCTACGACCACCCACCGTGTACTCCGCCACCTCCAGACACCAGCCTAACCTGTTGGAGCCTCTTTGAATGATGAAAGCCCTGGACCCCTCCCTAAATGTTTTGATAAACTCCATTGTTTCTGGATTAGGAACCAGCGCCTCCACCATGGATTCCAGCCAAGCAGCACACAAATTGCCCAAAAGTGCAACTCGGGTAAATCTACGTCTCCTTTCCACCAAGCAGTGGACAGAACCCCCTTCAACCACCAAAAACCAGCGCCTCCACTGTGGATTTCAGCCAAGCAGCACACAAATTGCCCAAAAGCGCAACTCGGGAAAATCCACGTCTCCTTTCCACCAAGCAGAGGACAGAACCCCCTTCAACCACCTAAAGCTCAAAAGCTTTAGCCTCAACGTAAAACCAACTCACAACACCCACTTCACCAATCAACTCCTAAAAACAACGCCCCACACGCCTACACGCTCCAACGAGAGTGCAGAACTTAACTAAAGTTTACTAAGATCAAAGGAGCTTCCACTTCTATGACATCATTGAAAGCGTGATTATTTCTTTAACCTCCGAATTGTCTACATTATGCAAAGGGCTCATGGTAATGAGTCTTCTTTTCCAACTCGCAAACACTTCTATCACAGTCTGAGGCATCAGCCAATACACTTGAAGATAAGGCAAACAAACACAATTCTTTTAATACAATGCAATGTAAGAGGAGATGATCTACCATCTCACCATTATTCTTACACATGCAACATCTACTCACCCGTTTTTTCCAAGTTATCAACTGTCAGTATTTTACCCAAAGCAGCTCCTTATCCAAAGAATGCTACTTTTGTCAGTACCTTGACACACCAAATACTCTTTGGAGGAAATTCAATGGCTAAACCCCATTATGAGTCTTGTCCTTTTTGTATACTCCCTGTATGCTTAGGGGCCCCTTTTTCACTTTTTAATAATATTCTGTTTATTACCTATCAAAAAAAATGAGTCTCATAATCACGAACCTTCCATTCTTAGAAAGCCTCCAACACATTTTATCTTCCGCTTCAACAAGTGGAATATAATACATCAGCTCCAAGAAAATGACAACTGATTCAAGTGCCCATTCTTGCAAAGATCTCAGAAATCTAATAAGCCAATGTTGAGCTCCTTCACCAGATATCCAATCTCTAAAATCTTATGTTTGCAAAACCCTGGCTGAAGAAATAAGTCATTATACACAGCTTTTGGAATTTATCCTGCATCAGCATTGCAAACCCTCCCCATTTCCATCCGAATGTAAACTTTATATGATTCTTCTGCATTTTTTTCTTTAGGCTATGTTTGGATGTATTTACTGCGATAATGCTTTTATATATATTCAGTTGGGATGAGGTTTAGTTGAGTTGAGTTAAGTTTAGAATGCTTTTGTTCAGTGTGGATTAGTTGCTTATCATATAACTTTCTTGGCCATTTATTTGGCAGGTTGTCATACAATAAGTTATGTGCAGACTGTGCTGGAGCTATATTTTATTCAATGATGACATTGTCATTAGAAGCTCCGCGTAGCTCACCTAGTAAGTTTTTCTATGTTTTCTTGTTTTAATATACATTCAGGTAGGGGATTCTCATTTCTGATTTGATTTCAAATAAAAGCTCTTTATGCTCGAAAGCCATAGTGTCTTTCTGAATTTTGTTGAATATGTCTAAATTAGGTTAAGCAGGTTTTTATTTGTGATTGAAAAGGCCAACTATTAGTTTGCACATTTTTGTCTTCCAAAAACATTTTAGTATTTGATTATCTTACAAGTCGTGTGGCCTGAATGCTACCAGCAGCTATCTCATGCCAGAGCTATTAGAAGCTTAGTTAATTTGCTAATTATCCAATGGGATAGAGCTAATTGATTGGGAAAAAAAATCCCCGTTGGAAGCCTAAGACTAAACTTCTAAGGAGACTTTATTACTTTTAAAGTAAGTCTCTGTGATAGTTTGTTAGGTTTGTGGATATCATTTTCCCTTAAAATTAGCCACCGCCAAAAGTTCCTGCAACCACATATCTTTAGGATATTTGATTTGATTTGATTTGATTTATTATATATCCTTGTCTTTTCAAGGCACAATCAATCTATAAACCCTAGATAAGACAGCATTTTCGAATCCTACACTAAATAAAGACAGCTTCTGGAATCTCTCCTACATCATTTTCTAGTTATTAAAACAATTATTTTGTGGCCTCTTGGGCAATACATTTGTGTTTAGTAAATGAACTTGACGACTTATAAATTATGTCATTGCTGTAGCAAAACTTAGTGGTCTTTGTCTTGGATAAAGTTTGGCTTCTCTTAAATTGTTGTTTTCCATTTTCTTTATTTTCTTTATTTGAGCATTATCACAAATGAAGGATGGTTACTGCATTAGTTTGGTGCTCCAAGTTGTTTATTCGTGTTGCATACCGTAACTAGTTAGGTCTATGGATGACTGAACATCTAATTATAATTTATGGATCCTCATTCATCAATACTTTATATATATAGAAATCTTTACAGTAATCATATTATATTATAAGAACTAAAAGGCTTTATCTTCTTACTGTGTACTTTTAAATATACTCTTCTGTTAAAAACTATGCCCGTTACATATCTTGATCCTTAGTTGTGCCCTTTATTTTACCCAAAATAAGTTGTTAAAAGTATCAGCACTTTGAAAAAAACTGTGTTTGTTGCCCTGTCCTTGTAATGTTAGAACCTATTATCTTGTTTTTACTGTTTCACATATTCACTATGTTGACGCATCCATATTATGTCGTACAATACAGCATCCGTATTATCTTGTACCCTGTATTTTCATTCGGCTGCCGTGTCTTGTGAGGGACTTGGGATGGGGTTTGCTCTGTCCATGGCCAGCCTAGGATAAGGTTGATACACATGCTCAACTGAATTTGTCATGATTTTCAGTCCTGTTTCAATGATAGCATATCTTGTTTGTACATTTATATTTCCTAATGCTATACATATCTTTCTGTGTAACAGATTTCATTAATGTATGGAAAATTATTTTCCTTGCCTTTTGATCTATGGAATGAACAATTTGGTTCTTCTTAATCTACTTTTCAGGTGAATTGTTTAATAATGCTGTGAATGTAATTACAAAATGGAAAAAAGTTCTGAAGTCTTACCTGACTGACATTGATGAGCAGGTCTGTATATGATAATCCTTTTAGATAATTGTTGCCGTTTCTTTGACTAGTAAAGTTTCCAATGTCTGCTTGTGCTACTGAACTTGGTGTTTTGTAAATGAGTCCTTCCTTTTAAGCTCTTTGTAAGATCACTGGTTTTGAATTAGATTAGGTGATTTCAAATCATACTCTTGTCCTATGTCAATTCACAAGGCAAGAGTAAAGGTTAATTTTTACAAATTTAGGCTCCAGATTAGGCTGTGAGATTGAACCCTTGAATTTCTCTCCCACTAGATAATTTAAAAGATATGGGTTTATTAAAACAATTATGATCTCAACACAACTGTGACCTTGCCTTTTGTATTCTTTCTAAAAAGGCACACTTTCCTAACCTTAATCCAACTAGGTCCATTGGTATACTAATCTCATTAGAATACCTTTATTTGAGAAACGTTTTCCTAAGATGGAACCTTACACAAAACAAGATGTGTTTAGCCTAATCTCATTAAGGTAAACCCTACATCATTGGATTTTCTTCTTGTTTTAGGTTTATGGAGTCATACTCCATCCAATTTAGGAAACATAACCCTACATCATTCTTTCTTGTGCTAGAGGACCTTAAACAGTTAGGTCATCCTAATCACATTAGGACACCAAATTCTAATCAAATTGGAATCTGACTTGTTTAAGGCTTGGTAGTAATCTGAACCAACTCCATCAAGAAATTATCTAACTAAAAAAGTTTGAGACAATTAATCATTTTAATGTTCAAAACAGATTTAGTGCAAGGGTTAGGAGTAGTAGCTAGGGTTTCAAAAACCTAACACTACATGTGGTAGCCAATTCTCATCCTATGGGTACGGCTATCTCAGGCAGTCCTTGAGGAGTGGTGGCAGCCCCTTGGGCTCCCATCCATGAATTAAATCCATGGTTAGTTGTTCAAGGTGCCTTTTTTTGTGCTAGGCGTCTGGTAGGAGGATTTTATCCCAACCATTTTCAGACTATTCATCTAGTAGTCAATTCTTTTTTAATAAATTTTTCTCGAAATCTTTGCAGATTGAAGTAATACTAAAGTTTGAAGAAATGTGTTTGGAATCTGCCAAGGAGTTCTCCCCATTGTTCGCAAAGGTATATTTATCTTTATACTTTGTATTCATAATGAAGATCTCATGAGACGAGAATGAGATGTGCACTCCACTTCAATATATAATTTTCTTTGATGCTGTGGTTCCCAATGATGATATTATGGTTCACAAGACACATTTTGTGCTTGTTCTTGCATTGCAACAATGACATCATATCAATAGAGTTATCTGCCAGAGCATTAGGAGCCTGGCTAATTATTGGCAAGCAAAGATGATAGATCGAGGAACTTTTAGAAAAAATTAATTGATATTGCCGTCCATAATATTTATTGACTATGGTGGGAGGTTTTTTGCACTGTAGAATGAATTTAGGAGAAACCACAACGTGCTCATCAAACTGATGCAACTCTTGCCTTGCCCAGCAGCTCATGCAATGGATGAAAAAGTAGTACCGCCACTGGCAAATTAAAAACCAACCTACCTAATGTGAAAATTATCTGCATCTTGAACATTGGTAGGCTCTGAGACGATTGTGTAATCAGGCAGGAGTGGCTGCCAAATTTTTTCCTTGGTGTTCTCTTTCTATATTCCTTGCTTCAGAGTCAAAAGTTGAAGATGGCTTTGGAAAGTTACGATGTTGGCCCTTGTTTTGTCTACTTCAGCGGGATCTCCTTTGAGAGCCCTCTTCTGGTTGGTTTCTTGAAGGTTAATTTAAATAGTTTATTTCTTGGAAACCTGGGCCAACTTGGTGTTGGGGTAGGTATCATGTCCTTAAGGATCTATCCCTTCTTTCCACTTTCCAATTTTTTGGTGAAGTTACCATGAATAAGGTGGAGATTGGTGATGGCAGGAGGCGGGGTTTCTGTACTGGTGGAGGAAAATGTTGTCAATTGAACTGAAGTCGTTGGAACTTTTCTTATCTACTCAAAAAGGCTATTGACCTTTCTAGCTCTGCAGTTGTTTAACTTTGTGAATTGTTTGGCTAAAGGGAACTGGATTCTTGGCCAAAATGGGTGCCATGTAATTAGAATTATGGAGATTGTTTGCATTCTTAGTTCTTTTTGCTTGTCTTGCTATGATCGTATTTTGTGTGAGGATGCTTCATTTTTTTCCCCCTAGTGGTAAGGTGAAGTAGATGAATTTGATTGTATTTTATTCTGCTGATTCAAGTCATTGTTATGTTCTTTTACAGATATTGTGGCTTCTGTATGACAAAGATATTATACAAGAAGATGCTATTCTAAAGTGGGATGATGAGAAAAAAGACGCTGATGATTTAGATAAAGTTTTTGTTAAGCAGTCGGAAGAATTCATTAAAGTAAGTATTATTATTCTTCGTTTCCTTTCCTTTTTCTGAAGGAAAAACAAATCAATTAATAGTTCTTGCAGTCTGGCCATCATCTATGCTGTGGATTGTTCAACTTTTCAGGAATAGAACTTAAGATTGATGAATCATGCCTCTGTTAGAGTTCACCTGATTTTGTTGTTGTATCATAATATTTGCATCTTCATATGTGTTTTCTGGTTGCAGTGGTTGAGAGAGGCACCCGAAGAAGGAGACGGAGAAGACGAAGAAGATTAGAGAGGAGGTTATTTGTAGATCTAATTTTGTGGGGGGTGGGATATCCTGTCATAAATATGGAATTGATGTATCATCTTTCAGGGGTGTTGTATTGTGGGGGGGGGGGGGGGGGGGGGGGGGGGGGGGATAAGGGTTTCGTCCATGGTCTTTGAATTTGAAGGAGCCATTATCTATTCTAAGAATAGAGGGAACCCAGAAACTTTCACGTGATTTTGAATGAAAATGAAAGGTTTGAGAAAGTAAAGTCTCAAATTTGTTACTTAGGCTGTCTATTGGTTCTGCAGAAAATTCACCTCTGGAACTACTAATATTCTGTGTTTTCTGGTGTTCTGTTCAATTATAAGCAAAAAAATAATCTTCAGGTAATGGAAACTCATCCCCTTAGAGGCAGAAAATGGCTTGTTGGAGTGTTTAACAAGCACCCTTCCTTCTTTCAGCTCGTCTGTCAGTAGCACAAGCTTTAGATAGATAGCCTCCCAAGACAAGGCTCACTCCCATTGCCAAAAACCTCTCAAAACCAAGAAAATGAACCCACGGAGCTCTGACTTTTCTCCCTTGGCTCACATGAATTGAGAACGTGTGTAATACCTCTAATTTGGACAGTTCATTTTAAATGAATGGTTCAAATTTTATCACATCAGCCAAAAATTTAAAATTCTCTATTTTCACAATAGTCTCCATCCTCACTTGCGTCATAGTCTCCCATAACCACTACCACTGGAGATGGCTGACCACTCCTTTGGCTGTTTGAGGGTAACCGAATCACTTTAGTGGTTTGGGGTGGTTTGGCCACTCCAAGAAGCCAAACGGGTAGTTAGTTACTGAGAGGCGGAACCCAAATCTTAGATTTTGGAGGGGTAGGGGGTAGAAGAAAAAAATAAGGGGTAAAAAACTAATTTTTGATGGTTCAACTCATGAAACACATAAAATTTAGAGGCATTTTAAAAATTTCATAAACTTTTAAAAATTATGGGGGCTAGTGTTCCCCTAGGCTATGGGTGGTTTCGTGCAGCCACCCTAGTGAGGCAAGTAAGGGTTGTAGAGACTGGTGGAAAGAGAATTTTAAGTTTTTAGCTGATGTGACACAATTTGAACAGCCCTAATTAAAGGTATTGCACAAGACACCCAATCTCAATCCAACTCACATTATTTTGTAGTCTCAAACCCCATGCAAGAGTTGTTCTCACCTGAACCCATACAACTCGGCCTCAGTCTCTAAATCTTTCCGACCCCCACCTAGCTCCTGCTCCTAAGAAGGGATCGAGATCTATAACAATTAGGTGTCCAAATCGCTAGCAATTTGAGCAGCTTTTGTAAGAGAGTTCATTTAGGACACAACTGCTCAGGTACATGGCCGAACAACCCCCAATTTATTTGGACTGTTAGGTTTCACATGAACTCTCACAAAAAAACGTTCAAATTGTCAGTAATTTGGACACCTAATGGTTTTAGATCCTTGTCCCATTAGAAGATAGCTTTCTCTCTCTTTTTTCCCTCTTCTGTGTTGATGCTTTTTCACTTTTCTCACGTTATTTATTTATTCACATTTTCTGGAAAAGATTTCAATTAGTCTTGCCAACAAGCCATCAATTTTTAGGTTGCCCTCATAATTGAAACTCCTTCTAATTTACAAGAGATTTCTAGGTTTAATTTTAGATTTTAGATTATCTGTTTTCTTCTTCTTTTTTTCTTTCTTTTTTTTTTCCCTCAACTTTTATTAGTTAAATTCAGACCGCTTAGTTGAACAATCTCTTGACTTAAATATGTTAGATAGTTTGATTTCTTAATTACTGGTTATTGTATTCTCATTGCATAACAGATGGTTATTGAAAAATAAATGGAGTCTGCCCAAAAATATATAAAAAGCGTCAAACATAATTGACTTCAAGTCCTTGCTCTACCCAAAAACAAAATATTACATATCCACATTAACAAATAAACACATTATATTTTAATTAGAAAAATAAAATAAACACATCATATTTTTGCTGCTTTATTTATTTGGGTCTGGATAAACAACAAATCTGCTGGAAATGGTCTGGTTAGAAGGGAGGCCCACCATGTGGGCCGCCAGGGCCACCTGGCGGCCCACCAAACACTGGTCCGCAGCAGCTCTCTATGATGCAGCAGCAGCAAAGGAAATACAAACTGCCAACAAAACATAAATTGGGTTAAACAAAACCAGATTTTTGCAATTTGATTAGAAATCTATTATGAAAGTCGAACAATTTCTAAACTTGGCTGCAGATTGGTGGCAGAAAACTGTTTAAATTGTGGGTAATTTACAATAATTGGGATTACTCTTAAGGCCTATTATGGCGTGATTAGAATAGATTGGGATCTCCAGTAATTGTAAAAGAGTCTATATAGAACTCATTGAACCAAATATGTTTTCAGCTGTCCAACCATCCACTCGAACAGGTGAATCCTATATGGGTTTTTTAGCAATTGGGCAACAAATTGTTGAAAATCTCAATCTGATTGTAATTGATATTTTTTTCTTTCTTAAATCACATAGTAATAGACTACAAGGAAAATGTTTGGTGTATTGCAACTTTTAATATAATTTCTTTACAAATTGACGTGAAAATTCATAATTTGTGAAATGATTAAGAGTGTATGGTTGACAAGTAAGCCACTAACTAAGGAGATTGACAAATTAGGTTTTTTGTTTAATCATGATAAATTATCACGTCAATTTATAATAAGATATTTGTAGTAAAAGTTATAGCAACCCTAAAACCACTCATAGACTAATTGTGAGTTAACACAATAAAATTGGATGGTTGTGAGCTTACTTCAGAATTTTAATGCCATAAAGCTTTATATTCTTTTTATTTATATTAAATTAGATAAATTATCTAGCATTATCTACTTTTGCTTTCTCCAATTATGTCATGATGTTGATAATCATTCACTAATTGAAAGCTAGCTGGAGTGGTGGGGTTCAGCTTGGGATAAGATATAAGTGCTCGATCAACTTGAACCCATCCCATTCCCATCCATATATATATATATACACAACAAAAAAAAAAAAAAAAAAAAAAAAAACCCAAGACTCCATTTCTCTGGTACACAGGAACAACGAGAAGAAGAGCAATAATAATATAATGGTGATATTAATGGTTTTCGTAGAAATTTTCTGGTTTGCAAAAATTATAATAGGAATATTAATAATAATAGTATAACTATTTCTCCTGAATTTTCTACCTCATACATAGACATTAAAAACCCAGAAAAAAAAACATAATAACATTGTAATCAAATTAAATTAAGGAAAATATCACTGATTTTTGTTCATGTTACTCACCATGAAGATACAAGCCGGCATATACCACCACAGAGAAAATCACAGCAACAACACGGCCCTGGATGACCGGGAGGTCCTCCCGGCGGCGGTCCCCAACCCGGCATTTTTCTCTACGCTTCTCTCTGTTTTTCAATTTAGCTTCTGAAATTGTAGGAATTGTAGTTAGGTATGGGAATGCATTTATAGAGGTTAAAAAGGAGAGAAGGTGAGCTCGATCAAGAGCTTAGGCTTCTTGCAGTTTCTAGTATCGTCTTGGACTGGCCAGCAAATGGATAAGGATATCTGTGTACTGCCTACTCTTCTTGTTTACCAAATATTCAAAAGTTCACATATGCATGTGTGCTTGCTTTTAGATAAATATGTTAATCTCGAGTCAACTAACTTAATCTTATACGTAACCCGCACGATCCGTATAAATTAAATTATTATTATTATTATTATTATTATTATTTTAAATTAAAAACAAAACCCTAAGAAGCAAAAAGTCATATGAATATAAAATTCATTTTTAAATTCCATTACATTTAAGTTCATATATAGGTCGAAAAGGGTCAAGCATGTCGTGTTGTTTGGGTCAACCTAACATGACGTGTCTACTAAATATGGATCGTGTCAAGGTTGAAAGATTTAACCCGTTTAACTAAATGGGACGTCTTCGAGTTGATCCATATCAAATTGACTCGATATGAAACTAACGTGCCAACAAAAATTGCTTGCCTTAGGAAAAAAATTTGTTCTCTTTATTTCTTGACTCGGAAGTGATGAGAGGATTATATATAAGGCCATAAAGTATGTAAGATAAAACAGTAGCACACTGAAATGGCATACGTGGCTGGAGATTGCAATTAGCTTGAAAATAAAGCTAGCACACTGAAAATGGCTTAACATGAGTGGTGGCTGGCCAAAATACGAATAATTTTAGAAATTTTTCCCGTGTCCTTAAAAAAATGTGACTTTTAAAATTACTGTTTAATTAATCAAAATTCAATAATGATTTATCTTAAATTAAATTGTAAATTTAAAAATCATATCAGTTTTGGATGAAAACAGAAAGTACACAAAAAAACTTATAGCATTAAAGAGAGACCACTTCAATCCATTTGTATTTGGATCATCTCCGGTTCATGTAATCAACAAAATGTGAAAAGACAATTATACCTTTACTTTTACAAGAACCTGAATACTCTCGACGGATCCGTTTCCAATCAATTTTGGCCGCTTATTCTGTGTCTTTCCCAAAGGAAGGTTCTAGGTGGGTTTATAAACAAACAAAAGCAGGGCGAACAGATAGTTTTCTGGTCAAACAATTAATTAAGACATGTTTGGTTTCCAATTTATTCCTAGTGTCGACGGAAATTAATGTTATCATAATCCTTTGGTAGGTATGTGTATATGTCGGTCATGCAATTAATGTTGTATATATCACCGGATCAAGTGGAATTCGATTCATACAAAAGATTGGTTCCGTAACAAGTTGCCCATTTTCATTGTTATTCCCCATCACATGCATTCCCAAACACCACCCATGAGATTAATGCAGGAATTGAAGATGACGACTAGCAATTATAAAAATAAATATTACACCACATGTTTGGAAGTTAGCTGATGATCAGAAGCGGGGGGGCCCAAAAGGACCAGGTGGGCCGGGTGGGCCTGGTGGCCCAAACAGTGGTCCACAGCAGCTCTCTAGGAGGCAGCAGCAGCACAGCACATATAAACTGTCAACAAATTAAAAATTAAAAATAAAAAAAAAATTGTCAGTTTCATGATTTGTTGTATAACATGATCACACATTGTGTAGATCGATCAGATTCACACATTAAAAAAAAAAAAAAAAAAACTCACCAAGAAGATGCAAGGCGGCATATACCCCCACAGAGAACATGAAAGCAACCAAATGGTCCTGGAGGGCCATAAGGCCCCGGTGGCGGAGGCATCGCTAGCTCTCTTTCTCTTTCTTCCTTGACAAACGACTTGTTTGGCTAAGCTTGCAATGTAGTTAATGGAAATGAACTAAACATATGCATATACTAGTCCTCTTTATATAGACTTCCAAGAAAAGATGACGATTTTTTCTCTTTTCTTTTTCTTGTCGTCGGAGAAAGAATTAAAGCCTAGCTTAATGGTTAAGATATATATATAAATATATTCTGGGGTTTCTTGGATTTGTAGGTGAAGAAAGCAGTGCACATTAGTGTGGATGGGTTGAGGATCGGATATTTACTTTGGATGATTTCGTCAACTTCTCTTTTTAACCTAATCTTCAAAACCTAACGGTCAAAGTTTCAAATTAGACCTAACAGTCGGGAGTTTCAAACTCGATCGACAAAAACAGCTTCGAGATATTTCGATGCTTTTTAAAATTATATATCGCATGCAGATCGATCATGATCATGTCGGTTCAATATATTCAAATAAATTGATTAATCACATGCAGGCATTAATTATACGTACGTGTCACCTGCATGCTTCTTATAAGTGGAACCCTCACAATTAATTAATAGAGGTTGGTGTCTATCATAACTTCACTGATCACCTCATGACGTGGACCGACAAGTTAATTCAATTAAACATGCAGGATAAACTCTTAAAAGTAAATGTAAACATTAAGTGTCCAAATTCAAATGTAAATATTCAAGTTTTGCCGCATCAATATCAACCTAACTGGCTAATTACTACCACTATATATTAATTAGCCATATATACCAATGGCACATCCATATATAATCAAACCTTTTTACGCAAGGCCAAGGAAAGGTGGATATTGAGAGCTTTCATGTTTGTCAGAAAAATTAAAATTAAAAATTAGGGAAAACTTCATAAAAGGGTACCCAATTATAGCGCTTTTTCACTTAAGGGTACTAATGTAGTAAAACGTTCAATCGAGTGTATGAATTTATCAAAACCGTTCAATGTAGGGTATTCCGTCACCCTCCGTTCTAAATCGATGACGGAAGTGAAGCCACGTGACTTACACGTGATTCTTTTAACAAGAACAACCCGTTTTGCCCCTCTCACCCACATGCATCTAAACACAACCCATTTAACGTGAGCAACCCGTGATTCCATGCACACAACTGATCCCCGACGGTGAGTTGATCCCCCATGTCGAGGTCCACAGCCCTGACCGAAGAGCCGAAATTGAAAGCTGGTTGAAGCTCATCACCCACGTGCTCTGCGTCTTGTGAATCTCCCCATGCTATGCCCGGTGGCTGGGGAGGACTGCTCGGAGGAGCCCAGGAACGAGAGCGAGCACGTGTGTACCATTGTTCTGAGAAACCATATTAGCTTCGGCTTTTCAGGTATTGAGAAGAAAGTGATACCGAAGCCAAAATTAGCACCGATGACCATGGCCATGTGTTGCTAATGAAAACCAGTTTCATTTCAAACAGATTTTACATGACAACTGCTTTAAGACGTTCTAATTCTTTCCGCTATAACATTTACATCAGCAAAGCATATATGGCAGGATTACAGAAAGTTCTTGTAAGCCCAACTAGCATCGGTTTTTAGAGAAGAATGTATACACGGAAGGACCTGTTAGTGTGACTGCTACAAGATGTCACCAACTGGAGTAATAGAAGTATAAAATGAAGGGTTCCTTAAGAGTCTTGATCCATCACAAGTCAACATAAGTGTTAACCAGTCCTTTGCTTTGCAACTGGAGAATTGGAAGTCATCATGAAAGATTCACCGCAGCCACATTGCCTTTTAGAGTTCGGATTGACAAATATGAACTCGGACCTACCACGAGCATGAATGTGTTTCAACCCCACAAGCATAGACTTTGTGTGCTTTCTGACATCGCTCTCAGACAACCCATGACTGCTTGATTTTTTGATTAAATCGGCAAGGCTTCCTCCCGAAGCAAATTCCAAGAGCATATTGTAAATCATGTCTCCATTCTTCAAACATTTGGGGCGGACACGACAAAAACGAGGAATGTTTTAACATGGCAAACATGAATAAACAACACTGATGTTGTAGATATGTTTTTACATGGAAAACATGATAATAAAGGTTCATATTAATATGGGCTTTTCGAATTTCTACACATACGAGCAGAATTCTAGTACAAGAAATAGATTAAAGCACCCGAAAACACATGAGAGCAGAAAGCCAAATCCTCTGTTTTGGATCACAAAAACAGAGTTGAACAGAGACAATCTGGTTTTAAACTGGGCCTACTGATTTCCCTTTAGAACACTCACAAAAGCTATCCAATCTGGTTTCAGATTGCTCTTTATCATTTGACTAAATATTTTCAATTTGGATTTGCAATGAAAATCACCACATCAGCTCTCTTCAAATTCTTCGACTCTGGCAGATATCCAACTTCAACCATACGTGTTAAGATTGCTCTCGATAGCCCGGGCAAGGCAGTAGAGCGATATCTCAACTCGCCTGCTTTTTTTCTCAATGACCAATGCCAGGCCAGTTGAAAACTGCACAATAACATAACTTTTACTTTTAATGCAAAAGCATGCATTTTTTCTTTTGATATCAAATGGTTGAAGTCAGTCCTATACCGTTCCCACTTCCCATTGCCACCATTGGAATGTTACATCTCTTGAAAACCTGAAGAGCAAGCACATCCACATCCTGACGAAAAATAAAAATGAGTCACTGAAATCGCGGGTGTTAAATATGAGTCACTCAAATCTGAAGTGGAGTTTTGGTCGGAATTATAGTTTGAATTTGACAAATTATTATATTTTTTTAGTTTGTTCTCTTGACACTGAATGGATCACAATATGTATATAAATGTACAAACACGCTCCCCTGGGTCAAGAACAATTGCAGGTCATGCTGCCGTTTCCTGACGCACGAGTCGTCGGCGTTCGTCCGGACCACCAAGCTGGGGAGCTCCGTGTCCATCGAGATGCACGGGTGCGAATCTATCACAGATCTATTCGAAGAAGAAGAATCTTCTTGGGTTAATTGTAGTTTACACGAAGGCTGGATCTGGTGGCCATCTTCCATCCCATGGAAGAAGAAGTTGTTTTTTCAACTAAATAAATATATATTTTTAATAGATTTAAATGAATATTTTTTTTTAATAGAGGGGTATAAACGGAATAAAATCCTAAGAAATCACGTGAAACGCACGTGTTTTGAGTTCCGTCATCGATTTAGAACGAAGGGTGACGGAATACCCTATATTGAACGGTTTTGATAAATTCATACACTCGATTGAATGTTTTGCTACATTAATACCTTTAAGTGAAAAAACGCTATAATTTGATACCCTTTTGTGAAGTTTCCCCTAAAAATTATTTGATCCCAGCATTCGTGTTTGCTGGCCGGCCAGTACAATTTTACTATAAGTAAGATTTTTTTTTTTTTTTTTTTTTTAAAAACCAAATCAAGCTGATACCATAATATCGAGAGCATTCATGTTTGTTAGAAAAGAAGAATAAAAATAAAAGTTGAAATTGTAATGGGTGAGCAAGTTTTTAAGGTTGAAATTGAATTAAGCCTTTCATGTGAACCACGCGCGTGCATGCCCATTTGAGTCACTGACTCTCACTTATACGTACATATTAATGACGTCTTTTTTTTAAGAGAAACTCTCCCCCAAGTGGGATTTCTATTTCCGCTGTGAGAGTGTCCTCCACTCTAAGTGAGAGCATCCTCTCTGCGTGCAAGAGAGTTCGGGGAGCTAGGAGTATTAAGGGTGTACAAATGATTGTGGTTGGCGGTTATTGTCTGTAACAGCCAACCACAACTGCTCTAGGCGATTATTAAATTTTCGTAACCACAATCACTCCTCCTTAAGCTGTTAGTGCATGGTTATTGAACTTATAACTGCACCGCATAACTGCTTTTTAAAAATGGGTATCTTTAGGTTTTTTTTTTTATTGATAATTATTTTTTGGTATTTTGAGCCTTCGTTGAGCCTCTTTTTAGGGCTTATTTTAGATGGTTTTGAGTAATTTTTAAATAAGTACAAGGCTTCAAAATATAACAAAGCTCATAAATATTATTATTATTATTATTTTTTTAAATTTTTATGAATAAAGATCATTTTCATTAAACTCAAAATGAAAACCTTATATTAAACGCACCAAACCAACATTGTTTTGTATATTATTATTATTATTATTATTATATAAGAATAGGCGGTTATCTACTTACCCCTAAAATAGCTAACCGTCCCGCGTTAGGTGGTTGGTGGGTTTTTCCAACCGCCTACAAAAGTTGATATGTGGTTGTACACTTGTATAGTTAACGGTTAGCAATTATTAAGCGGTTAATAACCGCTCGCTTGTACACCCCTAGCTAGCTAGGAGGGAGAGCCTTGCTTGAGAGTCTGAGCCTCCCTCCTCTCACCCTCCCCCTCTCATCTTCCTCATCATCCTTCCTCGGGTTGCCCCCACCCCTTCCCCTTCCTCTCCTTTATAAGTGTTTTGAAAAAAGTCCACATACTCCCTTTAAACTACTATCAGATTTTCGATGTCCCTCTAGAAATTGGATTGCGACAATGTCCCCATAAACTATCAAATATTGTTAACATCCTATTAATGACAAAAATACCCTTAAATAAAAAATAGTAAAATTTTAAAAAAATGGTGACCAAGTCATTGCCATGAATCACAAGATCCATGGCATTGCTGTAGATCTTACAAAAAAATTCCCAAATTTATGAGGGTACGTACTTTTGTCTTTTTTCGAGATAAATGGGGAACATTAATAATGATTTGGTAGTTTGGAGAACACTACGCAATTTTTTTATTTTTTATTTTTTCTGTGATATTAACAATAGGGTAATATTTGAGTGAGATATGTTGACTTTTTTCGAGTTTTCCACCCTCCTTACTCACTTTAAACCTATGCACCAAACAATCATCTTCCCCTCATGTCGCACGTGGGCTTTACACACCGCCATTGCACGCGCAAGTATGTCCCAAACAAGTTTTGGAAGCTCTAATTTGTTGCCCTATGTCCGCCTTCACGGCGCACCACCTTGGCTCCCCCTGACTTCCCCTCCATTCCTCACTCCATCTCTTCTGAGTGCGTGGGCCTCATGCGCCACCTTCAACGTGTATGTGTTCTAACTTCTACGTACGTACCACCATCGGAAGCGGCAGATCTAAGCATCTCATGTACATTCTTCTTTGCTCACTTCCAGCTCAAGAGTGATGTTCCCCACGCTTCAACCGTTGGGCATCATCGCTTACTAACATCGCAGATAATGATGGGTTTAGGTAGCCTCCCAAATCCCCCATCCCTTTACTGTATTTAGAAGCTTTTATGTATAGGCTATGCCTCTCCCCATCCCCTTTATCTTTGTGCAGTGTAATTGTCCTCTTCACTCTCGACTTTAACCCGCTTCGGTTCAGGCAACCTTCTTTTGTAACTTTCTCGGAGGAGCAAGGACAAAATCGCCTTTTGCGGTCCCTTTCCTCAGTTGGACTAGGCCCCAGATTTGCTTCCAGAAAACTCTCCCGACTCTCTCTCTCCCCTCTTGGATATGGATGGTGGTCAAGGCCCATTGCATTACGGAAAATGCTACACTTACACCCACTTTTTACACCCTGACATGGCAATAGCTACATCACATTTTTTTTTCTTTTAAAATTTTTAAGAAAGGAGGCATGGGCTTTAATCGGAAGGAAGAAAAAAGCGTAAAAAAAAAAAAAAAAAAAAAAAATAGAAAACAAGAGGGGATCATCGGCGCTCGGGACGGCAGAATCTATTGGAGAGAGTGATGGAGAGAGACGGGTTAGGTTTCCAGCGTGTGTGCGGGTTCCCGGCATGCGGGGGTTTTCGGCTGGTGAATCTGCCAAAGATGGTGAAGAGAACAAGGAGGAGGGAGGCAGAGACACTTGGGAAGGCTAGGGACGCTCGGGACGGCCGAAGACGCTTGGGATAGCCGAAGAGATCTGCACAGGTCGGGTTCACCTGGGCTGCGACGGGTGATGTGCCTCCAGTGATATGCCTTTTTTTTTTTTTTTTTTTCCTCCGGTGTGCCTCTTTTTCTTAAAAAAAAGAAAAAGAAAAAGAAAAAGAAAAAAGAAAACAGTAAAAATATGTGATGTATCTCTTGCCACGTCAATGTCTAAAAAGTGAGTGTAATAAAGTGGGTGTAAGTGTAGCAGCTGTATCCCCATCCCATGAATGACATTTGTAATTTTTTAGCTTCTAAAATCTTGCATAGAAAAATAAAATTGTCCATATTAATGATTAACTTATATAGTATGCAACGGTTACAAATAAAATCCAACCATTGTTGTAAATGGAACACTCATATGTGCCATAAGCTAAAGCACAAACCTGCCCATGTTGCCTTCCTACATGGGATCCCAGGATAGTGTTACGAGCTCAATTTTTCAAGAGCCTAACGGGATAATTTTTCGTAGATTTTACTTGGGTCTTTTAATTCAATGATAAATTTGGACATTTTTTTTTGTATGGAAATAAACGAGATGTGCAAGAGAATGAAACCAAATATTTCTCTTGTTTTATTAGCAATCTCCAAACTTTAAATAGACTTCCAATAAGATGAGATAGATAACACCCAACTTAATAATAAAACTAATCTTAACCCTAAAATGAAAAAAAACTAATATTAAAATAACCATTCGACCTTATTAAATAAAAGAGTAATGCTATTTAGAAGATTACTATACGACTGTCAAACAATTGAGATGCGTGAGATTTTCACTGTTTTCATAAATATATACACAAATTTCAGTAAGAATTAACTTTGCTAATTAAAACCGTTGCCAAATGCTGGTGTCAATACTAATTAATTTACTCGTCTGTAAATGTTAACTAAGTTGTCCCTACTAATACTTTAAATGTCGACAAATTAACTTGGACTTTGTAAACTTCAACAAATTAATGTCAACTTCACAAATCCAAGGTAATGTGTAGGATCAGGATTTCATATAATTTTTTAAAAAATATAGATTCTTAAATTATGGGATTTAAGCTGTTTCTTTGCATCGAAACGCTTGAAAAATATCAAATATAAAAAATGTGACATGTTACAGTTGAGAATTGAGTATATTTTCATCAAGTTATTGCTTTCCATAAAGCTATTACTACCCAAGAGAAGATGTGTAGTTGGGATCTTGTTGGCGATAGCTTATGTCTTTTTTGGAGAGTCAAAGCCACATTTTCTTTGAATGTAGTTTTAGTAAAAGGATTTGGATGTCTCTTATGAGTGAGTGTTTGGTGAGTAACTATCCATCTGATTGGGATGAGATTGTTGTTTGGAGTGTTGTAGCTTTGAAGGGCAACAATAGGTGAGCTGTGTTCGGAAACTATGCTTGGGGGCTGTTGTTTATTATTTATGGCTTCAAAAGAATGTTATTCTTCATGGTAAAACCCCTAGAACTAAAGACCAAATCATCTCCAAAATTCGGTGGGAGGTTAGAGCTAGAGTGATGGCCAAATTTCCAGTTCGGATGGTTCATTGCCGCTAATCTGCTTCTCCGGTTTTTTCTTTGTTTTGTGTAGGTCTGGTTGTGTTTGTTGTTCTTTGTTTGTTTTGTTGGTGATGCTCTGTTTTGAGCTTGATTTTGCTGTTTGTTGCTTTTCTAGCATTCAGGTGGGTTTGTTGAAACATTGATTGTAGTTTTTACTGGAGTGTAGTTTGAAGTGATTGGTTATAAAGCTTTTAGTTCATTAAAAAAAAAAAACACTTTGAGCCAAAAAATGTTTTTTAATTTTTTGAAGTACAAGCGTCTTGAGAAATTCTTTCTGACTACCTCAATGAAATACCGCATTTTTAATACATGACATTTTTTAAGCCATTCGATGTAAAGAAATGGGTTAAGTCTCGCAATTTGAGAATTTATAATTTTTTTTTTGAAATTGTATGGAATGCTGATCCGTCCTGTTTTCGTCGAATTGCCTGCAGATTCTTTTTGTTTTCTTTAATAAATTCTTGCTTAAAAAAAAAAAAAAAAACTACATTAATTAATGCACCACGTACATAATAAGGCTTCCCAAAACCCGTCCGTGGTAAAATTAATGCCAATATTTGCAAAGAACCAGTTATGCACAACAAAGTCAAAGAATGCATTGAAATTGGCCGGATAAATATAGAGGATAAGAACGTACACCACGCCCATGGGCCATGGGCCATGGGCCATGGGTGATGGGTCCGACGGTTTTGATTTATTCAATTCATACAGATGTCAAACATCCATCGATAAAGGGACATTTAACTGACTGGCAGACAAAAAACCAGGGATAAATTAATGTCTCTCAAGTCTCAAGAATACGAGTCCTTTTGTTCCAAATTAATTTTTGCATAATACATAGATCATAGATGTAAATTAAAATAGCAGTAGCATGCAGTAGTACTGTCTGTATGGTAGGAACTGCATGGCCGGGAAGCAGGCAGATGATTCATGGAGGAGGTGGTCCGGGTGGGCCGGGGGGTCCGGGAGGCCCACCTCCAAAGCAATCTTGTAGCAACCAGCAACAGCATACGAAGTTCAGACTACAGCCAACCATGCAAACAACCAAATCAACGAAATCAATTAAAATTAGGATCAGTAAAATAATTATAAAACCTACAAGATGGAATTTGTTAGTAAATTTACATACCAAGAACCAATCATGTCAAAAAAGCCACAGAAGAAAGGTCCTGGTGCACCAGGTCCTGGTCCTCCCGGCCCTCCTCCTGGTCCTCCCGGGCCCATCGATCACTAGCTAGCTCTCTCCGATCACCGGCCACCACCGTCTCCGCCCACTAAAACAAGCTTCTCTCTCTCTCTCTCTCTCTCTCTCTCTCTCTCCACTTTAGAGTTTTTGTCTTGCACAATATACACAACATGCAATAACAAAAGTTTCTACTGGCTCTTTGGGGACTTATATAAGGCGAGGGTTTATGGGGGTTTATAAAGAGAATTGCTTAAGCTAGAAGCATGCATCTACCTATTCACATTTCTACCAAATCAATTAAGTAGCTGTCCTCCAATCAAATCTAACACTTTTCACCTACTCTTCCTAAAGCTGCCAGTCCAAGCTAGACCCTTCCCTTCGAAAGTCTCATTTTATCACTATCATAGGAAAAAAAAATGCATGCCATGCATTTTCCTTGGTACAGAAAGGATGGATTTTCGATCAAGGTCACACTGTTAGACAGTGCTTTACCGTTGCAAATAGTAACATTAATTTTTTTCTTTTGAGCCGAAAGTAACTTATGCCTCCTCGTATACATAGACTCTCAAAGCTAACTCCAGTCAGACTATTCTCTGCAAAAGAGCCCAGCTCAACAGGGATATTTCATATTTGGTTGTAAAGGAACTGCAGAATTTTTGGAGGGTAAGTAAAGTCTCAAGAAAGCATAATGAAGGCTGTTTTATGAGATCGAGAAAATTAGTGTTTTAAAAATTCTCTGTAAAATAGGGAAATAGTGTTTTCTATTAAGGGTTTTAAAAATTCTGTGTCCAATAGGGATTCTTTGTTTTGTGTGGGAAATCTCCCCCTGTTTTTGAAAAAAAATATAATGCTCTAGAAATATAAAATGAAAAGCAGAATAAAAAAAAGATTTTACGTGGTTCGGTCTATGACCTATGTCCATAGGATAAAGTTCTAAAGCTACTTTATGCTCTTGTTTTACTTGATTAATTCACAATACATGAGGCTCCTATTTATAGGAGAATTGTGGAGAGTTTGGGTAGATAAGTATGGTAATTAAATTAATGTGATTTGATTACTATCAAATCTAATTATAATCAACTTAATCAGATTTGATTACTTTCAAATATGATTTATAGGAGATAACGATAATTACAATAAATCTATCTTAAATCAAATCATCTAATATATTCTAACATCTCCCTTCAAACTCAAGGTGGAACAATCTAAAAGCTTGAGTATGCAATAAGTTCTTCTTCTTTTCTCAATAGATAGTCAACTAAGATGACTGGAGGCAGTCAGCAACGGTGATTAGAGATGCACCTTAAATTTCAATAAGTCAACTATGAAAAAAAATCAAAGCCTACTATGAGCTAAAATAGGAGCCGACTATGGGTTGAAATAGGCCTAGATTTTAAACAATACCACAAAGACCAAGCTTGGGTCTTTAAACTATAGCACAAAGGCCAAAAGATAAGTGTGGGTCAACAATTGGACTAACAATGACCAAATTAATGAGCCAACAAAGGGCCAAAATAATATGGGTAACTTGGCATCTTTTAATTTTTTTTTTTTTTTTTTTTCATCTTTCTGATGAGTAAATAACCTGATTCACCACAAAAACCAAACCTTTCTCTCTCATAATAGCCATACCTTGGTCATACGTGTAGCAACCAATTACCCATCTGTGTTGAATCTAGAACAATCGTTCAACAGGGAGAGAGAGTCATGTATACAACATGAAAGTGACTCTGCGAGAAGTCTGAGAGTCTCATGACATTCAGATCTGAACACGAGAGACGAAGAGACAGAGGCCGATGGTTGTCTACAAGTACAGCTGGAAATCACGAACGGTATTATTGGCAGTGGACGGCTGGCCTAGGCGCAGCTGGCCATGGCGGAACGTGGCTGTCTGGGGTGAGATCACTGGAGGCAGGAGGAAGATCACCGGAGGCGCTGCAAGCGGCTGCCATGCCGCGGATTTGGATGGAGTGGCTGATCGATGAAGCATCTCATTTGTGCACTGTCTCGGATGCACCATAAAATATGAAGAAAAGTGACAAAATAAGGAGTCACGGGGTTCTGCAAACTTCATCAACGTACAACTCTATACCGGTGTTTGAAAGAACCTTTTTTTTTTTTTTTTTTTTTTTTTTGAAAAGTATATATAATCCCCTCAAATTACCACTCAATTGTCAATGTATCCCATAAACTATCAATTGTGTCAATCTCCCTCCTTAAACTACCAGAAAATGTCAATGTCCCTCTTAAGACCAACAAAAAGACAAAAATGACCCTAATTTTTTTTTAATAAGGCAAAAATGTCCTCATAAATTCAAAAAAATTAAAACTAAAACTAAAAAAATTAAATAAAAAACGAAATTTTTTTTTTTAAAAAAGAACAAATTTTTAAATTTTTTTTTTTAAAAAAGTAAACAAAAAATAACTGAATTTTATTTTATTTTTTTAAAAAAAAACAAATGAAAAAAATAAAAAAGAAAAACCAGTTTTTATTAAATTAAAAAACGAAAAATAACAATTTTTTTTAAAGAAAAAAAAACGAAGAAACAAAAAATAACTGAAATTTATTTATTTATTTTTTTAAAAAAACAAATGAAAAAAAAACCAGTTTTTATTAAATTAAAAAACGAAAAAGAACATTTTTTTTAAAGAAAAAAAAACAAAAAATAACTGAAATTTATTTATTTATTTTTTAAAAAATAAAACAAATGAAAAGAAAACCAGTTTTTATTTAATTAAAAAAACGAAAAAGAACAATTTTTTTTTTTAAAAAAAAAGGAAAAAAAAACTGAAAATTATTATTTAAAAAAAATAATAAAAAACATTTTTAATTTTTAATTTTTTTTTGGAATAATTTTTTGTTATTTTATATTTTTTAATAATTTTTTTTTAGTTTTTATTTTATTTTAATAATTTTATGAAGGGCATTTTTGTCATTATGGGGACATTGACATTTTCTGGTAGTTTAAGGGGGGAGATTGACACAATTGATAGTTTGGGGGGTACATTGACAATGAAGTGGTAGTTTGAGGGGGTTATGTGTACTTTTTTTTTTTTTTTTTAATTTTTAATTTTTTTTAATTTTTTAAGAAATACAAACGGAAATTAAAAAACACAACAAAGGTTTGTGATTGCGATTGAAATCAATCTGAAACAAAAGATAAAAGATAAAGAACAAAATAGAAAATTGCAATCCATTATCAAACTATTGGCGTTAGCCTACAACTTTGATACTATAAAAAAAAAAAATATAATGCTATAAAAATATAAAATAAAAAGTGGTTCGACCACGTCTATAAGATAAAGCTCTAAGGCTATATTATGCTCTTATTTTACTTGATTAATTTACAAAACATAGGGCTCTTATTTATAGGAGAATTATGGAGAGTTTAGGTAGATAAATATGATAATCAAATCAATGTGATTTGATTGCAATCAACTCAATCAGATTTGATTACCTTCAAATTTGATTTATAGGAGATAACAATAATTACAATAAATCTCTTAAATCAAATCCCTCAATATACTCTAACAGTTTTTTGAGTGAGTGGTATGATCTAATATTTTTCTAATTGTAAAGGGGTTAAAGGAGTGACTTAGAAGTGCTAAGAGCGGAAAGTTGTTTGTTGATTATACTGGACATACGCACATTTTACGTGGGGGGTAGCTTATGTGCTAGAGGTATGATAGGCAGGGGCAATTGTGCCGGCTCCTTGCCCTCTTTTTTAATTAATAAATGTTTTTTTTAATAAAAAATAATTCTGATGTGATATCAAAATTACTTTTTGATTAAAAAAATATTTATTTATTATATATGCCGGTTGGGGGCCGGCACAATTGCCCCCAAATATCATTCCCCTATGTGCTAACGTAGTAATGCAACGTGGGATTGCCACTTTAGAACAAAATAATTTTTTAACGAGTTATTTTGGGGTGGCCAGCCGAATGGCCACCTCCTAGCCACTCCAATGAGTGGTCAATCACTTCTTTAAAGATAAAGGGGTGGTCGGTCACCCCATCAATTCTTTGAGAGTGGTCATGACCCACCACAATGGGTCAAATATGGTGGTTGGCAACACCCCCTATGTGGTGGTTAGGGGTGGCACCGACCACCATATCTAGTGATTTTGTGGAGATTTTTTTATTGGCTGACATGATAGTCTCCAATGCTGCCACGTCAATGCGTAAATACCCATATGTAAAGCACACATATGGGTAGCATTACTCATTACAAATGTAGATAACATTCAAACAATGACTAATTAACATCCTTGCATCAATGACTAAGTAACTAACGAACAATGAAGAACTTGGTCTTTTTGTTACAAAACTAGACCAATGACCAAGAGGGCGGACCTAAGATATTTTAATTTGTGTGGAGGAGCCAAAGCTATGTAAATAGGTAATCATGCTTAGAATGCTAATTAAGTCCAACAGAATTTTGTTTGACAAATAAAAAAATAAAAGAAAAATGCAAATTTAATTTGGGGATCTAAGCAGACAAATTGTTTTAAGAGGCATCCATATTATATATGGTTTTCAAATCGCCTACTTTCATAGGTAAGGTGCTGGTTAATGAGTTTTATGATAAGTTGAGTACTAGTAATTGGGAAGAAAGAACAATTTTTTGTCATGGCGAGCTCACTCAGATTATTCATTGAAATGTGTAGCTTTTGTAAACTTTTGCAGTTTCCAAAACTTGATGGAATGTGATAAGAATAAGATTAGGTTGAGTTGGAATGGACATTAGGATTAGATCATTTTAAATTAGGGTTAAGATTAATTAGGAGTCATGTCAATATCTATTTAAAGACCGATTATGATTAATGAGAAGCAGAGAAAATATTTGTGAATTGTGGTATTCTTCCGCTTTGAGTGGAGTCTTGTGGTTACTCATACCAAAAAGAGCTTTTGTGGTCTCTCTAACACAGAAGGAGCTACACGACTCACAACCCAACCTCGAGTATGCATCATTATGATTCCTCCGATTTGTTTTTGTTATTTTCGAGACAAATGCATGTGGAACATTGATAATAGGGTGGAATTTTAGTGAGACACATGGACTTTGTCCAAATTTTCCTACGCTCCTTACTCACCTTTGCACTAAGCAATCATCTTCTCCTCATGTCGCATGCACGTATGTCCCATAAAATTTTTGAAAGCTTAGATTTGTTGCCCTATATATGTCCGCCTCCACCGCGCTCCACCTTGGCTCTCATTGACCTCCCCTCCATTCCTCTCACCAACTCGATCTTCTCAGCACGCAGGCCTCATGCGCCACATTCAACGAGTATGTGTTCCACATACCGCCACCGGAAGTGGCAGATCTAAACGTCTCATGTACATTGTTCTTTGCCCCCTTCTAGCTCAAGAGCGATGTCCCCCTCGCATCAACCGTTGGGCATTGATCACCTCGACTCCTACAAACATTGTAGATAAATAGATACTGATGGGTTAGGTACTAGGTACTAGGTAGCCTCCCCCATCCCCCATTTGCCATCCCCTTTTATCTCTGTACAGTTACAGTGTCATGGCCAGTCCGCTTTACCCTCGACTTTGACCTGCTTGAGTTCAAGCAACCTTAAATCTGTTTCTCGGAGGAGCAAGGACAAAATCACCTTTTGCGGTCCCTTTCCTCAATTGGACTGGGCCCTAGATTTGCTTCCAGAACATTGATAATAGGGTGGAATTTTAGTGAGACACATGGACTTTGTCCAAATTTTCCTACGCTCCTTACTCACCTTTGCACTAAGCAATCATCTTCTCCTCATGTCGCATGCACGTATGTCCCATAAAATTTTTGAAAGCTTAGATTTGTTGCCCTATATATGTCCGCCTCCACCGCGCTCCACCTTGGCTCTCATTGACCTCCCCTCCATTCCTCTCACCAACTCGATCTTCTCAGCACGCAGGCCTCATGCGCCACATTCAACGAGTATGTGTTCCACATACCGCCACCGGAAGTGGCAGATCTAAACGTCTCATGTACATTGTTCTTTGCCCCCTTCTAGCTCAAGAGCGATGTCCCCCTCGCATCAACCGTTGGGCATTGATCACCTCGACTCCTACAAACATTGTAGATAAATAGATACTGATGGGTTAGGTACTAGGTACTAGGTAGCCTCCCCCATCCCCCATTTGCCATCCCCTTTTATCTCTGTACAGTTACAGTGTCATGGCCAGTCCGCTTTACCCTCGACTTTGACCTGCTTGAGTTCAAGCAACCTTAAATCTGTTTCTCGGAGGAGCAAGGACAAAATCACCTTTTGCGGTCCCTTTCCTCAATTGGACTGGGCCCTAGATTTGCTTCCAGAAAACCCTCCCGGTTAGGGTTGTAAGCGAGCATAACTATTCGTAAATATACTCAGGTTTGGCTCGGGATTAGTTCGTTTATTAAACGAACAGAGCTTGAACAAAAAATTCAAGCTCGTATAAATTTAGGCTCGGCCCGTATAAGCGCATATAACTTCATTTTTATTATTTTTATAATATTATTTTTTAACGTTGTAATGAGAACATATTAAATATTTAAAAAAGAAAAGAAAAGAAAAGAAATTAATGTTATTCATAATTTATAGATGTAAGTTGAATTATTGTAATTATGACTCTCTCTCTCTCTCTCTCTCTCTCTCTCTCTCTCTCTCTCTATATATATATATATATATATATATATATAAAAGTGCATTTGTGTGTATATGAGTGAGCTTGTGTATGTACATATATGTGTGTGTGTGTGTAGCGGCAGAGCCAGGATTTTAGGTTAGAGGGGTCAAGGTTTTTTTTTATTTTTTTTTATTTTTATTTTTTTTATTTTTTATGAATAAAAAAATAAAGTTAAACAAAAATTAATTAAAAATTTTAACTAACACAATAAATAAATAATTCAACAAAATTTAATATTTTTTAAAACATTTAAATATAACTTACAATTTAATTCAGTTGTCCTCGACGAGTCTTCACTAGGATGGTAATTAGAAATTTTTTTCTTTAAGCAATGATCGGTTGGCAGATTTGCTAAACCTACCTCAATACGAGCTTGTTTAGAATCTGAATGTAGCTCAAGTGAATTATTGTTCTCTATAATCTCAATCAACTACAATTATATATTTTATACAATTAAAATATGAAACAAAAACTATATATATTCATAAACAATTAAATATAAAAACAATTATAAAAAAACAATTTAAATATATAAGAACAAAAAATTGAAAAGAACAATTCAAGTATAAAAGCTTAAATTTTAATCAATATCGAAGTTTATTACATACATAAAACTGAATTTTGTTTAGAAATTAATTTGAACGGTTGAACTTTGATTGAGAAAGGTATAGCAAAACAGAAAATAATACTGGTGTCAAGTTTAACTCAAAGGCCGAAGCTCGAAGTATAAAATATTCTGACGAGATTTTATTGAATGATTATGATATGCATGGTTGCACACAGCTCTCTGTAGCTTTAAATAATAATAGTTATTTTTTTTTTTTTTTTTTAAGCCAAAAGATGTCAAGATCTGATCTGTTATTATTATTATTATTTAAAAAAAAAAAAAAAAACTTCTAAAGCCACACGTTGCCACGCACAGTCGCACACGGTCATGAGTCACGACTCACATGGATCTGATAAGTTGATCACTTTTTACCTGTTTATAGTCTTTAAATAGGAAAAATTACAGTTTAGCCCCCCAAATTACCACTCGTTTTGCGTCTAACCCTACAAACTGCCAACACTCCGACTCCAAAAATGGTCACTCCGTTAGCTCTCCCCGACAACATGGATGGAAAACCCACCACGTTTTGTGCATGTGACATTTTAAGACACAAACCACCGAAAACATCCGTCTTCAAAATTGAATTTACGAAATTTCCCTTTTAAACAAAACAAGCGTACTGATCGAGTGGTATATCCCTCGACCATCATCCAACCCAAATATATCGCTATAGAACTCCTTGCTCCTTGTCGGAATCCTGAACGTAGGCAGACTATGGACACCATTGGTCACCGGAGTCGCAAACTCTGGGTTCTAGAAAATCTCCTCGTAAAAACCATTGGAATTGTTGAAGTCGTTGGAGAATTTGCGCTGAAGAACACTCCTCGGCGGCCCGCTGAAGACGTCGTCGAAGTCATCAGCGAGTCCGAAAAGGGAGCGTCTAGATGAGGTATCCTCCACTGAACGACGCCACGGGAGGCTGGGTGCCATCACTGCCATTACCATGCACATTCGCCAAGAGTCGTCCATGTTTTCTGGCACCGAAGGCCGGTTAATTCAAGGTCACCAAAATACACAGTGAAAGAAGAAGATTTGACGTGGTTTTATAAAAAGAGGCGTGAACAATAACCGGTTCACATCCACCATTCCTGACACACTCAGAAACTCCCCTGCCTCTATTGTGGTGGTTGCCAATAATCATCTTAAGGGTTGCATTCCAAGCAGCATTGGAAAAATGGCCAGCACATTGAATGAGATTGTTTTCTGGAATAATCAGTCAATACATAGCTAGCTGTCTCTTTCTAAGCATGTAAAATTAGTAAAATGTTAATAATAGAACTTCTCCATGCTAGTGAAACTAGCCTAGCTGCCATACATATTACCAAGGCAATTCCCAAAGATCATGCAGAAAATCATGTAGCCTCTCAACATGACACCTATGCTGCATATCATGCACACTCAACCAAAGACACCTATGCAATCACCGCAAATCATGCTATAAAATCCAGTGCCACTAATGCTGGGATCATCACAGATTATGCCACATATCCTGTAGACTGAGAAAAAATGAAAATATGCAGCCATTCAATGTGATCTTCCAACGACAACAAGAAAGGCGAATGTGAACTTAATTCTCTGCTATACATGCTTGTTTCAAAGAAATATATATATATATGTGTGTGTGTGTGTGTGTGTGTGTGTGTGTGTGTGTGTGTGTGTGTGTGTGTGTGTGTGCGTGTGTGTGCGCGCGTGCGTGTGTAAGTAATATAAGAATACAAAATCGTGTTAAAATTTGTTGCTAATGTGAAATGTAATCCAAAACCACATCGAAACATAATCGGACAGTAAAAAGAGAAAAAAATGGTCAAAATAACATATCATGATCATTCAGTTTGACATTCTTAGAAAGAAAAATCAAAATATAAAATGCATCATGACCAACCAATTGGGTATTTGTCCTAGAGTCGCTACTTCCCACGCTAGAAACACAAAGCATGTAATTCAGAGAGAGATTCTAGAAAGTTCAGACAATGGTATTTACAATGGTGGGAAGTCAAAGGATTAAACCTTGGGCAGGTGCTGGCTTAGAAGGTCGCTGCTCACTTGGTGCAAATGCTCTTGGAGACTCGAAAAGAACCTCAGCGTAGCCATCCACCACTTTTCTTTTCTATTCTTCTTTAACGATTACCACTTTCTCTTTTGTTTTCTGCCCAATTTCCTCAGCTGCCTTAGCAACTTTGCCAAAAGCCCCCGTCACCCATGAAGTCCCCATTAATATATAGTAGTTCTTCATTATGGCAGATCCGACACTACTCACTTTTTGCTCTGCCACTGCCACTGCAAATGCTAATTTGGTTTTCTCTCGGACCTGGAACTTCTGATCCACTTCTCGTACTTTATCATTGACCATAGAATCTTTGACTCTTATTTTCTCACTGAAACCGATCTTTTGGTCAATAGAAGCAACTGACCGACGATGACAAAAGGCTGGTTGTTTCTGCCGTTGACAATCGGCAACTTCATACAGTCAAGTTTGAAAACAGGGGTATTTTCGACAATTTGTGTCTTAAAATGTCATGTACATGGCATGTGATGGATTTTCTATCCATTTTGACGAGAAGAGCTAACTGAGTGGCATTTTTGGAGTCATTGGTAGTTTGGGGGGTTGGAGTCAGAGCGTTGACAATTTGTGGGGCTAGTTGCAAAACAGATAGTAATTTAGAGGGTTAAACTGTAATTTTTCCTTTTAAATAACTTAAATCTCATTTAAAAAAAAAAAAAAAACCTTAAATCTGATTTGATCCAAAAGTGTAGGCTGTAGCTGTAGGTTAAACTCTAAATTGTGTAGACTTTAATGATGACTTCGACTCTTTTTAACTTCCCAACGTCAGGTGTAGTACAGAAGCAGTAGTCTAAACTCTAAAGTGTGTAGAGTTGTGATGACTTTTAACTCTTTTTAATTTTTAGACTTCTAAACAATGTGTTTTGTAGAGATTAAAAATGTTGTCTTGTCATCTTTCACTAAGATTGTAAACTCGGAATGGGTTCTCGAGTATTGGGTGAAAAATGGGAACTGGCTCCGGGGTCCCAAGGTTTTTGTTTTCAATATCCGACCCAAAACTCGGGTACCTCAGTTAATCGGGGTAACTAGTTTTTACCCGGATACCCAGATAAAACCAGCTATTCAGTCTAGGTGGTATTTTTTTTTTTTTTTTAAAAAAAAAATTTCTTTTTTGGGCTTATTTTTAGATTGGACCTACTTTTTTAAACTTCATTTAAACTTTTTTAGCTTTATTTAAATGTTTTAGCCCCCCCCCCCCCCCCCCCCCCCCCCCCCCCCCCCCCAATTTTGTTTTAAGGTATTGGACCTAATTCAATCAAGAAATCTCAATTACTATAACAAAGAGAAAAAAATTATCATTTGTGCTGTAGATTTGAACTTGAAAACTCCACATCCATACATAATTATATATTAAAAAGCCAAAAGTTTATAAACATACTAAAAAAGTTCATGACCAAAAGTCCATAAATATATTAAAAAAGTTCAAACCAAAAAGTCCATAAACATATTAAAAAAGTTCATAACCAAAAGTCCATAAACATATTAAAAAAGTTCAAACCCAAAAGTCAATAAACATATTAAAAAAGTTCATAACCAAAAGTTTATAGAATCATAAACATATATTAAACATATCCTAGCATGGTCCAGTTTCTGGCTTTTTGTAGCTCTGCTCTCAATCTTCTATAACTAAAATAGAAGGAAAAAAAAAAGTTAAATGAATAAATAACTAAAATGAATTAATAATAATAAAAACTAAAATAAATTTATAAACATTTATCATACTCATCAAATATTTCAATAAAATTATCATACTCTAAGTCTTCATTGCTCTTTAACCAGTCTTGTGTGCAAACCAAGGCCTCAACTGTCAATGGAGATAATAAACTTCTAAAGGGATCCAATATGCATCCTCTGTTCCTAAATGCAGACACACATGCAACTGTAGAAATAGGAATGACCAATATATTACGGGCTATCTCTACGAGGATATGATATTTGGGTGCATTAACCCTCCACCAAAGTAAGATGTCAAATTCATTTGTTGATGCTTCACACCATCCAAAAAATAATGATCCACCTCTGACATTCACTCCGAGTTGTTCTCTTCCTCAAGGTGTTGGATGAAACCCTTTATATATTTCATCTATGTAAGTATATCATCATCATCAACACTAACATCTATAAAAGTAACAGTTGAACTTTCCACACTCTCATTAAAGTTAGACAAACGCCTCCCATATAACTTATTGTATTGTTCCCACAAACGGTTCAAGAGGTCTTTCACATTTGTCTCGATTTGTTTCGCCCACTTAGGGCCACTGCATTTTACCAAGTAATATTGTAACGCCTTCAACTTGGTACACGGGTCAAGAACATGAGCAACATACAACAGTACGTTAACCTTTTCCATAGTCCCCCAATACTTTTCATACTTTTTTTCATATTCCAACTCACTGCACTAAGGATAGGATTATAACTCATCCACCCATCAAACAATGTCTTTATAATAATACAAAGTTGAATGAAATATATGTTGGAGGTGACATGAGTTGAACTAGAAAACTTCAATGTGGCTTCATAAAAAGGTTTCAAAAACTTCACAAATTCTCTAGCATTTTCCTACTCATCATAGCTAGGAACAACAAAATGATTACCATCTTCCTTCCCAAGTTGAGTAAAAGCTTTTTGGTACTTCTCAGCCGTACTCAACATTAAGTACATAGAATTCCATCTTGTTTGAACATCTAGAGACACTATATTCATACATTGATTTTTTTTTTTCACACTTTATGCATTCTTTAAACCTTGTCATTCTCTGCAATGAAGACTTCACAAATTTCACTGCGTTCCTAATATTTGAAACACAATTACCCAATCCTTTCAAGGCTTCATTTACAATAAGATTTAATATATGGGCAACACACCTTATATGAAGGAATTCACCTCCCAAAATAGAATCTCTCTTGTCCTTCAACTTCCTTCTCATATAATCAATTGCTATATCATTGATTGTAGCATTATCAGTTATAATAGCGAACACTGATTCAATCTCTCATTCTATCAATGTATTCTCCAACATTCTTCCAATATTTTCACCCTTATGACTTGAAATCACGTTAAACTTGATTATTTTCTTATGCATTCTCCAATTAGAATCTATGTAGCTAGCGGTAACAACCATGTAGTTCAAATTTTGAAGAGATGTTCATGTATCAGTAATGATGCAAATTCTTTTACCCCTTAAAGAAGCCTTCAATTTAAGTTTTTCTTCCTTATAAAATTTCATGCAATCTTTTTATAGAGTAATGCGACATGGTAAATTGAACCTTGGTTCAATTTCATTCATCAATTCTAAACCCACAACTCTCCACATTCCTAAAAGGCAATTCCTCATTGATGAAATATTGAATAACCAGTTTCCTTATTTTAATCGAATCATACTTCACAAATCCTAGTTAGGTGATATTGCAACTACCGCTCTCAGACATTTTCTTAAATGACTTTTTCCAAGAGTGTTTGACTTTTGGGTACATTAGATTTTTCCAAATTTCTAAGTGGAGAGGTTGGATAGTACTTAGAGGTAAGGTGGGTCATCAAAGCCGAAGTGTCATGTTTCCAGTGACACCTTAACATCCTATTGCAATAATTGCATGTTGCCTTAGGATTTTCCTTGTCAATTGGTTCCACTTTTGTAAAGTGCAACCATACTTTTGACCGATTCACAGCTTGTGGTTTTTTTTTGGAGGGATCCAATTCTGTTTGTAAGGAAGGCGAGGAGGTTTCAACATTTGTAAATGGTTTTGGAGGCTTGTCATGTGACTCATTGACATTTTCCATAATAGGCCTAGTTGGAACATAAAAACAGTATTACAAATTGAACTAGCATTTTTTCAATATCGTTTACCCATAAAAGCACCACATAAAGTTGATCATACAATTAACAGCAAGAACATGTATATGCTAAAAAATCAACAACCCATATCGTAGAAGACCCATATCAAAAAATGAAGCAATATAACAGCAAGAACATGTATGACAGCAAGATCACTACAAAAAATTTGACAATTTTGGACGGTTTCAAACCGTCCAGAAATTACAAAAAACCGTTTGGAAAAAGGTCCAGACGGTTTTTTCTGGACGGTTTCAAACCATCCAGGAATAAGTGTCACTAATCCGGGTTATGGACGGTTTGATCCAAACCGTCCGCAATTCCAGACGGTTTGGTCCAAACCGTCCATAACTGATTCTGGACGGTTTGAGAAAAACTGTCCATAATTTTTTTTTTTTTTTTTTTTTTTAAAAAAATATATTTTTTAATTATAATCATTATTATTTTCTAATATAATTATAATTATAATTATTTTTGTCCATCCGGCTGAAGGACCACCGGAAGGTTGTCAAGTTGCATATCTCCACCATCTCGCCAACTAAAGGGACCACCGGAAGGTCGTCACAGTCGCACGTATGCCATCTCCATCTCCATCAGCTTCTTCTCCACCGCACCTCTCGCACTACCCATCAAACATTAACTCCAAACCAAAAACAAATACAAAAAATGTAAAACAAACACAATCCAAACCCAAAAAAAAACCAAAGATTGTTATGAGCACGGTTAGATATGTCCGGTGGTTTGGAAGAGAGTGGTGACGAGGAGGGGCGGGAGGGGGGAGCCGGTCAGAAATCCACGTATTTCGGCCGGATCTCTCTCTGTATTCCGGCCACAGATCCGGCCGAGCGTGGGTTTCGGCCGGATCCGGCCGGTTTGTCAAACCCACGCACATACACCGACGTACGTTCGACAGATCCGGCCAGTTGCGAGATCCCGTCGCACGTCCCGTTCCAGCCAACCGTCCAGATGCCGTCGCGCGTCCCGTTCTCGCCGACCAGATGCCGTCGACGTCCGTCTTCAATCGCTGGCCGGAGAGAGGAAGAAGAACGACAAGAGCTCTGAGAGAGAGATGAGTTTTTTCGGAGAAGAACGAAGAAGAAAGCAGAGGAAGAAAGAAGCAGCATGAAAAGAAAAGAATGGGTTTTAAAAAGAAAGTAACAGGAAAAGAAAAGAAAAAACAAAAAGAAAACAGAAAAAGGAAAAAAAAAAAATGTTACAGACGGTTTGAGAAAAAAACCGTCTCTAAATTTACAGACGGTTTTGATAAAACCGTCTGAAAATTAAAATATATAGATGGTTTTAATAAAACCGTCTCTAAACTTGTAGATGGTTTGGAAATTAATTTTCAGACGGTTTTATAAAACTGTCTCTAAATTTACAAACAGTTTTGATAAAACCATCTGTAAAACTATAATTCTAGACGGTTTTCAAAACCATCTAGAAAAAAACCGTCAAGAAAAGGCGATTTTTTTTTTTTTTTTTTTTTTTTTTTTTTTTTTTTTTTTTTTTTTTTTTTTTGTAGTGGATCAGTTTATAACTGCAAGAACATGTATAAAGGCAAGATTAGTTTATTTATTTTCGTAGAAGACCCATATCAAAAAATTATTCACATTTATAACAGCAGGAATATGTATGGCAGCAACATCAATTTATAACAGCAGGAATATGTATGACAGCAAGACCATGTATAACAAGAAGATCAGTTTATTTATTGTCGTAGAAGACCCATATCAAAAAATGATGAATTTTTTTTTTCAAAAAAGTCGATTATTAATATCAAACAGATTATCGACTAGATGAAATATCATACTTACAAAAATAAAAATAAAAATTAGAGAAAAAAACCCGATCCGATCTATAGACAAATATCCTTCAAATATTTGCTCCTTTTGCTTCAAAAATACCAAATCTGTAGAGAAATAGAGTGAACGTGAAGAGTGAGCGACGAGTCAGAAGAAGAAGAAGAAGAAGGCTGGTTACCAGGTAGGCGGCGAGCAGCTAAACGAGTGAAGGTGAACTGCAGAACAGGTGAAGACTTTTGAGCGGCGACACTTACTTGCAGGGTGTGTTTCAATGTGATGGAGAGCGAAATGGAGAAGGAGATTCAAAGAAGAACTGAAAAGTGAAGAAGGTGAACTCACTGAACTGCAGAACACTGGAACAAGTGAAGACTTTTGATGTTCTTCTTGAGCGGCGGCAGACCGGTAGTGCGACACTTTTTAGGGAGTTCAGGGATTTTTGATAGGGCAACAAAGTTTTAATTAAAAAGACGGAATGCTCCCCCATCCTAAGTCGTGTAGTATTATGGTAAAATGGTAAGGGGTAATTTTTATTTTTATTTTTTAATTAATTAAGCTACCCGGAGCTGGGTACCCGGGTATAACCGAGGGTTTTTGAAATCAATATCCAGCTCCGGGTACCTAGGTACCAACCGGGTTTTCCAGTTTTTCGACTAGTTACACCTAGTTCGGATTTACACCCCTATCTTCCACCTTTGTCCCTTTCTCTTCTTCAACCTCTCATCTCTGTATTTTCTTTTTGACCTATTTATAGAAATGATAAACGTTTGAGTTATGACAAATTAAAAAAAAAAAAAAAACTCACAGCAATAGGTGGACAAGTTTGTCCATTGATGAAATGCTGATCGAGGGAGGGCATTCCAAGGGAAATGGGCATTAAAATATATATATAGACACACACCAAGCGTGAGGATATTTTTTAGGAGGTGAAGGGGGCATTTGACCCCTTTCGACCCCCCGCCCCTGTGTGTATGGATGCATATATATATATATATAAGATAAACGTATAAATTGAAATTAAATTATTTAAGATTTGAGTTAATTTCTCTAATAATTCAAACAATAAATCTTAACTATAATTAAATAACTAATAATTAGTATTAATTTTTTTTAAAAAAAAGAAAATATCAAACAATCAGAACATTTACTTTATATATAGAATGACTAAATTAATTGAGTAGCTCATCATGAACAAGCTCAAGTTTGTTCGAAAAATAAAAGAACAAAGTTTGAATAAATTATCTAGTTTAGTTATAAGCTCGAACTCGGCTCATGTTCGAAAAAAGTTAATCAACCGAGTTTGAACATTCAATACTCAACTCGACTCGGTTTAATTACAACCTTACTCCCGACTAGTTGTCTCTCTCCCCTCTTGGATCTAGGTGGTGGTCATAGCCCACTGCATTATTATCGCTAAGCTTTCTCTGTATCCCCATGAATGATGGCATTTGTAATTTTTTTTCGCTTCCAAAATCTTGCTTAGAAAAAATAAAAATGTACATATTAATGATGAACTTATATAGTATGCAACGGTTACAAATAAAATCCAACCATTGTTGTAAATGAAACACAAATATGTGCCATAAGGTAAAGCACAAACCGGCCCATGAGTTGCCTTCCCCAAGATTGTTCAAACCAGTTTTTAAAGTGCCAACTAAAAGTGATCCCAGGAGGGTGTTATTTTGGGTAGGTTCTTAATTTCAGGAAACTTGAGCCCCTTAACAACAACGTAGGCTGTTAATATAAACTTATAGCAAGAGGGGAGAGGAAGGTAGGAAGGATTCGAATTAATGACGTCTACTTCATGAGGTGTGGTCCCCAGCCAAATAAGTTACTCCTTAGGGATGATTTGCACATCTTTTATACAAAGATGTACAAAAGAATGAAACCAAACATTTCTCTTATTTTATTAGCACTATTCCGTCTTTAAATAGATCGACTTGCAATAAGATGAGATAGATATATAACACACAACTGGCAATAATCATAAAACTAATATTAACCATTCAACCTTTTTAAATAAAAGAATAATGCTATTTAATATACTGCTTTATAATTGAGATGCTTGTGCTTTTCACTATTTTCATAAATATCTACACAAGTTTTAGGAACAATTAACTTGGCTAATTAAATCTGTTGCCAAATGCTGCTGTTAATGCTATTTAATTTAGGGATCAGGATCTCCTACAATTTCTTTAAAATTTTAGATTATCAAATTATGTTAATTTAGGTCTTTTCATGCATCGAACTGTATGAAAAATACTACCTATTAAAAATATGACATGTTAACAATGATAATTGACTCAATTGAGTATATTTTTATTAGGTTTTTACACTTTATGTTATAGAAAAACTTTGAACAAAAAACTGTCTTTCGTCTTAGTAAAGAATAAGCGTCTTTTCACAAGTAAAGAAAAAATCTTTTGAAATAATTTTTTTTTTTTTTTTTTGGTTGCCTCTATAACATGTTATATTTTTAATATGTAACATTTTTCAAATCGTTTGATGTAAAAAAGGCCTGAATTTACATAATTTAAAAATTTAAAATTGTAAAGGATTCTAATATATCCTTAATTTACTCGTCCGTAGATCGATGTTAACTAAGTTGTCCCTACTATTACTTTAAATGTCAACAAATTAACCTAGACCTTGTAAACTTCAACAAATTAATATGCATGTCAACTTCACAAATCCAGGCAATGTACCGTATTGTTTTTGACGATTGCCGGTGGATTCTTTTTGGTTTTTTTTTTTTTAATAAATTCTTACTTAAAATAATAATAATATTATGCACAACGTACGTACATAATTGTCACAAGGCTTTCCGAAACCCGTCCATATGTGTTAAAATTAATGCCAATTTTAATTTGCAAACAACAATAAACTCAAATTAAAGAATGCATTAATTGGAATTGGATAAATAGGATCATAATTACATCACATCCATGGGTGATGGGTCCGACGGTTATGATCAAGTCAATTCATACAAATGTCAAACATGCATGATGCATCCTTCGATAAAGAGACATTTAACTGGTAAACAAAAAACCAGGGATCAATAATGTCTTTCAAGATTAATACAAGTCCTTTTGCTCCAAATTAAGCTGTCATTATTTTTGCATAATACATAGACGTAAATTTAAATAGTGGGAACTATCAGAAATTAACCAGGCGCCAGAGGGAGTCCGTCGGGGCTAGAATTTTCTAAACCCACGTGGAGGAGAGTCGCAGGTGGGATAGCATTCCTGCGCGGTAGCCACAGGGGCGGGGCAAGCAGGCCGTTCGCTGACACGGTAGGGAGGTACTGCTTCCGTTCCTGCACGTGCTTCCAGTGCTGGATCGGGTCGTCCCGGAGGCCCAGGTGGGCTCAATGGACCTCCAAAGCAATCTTTTAGGAACCAGCAGCAGCATAAGAAGTTCAGGCTACAGCCATGCAAACAACCATATCAATGTAATCAATTAATTAAAATAAGGATTAGTATAAAACTTACAAAAATTTGATAGTAAATTTACATACCAAGAACCAATCTTGCAGAAGAAACGTCCTGGTGCACCAGGACCAGGTGGATCCCATCCACCCGGTCCGGGCGGTTCTCTCTGTCCTCCCGAGAGCATCACTGCGCTAGCTGGTTCTTCCCTGCAGGCGGCCATCACCGTCTCTGCCAAAACAAGGTGCTCTCTCTCTCTCTCCCACCAGGCCACCTTAGAGTTTGTCTTGCAAAATATACACGTCCAACATGCAATAACAAAAGTTTCTACTGGCTCTTTGGGGATCCGGACTTATATAAGCCGAGGGTTTATGGAGGTTTATAGAGAGAATTGCTTAGGCTAGAAGCATGCATGTAGCTATCCTCCAATCAATCTAACACTTTTCACCTACTCTTCCTCAAGCTGCCAGTGAAAGCTAGACCCTTCCCTTTGAAATGTCCCGGCCATTTTATCACAACCATAGTAAAATGTGCACGCATGCCATGCATTTTCCTTGGTACAGAAGGATGGAATTTCGATCAAGGTCACACTGTTAGACGTCAGTGCTTTACAATTGCAAATAGAATCAATCCTTTTCTTTTTACCCTAAAGTAACTTATGCCTCCTCGTATATATACATAGACTACTCTCAAAGCTAACTGCAGTCAGACTATATTCTCTGCAAAAGAGCCCAGCTCAACAATAATATTTCATACTTGGTTGAAAAGGAACTGCAGAGTTTTTGGAGGGTAAGTAAGGTCTCAAGAAAGCATAATGAAGGCTATTTAATGAGATGGAAAAAATTACTGTTTTCATAATTCTATGTCAGATATGGTGGTCAGTGTCACTCCCTACGCGGTGGTTAGGGGTGGCACCGACCGCCCCTAAGTTGAATACTAGTAATTGGGAAGAAAGAACAATTTTGGTCATAGCTCTACTCAGATTATTCATTCAAATGTGTAACTTCTGCAAACTTTTGCAGTTTTCAAAACTTGATGGAATTTGATAGGATCCGCCAATAATTCCATCTCATTAGAAATAGATCATTTTAAATTAGGGTTAGGATTAATTAGGAATCTTGTTGGTATCTATTTAAAGACCGGTCGTCTGATTAATGAGAATCAGAGAAAATATTTGTGAATTGTGGTATTCTCCCACCTTAATGAGTCTTCTGGTCTCTCCTACCGAAAAAAAGCTTTTGTGGTTTCTCTTACTCGAATCTCATTCCCGTCACAATCCAACCAGAGGTATCTATTATCAATCTACTGTCAAGCAGCAGAAAGACACATGCAGCAAACCACATGTCAAGCAGCCCAAGCTAGAATGCAGCAACACGCAAGACATTGTCCATGGTGTCATTGAATAACAGCACGTGTTCTATTGTATGACAGCTCATGTTTATATTAACTCTAGATAGTTAATAGTTAGTTAGAGTTAATCAATGTAGTAGACTTAACCTTCCAAGTTAGATACAGAGTTGCTTGTCTTGTCTTACAAGTTGTATAAAAACGAGATACTTGATTATTCTTAATACAAGTTACAGAATTATCTTCTGCCAATTTCTCTGAGTTTGTTCTTCCTAAACTGTCTCTTCAATTTCTGTTATGATATCAAAGCATTTATGATCTATGGCGACAGTTATGCACAATTCTTCATCGTCTTCCTCAAATCTCGACAATTTATCGAATCCTTTCTTTCTCCACAATGGAGATAGCCCTGGAACTGTTCTAGTTTCTCAACCATTGATTGGTGATAACTATAACACCTGGAGCAGGTCTATGACCATGGCGTTGAGGGCTAAAAATAAACTCAAGTTCGTTGATGGAACTCTCGTCAAGCCGGTTGATCCAGACGGAGCAGAGGCTTGGACTCGGTGTAATGACATGATCCTTTCATGGATCTTGAATTCTCTTTCAAAGGAGATCGCTGCAAGTGTTATCTACATCAATACTTGTTCAGAGATGTGGATGGATTTGAAGGAGCGATTTTCCAAAAAGAATGGACCAAGATTGTTTCAGTTGCAGAAATCAATTTCAGCACTTTCTTAAGAAAATCTCTCTGTAAGTGCCTATTTTACTTGCCTCAAATCTCTTTGGGATGAGTTAAGTTATTACAGGCCGATTCCGACCTGTACATGTTCCCCCTCATGTTCTTGTGGAGCTTTAAGTTCTGTAGTTGCCAACTACAATCAAGAATACATTTTTCAATTCTTGATGGGTCTCAATGACTCTTTCTCAAATATCAGAGGCCAAATCCTATTGATAGACCTCCTGCCTTCAATTAACAAGGTATTCTCCTTGATTGTTCAAGAAAAGAGCCAACGAGAGGTTTTTCTTGGTTCTTTAACTCACGATACAACAGCTTTGATGACCAAAGCAGTGCCTGTGCAGCAGAATCGATTTGTCAAATCATAAAATTGGAAAGAAAAACCGATTTGTTCTCATTGTAATGTTCCTGGACACACGGTAGACAAGTGTTATCGATTGCACGAGTATCCTCCTGGTTTCCAGTTTACAAAGAAGTCCTCTTCTTCTGGATTCAATAAACCAAGTGCTCACTCTGTTGCACTTTCTCAAGAGGAGAATTTTGATAATTCTGCCCCACAACTGTTGCCTCAAGTGCCTTTTACTGCAGAACAATGCTATCAACTTCTGGCTTTGATCAAACCTCAAGCTAATTCTCATCATGCTTCTGCCAATCAAGTAGGTATGCTGCCTACCAATTCAGACCATCTCTTTTCCAACATGACAGGTAACTTCTCATTCCATTTAGTTTTACACTCACATCATTCTGTTTTCCATTCTCGATTTAATACCTCCAATTTTCCTCATAATCCAAAGGATTCTCCTTGGATTATTGACACGGGAGCTACTGACCATATGGTCAATAGCATTTCAGTTTTTACAACCATTACAGCCATTGTTTCCACATCCGTCACTTTACCTAATGGTGGTCTTGTCCAAGTTACTCGCATTGGTACCATAAGAATTTCAGATCATCTTGTTTTAACAATGTACTTTGTGTTCCTTCATTTTCCTTCAATCTCATTTCAGCAAGCAAGTTAATCAAATATCTTACTTGTTGTCTTATTTTCATTGCTAACCATTGTTTCATACAGAATTTGGCCAATTGGAAAACGATTGGAGTGGGTGAAGAAAAATGAGGTTTATTTTACTTGCTGCAAGCACCTAAGCCATTTGCTGATAACTTCTGGGTTCTTACTGCTTCTCTTAAGGATCCATTCTTCTGATCTATGGCATTATAGATTAGGACATTTATCTCACTCTAGGGTAAGCTTGTTGCATAGTTTAGTTCCTTCCATTTCTGTTGATTCTAATAAAGTTTGTAATGTTTGTCCATTGGCCAAACATCATCGTTTACCTTTTCCTGTTAGCAATACTATCTCCCAATGCTCTTTTGATCTTGTACATGTTGACATTTGGGGTCATTTTTCCATTCAATCAATAAATGGCTCACATTTCTTTTTTACCATTGTTGATGATTTTAGTAGATATACATGGATCTATCTTATGCATAGCAAATCTCAAACTCGATCTATTGTTCAATCTTTCTTTACCATGGTTGCTACTCAATTTAACCTCAAAATTAAAACTTTACGTTCGGATAATGCGGTTGAATTTTGTATGGATGATTTCTTTTCTCAACAAGGAACTTTACATCAACTTAGTTGTGTAGAGACTCCTCAACAAATTCTGTTGTAGAAAGGAAACACCAACATCTCCTAAATGTAGCCCGAGCCTTGAGATTTCAAGCTCATTTGCCATTCAGATTTTGGGCTGATTGTGTCTTAACCGCTACTCATCTCATCAACAGAATTCCTTCTCCTCTTTTGTCAAATAAGTCACCTTTTGAACTTTTGTATTCCACTCCTCCCACATACTCTCACCTTCGTGTTTTTGGTTTAGCATTTGCTTCTACACTCACTCATGATAGAAGCAAATTTGATTCTAGATCCATTCCATCTGTTTTCATTGGATATCCAAATGGCACTAAAGGATATAAACTTTTCAATCTCACCACCAAATCTGTTTTTGTTTCACGCCAAGTTGTTTTTCATGAACATATATTTTCCTATGCATCTAATCTACTGCATACTGATTCACAAGGAGTTTTTTTATCCTCTCCATCTTTCTTAGATGATAATACTACTCCATCTCCTTCTATTCCTTCTTTTATCACTCCTTGTGATGATGTTCCCATTCCCTCATCTGATCCTGTTTTTCCTCCTACCTCTTCTATTCCTTCTAATCATTCTTCTTCTTTTTCTCCTGTTTCTTTCGTTCCCCATAATTCTCCTCAGCATGTCTCTTTACCTCTTAGACAATCTACTCGTCCAAAAACTGCTCCTCGGTACTTGCAGCAATATCATTGTCAATTAGCTTCTCTTCCAAGTCCATCCAAATCCTCTCTAATGGCCAAAGCTACTGATGGTACAGGTATTCCTCATTGTTTGTCCTCTGTTTTTTCTTATGATCGTTTATCTTCTTCTCATAAGACTTTTAGTTTATCCGTCACTTCCCATTATGAACCTAGGTTTTTCCATCAAGCCATCAAATTTCCACACTGGCGTGAGGCAATGAATGCAAAGATTTCTGCCTTACAACAGAATAATACTTGACTTTTAATTCCTCTTCCACACGGCAAAAAGGCCATTGGGTGCAAGTGGGTTTATAAGGTGAAGCTGAAGGTAGATGGCAGTGTAGAGCGTTACAAAGCTTGACTTGTGGCTAAAGGCTACACTCAGTCCGAAGGATTGAACTATCATGAAACATTTTCACCAGTAGCCAAACTCACTACTGTTCGGTGTTTATTGGTTATTGATGCTGCCAAGAATTGGTCTCTTAATCAATTAGACGTCAACAATGCATTTTTACATGGAGAATTGGATGAAGAAGTCTATATGACACCACCTCCGGGTTTTGTTACAAAGGGGGAGTCTCAAGTGTGTAAGTTGGTGAAGTCTTTATATGGATTGAAACAGGCCTCTCGGCAGTGGTTTTCCAAATTTTCCAGCACATTGCTTGCTCATGGCTTCACTCAATGAAAATCAGATTATTCTCTTTTTACACGCACTGAAGGATCTTCTTTCATTGCTCTTTTAGTTTATGTTGATGACATTATCCTTGCAAGTAATGATCCTACTGTTATCTCTGCCTTGATTGTTTTTCTTAATCAGCAATTCAAACTTAAGGACTTGGGTCCTCTCAAATACTTTCTAGGATTGGAAGTGGCTCTGTCAGATAAGGGCCTTTCCCTTTGTCAACGCAAGCATGCTCTTGAGATTCTTGAAGATGCTGAGTTGTTAGCTTGTAAACCTGCCAGGTTTCCTATGGATCAAAATCTCAAACTGTCAAGCAGCAGTGGTGAACTCTTACTTGATCCATCTAGCTATAGACGCCTTGTAGGCAGGTTAATCTATCTCACCCTTATTCGTCCAGATTTAGCATTCGTAGTGCAACATCTCAGTCAATTTATGCAGCAGCCTCGGCAATCTCATTTAGATGTTGCTCACAGATTGTTGAGATGCATCAAACAAGCTCCTGGACAAGGCCTTTTCTTTCCTTCTCATTCGGATTTTCACCTCAAAGCATTTTGTGATGCTGATTGGGCAGGATGTTTGGATACACGTAGATCCGTTACTGGTTATTGTGTTTTTCTAGGAGATTCTTTAATCTCTTGGAAGTCCAAGAAGCAACAGACAGTTTCCCGGTCCTCTGCTGAATCCGAATATAGGTCCATGGCTTCTACATGCTTTGAGTTAATGTGGCTGTTTTCTCTTCTCAAAGATTTTCACATTTTACATCAACAACCTGCTCTTCTCTTTTGTGATAGCAAAGTTGCCTTACACATTGTTGCAAACCCGGTTTATCATGAGAGGACAAAACATATTGAGCTTGACTGCCATTTAATTTGTGAAAAGATTCAACTTGGTCTTATTCACACTCTTCATGTCAAGTCTAATTTACAATTGGCCGATCTTTTTACTAAACCACTTGGCTGTGTTCTTTTTCATTCTTTACTGTCCAAGATAAATATATTAGATATATTTCATCTTGAGGGGGAGTATTAATCTACTGTCAAGCAGCAGAAAGACACATGCAGCAAACCACATGTCAAGCAGCCCAAGCTAGAATGCAGCAACACGCAAGATATTGTCCATGGTGTCATTAAATAACAACACGTGTTCTATTGTATGACAGCTCATGTTTATATTAACTCTAGATAGTTAATAGTTAGTTAGAGTTAATCAATGTAGTAGACTTAACCTTCCAAGTTAGATACAGAGTTGCTTGTCTTGTCTAACAAGTTGTATAAAAACGAGATACTTGATTATTCTTAATACAAGTTACAGAATTATCTTCTGCCAATTTCTCTGAGTTTGTTCTTCCTAAACTGTCTCTTCAATTTCTGTTATCTATCATTATGCTTCCTTCCAATTTGTTCTATGATAAAAGAAGTTTGACCGATTGAGTGAGGTTGCCAATAACTTTTGCAAACGGCCTATTTCTTTTGGAACATTTCTCTTGAAATTATTAAGCGCTAAAGGAAAGTCCTAGGAGTGAAGAAATATTTCCCAAAAATGGTGGGATCGATCCCACCTCCTGCCAAGTTCTCATATAAGCCGTTTGCTGAAGGAAATATTCTAAGTTATCTTGAAAAATAATTTTCTGATATTTTTACGCTGAAACAAATTAGAGCCTAAGTTTATTCCTTTCAAAATCCATGGATCTGAAAGTTGATAGAATGTTGGTGGGAGGCAGAGCAAGATATATGCATTGTTTTGCTGGCTCACTTAAAAGGATCTTGGAATTCTTTTAAAATCTTAATCAACCACAATGTTTTTTATATTGTACGTGCAAGTATAGAAAGTTTGGTTTTTCTTCTCGTGTAGCCGTCGTGTCAGGCTCCAATGCCCTGTGTCAAATTCTTCCAACAATGTGTGCAATTATAAGATTTTATCAAGCTTCAATGATAATAAATTGATTATGTATACTCAAGAAAAAAAAAAAAAAAAACCTTAGTTGGGCTGGTATTATATGATTTTCGAGACGCTAATTCGTACCCATTAGGTCAATCACAATGAAAAGTTAGGCATAAGAGGTCGTATCTTGTTCCATGGGATCAAGTGCAAAGATTGAGGATTCTCTGAAATTCCCAAAGAAATTTGGGCAGTCCAATTTCAAAAAATGTATCGTTTGAATGTGCATTTTTTTTTTAAAAAAATACGATTTAAAAACGTAAAAAACACACAACTTTAAAGGTTAAACTGTGATTTTGCCAAACACTTAACTATATTTTTAAAAATATGATAAGGTGAAATAACCATTGATATAAACAAAGCATATGGCAATAGATCAAAAGGTGCTGACTGCTGAAAGTATTTGATTAACTTAAGAATACCTATATATATATCCCTCAGGACATGATATAGATAATTTTGACAATTTTTGATTGCATTATAAAGAAAAAAATATAGAAATAAAGAAAAGAATATATCAATGTAAAACACCTAAGAGGAACAGATAATGAATGAAATGCCCTGAAACTTTTATACAAAACAAAGAGGTCAAAATCTTCCATTCGAAGGAGTGTCGAGGATGAAGGTGGTTTACAAGTTTGTGTGGAGCTCTGGGCGAGAAAAAGAAGCCGCATACCGCGGTATATTTGTGAAACAAGAGAGTCCCTGTTTTAAGTAAAACTCATTTCTGTACAAGAAATCAGCCATGATAATAGCAACCCTTCACAAAATGGCTGCCATGTTAGAAATAATTAAATAACAATTATTTCTTTAACCTAACATGCGCAACGGAAAATTAAATAGAACAGTTTTAGGCATACCTCCGGCCATTGTTGCTCAAGCACTCCTCCAGAACTTCTAAGGACAAAATTATGAGGTGTCTTCTAACCTATGCCTATTGCTTGATGGCTGTACTGATGGTGTACACAGGCACTCTATTTATAGGCTAGGTTAGGGACCCTCAAATGGTAAACACCGTATTGTTTCCTTCCATCAAGGAAACAATATTGTTAATTGATTTTTAAAATCAATTAACCGATTCCATATTTACGGTAATCTAAATTAATAGAAATAACTATAATACCGATTCCATATTTACGGTAATCTAAATTAATAGAAATAATCATAATACCGTATATGTTTATTAAAAAAATAATAAACATAGCAAACACCGTAAATGTGATATAAAGGCCACATAAGGGAATAATATCTTACATTCTCCCACTTGGCCTTTATGACACATGACCTTATGGTATTAGGTTCTTTAGTTTGGCCAATCATTTATGGAATCCTCCCACTCAGATAAGAAATGTTTCACACGAATCATGGCGGTAAAACTATTATAAAATTAGGTCGTCCCTTCCATGTATCACAATGTAAAACACTCCTTACATGAGTACCTTATGGATAATCAAGCTTTATGAATGAACTTCCTATAAGTCATTCGGGTCCAACTTTATTTATCCTCATGGACAAAATAACAAATGTGCACAAAATCTTTATTATCATAACTTTATGTCTATAGACCAAAAAAGAGACAAACCAAGCAAAAAATGAATTAATGAGTCTCATATATTCCGCATGACTTTATTCTTTATTTACCGGTAAACTTTAAGCCATGGGATCCGCAATCATTAATTCAGTACTTATATGCTCAATAGACCCTTTATGTCTCTTAATGTTATCTCTTGTACTGAGATACTTGATGTCAATTTACTTTTGCTTCTACTCTTTATTCTTATAAAAGAAGATTATAGTAGAATTACCGCAGAGTATCTTTATGGTCTAACTGTAAAAATCGACAATATTGAGACTTTCAACAAAATGTCTCAACCATCATGCCTGTGTACTAAATTCATAGCACGCTAGAATTTTAGCTTTTTTGGTAGACGTAGCAACCATAGTCTGCATACTGCATCTTTAAGATATATCTCTCAATAAAAAGATATATACCATAAAGTAGACTTTCTACTATCTACACAATCAGCAAAACTCAAATCTGAACAACTAACCACCTTCAAATAGAAAGTGTATCCTTAGGTTAAGTTGTACTTCTTGGTTCCTTGCATATACCGCAAGACTTTATTTGCAGCACTTTATTGACTCAATATACTTATTGTCAATCATATGGTTATGTATAATGCAGACACTTAAAACTTTTCATCTGCCCTTATTCCAATACCTTTTGGGACATTAATCTGTATTTAATTGGTCCCTCTTAATTGCTACTGAAGGTACATAATCCTTCATTCTAAATCTTTCCAAGACTTTTTCAATGTAGGCTTTCCGAGACAATGTTAATATTCTTTATGTCTCTGTGAATCTCTATGTCAAAAGACATAAGAAATTTCACCCAAATCCTTCATTTCAAAGTTTTGTGAAATGAACTTTATGTAGCAAACCTAAATCAGCACTTGCAAAAATAATATCCACATATAGGACCAGAAAGATTACTGTACTCCCACTGACCTTAAGGTATATATACTAATTAACAAGGTTTTTTTCAATAAACAATAAAATAATAACCTTGCAAAAGGTATATCACCGATGAGAGATCTATCACAGCCCATAAATAGAATTCTTTAATTTGCAAGCTTTCTGACTGTTATTTTATAAAACATTTTTTTTTTTATTTTTTCATGTAAACCTCATCTTTAAGATCCTCATTCAGAAAAGTTATTTTCGCATCCACTTGATGTAGCTCTAGATAGAAATGAGCTACTAATGTTATGATTATCTTGATGAACCATTCTTAGACACTGTAGAGAATATTTCACGATAATCAATGCCTTTCTTTATGAGTAAAAAAAATTGGCTACGAGTCTAGCTTGACCTTTTAGCCATGGACTTATCTCTTACTTCATGGCACTGAATCTCAATGTGGAGTTTTCTCCACTCATAGCATGTGAAAACAAATTTGGATCATCTTTATGTCCAATGTCAACATCAGACTCTGGAGGTATACAACATGATCACTAAGAATTGTTGATCTACTTATTCTATAGGATTTTCTTAATTCTACTTCCTCTGCATTTTGCAATGGGAGAATAGATTTTGAACCTGTTCTGTATGAGTTGGTTGTTCTAAAAGTGATTGTGGCTCAGGATAATCAACCTGATTTTCCCTGAATACAATCAATCATCCTCTATGAGGAGGAGATTTGGCCAACTCTAGTGCTTCCTCAAATTCCAATTTATGTGAATGAGCACTCCCACTAGGTTCCGTATCCTCTAGAAATTTTACAATCAACAACTCTAGGCTTATATGAAGGACAATAAAACATTAAAACCCTTTAAAGTTTACTAGATAGCTTATAAAATATCCGCTGGTTGTCCTTGAATCTAATTTCCTAAGGCGAGGATTATAAATCCTCTCTTTAGCAAGGCAACCCCATATGTGTAAATAATTTAAACTAAGCTTCCATCTATTTCATACTTTAAAAGGTGTCTTATGGACAACCTTAGATGGAATACTGTTTAACATATACACAACGGTCTTCAAAGCTTTACTCTATAAGGGTAATAGCAGATTAGTATTTCTAATCATTTCCCTTTGTGTGTACCTACCTTAATACTCTATGCCTATATTAGATCTTATAATCTTCAAATTGTTTCTCCTCTTCTTCCTTATAGGTATTAAAAACATTCAATACCCCAGCTTTAATATTTATAAGATAGAGATACATAAACTTTATATGGTCATTACTAAAAGAGATAAAAATATCTCTGACCATTTAGGCAATGAGTACACATTTCAATGTACATGATCTCAAGAATTTTAAAAGGTTCTCTTTGGCACCTCTAATGGTCTTGTTGGTATGCTTTCCCTTATGCAATCCACACAAGTACCAAAGTCAGTAAATTACCGACTTTTATTTTCTGTATAGAGATATATTTCAATCTCCAAAGCCATAACAATAGCATTTTTAAATTCTCAAAGACTCTACTTTACGTCAACATCAGTATGCAGAAACAAACAAATAATTTTGTTTCAAAAATTGGGATGTAGACTTTAAATAAACCCCAACCAATATTCCACCTAAAATAAGAAAAATTTCAAAAATAAAATTGAAATTTTTAACAAACCAAACTAGAAAATAAATTTCTAAAAGATTATGGAATATAAATAATTTTTTATGTAAAAAATATAACTGAATCTCAAAATTAACCTATAGATCCCAACAACCTCAAATTATTAACACGTGTTATTCACTTTTAAAAAGACTCTGCATTTGTGTTGACAACGTGGATTGTTAAACCATAATCAATCTACAACATATTTGAATGAGTCACTAAAAGAGATTCACGACATACTAGATATATGAGATTATCTTTATTTTAAGTAATTTCTTATACTTCATGCAATCTTTCTTTATATGCCCTTAATTTTCCTTATTGCATGAGAAATAGGTATCTTGATTGCCATAATACTTTATTAGCACCTTATTCTCATGCTTTAAGTGTTGGACATGATTGTATTTATCGGTCATTCCCTTGACATGAGTAACCATGTGAACCCTTTATGAATTCTCTCATATCCTTGAACACACATGGTTAGAAGTTCACTTACTAACCATTTATCCTTATGTGTGTTAAAAGATAAAATTCTACACTTAGAAGAGAGAATTCAAAAAATGAAATAGACCAACAATGACTCAAAAAATCTCAATCTTTAGGGACTTAAGCTAAGCTATAATATCCTTCATTCCCATAATGAGATTATAAACACTTTAGAAACTGTAAAAGGTTTGTCTTTAAAGCTTTTTCTATTAGGGTGCTGGCCAAATTTTGTTTGAACTTACTAAATGTTCCTAAACAACCTTTATAAAACTTTGGCTCTAAAACATTCAGGAATAAATCCCTGATGACTTTAGTGACATGAGATTTCATGAACATCTAACTTAAGTGATTAAATCACTCCCACCGTTCATGCTTAATAATCTCACGTGGCGTACTTAATTCCGCGGGAGTAGGTGGTTTGTCCACAAGGAGCACCAAAATTTTTAACACCCCAAATAAAAAAGCATATTAATATTTTTCAGTCAGAAAAAATATTACCTTAAAGTATTGGAATATAAAACTACCAAAAGTAGAGTAATACGAATAGCTGCAATGACCAAGAATATAAAAAATAAAAAATACTTTAATGCTATGAAGTAACTTTATTTTAAATTAGCCAATGCCAATTTAAATAGTAAATTTCAACCTACCTTTGGGCAAAGGTTGCATCACACATGAAATTTACTCTTTATTGATAAGACTAATAAATTTAAATATTAATAAATAAAATTCTTCGTACCTTTGGGCAACCGAAAGAAATTTTACTTTTAATACTAAATTTGTTATCTCATTCTAATTAAGTCATAAAAATAAAAACTTCCCTTTGGGGATAGGTAATTAAATTTATGAGTTAATTACAATACGATGTTAATTTTTCTATATGAAGTTCATGTGTACGATCCTTATGCAATTATTACAAAATTAGGATGCTTTGGCTCTCCCAAAATCATAATAATCACGCTGTAATTCATGAACATCTAATAAATCTTTATGAGGTTTATGCGTGTGATCCTGATGTAATTATCATATAAAAATAGGATGCTTTGGCTCTCCCATAATTATTATGATAATTATGTGTGTGTAATCTTGATGCAATTGTCATTCAAAATTGGGATGCTGTGGCTCTCCCAAAATTATCATGATAATTGCTACTTCATTAACATCTAACAACTTTATAGATGCCTCCTTAATAGCCCCAGGAATATAACAAACCAATACTTAAATAGGGTAAACAGCATTTTCCAAGGTGCAAGCAGATGAGCTCCCAGGAAAGTGAGGGGGGTCACACCGGACACACTTAAATCCCAAGACTTTCCTTGCCAGAACTTTCCCCGACATTGCATTCTTAGATATTACTGTAAACACACCAGTATATATGGTATTGTTAATTATTCTTAGGTCTAGGCATCAAGCAATTTATATTTAAACAATATAAATTCAACAATTAAAAATATATTCCTCAATTCATGTATTAAATAGACAATAATTTTAATACACAGTACTGTAAATAATAAAGGGAATAAAACCTTAATGTGAAAGCATAAAACCAGGCTTAGCTCAATGGTTTGAAGCTTGTCACTTTATGGACATGAAGGTCCCAAGTTCGAACCCCATATGAGCTAAATCTTTTATTTTATTTAAATGCTACTGTAATGGGCTACTATATTGGGTTGGGCTTCTGGGTCACAAGACTCCAAATGGGCTACTGTATTTGGGCAATTGGGTCAACCCACTTAATCGGGTCAGGCCTCTGGGTCTATGTATAGTGCTGGCCCAAACTAGGTCAGCCCACTTAAATGGCCCAAAATTGCATGGGTTTTAAAAAACCCTACCCGAAAAATATATCCAACCCAAAAACTTTAATGGGTCGAAACCCTACCCAGTCACCAACCAACCCGACCCGTAATGTTTCAGATGGGTTGAAAACCCTAAAAATGGAACCCTAGCCGTCATCCCTTTATGAAAATACCCATATCAAGATTACAACAACTCAAAATTAGGCAGTATATCACAATACACAGAATAGTGATAAAACAAAAAATAGTTATATCAAATTTATGGGTTTTCACAAACAGTACGTGAACAACAAATATTCACAAAATAATCGCTAATGCGTTTCTATCATGTCACAAAAGATGAAATATTGCTCAAACAATATTGACAAACAGAAGTGAACAATACCAAATAGAATATACTTGATTCAATATTGATAACCAATAAAAAATACTTGATTCAATATTGATAACGCATAGTAAAATTATACGCTAAGCAAAATAGCACAGAGGATGGCTCTGATACCACATGTTAGAAATAATTAAATAACAATTATTTCTTTAACCTAACATGCGCAGCGGAAAATTAAATAGAACAGTTTTAGGCATACCTCCGGCCATTGTTGCTCAAGCACTCCTCCAGAACTTCTAAGAACAAAATTATGAGGTGTCTTCTAACCTATGCCTATTGCTTGATGGCTGTACTGATGGTGTACACATGCACTCTATTTATAGGCTAGATTAGGGACCCTCAAATGGTAAACACCGTATTGTTTCCTTCCATCAAGGAAACAATATTGTTAATTGATTTTTAAAATCAATTAACTGATTCCATATTTACGGTAATCTAAATTAATAGAAATAATCATAATACCGTATATATTTATTAAAAAAAAAAAATAAACATAGCAAACACCGTAAATGTGATATAAATGCCACATAAGGGAATAATATCTTACATGCCAACCCAAGAGTATCCGCATCGTCAGACCTAGTTTCTGGAGCATTTACCAAATTGCGAGCCCTCACTGGAAGTTGGAGTGCAAAAGGTTTGTCAAATATATATACTATTGCATGTTAAAAAATAAACTAATAATAATAAGGCAAAACTTCACTTGACCCTACTCAAATTTTGACATCTCTAAGTTAGAACGGATGGGTGACATTATAAATAATTAAAAAATGAATACACTAAATTAAGAGAAATTGAACTTTAGGGGGAGCATTGGAAAATTTGTAAAAATTCATGAGGATTAAGTGAAATTAGCCCTAATAATAATAAGGAACTCGTGAAATTTAACTCGTGAATTTTTACAAATTTTCCAATCGCTAACTAGAAAAGCAATAGATTTATTCACTCTGCCAATCACTAACATAAATATTCAGTAGTTATTTAAGCAAGAAATTTGTAACATAATAGTTGTAAAGACGTACTGTTCCAAAGTTTATAACTTATGGTAACACAGCCAACACTGCCTCAACTGAGTGCAGCTAATGGGAAGCCATTCAAAAATGTTCATGAATACTTCACTTATGACTTCAAATATGTCTATTACTTGATTAATGAGATGACGCTAAAAGTTGCACCAAACAACACTAAATGAATGAAGAAATACTTGGGTATGTGAAGTTTTTAGACATTCTTCTAGGGATGTAATTGAGCCGGGTACTGTCTATTCAAACTCAGCTCGTAAAACATAGGCTCAAACTCGGCTCAAGCTTGAATCGAGGTTTAGGAACGTGTTTGACCTCGGCTCAATAGAAATCAATCAAGTTCGAGCTCGGCTCGTTTAGCTAGAGCTCACATTAGATTCCATTTTTTTTATAATGAAAAATTAACAAGAATTCTACGCCATAAAATTGCTAAGCCGAACAGGTGAACACTATAAAATTTACATAAATTACTATTATATATCATTCTACAACATTTGCATGCGTGTGTATGTGTGTTAATATAGCAGTATCATGTTATTATATACATACATATACATATGTATTACACATGAATATGTACATCCATATTATTTTAGTGTATTTGTACAAACTAACATATTTTAGTCATGTATGATGTTAGTATTTTGCTATTGTAAATGTTTGAGCAGTAATTATTGTTCGAGTTCGACTTGTTTATTAAATAAACCGAATTGAGTTGAGATTATATGAGCCAAGGTCAAGCTATTTATGAACAGCTCGGTTCATTTATAGTCCTACATTCTTCCCTGTTTCATGATTCTACGGCAGCCAAACCTGTAGCAGAATTAAAATCGAAGACAAATTTCCCACGCGTGCATATCTTTCGTTTATTAAATTTTTTGGTGGAACTTCTATCTTCATCTCGTTGATCAGACAGCAAATACATAGTCTCTGATAAACTAGCTCTGAACACCTTGAGAAAATATTTTTCAGTACTTCAGATCTAAGTTCAATGTTGACTCAGTTGCCAAATTTGTAAGAACTCCCCTGCCACCATACGTATTCTACTGCCTAATTATACCTCAGTGAGATGAAAATACTGTTATCCATGATAGATTGAGCAAGCCATGTAAGACTTGCAGTTAATTTTCAATAGTTGTATTACATTAACAATAGGTAGATTCAATAGATAAAATAAAAATTTACTTTCTCTGTGTCTGACACCAGGAATTATGTAGCACACTACAAAAAATCCCGCAATTCGCCGTGTGTCTACAGTACTGGTTACTGTAGACACGCGGCCAAATAGCCATGAGTCTTGATGACAACGTGGCTATTTGTAAAAGCAAAACAAGTGGCCGTGTGGAGTGATTACACGTGTCCACATGGCCACGTGTATTAAATCCACGCGGCCATATAGACACTTGTAGTAAATACACGTATCCAATTGGCCACGTGTATTATTACACGTGTCCAATCGGCCACGAGTATTTACTACACGTGTCCGTATGGCCACATGCATTAATTTACGTGGCCAAATAGCCACGTGTAATACTAGCACATGGCCATATGTGGCCACATGCCAGTATTGATATACACGTGGCACAGTGGCCACGTGTATTCAGATACACATGGCGAATTGTACAATTCGCTACAACCGGATCTACCACGCCCCGAACATGTGGCAAACTGTTCGCCACGTGTACAGCCTCCGTACACGTGGTGAATTGCAAATGGTGATTTGCTAAATTTTTTGTAGTGGCAGTTTGAAACTAGAATTTGATTCGAAACAAACCTGCCAGCTTGTTTACTCTTTGTTTTCTTTCCTTAAATTGGAACATGGTTTCTATTGAAACAACTAATATATTTATGCCATTTGGGTTGAACTTCCATTCTCTTTTCTACTTATTTTTATACCTTTTTTCTCAATTTCTTTATCTTCTAATGTAACCATGTTTGATGAAAAGGCCAAAAACAGAGAGGGGGAAAGGAAAGAGTATAAAGATATATTAAAAAGAACAACTTTGAGTTATTCAAAACCAACCCAAAGGCATACATACATACCCACTGTCCGATGGCTCGTATAAGGTTGTATAACTTCATTTTTATTATTTTTATAATATTATTTTTTAACGTTGGAATGATAACATGTTAAGTATTTAAAAAATAAAAAGAAATGTTATTCATAAATTTAAAAAATATAAGTTGAATTATTGTAATTGTAAATCTATATATAGATATAAGTGCATTTGTGTGTATATGAGTAAGTTTGTGTGTGTGTGTGTGTGTGTATTATAAGATAATTAACATATAAATTGAGATTAAATTATATATTTAAGATTTGAGTTAATTTCTCTAATTACTCAAATAATAAATCTTAACCATAATTAAATAACTAATAATTAGTAATTTTTTTTTTTTTTTAAAAAAATAAATAAACAATCACAACATTTACTTTATATATATATATATATATATATATATATATATAGAGAGAGAGAGAGAGAGAGAGAGAGAGAGAGAGAGAGAGAGAGAGAGAGAGAGAGAGAGAGAGAGAATAAATAAATTAATTGAGTAGTTCGTGAACAAGCTCGAGTTCGTTCGAAAAATAAAGGAACAACGAATGAATAAAATATCTAGTTTGGTGATAAGTTCGAACTCGACTCGTGTTTAAAAAAAGTTAATCGAACCGAGTTTGAACATTCAATACTAAGCTCGGCTTAACTCGATTACAGCTTTACTCCTGACTATCTCTCTCCCCTCTTGGATCTGGGTGGTGGTCATTGCCCATTGCATTATTATTGCTGAGCTTTCTCTGTGTCCCCATGAAAGATGGCATTTGTAATTTTTTTTCACTTCTAAATCCTTGCTTAGAAAAACAAAAATGTACATATTAATGATGAACTTATAGAGTATGCAACAGTTACAAATAAAACCAACCATTGTTGTAAATGAAACACACATATGTGCCATAAGGTAAAGCACAAACGGGCCCATGAGTTGTCTTCCCCCAAGATTGTTCAAACCAGTTTTTAAGGTGCCAACTAAAAGGGATCCCAAGTTGGTTTCATATCTTTAATATGTAACATTTTTCACATAGTTTGATGTAAAAAATGTCTAAATTCACATAATTTGATAATTTAAAATTTATTTGAAATTGTAGAGGATCCTAATATATCCTTAATTTACTCGCCTGTAAATGTTAACTAAGTTGTCCCTACTATTAATTTAAATGTCAACAAATTAACCTAGACCTTCTAAACTTCAACAAATTAATATGCATGTCAACTTCACAAATCCAGGCAATGTACCGTATTGTTTTCGACGGATTGCCGGTGGATTCTTTTTGTTTTTCTTTAATAAATTCTTACTTAAAATAATAATAATAATAAACTACAATATGCACAACGTACGTTGTAACGATCCACCCCCCAATGACACAATACTGTCCGCTTTTGGCTCCCCATATCAGACTTCCCAAGAGGTCATCCATCCTGGGATTGCTCTCGCAGCGGCTCGTTTAACTGCGGAGTTCTGATAGGTTCATTGTCATCACGGCTTTAAAACGCGTTGTGTCATAAATGGTGCATTTATACATATAAGCACATCTTCATTCCCAGGCGATGTGGGACGTCACAATCACTCCCTCTTTGGACCCAGTGTCCCCGCTGGCGTCCCTCATTGGGCTTGTGCACGCTCCCACCATTTTAGGCTGGGCAATGGCTTTGATACCATTTGTAACGATCCACCCCCAATGACACAATACTGTCCGCTTTTGGCTCCCCATATCAGACTTCCCAGGTGGTCACCCATCCTGGGATTGCTCTCGCAGCAGCTCGCTTAACTGCGGAGTTCTGATAGGTTCATTGCCATCACGGCTTTAAAACGCGTTGTGTCATAAAGGGTGCATTTATACATATAAGCACATCCTCATTCCCAAGCGATGTGGGACGTCACATATGTAAATAATTGTCACAAGGCTTTCCAAAACCCGTCATTGGTAAAATTAATGCCAATATTAATTTGTAAACAACAATAAACTCAAATTAAAGAATCCAATGGAATTGGATAAATAGCATCACAAAATCAGATCCATGGGTACTGATGGGTCGGACGGTTGTGATCAAGTCAATTCATACAAATGTCAAAAACATGCATCCATCGATAAAGAGACATTTAACTGGCAAACAAAAACCAGGGATCAATGTCTTTCAAGATTACAAGTCCCCATTTGCTCCAAATTAAGCTGTCATTATTTTTACATAATACATATTACATAGATGTAAATTTAAATAGCGCGCAGTAGCACGTAGTATTTGTATGGTGGGAACTATCAGAAATTAAAGCAATTCTTCAGGGTGAGAAAATACCGGCAGGCTATCTAGACGGGGCACATATTGTCGCCTCATTGGCGGGCCAACGACCAGATGTGCTGGCAGCAGCGACACAGCGGGGAGGTGATTCCGGTGGATCAGGTCGTCGGGGAGGCTCAGGTGGGCCCAATGGACCTCCAAAGCAATCTTTTAGGAACCAGCAGCAGCATAAGAAGTTTAGGCTACAGCCATGCAAACAACCAAATCAATGTCATCAATTAAATAAGGATTAGTAAAAT